>NC_058196.1:30186067-30828067 GCF_907165205.1 Coccinella septempunctata
ATGGATAACTTTTTGTCCAGGTAGGAGTTTCCAAATTAGGGACAAATCTCACCCAGTTTGAATTTGAAATGTTTTTTAAAGCTGACGAAAGGGTTTTATACTTTTACAAGGTATTTATTTGAAGCCTTAACCTAACCTATGCCCTAAGCTCTTTTTATTCCCAGTGTTTACATGTTTTCAATATTTTTTTCTTTGATCTATCTTCATTTTGGTCAAAAAAGATTATATTTTGTTTATCCGTTTCCTGAGTATCAGTATTCTAGGAATTTCTTGTTGCCACTGAAACTGTTTGATTATCCTCGAAAATATTTCTTGGATGATTCATTACAAATTCGAAAAATTCCTGGATATTATTTGTCCAAACGAATTTTTTTTCTGTATCCTGGATGTATATCAAATCTTGAACGTTTCATCTTCTCTCGAAAATATTTTCATTCCGGTTTAACCGAAAAGCAATTTATCCTGTGACACACACGTGTTTTAACAGGCGGTCATTCACTTCGCTGATTGGATAACTCGAGGTCGAAACCAAGAATGCGTTTAGCCTGCCAAAATCGCCATCAGGTCAAGCCCCATTATTTTCCAGGAAAAGCTGATCGAATAAGCGTGACACATAAATTTTTCAGCGGCCAAATACTTCGCGTTTTCCTCCAATAGATCTGAATTATAGATTCGCCAAGTTGATAATTGGATAGAGTCGCCAAGAATGGGATGATTCGTTCAGCAGATTATGCTGTAATGTTCCAATTTTCCCATGAATATTCGGTTGTTTACAAGCTAGATTGTCAGCTGGCATGATTTCTTAGCGAGTCCGAATGTGACTCAGTTCTACATGTTGTTTGAAAGTTTTTCACTTCGACATTCCTTTCTGTTTTGCTCTTATCGAATGAATTGAATGATTTGATAAAGTGAAGAAAGACTTATTCATTTGTTATGGAAGAAACTCCACGATTTTGTTGCGTTATTTGAACACTTTCATCACCGTTAAGATAGTGTGAGCTCGAGTTCGAACAGCAGTTCGAAAAGAACAAGTTACTTGTACTATCTGTTTATAGACCTTGTGGTTTTTTTTCGTTGAGAACGAGTCAATGAAGTATAACTTGAGCCCATATTCATTCATCAATCGATGCGACCGACAAAAAGATATTGGGTACTAGAAGAATTGCTCTTTCAGAATATGTGTCAAATTTCCATCTACGGTTACTTCTATTGGGAGATAAATGACTCGAAAGCTGACCCTCGAAAAATCCTGAAAAAGATGGGTTCAGTTAAAAATTCGTCAAGACTGAACGGTTGCACCTAGATGGATGAAATTCTCAGATTTATTACTAGAAGAGTTGCTCTTTCAGAATACGTATCACATTTCCATCTGCGGTTACTTTTATTGAAAGATAAACGACTCGAAAGCTGGCTTCGAAAAGTCCTGAAAAAGATGGGTTCAATTAAAAATTCGTCAACACCGATAAGTTGCACCTAGATGGATGAAATTCTCAGATTTATTACTAGAAGAGTTGCTCTTTCAGAATATTTATCGCAATTCCATCTACGTTCACTTTTATCGAGAGATAAACGACTCGAAAGCTGACCATCGAAAAATCCTGAAAAAGATGGGTTCAGTTAAAAATTCGTCAACACCGAACAGTTGCACCTAGATGGATGAAATTCTCAGATTTATTACTAGAGGACTTGCTCTTTCAGAATATGCATCACATTTCCAACTACGGTTACTTTTCTTGAGAGATAAACGACTCGAATGTTGTTTAAGTTCAATTAACAATAACATCATCCTTAGGTAGGCCTTATTTACCGCACATATCTTTGTTCATAATTTTTCGTAGTAAAACTCATCACATCTCTGAATGAGTCCAAGGAATTTTGAACTTTTCGTAATTTTTTTCGTACAAAAATGTTATTGTTGAAACAAGCTCAAAGAAAATACAGAATAGTATGCAAAGCTTGAGCATCAATTCATACGTGTTGTATTAGGTGGCAAAAAGATTCTGGAACCTCTCTCAACCATAAAAATCAGATTCGCTGATTCATCATCGATTTCATCCCATGAGTTACATCTCGCAATACTGAACCTTGCCTCTGTATAAGGTGACTGTCAATTTTGCGGATCCGCACTCGTAAAACTGTTGATATTTCGGATGTTTTGCCAATTACGCATCACGCCATCGAAAACATTTACTACGGGGGCGTAGGCAGGTGGCTATGAATGAAAACCAGGCGCCACACTTTTCCCAGAACTTTCCGGCACCTTGAACGATGCCAAACGTAATCTCATTTTTGGATGGCATCGCATTCCACTCGAAATTCCTCCTAATTTTGTCACGGACAGAATGATGAAACGTATTGGGAGTATTGGAACAGCAATAAGGATAATCATCGATGGTTGTGGACATTGTTTTTGATACTTGTCATTTTTTGAGTGACAATTTCTGTGTTTGATACTTGGAACATAGATATGTTCTGAGGTTTGATATAGATCTTCTGTGAAACTATTCATTGTCAATGTATGAGTGTCCAAATGTCAGGTTGTGGTAAACTATCCAATTCAAGAGGTAATAACGGAGTAGAACCGACCACTCTACATCCCCATCGACGTTTGGTGAGGATTAAACAATTCAGGATTGTTTTAAGATGATTAATGATTCACCGAGCTTTTTCTTGTGAATGGGGTGAGTATATACCAATTTACATTCATCTTTCTTTTCCCTTTTGGTAACAGATTAATCGTTATTGGTATTGTGGGAAGTTAAAATTTGTTTTTCTGTTCGTATGGCAGGAACCCTGGAACCGCTGGATCGATTCGCAAAATGTTTTTAATGAATGAGAGTTACGCCTTCAATGCTTAAGGCATATTTGGAAAAAATATGGTGACACACGGAATATAAGTCACTCTGAATAAATTCTGCTTTGATTCTTTATCGGTCGACGATTACTAATTGGTTGAAGACTTACAACTTGGTGATAATGATAAGCAATGTAGATATAAAGCAAGTCAGCGCAAGGTACTATTGAGACAATAAAGTTGCCAAATTTACTGATACTTGTGATTTAACTTGATGAGCCAGACTATTGCCCCATAAGTGAAAACTGGTTACACAATCCTGACTTGAAACCATCGTAGTATTTTTGGGTTACATCTCCAAGTTTCACCAACCAACTTTTGGCAGGACATCAAGGCTAGTGAAACCTAGGGAGCTTTGGTCTTATCCGACAATCTGTCATACTTCATAGGTGTCTGTGTCCGGCTTGCAGAATATGATGAACCAAAAAAGATAATCCAAGGCTTGCTTCCTACATTCGATGTTTATACTATCGAAAAGTTTGGTTGAGCCCAAGAGAGAAATTCGGGATTTACTCGAGCGTGTCAGATTAATATAAGGAGAGATTGGACTCCGTAGAGTACCTCTACCAACAATTAGACCTGTATATAGGAATTGCCTAGGTCAGAATAGTAAAAAAAAACGTATTGTACATACTCGAGCTTGTCAGATTAAGATATATGTGGTTAATTACTGTTGAAAAGTATGTATTCTCTCAATCTGACAATTTGAGCTTCACGAAAATGTGTGGGAGGGCGCCAAACTTGCAAAAAAAAAACGTAACGTGTACATTCTCGAGTGCGGTGGCTTGTTTTATAATTTGAAGATAATGATACAAGAATAACGGAAAACATACAATCTGACAGTTTCAGCAAGCCGAAACAATGAAAATTGGCAATGAAGGTCACAAAAATTAGTTTTTTTTGAAATAACGCCTCTCCTGGGCTTCGAATATTGTTTTCGCATTCATCATAAAAGTTGTAGAGCATAAAATTTTCGACAAATTTCGTCCGAAGCAATTTTTTCTAGGTTTGAACGTTTTTGAGATATATGGCGATGAATGTACATTAGACTGAGTTTCTGCATTGACCTTGGCCTTTCACATCTCTTATCGCCCTCTATCTCGAAAACGGTTGAAGGTATGAAAAATTGCTTCAGGCAAAAGTTGTATAAAATTCTATTATCTACAACTTTCATTGAGAATACAGAAACGATTAGTGGAACAGGAAGAGAGATATTTGAAAAAATCGCCTTGTTATCTTCTTCAAACAGTCAGATCAAGAAAACCTCCCCTGATTAGTGTCAGATTAATGGATCAAAACGTCTGCAATACCGAGATTGACGATCTGTATGAAAGTCTGACAGGCTCGAGTATGTACAAGTAACGATTTTTTTTTGCATTCTCAAAGGACCGCTTTGACTTAGCGTCACGTCTGACTCGTCAGTCTCCTGAAAAGTAGCTTCCATTGGGCCCCATTAACATATCCTCTAAAAATCTGACACGCTCGATTTTTTTTTACCATTTTCAACTCTTCCATACGGCCAGCCCCACCACGCAAACTGTCAGATTAAGATGAATTTATTATCAAAGACACTAAAGGTACATAGAGTATCTGACACGCTCTAGTATGTACACCTGATGATTTTTTATACATCTATGTGAACCTGCAGACGCTTTCCTCACCGCTGAAAGTGCATCATCATAGAACTTCTTCTTTCTACCATCTAATCTTCAAAATCTCTCCACGACGCTCGAGTGAATCCCGATTAAGCATCGTCTGCTCCCCAACTATGATGCTCTATCAATCGATACTGATCCCCTAATTGCAGTTTCATTAGCGCACGTAACAACCTACGCACTCCAGTCGTCGGAAGTTTCAATTAAACGGCGTACAATCATCAGAGCTTCCACGTCCCACGGCTTGGAATCGCCTAAATGGCCTTCTGGAAACGATTTTCCAAAGCGTCAGATGAGTTATGCGAAACGGTTTTTTTTTTCCGATCTGAGGGGTCCTCATGGTGAGTTATGGTTATTTGCTGGTTGTCCAATATCCAGTGGGGCATTCGTAGCGACAAATTGATGACGATTACTGGCTTGGAAATTGATTGCGGATACTTAGAAGTGGCTTTGGAGCTTTTATTGCTGGGATACGTTGAGAGGAAGTGGAAGTGATATTCTTGTTGAAGAAGAGAAATCACGAGAATCTTCCAAACTTCACAAGACCTCAAACATATTTCTGTAGTTGAAGCAGATCATCTCCAAAATGGGATGTTAGTCTAGTATCAGAGATCTAGCAGATCAGCCTCTTTGGTACATTTCCCTTTTGGATTGAACGATCTTTTTTGACGTTTCTGACATCGAATCCAATGGTTTCATCACGTGTCCCATTTGGAGAACTGACTCCTCAATTTTCCAACCTCCAAATGCTAGAAACTTTGCGCAGCGTCGCTTAGTATTCATCCAGTTAAACCCTCGTGCAATTTATGGTATCTGCATTGAACATATAGACATAGAGAAATGAACTGAGCAGTACCGAAAATTGGCTATTTTATAGAAAGAGAGAAACGATCGTCGGACCAACACCTGTCTCTTTTCTGTAGATCTGCAGCAAAGAAGAACACTGCAGTGAACATAGAAGTGAGTCTACCTAAAGGTTGTGACGTGACAATTCTTAGCAGAAGGCAAAAGCCTCCATACCAACAACACTGCTAGAATACAGCATTTCTTAACCAACTCTGGAATAAAACAAGGCTGCGTGTTAGCTCCCTTACTGTTCAATATTTTTGCCATAGCTGTCTCGATAATTGCTGACATGAGTCTGCAAGAGGTGTTGGAATAAGATTCAGATTTGTTGGAGGCCCGTTTAACCTGAAGAGCCTCAGAGCAAAAACCTGTACAAAGTTTATCACGGAACTTCAATATGAAGACGACTGCTCACTTATCGCTAGCCGCCCAAAAGACCTACAGATAATGTTGGACACCTATAAACATATATACGAAGCTTTAGGCCTTGGACTCAACATTGACAAAACCAAAATTCTGGTATTCCTCCAGATAACCTTCAAACAGATATCAGCCTGGAGGATGAAACTCTAGAACAGGTCCAGCAGTTTAAATACTTAGAAGCTTCATGAATACTAGGGCTAACCCGGACACGGAAATACACAACCGTATCAATTCGGCATCACGGGCATTCTGGAGATAAAGGACAGAGTGTTTCATAATCACGACCTTAATCTGAAGATCAAGACAGCTGTTTACGAAGCAGTGGTCCTCCCAACGCTTCTTTACGGAAGCGAAAGCTGGACTCCCTACAGGCGACACATTAAAGCTTGATCAAACGCAACAACGTCATCTAAGACAAAGGATGCACATCAGACGGTTCCACAAAGTTCCAAATGCAGAAGTCTTGCAGCGCGCGAGTTGTATATCAATTGAGACTCAAGTAACGAGGGCCCGACTCAGATGGAGCGGCCACATTCTGAGGATGCAAGACACAAGACTCCACAAAATAGCTCTGTATGGCGAATTCACAGAGGGAGCTCTGTTCAAGGATATACTGCATCAATCCCTAAAATCAGTTAATGCCAATCATAACTGCGAACAACTATCGTTAGACAGATCACAGTGAAGGTCTTTGGTCCACAGTTATAATGGAGACTCGAGAAGAATACAGCGGCAGCCAGATCTGGTTGGTGACTATCCATGCCCAGAATGTGGAAGGATTTGTAGGTCACGGTTGGGTCTCTTCAGTCACAGGAGGGCACACAGTCGCAAGTAGCCCTGAGAAATTATAGGTTTGATAGCTCCGATAGTCCGGTTTTTTAGTCTTTTTGTAGATTTATTCTCGGTAACGAGATTTGGCAATGAAATGAATTCTCCATGTCACTCCTTCTGACCATATTTCATGCATAGATGGAAAGGGAATGCTCAGTCCGTTTTTCCATGTCTACGACATTGAATAACTTTCTTATATCAAAACATACCGATCAGAATCGATCTCGACAATGTCCCAAATGTCTCTATATAAATTCTATGCGTCTAAAACGAAAATAAATCACACAATAAGACCTCCGCAATTCTTATCGCGGACAAACTATCAATCCTCCGTTTATTCTCCTAAACCGGATGAAGATATCAACCGCTCACTCTCTCTCCGATCTCCTACCGAAGTGGCTACCCAATAAATAGCGTCTGCTTTGACAGCTCAGTCCCTTTGTAAATCACTGTCAATATCGCGTCACAAAAGGAACGTGCCGACAAAGGTGAGAATCACAATGCTCGGGCACTAAATAATAAGTAATAATAAGCGCCTTCGTGGGCATGTACCAACTTGCAGCCCCTCGGGGTCGTTTGTTCACCAAATAAACATCCAGCCCTGTTAAGTCAAACAACGGTTCCTCTAGCAGCTTTCGCAGCGTCATAAATCACGCAGATAGGACGTCTAGGAGCTCGCCGACGAAGTCAGAACAGGCTCACAAGCTGGAAAAACCGCCTGGTATGGCCGAAATATATGTGTCGACGAAGAATTGTATTTCACGGCTGCCAAGGGGTCGTAATTTTGCGTTTAACCAATTTACCGGTTTGTTGGCAAATAAACACGTCTCGCTGGAGTGAGTTTTACGGGCGTTTATGTAGTGAATGCGGAAGAATTCCGGAGAAAGTTCTATCTTTGCGGATCTTTTGATTGTCGTTACTGACAGCTCGAGGGGGTGGGTCATAAAAACCGTAAAATCCGTTTTTATGGTCCGTCATATACCTAAATTTGGGTGAGGCGTGAGGCACGACCACTGGAATACGATTGGGCTGAAGGAATAGACCCAAATCGAAAAGTCTCGGTTTTCAATCATATCTGACCACATGGGGTTGAAGTGGACGATTATTGAGCTGAAAAAATGACATCAGGAGTCATCAGAACTGATCTTTGTTGAGTAACTTCAAATTGCCACTTGTTAGACATAAAATGGTCGAGTACGACCATTTTGAAACACAGTGGTGATGGTGGTTGGTTTGTGTAAGTAGGTAAGCGTAAGGAAGGTTGTCCTTAGATTATTTGGGGTTTTGAATTTATCGTCATTTGTGTGGCAATGTGAAGGGAACAAACAGTTTGGAAGCGGAGTGACACCAACCAAATCGCCCTGTCAAAACCGGAAGCATAGAAAAATTTCTTGTTCTTCTGTTGTAGGTTCTAGCCCATCCACTTGTAACCTTCGAGGTACTTGTGTTAGCGGAATGGGATTCGGACTAGAATTTATTAAAAGAGTAATTGAAACTAACCCTTGAATTTTTCCGTTTTTCTAAGGCATTCCAACCCTCACTATGTCATAAATGATCCCAAGATTATTTTTCGAGATCTCTTATCTGTGGAATACTGATCAAATGGCATTTTTCAAAAATTCCAAATTTCAATCAGCGATATCTCCTGTTATATTCATCTGATCGAATTCGAATTTCCGGTTATATAATCAACGTTGTCTAGGCTTCCACCCTAGAACAAAAACTCTATTTCGAAAATCTCGATATTTTGGGTCAAAAATGAGCAAGGGGTTAGACCCCCTAAAATGACCTATTTGCTACTATGTCTGAAAATCAGGATGTCCCATTACTATCCTAGGATATGGAGTGCATAGAACATGTTTTGAAGATTCCAGAAAACCAAACAGTTGATGGATTGATAGAGAATTGCCCTCCAGAGAGCTCTTCGAAGTCAACTCGAAAATGAAAAGTGGAAAAACAAAAAAAATTGTTTTCTCCTGAACTGGGCCAAATATTTGAAATTTTGGTATGAAAATATAGGTTTTCGAACACGCTGAATCTATTGCGAGCAATTTCGAAAGCCTATCTCCATTCGTTTAGATTTTCATCTCCGAAATGACATTTTTCAAAAATTGCAAATTTCAATCTGCGTTATCTCCTGTTATATTAATCTGATCCATCTGTGATTTCCAGTTCTATTATCAGAGTTGCCTAGGCTTCCACCCTAGCACAAAAACTCGATTCCGAAAATCTCGATTTTTTTGGGTCAAAAATGAGCAAGGGGTTGGACCCACCTAAAATGACCTTTTTGCTACTCTGTCTGAAAATCAGGATGTTCTATTACTGTCTTAGGATATGGAGGGCATAGAATTTGTTATGAAGATTCTAGAAAACCAAACAGCTGATGATTCAAAAGAGAATTGCACTCCAGAGAGCTCTTCGAAGTCAACTCGAAAATGGAAAGTGGAAAAACAAAAAAAATTATTTTCTCCTAAACTGGGCCAGATATTTGAAATTTTGGTATGAAAATATAAGTTTTCGAACACGCTGAATCTATTGCGAGCAATTTCGAAAGCCTATCTCCATTCGTTCAGATTTTCATCCCCGAAATGACATTTTTCAAAAATTGCAAATTTCAATCTGCGTTATCTCCTGTTATATTAATCTGATCCATGTGTGATTTCCAGTTCTATAATCAGAGTTGCCTAGGCTTCCACCCTAGCACAAAAACTCGATTTCGAAAATCTCGATTTTTTGGGTCAAAAATGAGCAAGGGGTTAGACCCCCCTAAAATGACCTTTTTGCTACTCTGTCTGAAAATCAGGATGTTCTATTACTGTCTTAGGATATGGAATGCATAGAATTTGTTTGGAATATTCTAGAAAACCAAACAGTTGATGGTTTGATAGAGAATTGCCCTCCAGAGAGCTCTTCGAAGTCAACTCGAAAATGAAAAGTTGAAAAACAAAAAAAATTATTTTCTCCTTAACAGGGCCAGATATTTGAAATTTTGGTATAAAAATATAGGTTTTCGAACACGCTGAATCTATTGCCAGCAATTTCGAAAGCCTATCTCCCTTCATTTAGATTTTCATCTTGGAAATGGCATTTTTCAAAAATTGCAATTTTCAATCTGCGATATCTCCTGTTATATTCATCTGATCGAATTGGGATTTCCGGTTATAT
This sequence comes from Coccinella septempunctata, assembly GCF_907165205.1. Taxonomy (NCBI): domain Eukaryota; kingdom Metazoa; phylum Arthropoda; class Insecta; order Coleoptera; family Coccinellidae; genus Coccinella; species Coccinella septempunctata. The sequence goes on from NC_058196.1 coordinate 30,195,842, forward strand.
AATCAGCGTTGCCTAGGCTTCCACCCTAGCACAAAAACTCGATTTCGAAAATCTCGATTTTTTGGGTCAAAAATGAGCAAGGGGTTGGACCCCCCTAAAATGACCTATTTGCTACTCTGTCTGAAAATTAGGATGTTCCATTACTATCCTAGGATATGGAGTGCATAGAATTTGTTTTGAAGATTCTGGAAAACCAAACAGTTGATGATTCAATGGAGAATTGCACTCCAGAGAGCTCTTCGAAGTCAACTCGAAAATGAAAAGTGGAAAAACAAAAAAAATTATTTTCTCCTAAACAGGGCCAGATATTTGAAATTTTGGTATGAAAATATAGGTTTTCGAACACGCTGAATCTATTGCGAGTATTTTCGAAAGCCTATCTTCCTTCGTTTAGATTTTCATCTTGGAAATGGCATTTTTCAAAAATTTGCAAATTTCAATCTGCGATATCTCCTGTTATATTCGTCTGATCGAATTGGGATTTCCGGTTATATAATCAGCGTTGCCTAGGCTTCTACCCTAGCACAAAAACTCGATTTCGAAAATCTCGATTTTTTGGGTCAAAAATGAGCAAGGGGTTAGACCCCCTAAAATGACCTTTTTGCTACTCTGTCTGAAAATCAGGATGTTCTATTACTGTCTTAGGATATGGAGTGCATAGAATTTGTTCCGAAGATTCTGGAAAATCAAACAGTCGATGCTTCAATAGAGAATTGCACTCCAGAGAGCTCTTCGAAGTCAACTCGAAAATGAAAAGTTGAAAAACAAAAAAAATTATTTTCTCCTTAACAGGACCAGACATTTGAAATTTTGGTATGAAAATATAGGTTTTGGAACACGCTGAATCTATTGCCAGCAATTTCGAAATCCTGTCTCCCTTCATTTAGATTTTCATCTTGGAAATGGCATTTTTCAAAAATTGCAATTTTCAATCTGCGATATCTCTTGTTATATTCGTCTGATCCAATTGGGATTTCCGGTTCTATAATCAGCGTTGCCTAGGCTTGTAACCTAGCACAAGGCACAAAAAGTCGATTTTGAAAATCTCGATATTTTGGGTCAAAAATGAGCAAGGGGTTAGACCCCCCTAAAACGACCTATTTGCTCATCTGTCTAAAGAATTCGATGCCGAAAAGTTCACCGATGCGCTAACGTAACCCGCACATACCGCACGCGACTACCGTAAACGAAATCGATTCAGTTAAGCAGAATCAAGCCGATCCAAGGCCTAGCGCGATGTGTCGAATGCATGGAAGATCCCAATGAAAATGCGTTGCCTTAGGTCGCGGTCAAGGTTGATTACAAGGCGAACGAAACAGGGATAGAAAGAGAGAGAGAGCTTTTAAATCGCTCGGAATCGATAACGAAAGTAGTTTCGTCGGAACACGATGAATTTTGTTGGTTTTCGTCGGAAATGCCACTGGGTCCAGCATTAAAGCGGTATGCTAATGAGGTGTTAGGTTAATACGGCTGTCTTAACGTTAACATTGTTGGAAACATCGGTTTACAGGAGTTTCGAGCTGTTTCGCGATTGAAACGTCCTTTTACGAGCCTCGATTTTTCACAATCTTCATTTCAAAGTGATCAAATTGAGCACCATTTTTCTGTAAACAAATTCGACATCCTTTTTCTAACACTGAATTCAACAGCATAACGCGGAAAATGTCTCTTACTCTCTCCTCTAAATTAGAGGCCCTATTTAGAGGATTTCTGCCTCAGCAGACAGGTGGCTAAACTGATGTGAGCGCCATCTTGTGTTTCAAATGTGATACTATATTTGTAGTACTATATTGAACTTCGTGAGATCTCAGATGGCCATTTTGATCAAAGAGCTTTTAATTTTCGTTTCTCGTACAGCTTCTTCTTTATCTATTATATCTCCTTCTAATTGCTGATTATTGAATTTTTTCGTCCATTTTCTTGGTGAATTTTTCTACTGCCCATAATCTTCGGTGGCGATGAAACGCAAAGCAATTAGATACGTGGATATCACATTGTGTTCATGTGACCGTGGATCTGCTAGTCCATGAATAATATTCAACTGTTTGCAGTCGTAAAAACTGAGTTTTTCCATTTTCCAACTCGCGTAAATACCGTAACGTTCTTTAATGGCTTTTCACGGGCCCTAGGAAAATATGGAAAACACAGTTTAGCGGGAATCCCCTCAATTTTATTGTTATCACTAGAAATTTCACGAACAACAAGGAGATCACATAGAATGAGATTGCGGTCACGATCGACATTTCTGAGCGATGATATGTCTTTGGAAATTTTCAGATTATGTACAGCCACGGTAGAAAATTCCTAGATTACGTTCAATCTGGGTGTTCATGGAAGAATATATCATGGTTATGGAAGTGAAAATTTTTTATTGGATGGTGGTAACATCTTAAGGGATGATTGGTTTTCACTCTAGGTTCACGTGTAACCCTTGGAATGAGAAATAAATGAGCTTGTCTGAAAGTGCCTCAAGAAGGTTTTTCTCTTTCGGGAGATTTTTTTTTAAATTCCCATTTCACCCATTTATTGATGATGGGGAATTCTTCAATATTGTGAATCATTGAACTGAATTGTACCAATATTTCATATAGAAGTATAAAAACTCATCAACTGCTAAAAGCAGATTGAAAATCCCTTTAAAGTGATGTGTCACATCAACATTTTTCAAGAACATATGGGATAATTTTGAGTGTTGATGAGAATCAGTCAGAGTCTTGAGGAAGTAATAGTTCATCAAACGATCAAATTTAAAATCACCCAGGTTCGCTCTAAACTAATTAGCGAAAGCACCTAACGCCAACGGAAGAATCTGCGGGAATTTGCATAAACGAGTAATAAAAACAGATTGGACGACTCCGAACTCTCAACAACTCCATAAGGAATGGATGTGTATCTTCTCCAAGGTTGGATCTACTATTGCCGGACAAATCGCACACCTGGTCGTTACGTACGCGTTTGGAAAATGTGCTGTACCGAACAGAACAATGGCCACATCAGGAAATTCCTACGTACAGCACAATCTTTCGGTTTCGTTCCAACCAACATGGAGAGAGAGAGAGGAAGCTAGTCAGAAATCTAAACAATCATCAGAGGGTTCTAATTCCTGTCATCTGTTGACTGCATTTTTTTTCTGGATTGACGAATTTAGAACATACATTGCATGATCATATCAATCTGTTTCATACCTCTTTCAGAATATGTATCACATTCAGATTTACTATGATTTTTCTGGGAGATACGAGTGTAACAAGTTGTCATCGAAAGATGCCCAAAAAGATGGTGTCAGTTATGTGAATTTCAAGAATGAACGGTTGCGTTGAGGTCGATGAAATTTCGAGATTCGTAACTAAAAGAGTTGTTCTTTCGAATTATTTATCGCATTTAGATCTAGGATGATTTTTCTGGGAGATACGCGTGTTCAAAGTTAACCTTCCAAAAAATCGTAAAAATATGAGGGATCAGTTAAAAAATCGTCAAGACCAAACTGTTGCACCATGATCCATTAGATTTAGAGATGTATTTCTAGAAAAGTCTCTCTTTCAGAATATGTATCACATTCAGATTTACTATGATTTTTCTGGGAGATACGCGTGTAACAAGTTGTCATCGAAAGATGCCCAAAAAGATGGTGTCAGTTATGTGAATTTCAAGAATGAACGGTTGCGTTGAGGTCGATGAAATTTCGAGATTCGTAACTAAAAGAGTTGTTCTTTCGAAATATGTATTGCATTTAGATCTAGGATGATTTTTCTGGGAGATACGCGTGTTCAAAGTTGACCTTCGAAAAAATCGCAAAAAGATGGGGTCAGTTAAAAAATCGTCAAGACCGAACTGTTCCATCGAGATCCATTATATTTCGAGATTTATTTCTAGAAGAGTAGCTCTTTCAGAATATGTATCACATTCGGATTTACGATGATTTTTCTGGGAGATACGCCTGTCCAAAGTTGATCGTCGAAAACTACCCAAAAAGAAGGGTCAGTTAAGTGAATTTCAAGAATGAACGGTTGCACTGAGCCTTATGAAATTTCGAGATTTATAACTGGAATAGTTGCTCTATCGAAATATTTATCACATTTGTATCTAGGATGATTTTTCTGGTAGCTTTTGAGAGGATTATGTTCTAGAAGTCAAGCAGCGCTAGGTGACCAGCATCCGGATGGGTGACCGCGTTTACTGTGAATTCGACCAAAATCTCCTGTTTTAACGTCGTACTTTCGTCTTCGTCTTTGAACTTCTGAATTCGTAACTACCGGTACAAAATGGTGAAGGAACCGTATAGGGAATACCGGCGTCATCTGAGTTCGACAAATTTTTGTTTTCGTCAATGAGATCTTGAAATGCGACGATAAAGAACAGTATACAATCAATTTCTGCCCGTAAAACGAGGCGTACTTCCCTCAATCCAGTTCGAAGCAAAGCGACATTGAAACGTTTGCACGCGTTTCGAATAGTAATTTTTTTTTCGGTGGACTGCTTGTCCCGGCACATGGCACAAGTTTGGCAGATGAATACAAAACAGGTGGACTGGACATGACAGTTCTGCGATCGTCTAGTCATAGGGAAAAAGCTTTGGAAATTCTATACTAAATATTGGTTCATTGTCTGCTCCTCTTTACGTACTTAACAGTGAATCTTGTGACCTATTCATTGAGGAAAGTGAACCATCAATATGATAATATTTAGGTCTAACCAACAATTTTTTCGGAAAAACTTTCGGACATAGGGGTGGAGAGCTTCTTCGGAAAAACCGTTACAGGGTTTTCTCGTATGAATATATCTTGGAAGAGAAAAATTCAACAAAATGACGAAAGTATTTAACGTTTTTGACTTTTAAGGTGTAAACTGGGAGGATATCTAACTGTACTGAGAATGGTTCATACTGGTGACGAATATTTTTGAAAATAACCTCGAAAAACTGTGAGAAATGAGTTTTAGAAAGGATTTATCATGTAGGTGAAAAATTCAGCGAACTAACGAGAGTGTGGACGATTTTCAATAATGAAAACTGATGCTTTTTCACTAGCACATTCCAAAACATCTAAAATGTAGGTATATCCATGTATTGCACTGAACAAAACAACAATATGGAACATTACCAGGTCGTAAGACTTTTTAATGAGAAAGGTGACATTTGCTGGACGTACATTCGGAATACTAATTTGAAACTTATTGTTTTCGATCATTTCGGTTCAAAATATTCGAATTGAAGACTGTCTGGATGTCTTGATATTATAATTCATCAAGGATGATGTGAGAGAATGAATGATTATGTTTATTCGATACTTCTCAGTCAAATTTGAGACAAATAAATCAATATCTCAAGAACCTTGAGGTTTGAGTATGTGGAGTATGAATATATCATAGTTAGAATTTTCTGGACAACCCAGAGTCTCCTTTGTGAAACACCCTGTATATTGATATTTTCACAGCGAGCAGCTTCCTTCCTTCTTTGTTGGTCACTCGAAGAAATATTCAACAATATTTGTAGATTATACGAAGTGAGTAACTTACTGGAGGATGCATTGTTAAAAACTTTGACCGTGTCCATTGTCAAGAAGAACTTACTGGAAAATCCAAATCGAAAATTGAAAGGTTCGACTCTTAAACTCCCAGATTGTAAACCCCAGACACGAGTCAACAAAATTGTTGCCATTATTTGCTTTCGTAAACGGTCGTAAAATCTTCCAACGTCAACTAGACGAATTGACCAAATTGTCAAGTTGTAATAATATTTATAAGAATTAAAAGCTTGCTGTATTGTTCGAAGTCAACTTTTAGGGTTGCGCTCAGCTTAAAATTCCCCATTTTGACATAACTTCAGACAGAGAGCACCAGAACAACGCAGGATGAAGGTATGCTCCACAGGTAGAAGATTAGCATACTTCAATATGGATGAAAGTTTGTAGGGATGAACGCTAATTGATCCCCAATCGGTACGTGATCACGTAAGCTTAGGGGTTTTTCTAAAACAGCTCAGAGTTGCAGGTAAAATTATGCCGACCTTTTTCGGAGCAAACTATGCAAAAATACTAACGTCCTGTTTCATAATCAAATTAAAAGTCACTTTAGCTTAAAGTTTTCTTTAGTGTCATTTTAAGTACGGTTAAAGGAAGCTTTAAAATTAAAGTGAGGTTAGGTTAGGTTAGGTTAGGTTAGGTTAGGTTAAAGTGACTTTAGGTTTAATTATGAAACCGGCCGTTACTGCGAATATGGGAATTCTACTTGTGAAGTATTTTTGTAGCGATGATTTACTCTAGCGTCGTGGGAACCTAGTGGATTTTGAAGATTAGATGGTAGAAAGAAAAAAGGTTCTATGATGAATGCACTTTCAGACGTGGGGAAAGCGTCAGCAGGTTCTCAAAGATGTAAAAAAATCGTCAGGTTTTCATAATCGAGCGTGTTAGGTTGAGATACTGAATATGCTATAGGTGTCTCCGATAATAAATTGATATTAATCTGGCAGTTTGCGTGGTGGGGCTTGCCGTACGGAAGAGTTGAAAATGTTAAAAAGCTTTTTAGAGGATATGATAATTGGACCCAAAGGAAGCTACTTTTCAAGAGACTGACAATACAGACGTGACGCAAATTAACAGCGGTCCTTTGAAAATGCAAAAAAAAATCGTTATTTGTACATACTCGAGCGTGTCAGATTTTCATACAGATGGTTAATATCGGTGTTGCAGACGTGTTGACCTATGAAACTGACACTAATATGGGGGGGGGTTCCTAAATCTGACAGTTTGAAGATGATAACTAGGCATTTTTTTCTGAAATATCTCCCTTCCTGTACCTCTAATCGTTTCTGTATGCATTATGAAAGTTGTAGATAATAAAATTTTATACAACTTTTGTCTGAAGTAATTTTGCATACTCTTAACCGTTTTAGAGTTAGTAGAGGGCGATAAGGACGAGGAGGTTAGCCACACATGCGAAAGGCCAAGGTCAATGTGGAAACCCAGTCTAATGTACATTCGTCGCCATTTATCTCAGAAACGTTCAAATGTAGAAAAATATGCTTCAGACGAAATTTGTAGAAAACGTCATGCTCTATAACTTTTATAATGAATGCGAAAACAATTTGAAGCCCAGGAGAGGAGATAATTCAAAGAATCTGATTTTTTTGGCCCTTATGGCCAATTATTATTGTTTCGGCTTGCTGAAACTGTCAGATTTTTTTTACTTGTGTTATAATAGATTTTCATACAAATGGTTAATCTCGGTGTTGGAGACCTGTTGACCCATCAATCTGACACTAATCAGGGGGAGTTCTCTTAATCTGACAGTTTGAAGATGATAACACGGCATTTTTTTAAATATCTCCCTTCTTGCACCTGTAATCGTTTCTGTATTCATTATGAATGTTGTAGGTAATAAAATTCTATACAACTTTTGTCTGAAGCAATTTTACATACTCTCAACCGTTTTCGAGTTAGAGGGTGATAAGGGCGAGGAGCTTAGCCACACATGCTACAGGCCAAGGTCAATGGTAGAAACCCAGTCTTATGTACATTCATCGTCTTATATCTCAAAAACGAACAAACGTAGAAAAAAATGCTTCAGATAAAATTTGTAAAAAATGTCATTCTCTATAATTTTTCTAATGAATGCGAAAACAATTTGAAGCCCGGGAGGAAAGATTTTTCAAAAAAACTGATTTTTGTTTCAGCTTGCTGAAACTGTCAGATTATATATTTTTTCACTCTCCCGGAGAAGTTTCTCGCCTTCTCGATCCAATTCCTGAGTATCTCTCTTCTTCGTCGACTCTCACCCGGTTGCGTCAGGTCTGAATCACCACCCCATCTTCTCGGAACGTTCCACTATACGGTAATCGCGGCCGCCTTAGTCTAAAAAATGGGTCATCGGCACAACCGGGCTGGAAATATCGAAGATGGATTTCTGTCGGCCGGACTATATTCCGAGAAATTTCGGAGAATCATCATGGGGCCTAAGGGCCGGCAGAATTTTGGACGTTCCGCCCATTGTCTTACATTTTCCGAAAAAGATGCGCGACGCTTTTCGGGGAAATACGCGGTACGTGTGAGGACCTGTTGGTCCACGCCGACGGAGATCTAGACGTCCGAGATACGAAGAAGAAAAATCGAAAACTGCAAGGGGACAGGGTGTCCCAACTGAATATGTCACCATTTATGGCCAATTTCCATCCAAGAGTTGTCATCATCAAGAAGGTTATGGAATTTTGAAGTTGACGTTTGATATTTTGAAACGTCAACTGTCAATATTACCTATATATAGTTTACTAGATGACGAATTCATTGGGTTGCTTGGTTGAAAATGGCAATAGCTCCATCTCTTCTTATACACCGGATATTCCATGCCACCATTTCTTCACACGTGAAGTCGTGTTCGATTTGCCAAGAAGGAAATATTATAATGACTTTTTCCTAACTTTTATTTCAAGCTTTATATCAAGTGTCGAGTTATAACTCGACGATATCATAATTTGTTTGATTCAATTCACTATTATGGTGTAAAGTTCTTCAGTTTTTTTATTTGAGTGGTGGACTGTGATATGGTGTATCTACTATTTTTCTGGATTTACGTTATGAGGAAATGACGTCTTTTTTGTATTTATTTTACAAAAAAAGATACCTACTCATCAACGGTTAGCATGAAATTGAACAAAATGACTTTAAGAAAAAATATTTTACTCCCCTGCTGTTAATTTTGGTGTTCTTAATAGAACAATTGAAAAACAGCCATAATCAACAAAACAATTTCACTAAGAGCACCCCATTACAATAAAATAAAGGTTCTTATAAAGAGAAAAAAGTGATTTTGATGGGGAAAATTCATCATAAAGTTTTCTAGAAAAATGAGAATTGAGGAAAATTAATGTCCAGCGATACTTTTTAGGAAAAAGTGTCCATTTAATGAGGAAGAATTCAATAAAGTGAAAAAAAATTCATAATGAGAAAAAAATATGATGATAAAAAGATCATTCTAATGAGTTTTCGAAATAAAAAGTCTATCGTCCAGTAGCAGGAAAATCCATTAAAATTTAAAACTTCATTAAAATCTTAATCCTCCATTTTCCCCTTCAAAAATGACATTTTCAAATTTTGATGGGATATCAAATCTTAATGGACTTTCCTGCAACTGGGCCTGTGTCGCATTAAAATAAGGTAGAAGTAGATATAATTTCAAAAAATCATTAAACTGAATGAAAATTCAATATGATGAAATGAAAGAGACATTACGATGAAAAAAAAAGTTATCACATATAATGAAAAAAGATCGTTAAAACGAGTTAAGAAAAAGAAAGTCTAAGAGAAACATTAAAATGAGATTAAACCCATTAAAATGCAATAAAACCAAAGAAGAGGGGAAAAATGATTAAAATGAATTGAGAGTGATCAAAATAGAAAAATATTTTAGGATGAAGAGAAAGATAAAGAGTGGAGCTAAATGTTGAGCCTAAATTTATCATACTGATAAAAATCATTACAATGAGATTCAGTCTTTGTACTGGGATTATTGTCATTATATTGAAATTTGAAAAAAAAAGAGAGTTTGATGAAAAAAATCATTATACAGAAGGAAAAAGATAAAAGTGAAAAAAGTGATTTTAGTGTGAAAAGTGATTTCAATGAAAAAAGGTCATTATGTTTAAAAAACGAATAAATGGAGATCATTATAACGAAGTGAAGTTATTCAAAGGAAGGGGGGCACCATAATGAAGAAAGAACTCATTATAAAAAGACGAAAGTCATTATTATGAGATAAGATAAGTTCATTTGCTGAGAAAAAGGTCAATAGAATGAATGGGAAAATGTTACTGCGGATCATTATAATGAGGTTAAAGTTACTGAAATGAAAAAAAAACTTTGATGAGGAAAATCCTCATTATGAAAAGAAAAGAGTGATTATAATAAAAAATGAACGTGAAGATTATTGGACATGTTTGAGATATTATATTTCAATTGTATTTCTCGTTATTTTGTAAATGGTTGTTTGTATCCTGAAGTTGAGTGAAGTACCACTAGCTAGTCTATTAATCAGTAATAAAAAATAAAAAAATATTATTAAAAAAGTAAAGAAGTGTAGAAAAAAGAAAATTATTACATTGGAATAAAAGGCAATTCAAATAGGGGATTTTATAACGAAAAATGATCATTCTTTCCATCACGAAGAGTTATCGAAGAAAAGAAGGAGTAAGTGTGACGTCAGCAGGATTTCGCGCGAACGGGATTAGAAACCGTCGTTTCGTTTTTACAACCCCGCGTTTCCGGGAACGCTAGCACGTCTGGTGGAACGCGTTGCGTGACCACGAGTCACCGGAAAAAAATTCGCCGGCCGGCCCGTCCGTCCGATCTCCAAGACCGCGCTAAGATCGCTAAGCGCGTCTCTCCCAATTGTTCCGTTGACCTCCGGGCACCACTTCCGAATTCCTCGACTCTCGTTCGCCGAATCGCTCTTTCCGATCTCCGCGATCGATATCTGTAATACGCTCGACTATCGGTACCCCTAAAAATTACTCGGAATCGCGGCTAGACCGGGCCCCGACTACGAGATGAACGTCTCGTTCGGGAAATTGGATCGGAACGCTGTAATTTGGTGTCGGGGGGGTCTCGGATAGTACCGCTGGGTCGCAGGACCGGCTTCTTGGGGATTTGCGGTAGTACCGGGTGAGTAGACGTGTTTTTATCGTAAATTTCGATCATTTACGTTTGGAAATCGATCTGTGGAGGGATTAGGAGTACTAATTGATGTCCATCAGTAGTTACGCTATGAGATTTCTAGCTCAAAACGTGTAGATTTACGATACTCGTCATGAGAACCCCCATGACATCGGAAACGTAACCTAAGTTGGTCTTCTGGGGCGGTCATGATGTGTACGACATTATGGGGAGTCTAAATGGCATTGACAACCTAGAGCGGTCATATTGGGACCCTAATGGGATTAGGAACAGACCATTGAGTTAAGAATTTGCAGGAAATTAATCTCAGTCGATGTTCAAAACGAAAATCCGATCCTGACAAATATGCAAATGTTGCTGCAGTCTCTTGTGCTCTTGCACCATCTTGTTGGAAATAGCTATTGAACTATTCATCGAAATGCGGTGATAAAATGTATTGGAATTTCGTCTATAATTCTGCTGTCAAATTTCGTTTGAGAAAGTTGTTGAAACAATTCGCCTATGGCTCACATAGCATACGAAATTTCTGAATGGAGTGGTTTGTTTTTCCAAGTCTCTCCAGGCTTTATCAGGATAAAGACAAAAATCTTTTTGTTGCTGATAGACTAGGTTAGGTTAGGTTAGGTTAGGTTAGGTTAGGTTACTCCAGGCTTTATCAGGATGAAAACAAAAATCTTTTTGTTGCTGATAGGTTAGGTTAGGTAAAGTAGTAATGTTTTTGGGGCAGATAGGTTCAGGAGACCATATTTAACAATAATTTTTGTATTATTACAGCTTATAGCTCTTCACTCAGCAGTTTTGACCCTTGAAATTTGATTTAAGATCAGAACTCAAAATTTTTTTATGAATATAAGAAAAAATGCCACTATAAATCGAATTCAATATAAGTATTATTGTTGATTTTGCGAAAATAAAAAAAAAGGAAGAATTATTTCCACCTGTATAAGCAGAAATTTTCCTCTCAATGATTCAGAAATCTCTGTAACGTCAACGTCATAATCTCGATATGATTAAACGTCTTAACATAAATCCAAAGCAAACATCGGTTAATTACTCGTTTGTCATTTTGTTGATAGCTTGCTTGTTGAATTGTTTAATGGGATTATTTCACTTTATAATGTTATGCAATAATCTAGTTCTAGAGTGACAGTTCAGTTTGAGAAGAAACTTGAATTGAGGAAGTTTTTCGCATAGTAAGATTATTTTTGATATTTTTTCACAATAATGATTATTGAAGACTGAATTTAATACATAATCGATATGAAAAAAAGAACAGAACTATGAATAAAATGAAACATTCGGTTCGAATCTTGTACCTGGGTTAACTTGATAAATAAGATTTCTGAAAATTTTTCGAATTAAAATTATTTATTTTTCAGAACCCGAGTAACAATCCGATATCATGGAGCTGCCAAATTTTTTTTATTCTCAAAAATGCATTTCTTATGACATTATACCTGATTGAGTATTATTTGAAATTCGCAATAACATTATCTCAATACAGTGAAAGCCGTTTATTACGACACCGGTTATAACGAAAATCCGTATATAACGAAGAAATTATTGACAATCGTTTGAAATTCTAAGTAATTTAACATAAAACCATTCGGACGTAACGACTTCGACTATAACGACGAAGTCGCTTATAGCGACAAAAATTTTCTAAGCTTGCTCTATTTCTTCCGTTTATAACGACGTCATCATGTGCCGAGGCTCTACACGTAGTATCGATTTTGAAAAAATTTGTTACTTATGAAGGACTAAATGACCAGAAATTATTGAACAGTATTTCTATGATTGACCAAAGACTTGAACGTGTCTATTATGAAAATTTTAGATTTAAAAAACAAAGTAAAATTACTCATTTTTTTAAGCCTACTACTGTTTAATTGTATATGTACATTAATAAGTTCGATGTTGTAACATGTACTTATTTACAGTATGAATTTGATGATCTTATCCATGTACTCGCATATGTATTCGTTATGTATGCAGTTATTACGATCTCAAAATAAAATACATAGATAATCCTATTTCTGAGTTCTTTATAAAATTTTTTGGATATAACGACCATCGGATATAACGACTTAATATTCACGGTCCCCTCAATGTCGTTATAACCGGATTTTACTGTATTTTTAATTTCGGAATTTCATTTATATAAAAAAAATTGATATGTATATTTCGGATAAAAGACTTATTTACATATACTGCAAATAAAGTGAAATATGATGAAAATTCGCATTTCAAGATTATTTCTCTCGAAAATTACATAATACTCATTATTAATATCATTTTTCTTGGAATAGAGAAATTTTGTAGGTTTAAATCATATGCTTCAGTGGGAGGAGAATTTAATATCAATTTAAATTTAAGTAATTTTTATCGAAGTTTTTTATTGGTTATTATGTTTTTATTATTTATCATCGTTATCTTTATTATAATCATCACATTGAGGAATAGTAGATTTATGTATTTTTTATTGTTATTATATTTATCTATTTATTTTCATTACTTATGATGGCTTTCGAATTTTAATGTCATTTTAAGCAGGTATTCCATGAGCAAATTCTTCAACTATTGAAAATTAAAGAGTGGATTTTACAAAGCCATATTATCTGATTTTTACATCACACTTCTGTTGTTAGTGTTGAAGTTATTCTGATAACTTTCGAATTAGGTTATCGATTAGGTTAAAATTAATTTATTTTTTGTTTAATTTTTTTTCATTAACCCACAACGAGTGGTCGATCTTAGTGACTGATTTTTCATAGAGTTCAACGAAAAAGTTTAATTTATAGACAGTAATTGAAGTGAAAAACAAAAAAGAATTCGGAAATTACTTCACAGGGAGTTCGGAAATTAGAGCCATGAAGTTACCTTTGAACGATCCACGTCTGAAAGGTCAGGCTCACGGAGAAACTTGTTGTCGTCAAGTACATTACGAAATTTACGAAAATCCGTGTGCGTCTGTGGGAAACAGGAAACGCATCTCGCGTTCCTCTAGCCAGAATCGCTCCGCAACGGATTACTCATGCGGCGACTTATCGAGAAGCGAAGACTTCTCGAAAATCGGTCGCCTTGACACCTTACCCTCGATACCTCCTTCCCGGGCGAAAATTTTCATGAATGAACGCGTCCGCAGCGGACTGCACCGGCGCGCCGGAAAGTCCGGACCTGCCCCCACCTCGCGCGCGTTTACCTCGGGCCCCGGCAGGCCGAAAATCCATCACGTTTAAGCAGAAGACGTTATTGGGAGATTCCTCCTGTATCCGTACGAAACAGCCGTGTGCCGACTGTCGGTCAGTGCCGTGGGTGGGGGGGAGATCCCCGGCAAGGTATGAATGAAACGAGGAGGGGCCTACGAGCACGGTCACACCCCTCCCGGATAAATACATTGGCACTTTACGTTCTCCGATCATAACACAGCCGTGCGAGAGACAGTACGCCAAGTCTTTGTGTGACAGAATCACAGACGACGACGAGAGACACCGACCGCAACAAGAGATCGACAATCAGATCACAGAGTACGTACGATAGACGCGTGTCAGTGCGTTCAACCACACAGTGTCAGTGTCAGTGACCACCATGGAGACCGAGTGTCACGTAGCGGGGATGTTGGACAGGGACCAGAGGACGGCCAAGCCGATCCTGAGGGAGAAGAGGCAGGAGGACGCGGCGTCCGCGTGGTCGGCCGCGTGCGGCTGCTGCACCACGCATCCCGAGCCGGACGCGAGCCGGAGGACGAGTCCGTCGCCCTCTAGGATCAGGGAGCGCGGGAATTTCTGGGTCACATTGTCGAGTAAGTACGCACGCAGGCAGAGTAGAGCGACAACGTGGGTAGGCGGGGCGGAATGGGCAACAGGTGGCCAATGGCGACGGCCCCGCGCTTCTGACTCTTCCGGTTCACCCCTTCGCGAAATGGACTTGGCCCGGTTAGTTTCTTCGATCGGGACGGTCGCGATTTTCGACTTTTAGGGTGATTTTGGGGTCGTTTTTCCTACGCGTTGTGTCTCTTCGATTCTTGAAGGTACATTTGGGAAAATAACGTTATGCGATGTTCAATATACAGGGTGAGTCTTTGACTCGTACAAATATTTCAACAGTATATTCTTGAAGTCAAAAGAAACACTTTTTTCCTTTACCATTTTTTCCGAATCGGCTCGGTTTAAAAGATACAGGCTGTTGAAAAACCTTAAAATTTTTTTATTTTTAGTTATATCTCACGAACGGTTCCATCGAATTGAATGAATTTCGTAATATATTTCCTCATTTATTTGATGAGTCTTTTACGAACCCTAGATATCACCCTCATCTTCCAGTTTTCTCATTATGACCATTACGTACCATAAAAATACCAAAAATTGAAAAAGCCCAAATCTTGAAACTAATTTGAGGCTATCTGATGAACATTTAAACGTTTTGTAAAATAAAAGTATTCTTCATATTTTTTCGTATAAACTGCCGTTTTCGAGTCATTTGATGACCAAAAATTCAAAATTATCTGTGAAATTTGAAGAGTTGGGTACTCTGGCTGAATACAATTCTGTTTAAAACATCCACAGATCAGTACTGTCACAAATTAAGCTAGTTATTCTGAAGGTAATTTTGTTTTTTTTAGAGGTGGCATAGCTCATTATGAAAACTTAAAATGGCTATATTTTTTTATCAGGGCCGAATTGGAAAAAATTGTATAGGAAAAAAGGGTTTATTTTGACATCAAGAATCTACTGTTAAAATATTTGTACTAGTCAAAGACTCACCCTGTATATAGGAAATGACTAGACAATTTATTGATTGATAATCAGGAACCATTTAAGGACGAATCTAAAGCATGCCCTTATTTTTACTATTTATAGAGCTAGTTTTTTTTGTTTACCATTTTTCCCTATTCGGCCTAGATGAAAAAAACCTTCGGAATAGGATACTTTATTCTACAAAAACAAGCATAAACTCAGTTTTTCCATCAACAAAGTCGTATTCAGAATACATAAATGAGCTACTGCAATTTCGTGGGCGATAAATATTTGATATTCTTCCTAGATTTTTTCTTTTAATAATAATAATGAATTCAGTTTGCAACCACCCATATTAACTCTATATTCATCTTCAATATGTAATAATTTCTAATTATTTTTTTTTATTTAATTCAGTTCAAAAGTCACGAGGTTCAAACTTAACCCATTCAAACTTTTCATTTCATCATCTCTGAACGTTCAAACGTTCTTCGTATTCGCCAGGTCAACAAACATATATAGAACAACAAAATTCTCTTTGGAATAAACAGCTGAATCTATGACAATAAACACATCTTTAATATCTTCCAAAAATAAGGATCCCTCGCAGGAATAATTACAATCTGTAAAGTGAGGACCAGAAACTTTGTCACAGTTTTTCTTTCGAATATTCTTTAGTGTTGAATTCATAATAAAAAAATATAATAAATAAATGTTATGTTGGAAAAGTTCCAACATTTTCACGAATCATCTAGAAATTGGGGCATATTCAGTCAGTATTCGAAGTTTTATAGTTGAGGATTCCAGAACATGAAAAATACTGTGTACTAGGCGAGCACTAGGCTAAGGTAGAATCATCCGTATTTCAGTTGAGTGTCACATCCACTTAAAGGTGCCGATTCGTGTGTAACTACCTTTAAAATACGGGCTCTACGATATAAAAGCAAAAAATTTCAATTTTCCCACAACAAACTCAAAATACATAAGAAATCATCAGTACCATTCACAGAGGGAAGAAACACGCAAAACTATCAACGTTCGGTCCAGTTTTGCGTAATTCCTCCCCGGAATTTCCCACATGCCAAAAAGCGCATTTTCGTCCCGAACCGACCGTTTTCGTTCGAAACGGACCAGAGGCGTCGTCTCCGACCTAACTCTACGTCGGGAGACCCGCGTGGGTGCGAGTTCCACGTAAAACGGTCCCGATACCGCGAAACGTTCGGATTTTCGTGGTTTCCCGAGGTCCGCGTCCAAACTCCGCTCTCGGGCGTCCTTGCTCCCGTGATTCACGCCAGGCAGGTCCCGTTGGAATCGAATTATACAGGGGGAAAGTCGGTTGAGTCAACGAAACACACTCCGGAATGTTTTAACGGGAAATTTCCGTCCCGTGGTGGAATGATCTTGGATAATTGAAAATTTAGAAGCCGTGGACGAGTTTAGATGTTTTGAGCTCCACCTAACAAGCTTCCATGACTGTTTTATTGTTCTTAATGTTTTATTTTTGAATGTTAAACATTTAAAATCGTACGATGGAAGTTAAGTAACGTTTTCAGGCGATTTTCCGGGATTTTCCTTGTGAATTTGCGAGAAAAAGCTTCAACGGAGGGTAGACGAAATTTTCTACTACGTTTTTCGATCTTAAAATGGAACTACGGGGTATTTTTAATCGTGTTTCATCGGTTATTGGTAAGATTTACAAAGTACGTTGCAGATAAGGTTAGATTTTTACAAAAATTGCATCAAGAAGGGTTCGAGAGACACTCTGTATATTTCTGCTGCCTCCGGCGACGTCCCGCGACAAGTTCATCAATCTCGGCGATAGATAAACCGCGCGATTTTTTTTTTTAACGGACGGAAGCTTGACGAGGCCAGGTCACCCAGGTGTAAGTGCTCGCCCGGTGACTAAACTACTCTGAAATGATGGCGAGTTACTCCATCGCTGACTCTATTTATCGCCGTCATTTTCCCAGCTGAACCTCGAGGAATGGGCCTCTAATATCTGAAATCGGTAACAGTAATGGCCTTTAATTGCCCGGGTATTCGATCTCGATGTGACGTTTAACCACATTTTTGAGGAATTACGCGGGTAAGAACGTATAGGAAAAAATGCGAACGGTAGTGCGCGCGGATTCCCGATAGATTTATTCGATCTGTACGCTCGTGTGTGTTCCGCGAAAAAAATTAATTGGATGAGTTCGCGTCCCGATTTCACACAGACGCTCGTATCCTCTTATTTTTGGACACCCCTGACTGTCTCAGCTACCGAAACGGCAAAATATAGATGAAATCTTAAAATAAATCGCCGAAAAATATTATGTTTGGTGTCCCGCAGCTGGGTACGCCACTGGGTAATGACGCGCGTTCGTGGACCGCCTATGTCGAAGAAAATAAAAGCCGAATTATTTCCAATTGACATTTTCATTCCCAAAATTAAGGGCTTTGGACAGTAGATATGTCACGATCGATGTCAGATTGTGGTATATACAGGGTGTTTCTGAACTGATGCGAGAGATTTCAATGGATGATTCTTTAGCAAAAATTGATGGCGGTCTTTCATTTAACTCATGTTCGACATCATTTTCCCTCCAAGTTACAACAGCACTTCAAAATTAGGTGAAAAAATTGTTTTTATTCAATATTTCCACTTTGGAAAAGTTCAGAAGAATGAAATTTGGCAGATAACTGATGCTAATAAAATGGCAGTTCTTGAGTGTTTTTGCAGAAAAAATAAACCCCTGTAATATTTTGCATCAGAACTTTTAAATGTGTCTATATTTTCCTATTTGAAGAATTGTTTAGAAAAGGCAAGTTTTTTATGTCTTGACTTTTTATCATAAAGTTGTTAGTTTGATCAGAAAAAAATGAAATACTGCTCAGACTCTTTTCTCATAAATTCACAGAGAAGTTACCATTAATTCAAAAAAAATCAAATAAGCTGCTGTCAAATAAGGTCATATGGCAAATAGTTTTATCGTCCTGATTTTCTTACTATTTCCAAAGTGGATATATTAAATAAAAATAAGTCTTTTTTAATTAATTTTAAAGGGCTGCAACTTGATGAAATCTGTCCCATCAATTCAGAAACACCCTTTATACAGGGCGAGTCTATGACCCGTACAATTATTTTAAACAGTAGATTCTTGAGGTCAAAACAGACCTTTTTTCGTATACTATTTTTTCTGATTTGGTCCTGATGAAAAAATATAGCCATTTTAAATTTTCATAATGAGCTGTGCCACCCCTGAAGAAACAAAATTCCCTTCAGAATAACAAGCTAAATCTATGATATTACACATCTGTGGATCTTTTAAACAGAGTTGCATTCAGCCAAAGTACCCAATTTTCCGAATATCACAGATATTTTTCATTCTTGAACATCAAATTACTCGAAAACGTCGCATTATACGAGAAAATATAAAGAATACTTTTATTTTACAAAACGTTCAAACATTCATTAGATAGCGTCTAACTTAGTTTCAAGAGTATAAAAAATAAAAATAAATAAAAAAAAAATAAAAAAAAAAATAAAAGAGTTGGGTTCTTTGAATTTTTGGTATTTTTATGGTACGAGATGGTCATAATGAGAAAACTGGAAGACGTGGGTGATATCTTGTGTTCAAAAAAGATTCATCAAATAAATGGAAAACTATATTCCAAAATTCATCTCATTCGATAAAACCGTTTGTGAGCATTTTTGTGAGGTTTTTCAACAGCCTGTATCTTTCAAACCGAGCCGATTCGGAAAGAATGGTAAACGAAAAAAGTGTTTCTTTTGACCTCAATAATTTACTGTTGAAATATTTTTAAGAGTCAAACACTCATTCTGCATATACCCCATTCATGAATTATTGACATCTGGAGTGGCTTCAGAAAATCGAATTTAGATTGGTCTATAAAGTAAGATATTGTGTTAGGGTATTCGAGTTAGTATTGAGAATAAACTGATCGGAGATATTTTGAATTTGTACTGTTGCTTATGTCCTGAATTCAATCGCCAATCAGAGAACATTTCGAATGCCGTTTGGTTTGCTCTGAATCTGAGTATTTCTCCAGTTTAATTTCTTTTCTAGGTTATATTCATATACTTCAGTTCTGTGACTGAAACTACAGAAATTGTTGGAGATCTTTTGTCGGTGATTTACCTCTAGATAACAAATCGTGCAAATACTCTCGCTACTAATGCAACAAAGCATGCTAATCTTCAAGAAAAGTAAAGGTCGCATTTCATGTCAACGCTGAATACCAATTGTGTGATAATCATCGAAAACAAACATGGGGATTACCCCTAGCACACTCCAAAACAACGAGGAAGTAAGCGTTAATTGCTGGATAAATATTTCCCTCGAATCCCAAATATTTTGCATCGGTAATCTTTGTACTTGTTACCTTTAACCTCGAGCGTAGCGTAAGTTGTACAAACTTCCTGTGTGGGACTGATACTAGCGTGCTTGAACATTGACCTGTTGACAACGATGCTGAATGAATATGACGAACGTCCATCCCAAAGGATCTGATTACATCCAACAGTCCATTGAGAGTGGTACTACCTCAATCTGACCAAACAACCTTATCGAAAACACAGCTGCTGGCTTAGGTCGCTTCCGTTGACTTCCACCTATTCGGAAATCTGTGTTTTGACGAGATAAAACGTTGTTTTGAAGTGAAATTCGCTGAAGAATGTCAAGGACTTCACCTCGCTCGTTAGTTGATTATCATGGTCATAGTCATAGCTGACCCCCTGGGTCGCTAATCAGCGATAAAAAGCAATAGATCGTCAATATCAACAATCAATTTTCGGGAATTGTTCATAGATTACGCTCAGTTTCACTGGAATACATCTGGATTTCCACGAAGGAAGAAGATAGTTTGGACTGAGTCCAAAGTTTCTTTATATGCGATAAAAGGCTTCGATCTGCAGTGAACATCTTCGTTGGTGGTAAGCTGATTATTATGAAAGAGTTTCTGCTCTCACACATAGTCCAGAGCAATGGCTCGTTACCCAATTTTCTTCTTTATCAATTTCTACGCGTTTATCTCACGAAAGCTATAGAGAAATACTCTCGTAGTAATGGATAAGAGATATGGAAATATCTTGTGGACTGAAACAAAGCTTGCGGCATTGTACGTGTAGATAAAGTGTTGTACCAAGGTCCAATTCTCGGATAAATCGCTCTTTATCCAGGATATAGGGCTTATAAAACCTCGCGCCAAGTCCAGGTGTTCTAGTCAGGTGCAACAGATATAATGCTGTCTAATTAGAGAATAATAGAATAATTTCTCGATTATCTTCAACGTGTAGACGCCGTTTCGATACCGACTAACACATGGCTTTCTTTTGTGTTCCTTTCGTGTTTGATTGATAGGCTTTGGAACTCCAACTTCAGGCGAAACAAGATGGAAAACGGGGATTCCAGCAAATTTCAGAAAGATAACGAATGCGTTAATATCTCAGACTTGAATACTTTGCCAATGGAACAAATAGTTTGTTGACTGTCATTTTGACAACTGACAGTTGACAACTGTCATTTTGACAACTGACAGTTGACAACTGACAGTTTGACAACTGACAGTTTGACAGCTGACATTTTGAAGGTTGATTGTTGATGTGATACACGAAACGCATTTTCAAAATAAAATTTGGTTGTAAACTGCGTTCTCTTCCTATTCGAATCGTTAATTTCCCACCGATTTCGATCCGTTTTGTTCGATCGACAACCAGCTCACGCGTTTCACAGACGGAATCGCTGGAAAACCATTCCGAATTCCTGAAATGCCTCTAGACGCGATCGTGAGAGCGCTGGACGGTCGTAAAATGGGACGATGGGCTTTGTTGTGTGGACGTCGCTAAAGAGGAGAACAAACAGGCCCAACTGGTGTAACCTCGTTTGTCGGCTACGCGTTGTGCACACAACTTTGTGGACACACGACAGTCTTATGAGGCGCCCGAGAGCGTGAGAAAATGGCGACTTTTCTGACCCAGAGAAAGGGTCGCGGTCGTCGAAATTTTTATCGCGTTGTTATGGGTCCGGTCGGACTGATGGCCGCGTCGATAAGGGGATGGTGGGGAATTCTTGTGTTCTCCAATTACCACTTGGTGGTGTAATTGTTGATTTGATTGTGGATTGAAGTGATAAGTTGCTTCAAATCTCGTTGCATCTTTCACAAGTTGATATTGTGGATCTCTATGAGGAGCTTCATTCATCAGCTTCAGGAATAGTTACTTCTAGAAGATATTGCTCTTTTGGATTATGCATCGCATTTAGATCTACCATGATTTTCCTGGGGATACGAGTATCGAAAATTTGAAATAATTTCCGAAAAGATGGGGTCAGTTAAAAATTCGTCAAGACCAGACGGTTGCACCAAGGTCGAAGAAATCTCGAGATTTATTAGTAGATGAGTTGCTCTTTCAGAATATGTATTACATTTAAATCTACGATGATTTTTCTGGGAAATACTCGTGTGGAAATTTGACTTTCGAAAAATTCCCAAATTCTATGTAATTTCGAGATTTATCACTATTATGCCCCCCAAAGTCACTCCTGGAACCGCCACTGTATCAGTTATCCATAATTCTGACCTAATCTTCACGATAATGTATGATATATAACCATTGGTATATGAATATTTCCATTTTTTCACTTACAATTTTCTTTTCTTTCAGGACTCCATCGAACTGTTATATTGTGTTTCTACCTCAGTCTCTTCGCATTTCCCACAACGTTATCAGCACCAGTAAAGATGGAGAAGTGGATGATACCATGCGGTCACGCCGGAAGCAGCAAAAATTCAAACCAGATAGATCTAATCCAGACCATCATAGACCAGAGCAAGAGATCGCTGGTGATGATAGACACGCTGAAAGATAAATTTGTAAGTGCATATTTCATTCAGTTGACCGCCCTAAAACCCCCTCTGTCAGCGAACAAAATTACGAAGATTTTTTGTCCATATTTTATCTCTGATCGGAGTTTGAGTACCTACATCAATAGTAAATGAATGGCGTTTGATTACTATCAAGTGATCAACGCGGTATTGTGCTGTTATAAGAGAGTTTATTACACGGTATTGTACGTTATGACTAATAACTCGGCGATAGTCAAGGCTAGATAGAATATTAATCGGGAATAGCGATTTATCTGGAAGAAAAACGGTCCAAACTGCTCTTACGATTGATTGCTGAGGGATCAGTTACAGCCAGATTTATAGGCTGTTGATAAACCTTTGAAAAATGTCCTGAATTCATTCAAAATACACTGGCGAGGAAAACGCAGATTTTAAATAGTAAAATCGAGCATTATTTCATTTCCTGTGTAATTGGTGGTCTTTGAAAAGATTTTCCCTCGGTTTCGTCCGTATTTCTTGGGAAATGCTGCATGCTAGTTCGAAAACTTTTCGTACAGACCTCGTACTACCCTCTCAAATTCGACCCTACCTACGGGGGTCGTCCGACAAGCCTCCTACCTCAGGAATTCCTTTCCCAGACGATCGAAGACATAAAAATATTCCTACACTTCACGATTTCCGGCCAGTTTAATAGTTCTTCCGTTCGTACGTTCATTCATTAACGCCGCTTCCGTCTCTCTCGCACACACCTCGGACCTCTCGCTCCCTGCCCATTAACATAGAGAGAAGAAAGTGATTAGTATTCTCGATCGGCCGGCGATGATTATACACACTATCATATTTTTCTTCTCCGTCTCGCTTCAGCGTAGGCCGCCATCTCCCGTCCCGTTTTATCGGATATCGGTCGCGGTTGGCGTTGCCTGTCTTTCCTTCGTCACATCCGGGAATTCTTGAAGCGCGCGCGTCTGGGCACGCAAGATCGCGATGTCTGCGATAAGGTTGGTTTCCTCGGGATACTTCATCTCCAACTAGACGTCGGGGTCAGGTTATGGGCCCAGGGTTCACGCGAATCGAGCTTGGAGCTCCGTCGGTAGAACTAGGGGTTCGCAAGAACGTATTTTGGGTTCGAAATTGCTATATGTAAGCACATTCGAAGTATTGGCGAAAGAAAATAAATCGATCGGTTGTTTCTGAAGATTGATGAGTGCGAAGATCATTAATTCCGATCGGGATCGATTTCAGTCATCGCTCGTATCGTGAATATTCTTCAATGGTCGCGTTTGGGTATCTAATTACCAGTAGAAGGCCATCGAGTCCGAAATGCCGCCATCGATAACCTATAATTTGGTCGACACGAGCTTCTGGATTCCATGCGAGAGGTTTAACAACCTCAAAATCTGGTTAGTTGGAAATTATTGGAGAGTGGTGGTCAAAAGAGCTCTCCTACAGCCTGCAGCGCCATTATTTGGTGAAGGGCCATGTAACTATAGATGTAGTTGTTGCGTGAAATCTTTCCTGATTATCGATGCTCAAAAGGGAGATGGAAAATTGGACTATATATTTCCAACCTGCAAAAAGACCAACAAGGTTTGCAATGGTCGAAGACTATTGGTATGTTTAAACATTGGCAGAGGCCTCTGCGTTCGCAGACTATAGCTTGGCGACTTGAACGCTGTAGAGTGGCAGGTCTTCACTCTTTGCAGGTCGATATTCTCGGTGCTTCTGGATTCCTTGCGAGAGGTTTAACAACCTCAAAATCTGGTTAGTTGGAACTTATTGGAGAGTGGTGGTCAAAAGAGCTCTCCTACAGCCTACAGCGCCATTATTTGCTGAAGGGCCATGTAACTATAGATGTAGTTGTTGCGTCAAATCTTTCCTGATTATCGATGCTTAGAATGGAGATGGAAAATTGGACTATATATTTCCAACCTGCAAAAAGACCAACAAGGTTTGCAATGGTCGAAGACTATTGGAGTGACATTGGCAGAGGCCTCTGCGGTCGCAGACTATAGCTTGGCGCCTTGACCGCTGTAGAGGGGTAGATCTTTGCTCTTTGCTTTCACGCTGATCTGATGAAAAGAAGATGGGAAATCACTATGAGTTTCCCACATTGTATCTCTCAAGAATCAAGAGTTGAATGTAAAAGCTGTTGTGGTATTTGGGTGATGGCAAAGACCTCCGCTTCTTGGAAAGTTTCTTCACACTTTGAAGGATCAGAAACACTAAATTTGCAATGCAGCAGCTACTGGTGTAGTTAAGCAATGCCTTAGATCTCTGCAAACTGTTGCTTCGGCTATTTAATGAGCTTTGAAGTCGTCTGTAAGGAAATTATCATTGAATTTCGAATTTTCAATATCTCGATACTCCGGAAAAACACGTGTGAGATACAGGAGCTGCCAGAAAGACTTGTCAGCGATGACGAAGCCTCCCGAGCTGCCTCGATGTGACGAAACGCTCTCGCAGTGCTCGTATATCGAATCGCTCGTACATCAGAGCCGGAAAACGCCATCAGAGGCTCGAGCAGAGTTCGGCATGACTCATACGTACAGCCGTCCCGTTTTCAATCGATTTTAACGACCCCGAAACCCTCTGTTCCGAAGTGTCGGGAGGGACCATCTATCGCGATTGCGAAAACCTTTCGCCCGGTCGATTTTCCCGCTACCTCGGCCGTCGTCAGCTTCCGCGAGAGAGAGTCGCGTGTTCGGACGGCGAGAGAGTTTCGCGGCTGTGTGCTGTGTGTGTGAACTTTCGACGACCTTCGCGGCGGCGTCCGCATCAGACTGCCTGACGCCCGCGGGTCCGATATCATCCTCGCCGAGAGAACGTATGGAAGACGATTATAAATCGGTTTTATGTAAAGATCGATCGGCGACGGACAACTGGGCACGTTTACGAGGAAATTCCGTTGCGGTCTCGTTGGTAAAAGAAGAGAGGAACGAACACTTGAATTTTACCGTAGATGGTTGAGAATTACCTTGATAACTTCAAGTAATTAGCAGCCTAGGTACTTTGGGTAATAGGGAAATTATGGTTACCTAATAATTCAAAGTAATTAGGTTCCTAGGTGTAAACCTGATTAACTTCAAGTAATTAGGTAACTGTTAATCGAATTACTTCAAGAAATTAGGTAACTATTAGCCCAATTACTTCAATATTGGGGAAACAGGTAACATAATTACTCCAAGGACTTGGGTAAAAGGTAACCTAATTACTCCAAGTAGTTGGGACCATTAGACAGGAACAGAAACTTGAATTTGAACATAGTTGGTTGCGAATTCTTCTCAGGTAACTGATTACCTAATCTAATTAATTAGCAACCTAGGTACTTCAAGTAATTAGGTTACTATGGTTATATTTACCTAATTTAAAGTAATTAGGTTGTTGGTAACCTGATCAACTTCAAGTAATTTGGTAATTGGTAACTCAATTACTCCAAGAAATTAGGTATTCAGCCTAATTACTTCAAAATGGGACAAGCAGGTAACCTAATTACTCCAAGCATTTGGGTAAAAGGTAACCTAATTACTTGGAGACAATTTGACAGGAACAGAAATTTGAATTTGAACATAGTTGGTTGCTAATTCTTCCTCAGATAATTGTTTACCTAATAAATCTAAGTATTTAGTAACCTAGGTGCTTCAAGTAATATAGTTAGCCAATATTTACCTAATTTAAAAGAATTAGGTAGGTGGTAACCAGATTTACTTCAAGTTATTTGGTAACTGTTAACTTAATTACTCCCAGAAATTAGGTAGTTAGCCTAATTACTTCAAGATGATGGTAAACAGGTAATCTAGTTACTCCAAGGACTTGGGTGAAAGGTAACCTAATTACTTCAAGTAATTGGGACTATTAGACAGGAACAGAAACTTGAATTAGAACATAGTTGGTTGCGAATTCTTTTCCAGATAACACTTTACCTAATAAATCTAAGTAATTAGTAACCTAGGTGCTTCAAGTAATATAGTTAGTCTATATTTACCTAATTTAAAGTAATTAGGTAGGTGATAACCTGATTTACTTCAAGTAATTTGGCAACTGGTAACTTAATCACTCCCAGAAATTAGGTAGTTAGCCTAATTACTTCAAGATGATGGGAAACAGGTAAACTAATTACGCCAAGGACTTGGGTGAAAGGTAACCTAATCACTTCAAGTAATTGGGACTATTAGATAGGAACAGAAAGTTGAATTAGAACATAGTTGGTTGCGAATTCTTTTCCAGATAACTCTTTACCTAATAAATCTTAGTAATTAGTAACCTAGGTGCTTCAAGTAATATATTTACCTATATTTACCTAATTTAAAGTAATTAGGTAGGTCGTAACCTGATTAACTTCAAGTAATTTGGTAACTGGTAACTGAATTTTTCCAAGAAATTAGGTAGTTAGCCTAATTACTTGGAGATGATGGGAAACAGGTAACCTAATTACTCCAAGGACTCGGGTGAAAGGTAACCTAATTACTTCAAGTAATTGGTACAATTAGACAGGAACAGAAACTTGAATTTGAACATAATTGGTTGCGAATTCTTCTCCAGATAACTCTTTATCTAATAAATCTATGTAATTAGTAACCTAGGTGCTTCAAGTAATTAGGTAACTATGGTTACATGTATTTACCTAATTTAAAGTAATTTGTTACGTGGTAACCTGATAAACTTCAAGTAATTTGGTAACTATGGTAACTAAATTACTCCAAGAAATTAGGTAGTTAGCCTAATTACTTCAAGATGGTGGGAAACGAGCTACCTAGTTAGCTACCAGTCACTTACTAGCTAAATTGTTATGCATGAGTGATTCCGTGCAAAAATGCTTGCCTGTCACTAACTAGGCAACTAATTAGGTGACCATTTACTAACCGGGCGAGTAGTTACTTCATTACTAACTCCTTTTTCCATTCGTATAAAGTTTTTTATTGAATTTGTCGATCATTTAAGCACATCAAATGATTAAATACCTCCTCCACGCATATCAAAGCGTTGAGTAACCGACGTAGGTATCTACATCCGTGGGCACGTTGCCCACTTGACCGTCGCCGCCTGGTTCTCCAGACCATCCGTCGAGATTATATCGTCGATATAGACAACAATCAATGGAAGGAAGTGGCATACCAGGACCTCCTTCGGAAATTCGATTATCGCATTTCCTGAGCGTGTTGAACCGGCCACTCGATCCTCTTCGTCCATCAGCTCGTACGTTATCGGCCGAAGACGTTCGGTGTCCCTTTGGTCGACCGCCCGGCGCTACGGATTCGATCACGTTGAATTTTTTCGGGAAACAGTTTGGTTCTCGATGAAATACCATCTCTAGTTGAGAAAAGGCGAATGTTTAATCGCCTGATGCTTGCAAAAACCCCTGGATCCACACGTTGAAGCAACTGGTCGACCGTTTGATCGATTTGCGTTAGGCGGCAGCCCCTGGGCGCGATATACGGGCGCGTTATCGCTTCCTGATGGCGCAGAACGGATTAACCTTTGCCGCGTTATATCACGGGGCCCATAACCTATTACCCACGTTCCGGGGTCTAGGTTACGACCGTCGTTAATATGATTTGTCGACGCGTTCCGAGAACAGCGGCTCTGGGGGGGCATCGGCCCGGGCGTTGGGCGTAAGACGCCCGGAATCGGTCCGAAAACGTTTCGTACTGGACGGTAATTAGGACGTTTGGCTAATGAGAGGTCGGTCGAGCGTGGTTCCGCGAAATCGCGGTCTGCCGAATTAAAATGTTTACTCGCGGTTGATGTTTTGACGTTTGTCTGTGCGAAATGGGTTAAGGGACGTCTGAGATGAGAGTGTGACATCATCGTCCATAGAAAACGTGCTTCTGGATCAGTATTCTCACTGTGGAAATGTGGTCCTCAATACTTCTTCTCTTGCTGTTGTTGCTCTGCGTCTGATCCAACACTCTTGTTGTTCTTTGGTTCGTACAAATATTTTAACACAAGATTCTGGAGGACAAAAGAAACACTTTTCTTCCTTACCATTTTTTCCAAAACGGCTCGGTTTAAAAGATACAAGCTGTTGAAAAATCATGGAAAATCATGTTATTTTTAGTTCTATCTCACAAACGGTTTTATCGAATGAAATAAATTTCGGAATATGGTCTTTCTGTTATTTGATGAACCTTTTTGAACACAAGATATCACCCACGTCTTCCAGTTTTCTTATTATGACCATTAAGCACCATAAAAATACCAAACTCTTGTAACTAAGTTGACGCTATCCAATGAATATTTGAACGTTTTGTGAAATAAAAGTATTCTTTATATTTTCTCGTTTTCGAGTAGTTTGATGTTCAAAAATTGAAAAGTATCTGGTGAAATTCGAAAAATTGTGTACTTTGGCTGAATACAACTCTGTTTAGAAGATCCACAGATGTGTATTGTCACAGATTTAGCTAGTAATTCTGAAGTTAATTTTGTTCTTCCAGGGGTGGCACAGCTCATTATGAAAACTCAAAATTGCTATATCTTTTTATCAGGACCAAATCGGAAAAAATGGTATAGGGAAAAATTGTTTGTTTTGACCTATTGTTGAAATATTTGTACGAGTCAAAGACCCACCGTACATTTTCATTGCTGTGCTTGTTAAAATTCCCGATAAAAATTTATATGAGCTACCCCCTGCTTAATTTCATCGAGGAATCATGTCGTGAAGTCCTTCCCATTCATTTACAGACACCCTGTATAGATCAGGATGTGACAAAGGCCGAGCCTGTTCCACGGGTAACTTATCTGGTCATAAATATTATACCAGCTTCTAGCTAAACCATATTATGAGTATTATTCAGATATTCATGTGATTTTTATGGTTTCCGAATGATTCGTCTATAAAAGCTGACGTTTGATGGACTTCCCATACGACCGAATCATATTCAATGTTTCTCCTTTGTTCCAGGCCATCAAAACATTCGGAAGCAATTGGACAGACGTGCAAGAATTCCAAGGAAGTATACAACCGCTGAGTTGGTTTCCTAAGATAGAGAAAGAGCTCGGAAAGCCTCTGAGCAAAGAGGAACTAGACAAGATAGAGGTGAGTTTTAACACTTGGTCGAATCTACGAAGAAGTTGAATATTTTGAGGGGACTTTTAGAATAACCCACGTCTTTTGTTACAGCTCAACACCCTCCTGAAAGACTCCTATAAGAACTTGCAAATAATAGCAGTGGCAGTTGACCAGATGATAAGCGACGAGGAAAAGCGACGCGGTACTCTTATTGAGGATTATAGGAAGACGATCGAATTGTACGTTCTCAGTGTGTTGTGCGAGATTCAAACGGCGTCTAATACCTTGAACGTGGCTAGACACAAAGATGTAGAACGCACCATTATCGATCCGAAAGACAAGAACGGGGATGATACCACCATGATGACGCGCCACTACCTGATCATAAGGGACTACCTCAGACTCCTAGAGTACATCATCGAATGCTACGAACACGTCAAGTCCAAACTGTAAGACCTACAAACCGTCGAACGACGATCAAATGAAAAGTATTATGGAAAAAATGTCTCCACTTAATTTATGTAAATATTTATTCCTAATTTATTTCTATTTTATTTTAATCTTAATTATTTATATCTAATTTTAAGATTGTATATGTACATATTATATTTTAGACGATTGTAGTGCGAAATTTCAAATTAACACCATTTGTCGATTTACTGTACGGTGTTTCTTTGAAAGTGAAGAAGTTTGTGGCAGCATAGACGAACTGAACTTGCTGATGATGTACTTACAAGAAGAATAAATGTAATTAAATGTTGACTTTGTACAATTTATAAATATTGTTGATCTTGTAAATTCCTTGTGATTGTAACGTATTCTAAACGTTTGTTGTCCATTTATTACTATTGACATGTTCGAATTGTATATTGATGTTGAAAACCATTGAAGGCAGTTGATTTTCTATTGACGGTTGACGTTTCGATCGTTTTCACTCGTTGTATTTGAGACCCGTCGCTGCTACCAGTGTTTTTCAGTGGAAAAATTATGACAATTGACCATTTTTATTGCAAATTGGCATACTGTGATAACTATTCGTTATTTAAGTCAATAAACGATACAGGTCGGTTCAAGGATGGGAGGTCGTTCTTGCCACGTGGCCTACCAACGTTCCAGATTTATAACGGTTAGGGAAAATATTTTATTCGAAACAGCGACCTTTCAGATTTGAACCGTGCATGTTTTTGTTATAATTTGGTGTTTTCTTCCACCTCATCCACCCCGGGCAAAGTGGTGACAAGATGGAGAAAGAAATGGAGACATATGGGTTTGTATAAAAAAAAATTTCTAGCATTTTTCACAGTGGAAATTTGGTCTGTGGCACAATCTACCACCTTAGTGCTTAAAAATAAATTTAAATCACGATGATCCCCAGTGGATATAGTGCGATGGTCTTTTTCCATCCATTGACCTACAGTAGCTCAGAAAAATACAAGATGTTTTCAAAGGTGAGGCTTTTTTTTTGACAGAAGGTAAATGAGTCGTTTATCCAAAAATTGTCTATATAAAAGATCCAAGATGGCTGAGATACAACCCCTAGAAGTTCGACAAAATTTCATTGAATTTCAAGTGCGGAACTGTGGAAGGTGACTCCGGCATCGCAAACACGAAACAAAACATGAACATATGGCTGGACAATGAATGGTTCAGTACCAAGTTCATCGGATTAGATGCATCGGGTCACTTTTGAGAGAATCATAATTGTTGTATCGTGCAATTTAGGGTGAAAAAAAATTTAGAAAATCGAGACAGTTTCTTGAAAGTGCTTATGTTAGTTATGTTGAAAAAGTGCTATGATGTTTCCCCATTTCATCCCATTTGTACGACGATGGTTGGAATGTTCGAACAAGAAGATTGTGATGCCCATTGTGAAAAAATTCGTGAATAATTTAGACGAATTTTATTGGTGAGATTTTGAAGTATCATTCTATTTTTTACACTTGTGTCCTAAGTCTCTTCTGTCAGTTGGTATCGAAATGAGCCATTTCATAAAATCGTGTAAGTTACTGAAAAAAAATGAGAAAAATTCGGCAATCCTAAGTTTCCATTTTCATTACCCAAGAAATATCGAACGAGCGAATATCCTGAAAAAACAACATGGACGAATCAGGAGATAAGTTTTTCCCTCTGCTTTGCGATAATTCAGCTAACAAACGTTCCAGGGTCGTATTAGGATCTATTTCAGTAATCATTTTCAATTTTTTTTTTCAACTTCGTCATTTTGAAAGTTTTGTATAGGTGATTTTTGGTGAAACGCTCCATTTTGACCAGTTCTATCTTCTGTTGAAAAAAAAGTCTCACCTTCAAATACACCCTGTATTTTTTATCGCACGCAACTTCGGACAAATCCGGGCCTTTTGAATCAATTCATTGGTGGGATACTGTACTTTATCCACCATTGTGCAAAGATAAAAAATAACAAGAAATTAGATCAAGAGAAATATAAACTATTCTGGGACCTAGATACAAATCACTGAAGATGGCATTTATGAAGCAATTTTGTTCTTAGAAACCACAAAAATTGACAAAAATGATTTTATGGGAGTGGAAAGGTAATAGAAAAAAAAATTCGTGGTGTTTCCCTTTATCTGCAAGAGGTAGGAGAAGCCACTCCAAAAATTTGTTTCATAACCATCATACCATTGGAAAATTAATATCGACAATAGTCGAAATTCATTCAAAAATATTCCCTTGATTGAATGGAGTGGATAATTTGAAATTCTCACACAAATTTGGGGTTATACAAGGGTTGAACAAATTCTTTGAGCTTTGATGCACCTAAAGACTTCGTTTCAAGAAGGAAACACCCCTAAAACTCTTCGAAAATGATTCGGATCAACAAATTTCAATTTCAAGCAATAACAAACAACTCAACATCAATTTTAATAAACCTCTCGTTGAACCCTTTGAATTCCACCGCTTCAGATCCCCGACAGCAAAGGTTAAATTCCGAATCGCCACCTATCCATATATTTAAACGGCACAAATACTGATGAGAGATTACGGACGCCGAAACAGGCTCGGTGTTCCTTATCAAGACATCACTTCAAACATAACGATCCGTTGGTCCCCAGACAATACTCCGAGTCCTTCTTCGTTGGATTTCAGGTAAGAATCCAAGAATCCTTGTAGGTCTCCGAAAGAATCTCTGCTTTCATGGAATAAGCGACGGTTTCGTGAGAAAGAGGCCTCGTTCGCGGAATGGTAGGCCTCTTCGTGTCCCCGTCTTTGTCTGGCCCATCTTGGGGCAATGACAGATCACCTTGGCCATGGCCGGGTTTTCGACGTTGCCAATTTTTTGAGCTTTTACTCGACCTACAGATTATTTTTGCTTCGTTGATGATGATTACTTCTATTTTCTGTGCCCAGGATTGAAGATGAAGAGTTACGTTGCTTCAAACACGACGACTTGATTATGAATTTTTGAGAGGTACAGAGATAAACAAATGCCTGTGAAAAGTTATGCTAGAAATATCTCTGTAAAATTTCATTTATTCATTGCTGAATCTCGTTACCGAGAATAAATCTACAAAAAGACTATCGGTGCGATCAAACCTAAAATTTTTTAGGACTACTTACGACTGTGTGCCCTCCTGTGACTGAAGAGACCCAACCGTGACCTACAGATCCTTCCACACTCTGGGCATAGATAGTCACCAACTACATCTGGCCGCCGCTGTATTCTTCTCGAGTCTCCATCATAACTGTGGACCAAAGACCTCCACTGTGATCTGTCTGACGCTAGTTGCTCCCAGTTATGATTGGCATTAACTGATTTTAGGGATTGATGCAGTATATCCTTAAACCGCTAATACTGGCCTCCTGGTTTCCGAGCTCTCTCTGTGAATTCGCCATACAGAGCTATTTTGGTGAGTCTTGTGTCTTGCATCCTCAGAATGTGGCCGCTCCATCTGAGTCGAGCACTCGTTACTTGAGTCTCAATTGTTATACAACTCGCGCGCTGCAAGACTTCTGCATTTTAAACTTTGTGGAACCATTTGATGTGCATTATTTGTCTTAGATGAAGTTGTTGCGTTTGTTCAAGCTGTTTAATGTGTCGCCTATAGGGTGTTCCGCTTTCGCTTCTGTAAAGAAGCGTTGGGAGGACCACTGCTTTGTAAACAGCTGTCTTGGTCTTCAGATTGAGGTCGTGATTTTAAAACACTTTGCCTTTAGCTTCCAGAATGCGGTTGTGTATTTCCGTGTCCAGGTTAGCCCTAGTATTTATGAAGCTTCCTAAGTATTTCAACTGCTAGATCTGTTCTAGAGTTCCATCCTCCAGACTGATATGTGTTTGAAGGTTTTCTGGCGGACTTATCAGGATTTTGGTTTTGTCCAAATTCATTCCCTGGCATACTCTATTAAACCTTCAAATTCCTTCGGTAAACCTGTCTTGAGAGCGAAACTCAATGGATGAAATATGATAAGACTTGAAGTGTTATATTGCTCAACAACATTCACATGATATAGTGATTTGAAATGAAAAATTGGGCGTTGGAGTTTTTCTTTCATATACTTTCTTTCCCTTCAATTTTTCGTTTATCTCATACAAGGTGTGAATGAACAGTTGCGAAAGGATTTGCTGGATGATTACTGGTGCAAAAATAGATTGCCATTTGACAACTTCACTACCCCCAGCTGTGAAACAAACTGGAATGCTGATAAAAAATTGTCCAAATGTCTCACACGAATATTGATTTCGATATTCCAACCTGGCAACACCGCCTTCCAATATGTCATCGTCTTTTATTTCATTCACACTTATCTCTACAACAGATAATTTGAAGATATATGGTGGTTATTCCAATATAAACAACGCTACGTTCGTAAAGTTGCCATATAATTTTCAGAGCCGGTCTTTTTGGTCCCCTACACGCTGAATTATGAATGTTCTTGCTTCCAACACTGACCGCGGACCGGTGCACGATCCATGGGGTTCATAATGGGGCGAACTATTCATTTCTTTTTAATTTTGATGGTCCGACGCCGGCAGCAATTTTTCACCTACCAGAAATCATGTTTTTCATTCATAAAAAATTAAAAAAGGTAGTTTCTGTGACTTAAAACGTATGTAACTTTATTTCCGATGTTATGAGAAGCGAAAAACGTTTTTTTAATGAATTTCCAACAGTCATTGAGATCCTCATGCAGAAAAATCGTGCTCTAGAGTAATGATTCGTTTGTTGATCGGCATGTAAGTCTAATGAGATCATAGAGTTGAGAGATACTGTAATTAACCGATATAGCTCAGGTATTCCCTGTTCATTCAAACAATTATTATACAATAAGTCGACGATTCAAGGAAAATAACAACTTATTCTGGGAAATAGTGGGTTTTTATGAATAACCGAGAATGACTCTGCAAATACTAACGTCGATGAATTTCGTATGATTATACTAATTTAGATTGCGCTAAAAAATGCAAATTATTGCTGAAGCATGTCTGTAGTGTCTTTATATGAACGTAAACAATATTCAATACTGTTCTGAAGACTGTATTTAATTTCTATTTTTATATTTAGTTTCATAGTTCCGTCTTCATTGAAGTTTATAGGTTCACTGATTGTTATTAGAGAAGTTACTCAAAGAAAAAAGTGATATGGCTCTATACTTAAAATCCATCCTTATAATTAGATAATAATTTTAATTACAATCTAGTACGACAGCTAACTTCTTCGTGAATTCCTCAAACAGCAAAAAATGGCCGACGAATTCGAAATAAAAGGTAAGATCTGTCAGCAGCATAGCGCATATCTCGTTTTCTTGATTAACCGAATAATCTGTGGTCTCGTTCTTGTACCTACACGACGGAATCTTGTTTGTATGCTAACAAGTGCCTCTTTGGTCACGATAGGTACCATTATTGATATTGGTGTATGGACAATTGGGCCAAACATTAAACCTCGTCCAAATTTTTGGATTCACATCGAAATTGGGTCTTGAAATATTGCTTGGTGCTAAATCTCGAGATTTTAGAGAACAACGAATGAAGGAAGATTGTTTCTGGGTGATATGGGAGCCAGAATCCCCATAGTTCACACAGCATTTTCAACGAAATGAATATTGATGTTCAAAATTTGAGTTTGAATATCTCAAGAACGAATGGATTGAATGAGAAAACAAGCTGAATTCAAAATAGAATGGCCTTTCAAATGAGGTATCACTTGCCCTATTTTACCTATTTTAAATAAAGGGGTTGGGGATGCAACACTAACCCCGAGTTTCATAAAGCTTAATCGGGGAATCAACGCTTGATTGACAAATAGTCAATTTGTTTTCCATCGATAATTCAGTCATGATCATTCAGAAGATCATTTTCGCATCAAATCATGATGTTTATACGTCCATTCAATTATTCTCAATTGCTACATCTTCAATATATTCGGAAATGTTAAGGTTTCAGTGATTTCGTATTATAAATCGAGTGACTGTCAAATCCTTGATCGGACAATCAAAGTTCTATGAAACCCGCTGTAAGGGTTGAAGCGCTACGGTTGTGAATTCGATCTGAGAAGTTGAACCACTGGAATCAAAAAACGACGTATTCGAGAGTTTTTCTACAGGTTGAGTCTTTGAATCGTACAAATATTTGAACAGTAGATTCTTGAGGTCAAAGAAACACTTTTTTTACAATTCCGGTTCAGTAAAACATCGTCCTTTCCATAAAAAATTTTTTGATGGGATTGAATGACAAATTATGGTAGAAAATGATTTCTGAAGTCAAAAGAAACACTTTTTTCCTTTGCCATTTTTTCTGAATCGTCTCGGTTCAAAAGATACAGGCTGTTGAAAAACCATAAAAAATTTTATTTTTAGTTCTCACAAACGGTTTTATCGAATGAAATGAATTTCCGATTATAGTTTTTCATTTATTTGATGAATCTTTTTCGAATACAAGATATCAAGGCCGAATCGGAAAAAATGGCATAGGAAAAAAGTGTTTCGTTTGACCTCAAAAATCTACAGTTAAAAGACTTGATTCAACCTGTATAATTTGTTTATGCCTACCTATAGAGTCTCTGTTTCTTTAGTTTTCATTGTCTCACTCTGTATATCTAAGTTTCAATCCTTAATCCTCGAATCGGGTCAATTTGAGTCAATATTTGGAAGGATCATTTTCGAATAGTGCACGACTTTTGTACTTCTTTTGCTTTATCCATTAATCTTCAGTATTTATCTAGAATTTTTTTTTCATCTTTTTTTAAATCCAATCTTTTGCATGTCAGCTCTCATAGGTTCTTTATTGGAAATGATATATGAAGTATTGCTCGAATCGAAAGGCATTTTAATCATTGGTTTTCGAATTTCTCTCAGCACTGTCAATGCCACATGACCAGTTGGCGTTTTCCTTCTCCAGTGATGTTCAGAAGTGATAACACAATCCCGAACGGGTTCAAATGTAACACAGCACATAATACCGAATAACATTTCGTTCTTCTCAGATGCCCTCCGTCTTTTCGGATCAGGTAGAGAAGAGCTATTGGTCATTTTTTGCCGTCCGGATTCCCATGTTAAAAAGCAATAAAAAATATGGATCAGGGCGCCGACGGTTTTGGATTCGCCATCGCTTTACATGTGTTACCTTTTGGCTACACCGCCTCGGGTTCGCACTCTTCGATTTTGGGCCAGTGGCGTACAAGAGCCATCGTTCTACACCAACACAATTTTGTTGGTTTGAAACTGATTTTCTGTAGTGACAGTACGTTTTCAGCGCCATCTCATTGTCAAATGTGGCGAACACAGGCCAAAATGTCGGTTGCTAGCATCTACTGGAGATATGAGGGTGTTTCCTATCTTTCTATACTCCATTCACTTTTATTTTAGCAGTCGGTTGGCCATGAAATAATTTTCTCAAGTTTTCGTAACTAGAACGGAGTAAGGTTGGCACTCATGGAATGTCGTTAATGTCATAACGCCGTTGCCACAACTAATATCAATTTTTATTACGAAAATGCCGAAAGTGATTGGAAAAAGGGACAGGGTTTCAGGAAGTGCTATCTAGAATTAAGGTCCGCTCATTCAAATAGTTATACCCTGATATTCCAAAATCCACAATACGTCAGACGGTAGCGAACATATTCAATGTAAGAGAATTTATATAATGTTTCATCTGAATCTAAACGACTTATATATTTCAGCTGAATATTTCTACAATCAAAAAGATTGTGATGAAGAGGATGACAAAGAATTTCCTTCTATTGGGAGTCCCAAAAAAGTAGTGGCATTTGAGAATTTTATGTTTGAGTGAATCAATGCCAAAAGTTTGCTACAGGATTTTCGATGAATGTCATCGTAGAATGAGTTCCCGAAAATTGATTTTTCTATTTTTCATTTGACTTGTCCTATACATTGTAAATGTCTTAAGGTACCAATAAATACCTAATTTTTATCATTATATCAATGTATTAAGATGAACAGCCAGAAATACTCGCTAGTTGTCCTGTTAATTGTTTATTCATCTGAAATTTTTGTTCAAAGGTGAAGTTCATCTTGACTTGAAACTTCCTTTAATTATTTTTACTTATATTGATGCGAGATGATTTTTGTTGAAGAATTTAACATTCTTATAATTATTTGTTGATTCCTTCGGGAGATACCCATTTCCAACCAAAGCAACATATGCATTTCATCTTTGAAATCTACAACTGATGTAACGTATTCAAACTTTAGCCAAAGAAAATAACGAACATTAACTCTCCTCAAGCCAGTGCATATTATGATATTATACGGATCTCTTGTATTTTCCATGCAAATAACTGGATTTGGTACGCCTTCAATCAGTTTGTATAAACTTCAATTATGTTCGTCACATATTTTCCGAAGAGATTCGACATTGTGATAAAATACGAAATAACAGAAACTTTTACGTAGAACGGGCAAATAGCGTTGATTTAAAACCCAAAAATGTTTTGACAAGCGCCATAACCCCACATTTTCGTACTATACAGAGTGAAATGTGTCAAATTTCCATAGACAACCGAGTGCTGAAATAAAAATCTTTGGTCTCGAGATGCTGAGCTAAAAATCCACCCCAGAATAAAAAAAACCTCTGTAATGCCTTCTATTATTCCTGAATTCTTCACCAAACACGGAAATTTTTGGCTGTCTCACATCAATCAATCATCAAGTAGTATCGAAGTTATAATTCGTCAAATCAGCTGGGTTTCGTAGGTGTTTTTCCTTTAATGCTGCAAAAGTAATGAATGCATTTGACACCGATGTTAGAAATTTCACATCGTTTTTTGCATTTAAGTCTCATCTTAAATTTTTTCTACTTACCAGAGCATAGATATGTATTTTTTCAGATTTTTGTTTGTTTTTGTTTTAGTCAGTGGTAGTGCTTATATTTTCCTTTATGTTTAATTAATGTAGAATGCTATTTTTTTTGCATGGAGATTGTTATTCTCTTTCTTTGAGGCTGTTGGTTGTCTATTTGCTATGTGTGCACTCTATATTTCATTTTTATATTGTAATTTACCATAAGGGGGTCGGCGGAGTTAAGTGTAAGAGTAGTCTTTGAGGCTAAACTTCGCTCCGGCGATTTTTTTCGATTTATGTATACTTCATTCACTTTTATTTTAGCAGTCGGTTGGCCATGGAAATTTGACACATTTCACTCTGTATAGTACGAAAATGTGGGGTTATGAAGCTTGTCAAAACATTTTTGGGTTTTAAATCAACGCCCGTTCTACGTAAAAGTTTCTGTTATTACGTATTTTATCACAATGTCGAATCTCTTCGGAAAATATGTGACAAACATAATTGAAGTTTATACAAACTGATTGAAGGCATACCAAATGCAGTTATTTGCATGGAAAATACAAGAGATCAGTATATCATATTATGCACTAGCTTGAGGAGAGTTAATGTTCGTTATCTTCTTTGGCTTACATCATTTGTAGATTTCAAAAATAATAACTCGAAGATGAAATGGTTATGATGCAGTGGTTGGGAATGGGTATCTCCCAAAGGAATTAACAGATAATCACAAGAATGTTAAATCCTTCGACAAAAATAATCTTGCATCAATATAAGTAAAAGGAATTAAAGGAAGTTTCAAGTCAAGATGAACTTCACCTTTGAACAAAAATTTCACATGAATAAACAATTAGTATAGGACAACTTGCGCGTATTTGTGTGCGTATTTGTGGCTGTATAATAAGGTGTTTATTGGTACTTTAAGACATATAAAATCTATATGACAAGTCAAATGAAAAATAGAAAAATCAATTTTCGGGAACTTATTCTACGATGACATTCATCGAAAATCCTGTAGTAAACTTTTCGCATTAATTCACTCAAACATAAAATTCTCAAATGCCACCAATTTTTTGAGTTCCCAATAGAAGGAAATTCTCTGTCATCCTATTCATTTACAATCTATCTGATTGTGGAAATATTCAGCTAAAATATAAGTCGTTTAGATTCAGATGAAATATTAAATAAATTCTCTTACATTGAATATGTTCGCTACCTTCTGACGTATTGTGGATTTTAGAATATCAGGGTATAACTATTTGAATGAGCGGACCTGAATTATAAATAGCAGTTCCTGAAACCCTGTCTCTTTTTTCAATCACTTTCGGCATTTTCGTAATAAAAATTGTCATTAGTTTTGGCAACGGCGTTATGACATTAACGACATTTCATGAGTGCCAACCTAACTTCGTTCTAGTTACAAAAACTTGAGAAAATTATTTCATGGCCAACCGACTGCTAAAATAAATCTGAATGAAGTATAAGTTGTATTGTTCTTTTTTTTCTTGTTAAGTAGTGCCAATAAGGTCGATTTATTATTATTATTATTTTTATCGCTTTATTTGCTCCCTAGTTTGATTCGCACCGATCTTAACCCCATAAAACTGCCCGAAAGACCCCTCTGAAGTAATTTAGCGATCGGCGGTCGCGGGTTCTCGTTTACCGCGGATCGAACATCTCAGGAATGTCCCTACACGTACCCCCGTATCTGTTTCACAAAATGCCACATCCTCAGCCGACACATTTTTATTGCGCGGCCCACCGTTCGGCCGCATACCGTCCCGTCTAGCGGGCCGAATCGGAGGCCCGGTAAAAAAGGTAGCGCCACCGAAAAAAGGGGGCCAAAGCTAACGAGACCCGGAGGACGCAGCGCAGCGGCCAGCGCATCGGATACGTGTACGGAATCCGCGGCCGCATCGGACGGATGATAGTCCGATGCATTTTTTTTCACTTCGGGTAGATCGAGAAATGAAGCAATGGTATTCGGCGACGTGATGTAATTCGATAATTTTGGCTCGTCCTCTGGTTCTTGACGGTCCCCTAGAAGAGCCGGCATCGGCGCTTAAATTGATCTGGGAGGAAGAAAGTTATTTACTTATACTTCATTCACTTTTATTTTAGCAGTCGGTTGGCCATGGAAATTTGACACATTTCACTCTGTATAGTACGAAAATGTGGGGTTATGACGTTTGTAAAAACATTTTTGGGTTTTAAATCAACGCTATGTTGCCCGTTCTACGTAAAAGTTTCTGTTATTACGTATTTTATCACAATGTTCAATCTCTTCGGAAAATATGTGACGAACATAATTGAAGTTTATACAAACTGATTGAAGGCATACCAAATGCAGTTATTTGCATGGAAAATACAAGAGATCAGTATAATATCATAATATGCACTAGCTTGAGGAGAGTTAATGTTCGTTATCTTGTTTGCCTAAAGTTTGAATACGTTACATCAGTTGTAGATTTCAAAAATATTAACCCGAAGATGAAATGGTTATGATGCAGTGGTTGGGAATGGGTATCTCCCAAAGGAATTAACAGATAATTACAAGAATGTTAAATCCTTCAACAAAAATAATCTTGCATCAATATAAGTAAAAGGAATTAAAGGAAGTTTCAAGTCAAGATGAACTTCACCTTTGAACAAAAATTTCGAATGAATAAACAATTAACAGGACAACTAGCGAGTATTTGTGGCTGTTCATCTTAATACATTGAAATAACCTTAAGACATTTACAATGTATAGGACAAGTCAAATGAAAAATAGAAAAATCAATTTTCGGGAACTTATTCTACGATGACATTCATCGAAAATCCTGTAGTAAACTTTTCGCATTAATTCACTCGAACATAAAATTCTCAAATGCCACCACTTTTTTGGGTCTCCCAATAGAAGGAAATTCATTGTCATCCTCTTCATTCACAATCTTTCTGATTGTGGAAATATAAGTCGTTTAGATTCAGATGAAACATTATATAAATTCTCTTACATTGAATATGTTGGCTACCGTCTGACGTATTGTGGATTTTAGAATATCAAGGTATAACTATTTGAATGAGCGACCTGTATTCTAAATAGCACTTCCTGAAACCCTCTCCCTTCTTTCAATCACTTTCGGCATTTTCGTAATAAAAATTGATATTAGTTGTGGC
The DNA here is from genome assembly GCF_907165205.1 of Coccinella septempunctata. Taxonomy (NCBI): domain Eukaryota; kingdom Metazoa; phylum Arthropoda; class Insecta; order Coleoptera; family Coccinellidae; genus Coccinella; species Coccinella septempunctata. The sequence goes on from NC_058196.1 coordinate 30,237,508, forward strand.
AACGGCGTTATGTCATTAACGACATTTCATGAGTGCCAACCTTACCCCGTTCTAGTTACAAAAACTTGAGTAAATTATTTCATGGCCAACCGAGTGCTAGAATAAAAGTGAATAGAGTATATGTATATATTACAATATTACAGGAAAAAGAGTGATTTTTACACAACTTCTCCAAAAGAGGATAATGTTTATCAAGAAAAATAATACATTTATTTATTTAACAACAGCTTAAAATCGACCAGAAACCTAAAGAACTCAGTATACAAAATAAAAATTTAAAATAATGTGTTAAAGTAAACAGTACAGAAACATCTTCTGAAATTCTTTAGATTGTTCACTCCCAGTCTCTGAAACAAAGTCAATCAAAATATTGAAATAATCGATTTGCTCCTGCGTAAATACCTGCACTAATTTGTCAGGAGCAAATCAGAGGAAAAAAATTGTTTCCTGACAATGGAACTTTAAAATGATAACTTTCTAAACGTTTCGGAGTTTACATCAGACTCCTTCATCAGACGAATTCGTGAAAATCTTCAGAATTGCAGTTTGTCAATTGATATTTGTCCATACACGGAAACGTTGATTCAAAATTTCGGAATTTTCTTTTGTGAAGCATCGACAAATTTACAAATGTCGGCTTGTGTCAAAAACCATTCGCTCAACTCTAATTTAAATTAAGGGCAGGAAACTATTGTCAAATCAGATGATGGTTCAAGTCACAGATTTTCCTTTTTACTGCAATATTTTTCAATACAAATTATTGTCTTATACCTATATTGACATATTGTTCCCAACAAATACGGTCCTGCTGCGTTATTAGACCTCCAACCGTGGGGACAGAAAGTTTTAACTACTCAAGGCAATATAAATGATAGCTCGATTTTGGGTAAACCATTTTTCGAACTTTATGACTTCACTAAAGCAATTTTATTTCGATAAAGATTTACAACCTGCACGGAGTTAATACCCTTGATTTAGGGTTATTCAAATTTGGGTGCGTAAAACTGTTTATTGCCGAACAAAAGCCTGGTGATATTATTAAGGTTTGACATATATGGCCGCCTATAGGACCCAAATGACAGCTTTCAGCGGTGCCAAATGGGTTCCTTACCGAAAGGTGATAATGAAATGCTTGATTGCCCGATGGATATTTTCGAAAGAAATCAAAATACGCACCTTGATGTATCTTGTTTATATGCGAAACCTTGAGGAATCGAAAAAAATCATATTTCTATGAATGTGAGGGTTTTCAGCGTCAGACTACTGTTGCTACTGTAAAATGACTGCTACGTTGGTTTTGTGAGATTCTAAAATCATTGAAAACTTGACTGAAGGTGTTTGTTTCATTCATACAAGGAATTGTGTTTGTTACAAAAAATAAGCTAGGCATTCTGAAAAGCCACCCTCATTTTAATTGAAATTTAGATTTATTTCCGAAACCATAAGGTTCTCGTATAAAAAGATGCGTATTCCGATTTTCACTGAAAGTATCAGATACGAGGTTGCATTAATATTTAGTTAGCCTAGACAAGTTCTATGCATAAAAAATATTGCGTTACCATAGCAACGAACAATAACTCATTAGAAGTGTCAGTGTGAAGTTTAAGGTCGAAAAAGTAAACCAGAGTTACGCAATAAATTAAAAGAAAGAAGATGTCCACCGAAATTTTGAAAATCAAAAAATTGGAGTATCGAGCTATGATCAAGTACCTGTATTTATGAGGGTTAAGAGGTGAGCAGATTTACGAAGATATGCTTAATACCCTTGGTGATCAATGTCCTTCGTATGCGACCGTGAAAAATTGGACTGCAAGCTTCAAAAGAGGTAAATTTCCCATTGAAGATGATGACCGATCGGTAAGGCCAGTTTCTGAGTCAGTCCCCGAAAATATCGATGCAGTTCAAGACATGATTTTATCAGACCGTCGAATTGGGCTAAAACGGATATCTGAAGCACTGAATGTTTCATACGAACGCGTTCATCATATAGTTCACGTCAATTTGGACATGAGAAAAATTGCTGCATAACGGATCCCCAAATGTTTGAATATTGACTAAAAGCGTGCAAGGGTAGAAGCATATCGCGTTCGATCTGTGCTTGATTTGACAACGATGTAGATTTCTTAAACCGAATTGTTGCTATGTATGAGACTTGGGTACATTTCTACGATTCAGAAACAAAGCAACAGTCGATGGAATGGCGACACTCTGGTTCCCCAAGACCTAGGAAGTTTCGTGTCCAAAAATCTGCTGGAAAAGTTCTTGCTTCAGTTTTTTGGGATTGCCATGGAGTAATCATGATTGATTTTTTGGATAAGGGTAGAACAATAACCGGAGATTACTATTCGACATTACTGACCACTCTACGGGAAAAAATTTGAGAGAAAAGACGCTGAAAGCTATCCGAAGGTGTTTTGTTTTTGCAGGACAACTCCCCTGCATACAAATCTCATATTGCCATGCAAAAAATTTGTGATTTAGGGTTTGAATCACTAAAAACCCCCTTTATTCACCAGATTTGGCCTCATCTTTCTCTTAAACTGAAAAAGTTTAAAAGGTCGTAAATTTTCTTCCAACGAGGAGGTAATAAAACCTGTGGAGGTCTGGTTTGCAGAGCAAGAAGAAACATTTTTTTTGAAAGGTCTAGAGACGTTGCAGGTTCGCTGTAATAAATGTATCCAATTAAGAGGAGAATATGTCGAGTAATAAAATATTTTGACATTGAAATTTTGTTTTGTTCTATAGTAGGCTAAGAATTTTTCAATATATCCTCGTATACGTGAACATTTTCCTGTCGACATAGCATTTACAGAAATATGTACTAAAATTTTCATTCAAGTGCAAAAAGTAAAGTTTCTGTCGAATAACCACTTCAATTTTTGAGCAGTATGTGAGTAACCTAAACGAAAACTCAGTTGAGTAACTCCTGTGGACCTTTTTTTTCAAAAAAAAATCTTGTGATCCGTTTCAGAGGACGTAGATTCGAAAGAAAAGAAAAAATTGTGTCTGTGTATGTTTGTAACGCTTTCTTGCTGAAGTGGCCCTCGGCTCTGTGGTTGAAGCAGCAAGATAATAGGTTTGTTCGTAGAGTGGTTCACAACGGTTGTGAACTGTACAGAGCAAGCGCAATTCCATTTTAGGATAGCGAAAATCCATTTGCGCTTGCTCTCTACAGTTCACAACCGTTGTGAACCACTCTACGAACAAACCTATTAGTAATAGTAGTGAATAAACTGTCTACGACTCAGAGACCGCCGAAACTCCAAGGTACGATCAAGAGGATCATCAAACCATCCGGCTCATTCCATCTACAGATGCTAAAAGTCCTAGGTAATCTCCTCATAATTTTAAGTGTATCCTATAAGTTATTCAATGGGTTATCGTAAATCCCCCGTCCTCTTAATGTACACGAATATCGAAATAAAGGTGCCGACGAAATGAAATATTATTCATTTAGCATTCAGACGGTGATGAGGGTGTTGTGGTACACCGAGTCAATCAATTCCTGAATATAAATTAACGTATTGGTCGGTGGCCCCTGCTTCAACCATAAAATTGATCACGAAATTTTTTTTAACGGCTCCGCTACCTACCTGAAACAGTTTTTCGGGCAGTTCGAACAGATGGACATCGATTTAGATTGAAGTGTTTGGGATAAGTATGTTTCGATGTCTTGGTAATAACTAGACTTAGAAAGAAGATCATCGGATGTTTACTTTGGTATTTCGTCTTATTTTTTATTGTTTAGATTTATACATGATGGAAATCTTCATTTGTAATGAAGTAGTATTGAATGAAATAATATTTTCAATCAAAAATATCAAACACATAATGAAAAGTCACCTCTACATGTTTTGAGTCTGAAAACTGAGAAAACTAATTGATTTTCATTCCAAAAAATAAAGTTTTCAAATTTCTTCTGCATTAAATTCTTTATTTTATTATTTCTTCGATTGATGTTACTAAGGATTGTAATTCATTATCCATGAATGCTTTTTTCACTTCCTTAACATTAAATTTTCATTCTGATATTGTTATAATCTTTTTGTTTGTCTTTGGATCTGTAGGGTAATAAGTTAGAGATCTTCTGGTTCTCAGGTCTTTATCTATTTTCTTTTATCTTCTGGTTTCAGATCCCTAAAGATGGTATGATGGTATTGATTGTGGTAACTAAAGCTTTGATTGCCAGCTGTCGAATTGCAAATTTTCTTCGATTGGCAACACTTCCTCAAAAATGGCAGAAAATTCGAATCAGACACTTTATCAATGACGTTCAGAGAGATAGATGAGTACCTATTCGTTAGGCATATCTTGTATTGGCTTCAATACTTATTGATACCACAGACTTACTTGCTCCTTATTCTTTTTCTTGATAGGCTCACTCCTTCTAAGTGAATTGAGTTAAATTTCTTCTTCTGCTTAGCAAAACCTAGTCAAGTAGTCTATCACCTTTACTAACCGATTCGGCTAAAAAAACATAGTGAAATGAAATCCATAAATACCGATGGCAAAAGCAGAATTCATGAGTCCAATTGATGTTAAAACTCCGGTCTATGATCATAGCCATCTTAAGTGCTACCTTACCATGGACCTAGAGACATGGACTGAGCATTCCCTTTCCATCTGTGCATGAAATACGGCCAAAAAAAGTGACAGGGAGAAAGCGAACATCAGGTCAGATCGTTGTCTTTTTCTAGAATTTCGATTGGTCCACACTTACGTCTATGTCAACTGAAAAGACATATGTCTTGACCTGACGACCATATCTCCCTTTCTATGCAATAGCCAATTTCATGTTGGTATTGCTCAGTCCATATCTCTAAGTCTCTGCACCGAACTGACATCGATTTTCAACGCTCTGATCATCGATATCTGCCAGAATTGCCAACCTGGTGAATATAAAGCACAATGGAAACGTACTTAATTTTAATTAAAAAAATCCTTGGAAATGTTCTGGCTATCAAAACCAAGTAGTTGCCATAATTTGAGAACATTGATGGTTTCGTCACAGAATAACTACTAAAGCATCGGAGTTATTGAAAATATTGCAACTCCACATAGAGTTGATATTTAAAGCTTTGATATAACCACAAAACCACTTAGTAGTTGAGGCATTCTGTGACGAAACCATAAATGTAAGAATAAAACAAAAAAAACTTCCAAATCTGTCAAAAATGGATTTGATAGCATGATAGCAGGCGCTTCATCAAGGATTGTCAAATTATTGAGGCAACCGATAGGCACACATAGACTCTAAAAAAATTTACGTAATATTTTCAATGTTGGCAAGATTACATTTCGATGATTTTCATTCTAGACTTTCATCGATTTTCGGCCACGAGGCCTCGTTATCAAAATGCATCAAAGATGCTTATAAAACGAAAATATATTGACATTTCGCTGAACTATTTGTCTTTTTTCGTGCCGAATGAAAATCATCGATGACCAGACAAAATTGCAGGGTTTTGACAATCGATGTCAGACAGCGGTATATGTGGGGTTAAGTTGACACCGATCATAGAGCAGGGTTCTTTGATTCAGACATACATAGAGCGAATAATGTTGTTTTTGGCCTGGGCATTTATAAATTTCCTTTCATAAGGTTTTTTTTTAGTTGAATCGTCCCCTAAAGATGGATCTACCGAAAAAGTGGATAAAGTATATGAAAAATATAGAGGAAAAGGATAATCTGATAAGTTAGACGATTCTACTTGCTCTTTCCACCAACCAGTCACCTCAATAACCCCTCAGTATCATCCCTAATTGCTCTCCAATACTCTCGACTCCCATCAAGCGTTAAACAAGGGCTTACCTCAATTCCCAACCTAAACGCCGATTTAACGAAGCTTACGGTCCAAACCGCCATTGTCCTTATCCGTTCTTGAATGGCCGAGTTGTGAAACAAGCCCTGGCGAGTTCTCGAATTTCCGTCAACGAAGACAAGGCCTTCAAGGGTGCCCATCCCAAAATGCCAAGTGCCGAGTGTGAAATCCCAATTTGCACGCATCCAAAGCCGGAAAGGAAGTGTTCAGGTGATCGCCAAAGTGACAAAGCCCTCCGCCGACTCGTGAATGAGAGATTTCACGGGCACAATAATACCAAACAACTACGGGATCTTTTCGTTAAATGCCTTCCCTCTTTGTTGCATTGTTGAACGTCGGTCGGTGGCGTCTCTGCGATGGCACCACCTTTTGCAATAATAATAATAATGAAGAGGATCGTATCAACTTTGGAGGTGAAATATTTACGGGGTGCCTATTGTTGCCACGGGCATTTCCTGACGTCTCAATTCACGACCGAGGGGGATGCGCGAGGGAGGGGATCGGTGATTCTTTTCATTGAGTGGTTGTCAAAGTGGCGCTGCCGCTGCTGGACCATTCACACCGTTGGTTGGACCACCGCGAGTTGCCCAATTGGCAGGCCAGTGGCGTGCACCACGAATTTTTGGCTAAATGATCAGTCTCTTGACTCTGAAACGACGTTTTCTAATTGAGCACCTCAAGAAGAAAACCTTGGAACCTGTAGATTGCCTCCACGAAAAATAAGACCTGTATATAGGGACGAAAATGATGTATTTTTTATGAAATATGTATCTTTGAAACGTCACATTTTGAAATAACCATTTCAACCGTTTCCCAAAAAAATTATGTTAAGCACTTAAAAATGAAAAATAAAAAGGGTATTTAAAGTTTAAAGCGTTTTGTGAGAATTGCACAAGTTGGCAACATCGACTGAAATATGCCTTGATAATAAAGGACAACAAATACACTATCTTGATGAGATAGACAAAGATGGCTGTCTATGAAGTCTGCGACGAACGAGGAAGGTCGTAAAATTTTATGGGATTTTTATGGCCGGTTGCAGTTGAAGCTCGCCAGTAAGTACGCGCCTGTAGATCAACAGCTGTTATTTTATAAACAAGCTGATCGGACAATGTTCTTTTCATTGTCTGCTAAGCGCTGTTGCCAAATTGTGAACTCCGCACAAAGCGATTTAAATTTTAAAACCCCATATTTGAAGGATAATTTTGAATAGTTTCCGCGGTGAATTTGAGAAAATCATGAATGAAACTCATAATTATTCAGTTTAAACTTGCATATGCTGTGATAACCCAAATTGAGGAGAATTCCCCATTGCCTACAACAGCCCATCGGAATTTTAGAAGAGAAAAACTCGTACATATTCGAGCTTGTCAGGGTGAGTCCTTAACTCGTACAAATATTTTAACAGTAGATTCTTGGGGTCAAAAAAAACACTTTTTTCCTTTACCATTTTTTCCGAATCGGCTCGGTTTGAAAGATACAGGCTGTTGAAAAACCATAAAAAAAGTTATTTTTAGTTCTATCTCACAAACGGTTTTTTCGATGATCTGAATTTCGAAATATAGTTTTTCATTTATTCGATTAATCTTTCACGAACACCAGATATCAACCACGTCTTCCAGTTTTCTCCTTATGACCATAACGTAGCATAAAAATACCAATAATTCAATGAACCCATCTATTGAAACTAGGAAAAAAGTGTTTTTTATGACCTCAAGAATCTACAGACATATTTGCACGAGTCAATGACTCACACTGTATATGTAGTTAATTCCATGTAATAGTATACATTCCTTCAATCTGACAATTCAAGCGTGAAGAAAATATGTAGGAAAGCGACAAACTTGCAAAAAAGACAGAAAATGCCTTGTGTATTGCTACAAAAGCGAAAAGGTTCTGTACTCTTCCGTTCCCCCCCCACCTGGGCCGCCGCTGCGTTCCGCCAGTAGGCCATAGGTAGTCCCAACACTCTCCTACATCTCACACATTGTCCGAGAACACTTGTACATAAATCTGCTTGTCAAAGGTATCCCTAATCCGATGGGAGCAGAAAAGGACCAAGCCCTTGACACAATAGACGAAATTGCCTTTGAGTAAATATTTGCCGAAACGGCAATTTACACCACGCAGCGCATCCGCTGTGATCCTTGATTTACTGCCGTCTAATCTCGGGCTCGGATCTGTTTTTTTTTTGTTGGTATTAAACAATCCGGATTGCGGTATGACGTATGTGAGAAGAGATATGTTGGGTTTATATATTTTTATAAATGATTGTGGCGTCCTTAGTGGTCTTCTTGTAGATTCCTGCCTAATCCTTTTAATATATAAGTCAAGTGACATGAAAAAATTGATAATGTGTTGGACCTACAGTCAGAAACACATCGGACGTACTCCTAATACCTCCACTTGCGAAATCTCATCCTAGACAACTTGTACCTACGTCATGCATAAGTATCGCTGGATACATGCCTGTTTTATGAGTGAAAAATCGGGAGATATAGAGCGCCCAAGGCTCACTTCTTTCTCAGAAATCGAAAATTGGCTCCCTTTTTTGGATCTACTCAAAAATCTGAGAGGTGAGAATCAGTAGTACCCAGTGATGGAATATACGAGGATGTATTGATATCTAGTTAGCCTAGACCAGTTCCATGCATACAAAAAATATTGCGTTACCATAGCAACGAACAATAACTCATTAGAAGTGTCAGTGTGAAGTTTGAGGTCAAAAAAGTAAACCAGAGTTTCGCAATAAATAATCATCAAGCTACTTTTAGGGCTAAGATCAATGCATTTGGGGGTTCTTGTCTTTTTGGACACCCTCTTCGAGGAGTTCCCCACGTCCTGGTGCACCCCACGAGGACGCGGTCCAGAAATCGTCGAAATCCTCAGCGATTCGTCACTTACCTAATGTTGGATAACGTTCGTATTATCGTAGTAAAAGTGAACACTTGAACTCGAACCGTGAAATGTTAATTCAGATGACGTGGAGCCCGTTTTGCTGACCTAGATGCGGCCAACGGCTGAGGTGAAGTCGTCCGCTCCGGAAATGCCATTTATGATTTTCTGTGTGGGAGCGTCTCAACTTGCGCGACATGTGTTTTGTGCTATACGGTATTATAGCGATTTCGAATTAGTACCTGTTTTTCATGGCGTTGATTTGAGCTGAACGCTAGTACGACATGCTGGGTGCATGAATATTAAGATTGAGTGGTCGATGTTCGCATTTATTTGTAGCGGTACAGAAAAGGTTTTGTCGTTGTTTAATACTCACGACCAAGTTCAAATGAAATCAGTCGGTATAATCAAATGAGTTACAGTAGAAACAATTCAGTTTCTTCCAGTTTAGTTATGGAAGTTTGGCCATATCAATATACGCTCCTTTGAGGTTCATTTTAAGACACTCCTCAGCGCATACGTAAACAGCCAGTGTCTCAGTCTGTAAAATACGATTATATACTGAGAAATTCTTAGCCTACTATAGAACCAAACAAAATTTCAATGTCAAAATATTTTATTACTTAACATATTCTCATCTTAATTGGATACGTTTATTACAGCGAACCTGCAACGTCTCTAGACCTTTCAAAAAAAATGTTTCTTCTTGCTTTGCAAACCAGACCTCAACAGCTTTTATCACCTCCTCGTTGGAAGAAAATTTAAGACCTTTTAAACTTTATTTCAGTTGAGGACAGAGATAATAGTCGGATGGAGCCAAATCTGGTGAATAAGGGGGGTGTTCTAGTAATTCAAACCCTAAATCACGAATTTTTTGCATGGCAACATGGGATTTGTGTGCAGGGGCGTTGTCCTGCAAAAACAAAACACCTTCGGATAGCTTTCTGTGTCTTTTCTCTTCAATTTTTTCCCGTAGAGTGGTCAGTAATGTCGAATAGTAATCTCCGGTTATTGTTCTACGCTTATCCAAACAACCAATCATGATTACCCCATGGCAATAAATAAAACTGAAGTAAGAACTTTTTCAGCAGATTTTAGGACACTAATCTTCTTAGGTCTTGGAGAACCAGAGGCGCCTATCCATCCATTATTTCTTTGTTTCTGGATCGTAGAAATGTACTCAAGTCTCATCCATAGTAACAATTCGGTTTAAGAAGTCTACATCGTTTTCAAATCGAGCACAGATGGAACGCGATGCTTCTACCCTTGCCCGCTTTTGGTCAACATTCAAACATTTGGGGATCCATTTTGCAGTAATTTTCTCATGTCCAAATTGACGTGAACTATACGATGAACGCTTTATGAAATATTCAGTGCTTCAGATATCCGTTTTAGCCCCATTCGACGGTCTGATAAAATCATGTCATGGACTGCATCGATATTTTCGAGGACTGACACAGAAACTGGCCTTCCCGATCGGTCATAATTTTCAATGGAAAAGTTACCTCTTTTGAAGCTCGCAGTCCAATTTTTCACGGTCGCATACGAAGGACATTGATCACCAAGGGTATTAAGCATATCTTCGTAAATCTGCTTACCTCTTAACCCTTTTAAATACAGGTATCTGATGAAGGCTCGATACTCCAATTTTTTGATTTTCACAATTTCGGTGGTTATCTTCTTTGTTTCAATTTATTACGTAACTCTGGTTTACTTTTTTGACCTCAAACTTCACACTGACACTTCTAATGAGTTATTGTTCGTTGCTATGGTAACGCAATATTTTTTTTAGGCTAACTGGATGTCAATACATCCTCGTAATTTCTATTTTTATCAGCCACCCCAGATGTCAACAGCTCTCGAAGCGACAGTAACCACAGAAATAGGCGAAAACAAGCGGACAACAAGCAGGTGACAAGTGCGTCTAATCCCAAAGAAGATAACGAAGTTGGTTGAAGCCAAATAGATAGTGAAACTGTAGACCGAAATCTCCCTCATTCATCTAAACCTCAAATTCTACGAACTGGTCGGAAATTCCAAACATCTACGGCAGTTTTCCCCGAACCAAGCTCTTCACGCTCGATCCAACAAATTGAGACGCTCAGCTCTCGCCAAACCCCGGTCGTACTTTCCCTTATCTGCTCCATTATGCGATTCGACTCACCACTAAAAGAAACCTTGTTCACAGATTACCCACGGTCAGCGGTGGGTCGACGAAATTCCAATGACAACAGCGCAGATAAGACAGCTCGAAGGGGCCTCATTTTCCTTCACGAACTACGGCATGCTTTAAGTAGTCCAAATTGAATTGTCACCTTTCGGTTGCCGCAGAAGGCAAGCATAACCTATAAATAACTCCGGGAACTGTTTAGCAACATGTCGTATAGGACCTCCCATAGACGACCGCTAAGGGTGGACGAGGTGGCGGACCAAAAGGCCCGGCCGCCGTCGCTGGCATTGTTATACCCGGTGATTCAGCAAATGAAACTGAGGTGGGATGGAATTTAATCTTCTTTCAGGATTTTTATTGAAAGGGAGCGTTAATGTCTAGGGAAATGCCTATTGTTCGGGCGTTTAGGGAACCTGTTTCAGGGGCCGCGGTCATCTGATTGTTCTCGAGATGTTTTTTCTTCCATTATTCATGTCAGAATTGGGCGGAAAATTATTGTTTATACGGTGGGACGTCTGTTTTTCGAAAGGTAGATTTGTGTGACAGCCGACAGGGGTTTAGATTTTCAGGGATACTTAAGATTACACCAGGCTAATCATCAGCATCTTACCTACAATTCGTTATTATTGGGAGTACAAATCAGTTCAACCTTTTTTATAGTCATATAGTGCATTTATTTCCGAACAAAATGAATGAACAGATCGTTTAAAGTAATTGAAATTAAGGGTCAGAAAGTCTGGTTCTCTCTAGAGAAGTACATCTAATTAGAGAACCTACAGAGTGATGTTATGATTGAAAAAGTAAGCATTGAGATTCTCTTGAAAGGGAATAGCCAATATTTCGAAGTAAATCCATTAAATGGTACACAGATGGTTAAAAAACCACGGTAGGTACTGGCGCTGAAATATACAGGAGAAACAAAAAGTGAACCCTACAGTTAGGCTCCTACTCGAAAGTTTTTCAGGCACAAATACTTGCAATCGGAAAATTCGTTGAAATAAACCTGGAAATAAACTATCAAGGATGTGACATAGACGAGGTGCTATTAAAGCACTAGGTCATCGAGTCAAAGCTGATATTGGAAAGCTGAAGGAACCTTCATGGAATAAGTGAATTGATACTGTTTACCTGAAAATGATTTTTTTTGTTCTTCCACTTTTCATTTTCGAGTCGAATTCAAAGAGCTCTCTGGAGTGCAATTCTCTATTGAATAATCAACTGTTTGGTTTTCTAGAATCTTCAAAACAAATTCTATGCACTCCATATCCTAAGATAGTAATAGAACATCCTGATTTTCAGACAGAGTAGCAAATGTGTCATTTTGGGGGGTCTAACCCCTTGATCATTTTTGACCCAAAAAGGAATTTTGGAAATCGAATTTTTGTGCTAGGGTAGAAGCCTAGACAACGCTGATTATAGAACCGGAAATCCCAATTGGATCAAATGAATATAACAGGAGGTATCGCAGATTGAAGTTTGCAATTCTTGAAAAATCCCATTTCCAAGATGAAAATCTGAATGAAAGGAGATAGGCTTTCGAAATTGCTGGCAATAGATTCAGCGTGTTCGAAAACCTACATTTGCTCACCAAATTTTCGTATATCTAACACCGTTTACCAGAAAATCAAATTTTTAATTTTTCCATTAATCAACTTTCGAAATAGGTTGTCAATATTTTTGGTGATTTCTTCATTATATAGGAACTAATTTCGCACAAAAACCTACTAGAATAAATTCTCTACAGTCTACACTCTAGTAAAATTCTCATCAAAATCGCATATCTAGTTCGGATTCATCTTGAAATTGAAAATTATTTTGGATTGAATGGAAAATGTTGAAATTTGGAGCTCTACAGAATTGTACTTGATCATTTTCCTCTATGTCTAAGTCTTATAGTTCACTCAGCGTCTGAAATCAACAGCTTAGTTAGAAAAACATCGGCAATGTCGTCATCTCTTCATTCTATATTGAAATTCACATAAAAATCAGACATTTGGTTCAGGAGTTATGGAAAGACAAACATACAAACTAACAAATACAAGAATTTTCACATTTATAACATGAATCCAGCGCTTCAAAATTGCCGAAGATTTCGCATGAGCTGCTACAATTTCGGCAGCTCCTACCTGCTACTACCAATTCCAGAATTTCCCATGAACCCACGCCAGAGGCGGACGCGAGATAAATCCTCGACCAACAAGACACGTCGACAGTTCACAGATTTGACGCCATCAGAATTCACACACACACGTCTCCCCCTCGAAGATATCGCATCTCCGGTGAGTTACGATCCGGATCGCAGGACCATAAATAAAAAAATTCGCCCTTTTCCGACGCCGCGTGAAATTCGTGAAAGGCAACACCGTTGGGAAAGTACGTCATCGTCACTTCATTACGGTCCAACCCCTGTCAGGCCCCCTCCGACCTCCCCTGAGGTGTCGGGTGGTCCGTGAGGCCTTGGCCGTCGGCGAAGACTCTCCTCACCTCGTTACCCAGGCTCCCTGCTGCTGGACACCATCTCCACATAAACGGTTGATGGCTCAATCGGCGAGCCGACTGAAATTCCGATGGGTGACAGTACCAATAAACTGTGAAATATGGTTTCTTTGTGGGGAAGAAGTGTTTGCTGTAGCGCTATTATATATTGCTGCTACTTGTGTGGGACTATTTCTCCCCGTGGTTGTTGGTATACCAGACGACCTCGCAGCGGATTTATGCCGCATCGGTTTTTGTTTTATGAGGCGTCCCTGCACCGACTCCTCACTTTGAATTATTCATAAGTGGTGGATTAGGAGCCTATGACAGACTCCTGAAAAGAATCCACTAAGCGAAGGTTCCTCATTTCCACAACCTTCGAAATATTCCGTGGTTCAAAGAGAACTAAATACCTACTGGCATTCTTATTGCCAAAGACTTCGATGACAAGAAGATTGAGAACCATTCGAGCTCTCAAAAACATCAACTTGAAAACCCTTGTGTGCCCCTCAGGCAAAATGACTGCCCTGTCAGAGTCAGCTGATCTGAAATGTCCCATAAAAAACATTCATCATCATCCCATAACCTGCTTCCAGCAAAAACCACACGCCTTTTGAAATAACAGTTCAATCAGAAAAGCATTGAAGGAAATAGTCCAAGATGTAGTAGCAACCACTTCTTTCAGCCCATTTGTTGCAATCTCGCTGAAATCTTTGACCACCTAAAGGTCGTAGCGTAATAGATGTATAGATCTATTGGACCCTATAAGAGCTGCTTTCGCCAGTGCTTCATCTACACCATGCCATCCAGTTCCAGTGTTCAAATGAACCCCATTATCTGCATAGGCTTCAAGGAGTTTCTAGTCCAAAGCATTTCTTGCGTTCGACAGCAATGTACAACATTCGTCAATAGGATCAAGAGTTGCTCCTCCTCAGAGTATCTTACTCGTCAGTTTCTTCTCTATCTAGACCCATTCCCATGAGGTTCTTCCTGAGGTGACAATACCCTGTAAGGAATCCACTAAAGAGGTCCAGCATATTCTTGGTAAGATTCAGACTCTTAGATCCTTTCTTGGTATTGTTTCCCTTTCAGTTTTTTACTTCTCCTGAAACTCTTTCTTGCAGGTACCTACATTTTCCTTTACCACAAAAGGCTTCAAGGCGAATGAAAGGAGTTATTACGTCTTATACCTGGCAAGTGTGTATGCCGCATTCCCGATCTAGCTTTATTTCCACAGATCTGCCTGCAAGACGCTTGGACAGTGGCCTAGCTATTAGTGAGCCTATGGTGCCAACACTGAAAACTCCTGTGAGTGGGTTATCTTTCCCAATCTTCCTTTTTACTAGGAATCGTAGTGAATGCTTTCATGATGCTCGTTTTCTTGATCATAGAGGGTATCGGTGCGAACATGCCAATAATTTTTAAGGGCTAATTGTGACTGTGTGCCCTCCTGTGACTGAAGAGACCCAACCGTTACCTACAGATCCTTCCACACTCCGGGCATGGATAGTCACCAACCAGATCTGGCCGCCGCTGTATTCTTCTCGAGTCTCCATTATAACTGTTGACCAAAGACCTCCACTGTGATCTGTCTAACGCTACTTGTTTCCAGTTATGATTGGCATCAACTGATTTCAGGGATGGATGTAGTATATCCGGGCTCCCTCTATAAATTCGCCATACAACTCGCGCGTTGCAAGACTTCTACATTTAAAACTTTGTGGAACCATCTGATGTGCCTTATTTGTCTTAGATGACGTTGTCGCGTTTGTTCAAGCTGTTTAATATGTCGCCTGTAGGGCGTCCAGCTTTCGTTTCCGTAAAGAAGCGTTGGGAGGACCACTGCTTTGTAAACAGCTGTCTTCGTCTTCAGATTGAGGTCGTGATTTTGAAACACCCTGTCCTTTAGCTTCCAGAATGCCCGTGATGCCGAATTGATTCAGTTGTGTATTTCCGATTCTAGGTTAGCCGTAGTATTTATGAAGAAACCCTCCACTCTTCCAAATTCTTGACAAGACACATCCAATGCCACACTGTCGCATAAATAGTGCATAATCCTTCCCTAATTGTACTGAATGTACGTTTTGAGGCGCCAAATTTCATCTACGGATCTGACCAAGTCCCAGCACCACGAAATCAACGTTCTCAAACATGCAACCTGGCGAATTTCGATACCTGTGGTCCTCCGAGCCTTGGGACAAGTAAACAAATAATCCGACTAGATGTCCGATCTTTTTCTCTCTCGCATATGGCCTGTGACTAAAGTTCGTGTCGGCCAGCACGCATGTATACGGATCTATGCGCGATTTATCATTATAAGTTTGACCGATTCACGGTCACGTACGTATGTCGACTGGCCCTGGTAGACGTATGGGAAGCTCGGCGCGATCCGCAGAGCAGGGAGATAGAACAACGAAAGCTAATCGATATTGCTGTTACCGAAGACTGAAATGAGACTTCCAGATGAAATATTGCATATTGCCGTTTCATAGTTGTCAACCGGTGTGGGCCATTTGCGGGGTGAATGGATGCTCTTGGAGCCCGTGGATGTGGACTTGGTCGTAACATTTTATAAATGCCGATAGGTCGCCTAGTGGTAATCTTTAAACCACCGCATAGAACTATGCCCAGATTCGACTTGGTATGACGTTGAAGGACCGTAAAATTTGCAGATTAGAATCAGGGTAAGATCATCACTGATCTAAACAAGTTCTTTACTTTGGTATCATATTGGAAAACCAATAAGTCTGATTTGCTGGAGCAGAGCAAGAGAAAAATACTGGACAAGGTACAAAGGCTTGCTTTTGTGAGCATCTCTGGAGCTATAAGAACGGACCCAACTAGATCACTTGAGGTTATCACAGATCTCACTCCTCCTATCTCATGATAGATATAGTGAACCATGAGGCCATCCTAGAATATCTAGGAAAGATACAGGTTATGAGAAAATTCATTCATTAAATTCATCAAGGAACCTATCTAGTGATGTAGTGATTATAAAAGTACCTAAGCATTGATAAGAACACGATGCTATGTAAAAGGTCAGATTGGGAAAAAGAATTCACACCCAAAGTTTCAATGTTGATACCATTAAATGGTACACAGATAGTAAGGCTCGAGTGTTTTTCAGGCAGAAAAACTTGCAAACGAAAGATGCCAGGCAAGAAACTATCAAGGGTGTGACATAGTGAACCATTCTGATAGTCAAGCTGCTATCAAAGCATTGAATTCCCATGTCATCGACTCAAAGCTGATAAAGGATGAAAGAGGCAAGAACAAACGAGACACACTCACAATAAAAGGAGCACAAAGGCTAGAGCATTTCTGTGGTGTGGAAAAATGCGCCTTTCAGAAATCAAAAGAAAAAACTCTGGAGGATCTTCCAGGAATGGATCATTCCAAAAAGTCCCTTCGGGGTTTTGAAACTGCAAGTTCAGAGAAGTATTTGGATCCGAGTTACGTCTGCTCACTGGCTTTCTCACAGGACATTGTGGCATCATGAAGCATATGATGAGAGATTCTGTGAGGAAGAAAAGAAAACTTCTGTTCACCTGGTTACAGAATGCCTCTCTCTCTATTTTGAACCTGTACAAAGAATGTCTTGGACTAGAAAATTATCTGAGGGCTGAGCGTTCTTGAAGCACTTTCAGATAGATACTGGAGATCACTGGACTCTGGAGCTGGTTGTGAGTTGTCAGAACAGCTCTGGTAGACCTCCAGGTCACAGTGGAATGTAACTTCCTCACCCAACTAACCTATTATATGTTATATTAGACAACAAACTAGTGAAAACAATGCATAAAGCCAATGGCAACTTTTTCTGTACTCTACAGCTTCAAAACACACATTATTCATTGGTTGAACCCTGTGGTGGCAAGGCCTATCTTCACCTATGTTTCTTTGGCGTGATAGACTCGTGATTGGAAGGTCTACAACTACAACATCATGAGAAATCCAAATATAAAACTGTCTCCGGTGTTTCCCTTGTTGTTTCTCGACTTGTGCTTCTTGCACATGCTTTCAGTATGTTTTGGAGTTACTCCAGCTATTCAAAACTGCCATTTTTTTTCCAGTGACATAAACTTGTCTTCCCCTGTGAGGATAAACAATAAAAACTCCCAACCTATCTCTTAGATAGCTGAGTTCGCTTAATGGTGAGAAAATAATTGGACTTTGAATACACCCTTGTGGAACTCCTACCTCCTCCATACGTATCCACCGATTTTTCGTCCTCGCAGCGAAACCAAAAGTGACATAACGTCCTTAACATCCCATAAAATCCTAATATCTCATAAATACCGAGATAGGCCATCGGAAATTTCCACCGAAATTTGTTATTCCAATAAAAATCTGGTAGTCTCCTGAATTTATACGACTCATAATACGAATTTCTTTTGATACGGTATCGTCGGGCAGTTTCTTAATGAAAATAAAGCTATAAGAAATAATGGGAATGCGCCAGCGAAGAACAACATTCAGATCCGTATCTGATGTAAGCCTTTTGTACGACAAAACCAACAAGTTGGTAACAAGGGGGCCCGCTCGACAAGAAACGCTGTTCCTATCAGTCCTCACCATCGGCGGCATTCTTCGCCTAGGTAGTTTGAAGTTTGAAAGTCGCCCAGAGGGGGCCCACAATGTGTGTATGAATATTTGGTGGTTTGAGCTTCGTTTATGTGCGATCTTCTGGGTTTGCCAGGATGGATACGTGATTTTCAACATGTATTGCTGACATTCTTAAGAATATACAAGGTGAGTCTTGGACTCGTATAAATATTTTAACAGTAGATTCTAAGGGTCAAAAGAAAGACTTTTTTCCTTTACCATTTTTTCCGACTAGGCTCGGTTTAAAAGATACAGGCTGTTGAAAAACCATAAAAAAATGCTATTTTTGGTTCTAGCTCACAAACGGTTTTATCGAATGAAATAAATTTCGGAATATGGTTTTTCATTTATTTGATGAATCTTTTTCGAACACAAGATGTTAACCACGTCTTCCAGTTTTCTCATTATGACCATTACGTACCATAAAAATACCAAAACTTCAAAGAACCCAAGTCTTGAAACTAAGTTTGACGCTATCTAATGAATATTTGAACGTTTCATACAATAAAAGTATTCTTCATATTTTCTCGTATAATGCGCCGTTTTCGAGTAATTTGATATTCAAAAATAAAAAATATCTATGATATTCGAAAAAGTGGCTACTTTGGATTAATGCACCTCTGTTTGAAAGATCCACAGATTTGCAGTGTTGCAGATTCAGCTTGTCATTCGTGAGGGAATTTTGCTTCTCCAAGGTTGGCACAGGTTAAAATGAAAAGTCAAAGATTTACGATAAGACTATAATAAAACATAAGGTATCTGATGCCATGTTATTCGTAACTTCTGTACTTTCTAAAAGGAAGATTGAGAAACATAATACTAGATCAGACAATATATCCACCTTTTGCAAAAGTGCATATAATACCAGACATGATAATGTTCTATGCATTCCAAAGCAGAGAACCACCAAATATACTTCATCGACTATGTTCATTGGCTCCAAGCTCTATGATCACCCAGATGAAAAATTCAAGAATCTGAGTGATAGACAATTCAAAGGTCAAATAGGATCATTCTTTGTCAACAAAATATATTAGAGTGTTAATTGATTCTTAGAAGATAAGTTTTGTTGAGATAAATATTTTTGTTTCGCTGTTTTATTGTTTTTGTTGTACTAATTTGCTTTCTCTCAGCATGACTTGTCTTATACATTCATTTAATGTCCGGAAAGATCAATAAAGGGATACTCCATTCACTTTATAAAGGCTATGGAAATTTGACACATTCCAAACTGTCGAGTACAAAAATGTGAGGTTATAACGATTGTCAAAACATTTTTGGGTTTTAAATCAGCGCTATGTTGTTCGTTCCATGTAAAAGTCTCAGTAATTACGTATTTTATCACAATGTCGAATCACTTCGGAAAATATGAAGTCGAAACTATGTGGTCAACATAATTGACGTTTATACAAGTTGGTTGAAGGAATTCCAAATCTAGGTATTTGCATGGGAACGACAAGAGATCAGTTTTCAAATATGTTTATTTTTACTGTGGAAGAAAATTGAATGGGGAATTCTCCTCAATTTGGGTTATCACAGCATATGCAAGTTTAAACTGAATAATTATGAGTTTCAGTAATGAATTATTCAAATGCACCGCGGAAACTATTCAAAATCATTCTTCAAATATGGGGTTTTAAAAATCGCTTCGTTTCAAGTTTACGATTTGGCAACAACGCCTACTAGAAAATAAAAAATACAATGGCTTGTTTATAAAATGACAGCTGTTGATTTACAGCCATCATAAGGCGCGTACTCACTGGCGAGCCTTAACAGCAACCGGCCATAGAAATCCTATAAAATTTTGGACCTTCCTCGTTCGTCGCAGACTTCACAGACAGCCATCTTTGTCTATCTCACCAAGATAGTGTATTTGTTGTCCTTTATTATCAACGCATATTTCAGTCGATGTTGCCAACTTGTGCAATAGAAACCAAACGCTTTAAATTTTAAATACCCATTTTTATCTTTCATTTTTTGGTATTTAAAATAATTTCATCAAATAAATGGAAAATTATATTCCGAAATTCATATCATTCGATAAAACCGTTTGTAAGATAGAACTAAAAATAACACTGTTCTATGATTTTTGGACAGCCTGTATCTTTTGAGCCGAATCGAATCGTAAAAAATTGTAAAGGAAAAAAGTGTTTCTTTTGACCTCAAGAATCTACTGTGAAAATATTTGTACGAGTTAAGGACTCACCCTGACAAGCTTGAAAATGTACGAGTTTTTCTCTTCTACAATTCCGATGGGCTGTCGTAGACAATGGGGAATTCTCCTCAATTTGGGTTATCACAGCATATGCAAGTTTAAACTGAATAATTATGAGTTTCATTCATGATTTTTTCAAATTCACCGCGGAAACTATTCAAAATCATCCTTCAAATATGGGGTTTTAAAATTTAAATCGCTTTGTGCGGAGTTCACAATTTGGCAACAGCGCATACAAGACAATGAAAAGAACAGCTCGTTTATAAAATAACAGTTGTTGATCTACAGGCCCGTACTTACTGGCGAGCTTCTACTGCAACCGGCCATAAAAATCCCATAAAATTTTACGACCTTCCTCGTTCATCGCAGACTTCATAGACAGCCATCTTTGTTTATCTCATCAAGATAATGAATTTGTTGTCCTTTATTATCAAGGCATATTCCAGTCGATGTTGCCAGCTTGTGCAATCATCACAAAACGCTTTAAACTTTAAATACCCTTTTTATTTTTCATTTTTAAGAGCTTAAAATAATTTTTTTGGGAAACGGTTGAAATGGTTATTTCAAAATGTGACGTTTCAAAGATATTTCATAAAAAATACATCATTTTCGTCAGAAGGAGTGTAATATTGTATGGACAATTCATAGTTTGCAGTTGCTTGAGAAGAGTTGATGTTGCTTATCTTATTTGGTTAAAGGTTGAAGATTTAACATGAGTTGTTGAATCAAAAAAATCAACCCCAAGATGAAATGCAGTCTAAACTCTGTTTTCTCTCTTTTTATTTATTTATTTTATCCTGATTCAATCAGATTTTTGTAAAATTAATTGATGTTATTGGTGGCAACGGTGTTTTGACTTTGACGATATTTCATGAGTGCCAACCTTGCTCCTAGTTACAAAAACTTAAGAAAATTATTTCATGGCCAACTGAGTGCTTTTATGAAAGTGAATGGAGTACATATATTCTATTTTGTTCCGTTTGGCTGCCAACTACCTACCCGTAAATTTAATACCTATCAGATTTCTTCGTATAAAATGTAGCCATTTTTTCATCTCGAAATAGTTCATAATTTGCCCAGAAATCAAGCAACGATAAACACTGCATTTCCGATTGCAGCCCATTTCGACGAATTAATTTTCTCATCACAGTTCATTTCTGAATCTTAAAGATCACAGAAGATTTTGACTGAGTTATTTTATTTTATTATTCATGCAAAATTACCAATGTAACTTTTTTGGTTGCTTTTCTCCCTCCAGATTTTCTGCCCAGACCAAAAGTCAGCATTCACAGCAATTCATATTTGCAGCCCATTTTTGTCTGCCCTTATTTTCCCACCTTGAAAATATCATTCATATTCCTGGATCAAAATAAGCGGTGTAACCGTTTTCGAGTTATGAATGAAGCTCTTTTTGTTTGCTTTTTAAACTTAAATTCCTCAGAGATGGCTCAGAAACCTGTCTTCACTATTCCCTGATATTTGGTATCAGTTATCACTTTCACATTTATTCAAGTTTATTCTATTCATATCTGAAGATTCCTTCGTACCAAATGCAGCCATTTTCCACCTCAACATAGTTCATAATTTGCCCAGAAAACAAGCAAGGGACAAACACCACAGCCCTTTTTAACGAGTGAATTTTTTCATTCTGAAGTCGTTTACTGTTTATTTCTTAATCTTAAAGGTCACAGAGGATTTTGCTCCTAGTTACAAAAACTTAAGAAAATTAGTTCATGGCCAACCGAGTGCTTTTATGAAAGTGATTGGAGTACATATATTCTATTCTGTTCCGTTTGGCTGCCAACGGCCTACCCGTGGACGATCTCAGTCGGAGCAGCGTCTCGCGCTGGGCGGCGAGATGCACAAAAGCATCACGCCCACAAATCAGGGCGACAGCGGTGTGGATCTCGTTTCGCATCGCACGCCGTCAGGCGCCGCCGGAAACTGGCCCATCTCGCGATACGTGGGAACAATCTGACGGGACGATCGCAGGAGGCTGCGGCCGTGGCCGTCTACGGGGTGGCATCGGAGATAAGGACCAGAAATCGAACTAATGAGGGCGCGCTGGGATTCTTCGAGGGCAGTAGCGTAGAAAAGAGTCTGGTGATGATGCCTGTCGAACTTGAGACCTTTTTCCAACCAAAGAACCGAAAAATACGGTTTTTTTGCAGCCCTTTTTTTGGTGGGCCTCAAATTCACCTCAACCCAAAATTGATTGTCGTTTACTAGAGAATGAATGCAGAACAAACTCCATTATTCTTCCCCGATGTCTGCATTAAGTGTAAACTCTTTCTCATTTCATATTTGCAGCCCTTTTTTGTGACTATTCTTTTTATTACAGGTAGTGTTCATTGATATGTATGGAATATTAGTTAGCATACCCAAAAATGCCAAGATTTGAAGGGAATTTAATGTGTATTATTCATTTACACACTATGGATTCTTCTGAATTCAGGATTATTCGGAATTCATATTTGCAGCCCTTTTTTGGCAGCCTTTTTTTCAACTCTCTCTGTTTTTGTGGAAGAACTGGATGAATCAAAGCTGAAATTGTATTAGAATAACTAATGCAGCCCTTTTTATGTATTTTCTATCCTGAAATTCCTCATAGATGACCAAGAAACCCTAGGATTATCTTCACTGTTCACTGTTTCCTGACTGGATAAGTTTTTCCATTCACTAAATTCTTCGTAACAAATGCAGCCCTTTTTTTTTGTGTGTTTTTAACCCCGAAATACTTCATAATTCGAATAGAAATCTAGTAAGGGAAAAACGCCAAAAATATTCATCGCGATCCACATTTGCAGCCCTTCTTGATAAATCAATTTTTCAATTCTGAGATGCGCAAAACTTGATCGAAACAGAGGAGTTGTTTTATGCAAAGTTACAGATGCAGCCTTTTTTGGGGCTTTTCTCGTAAGGATTATTGTTTCTACACTGAAAATTGTCAGTCGGAACAATTCATACTTGCAGCCCTTTTTTTCGAAACTCTTTTTGTTTGTTTTTCGATCTTAAATTCCTCAGAGATGGCTCAGAAACCTAGCATTATCTTCACTGTTCACCGATATTAAATTTAGTACCTATCAGATTTCTTCGTACCAAATGTAGCCATTTTTTCATCTCGAATTAGTTCATAATTTGCCCAGAAATACAGGTAGGATAAACACTGCATTTCCGATTGCAGCCCTTTTCGACGAATTAATTTTCTCATTCTGAAATCGTTCACAGTTCATTTCTGAATCTTAAAGATCACAGAAGATTTTGACTTCGAGTTATTTTATTTCATTATTCATGCAAAATTACCAATGTAGCTTTTTTGGTTGCTTTTTTTCGTCAGATTTTTTGCCCAGACCAAAAGTCAGCATTCGCAACAATCCTTATTTGCAGCCCATTTTTGTCAGCCCTTATTTTCCCATCTTGAAAATATCATTCATATTTCTAGATCAAAATCAGCGGTGTAACCGTTTTCGAGTTACAAATTGAGCTCTTTTCGTTTGCTTTTTAAACTCAAATTCCCCAGAGATGGCTCAGAAACCTAGGACTGTCTTCACTATTCCCTGATATCTGGTATCAGTTTTAACTTTCACATTCATTCTATTCATATCTGGAAATTCCTTCGTACCAAATGCAGCCATTTTTCACCTCAAAATAGTTCATAATTTGCCAGAAAACAAGCAAGGGATAAGCACCGCAGCCCTTTTCAACGAGTGAATTTTTTCATTCTGAAATCGTTTACTGTTTATTTCTGAATCTCAAAGTTCACAGAGGATTTTGCCCCAGTTATTCGAGCAAAATAACGAATGTGCTTTTCTGGTTGCCTCTTTTCTCCAGATTTTTTGCCCAGCATTCGCAACAATTTGCAGCCCTTTTTCGTCTGCCTTTATTTTCCCACCCTCGAAATATTCGTTGTTTTTCTGAATGAACTGGACACTATTGACGCTATAAACTGTTTTGAGATACAAATGCAGCCCTTTTTGTGCGTTTTCTTACTCGGAAATTCCTCATAATTGGCCTAGAGAACTAGGTCTTCTTCACTGTAGTAAACTATAAAGAGTTTACCTTCCAACCACCTGAAGATGATAGAGAAACACGAGTGTCGAAAATATGAATGTTATAACTAATGTTTGGTGGAAATTTAAACTGAGAAAACACTCTTAAAGAGTCATTAAAATTGTTGTTATCAAAAATGTTCATCGTACGATCGTGGAAAAACTTCACAGTCGAAAGAACTCCCTTGGATGTACTGACCATCCTCAGTCAACATCTCCTACACCGAAATTATTCCTCGTTATCACTTAATAATATCATTTCGGTGTGAATGCACCTTAACGAGGTGTTAATCTCGCCCAAACTGAGGCCATTAATCAACACTAAGTAAACCGTAAAATAAAAACGAGGGCCACAGCGCCTCCGTCGCAGGTACTGGCCACTCAAAATATTATCTCCATCAACATCGATAGACATAATTCAGGGGTGTGTAGGTACGATAATTTCCCCGACAAATCGATCGTTTTTCATCCGCCGAGCGGCGGCTTGGTGCGAACAGCCACAACAACCTCGTCGTGTAAATACATATATTCATAATGTATAGGTTTGAATCGGTCGAAAATTGGCATTGGGCAGCCCGGAGTTAACGAACCGCTAAAATTGTTGCTACGCCCTTCTCCGAACGATAATTATAGGGGTACGGTTGTAAAAGAACACCGAAAAACAGGGGCGTATTAACCCCTCTTCCACAAGAGTAATATTAAAGATAAGACCAAGTGCCGGAAAATCCTCATTGGTTTTTTGAGGATATACAGGGTGAGTCTTCGACTGGTACGAATATTTTGACAGTAGTATATTCTTAAGGTCGAAAGAAACACTTTTTTCCCATACCATTTCTTTCGATTCGGTCCTGATAAAAAGAAATAGCCATTTTTAATTTTCATAGTGAGCTGTGCCACCCCTGGACAATTACCTTCAGAATAACTAGTTGAATTTGACTCCACACATCTGTGGATCTCTTAAACAGAGTTGTATTCAGCCAAAGTACCCAATTTTTCAAATTTCATCTTTTTGGAAATTTTTCGATTGTCACCGTTAGAGTAATTTTTCTCTCAATAAAACTGAACGTAGATGGAAATGTGATACAAATTCTGAAAGAGCAACTCTTCTAGTAATATATCTGAAGATTTTATGGAGCTCGATGCAGCCGTTCGGTCTTGACCATAATTTAATTGTTTCCATCCTTATGGAAGTTTTTCGATAGTCACCGTTAGAGTAGTTTTTCTCTCAATAAAACTAACCGTAGATGAAAGTGTGATACATTTTCTGAAAGAGCAACTCTTCTAGTTGAAAATCTGAAAATTTCATAGAGCTCGATGCAGCCGTTCGGTCTTGACGATCATTTAATTGAGTCCATCTAGGTGAAACCGTTCAGTCTTGACGAATTCTTAACTGAACCTAGCTTTTTCAGGATTTTTCGATGGTCAGCTTTCGAGTCGTTTATCTTTCAATAAAAGTTACTGTAGATGGAGATGTGATACATATTCTGAAAGAGCAACTCTTCTAGTAATATATCTGAAGATTTTATGGAGCTCGATGCAGCCGTTCGGTCTTGACCATAATTTAATTGATTCCATCCTTATGGAAATTTTTCGATAGTCACCGTTAGAGTAGTTTTTCTCTCAATAAAACTAACCGTAGATGAAAGTGTGATACATTTTCTGAAAGAGCAACTCTTCTAGTTGAAAATCTGAAAATTTCATAGAGCTCGATGCAGCCGTTCGGTCTTGACGATCATTTAATTGATTCCATCTAGGTGCAACCGTTGAGTCTTGACGAATTCTGAACTGAACCTAGCTTTTTCAGGATTTTTCGATGGTCAGCTTTCGAGTCGTTTATCTTTCAATAAAAGTAACCGCATATGGAAATGTGATACATATTCTGAAAGAGCAACTCTCCTGAAAAACTGAAGATAATTGGACCATACTGTTCAGGAACCTGTTCGCTGTAGACTATGAAATTTGGGTCGTGCATGCAAAAGATAAATTTCGTGCCTTTTTATTGTGCTTTGGTATTCATGGTGAACGTTTTAGCTGATCATTTAATATCAATATGGCAACCGCCAGTTCTATGACAGGTATTATTCAAAAATAATTCGGAAAATACACTTCGAAAATGAAGATGCACAAAAATTTCAACTAGACAATATGATGAAAAGAGAAATATCATAAAATACAGATCCCCGAGTACCCCCCTGTCATCCTGAAAGAAGAGCATCGCTAACCACCGAAAGATCTTCACCATACGTAATATGGTCAGATCCTCTCTTGAATGGACCAGCCGCACCATTCAAACTGAAGGGTAGAGCCAGCTATTAATGAATAATATCCGAGGAATGCATTGTCTTTCCTTGTAGTCGGATTCTACTACATTGTTTTTATATGAGTTATGAAGAAGCTGTGGAATCTTTTGGGTCCATCCCTTTTCGGCCTGCATCCGAGCATGAGAAACGAGATGTTCGAGATGCGGATTCTGTTGTAAACCGGGTATTTTACATTGTAATTGTGTGGTATTCGATGAGTCAACACAGCAGCGGTGGAATGTCGAGTTAGAAGGTGAGATTTTCGTGGTTTATCCGGATATATCATGGAGGATTCGAAATTAAAACAACCCAATTAACACATAGACTTGTAGTATATACACATATACAGGGTGAGTCTTTGACTCGTACCTGTGTACCTGATTAGCACTGCCAAAGCCCTGGATTGCTTGGTAAGGGTGTCTGTGTTGTCTAATGGCAACTTTAATCGATGGTTGATGTCCATAACGTTTTTTTTTCCGAAGAAACGATCAATAGTAGTAGCGATTAGCGATACTTGAAAAATGTAACGTTTTTTCAACGTATCTGCTTGATATGGGTGTTTGTGTTGTCTAATAGCAACTTTAATCGATGGTTGATGTCCATAGATGACAAACCGAAGATGAAACGTTTTTTTTTGCCGAATGAACGATAAATAGTAGTAGCGATTAGCGATACTTGAAAAATGTAACGTTTTTTCAACGTATCTGCTTGATATGGGTGTTTGTGTTGTCTGATAGCAACTTTGGTCGATGGTTGATGTCCATAGATGACAAACCGAAGATGAAACGTTTTTTTTTTGCCGAATGAACGATAAATAGTAGTAGCGATTAGCGATACTTGAAAAATGTAACGTTTTTTCAACGTATCTGCTTGATATGGGTGTTTGTGTTGTCTAATAGCAACTTTAATCGATGGTTGATGTCCATAGATGACAAACCGAAGATGAAACGTTTTTTTTTGCCGAATGAACGATAAATAGTAGTAGCGATTAGCGATACTTGAAAAATGTAACGTTTTTTCAACGTATCAGTTCATCGGTTAGCTTCTTCAAGTGAGAAGGCAAACCTAAGATAACATAATGTATAATCGAATAACAGCACAGTGAACAATATCGTTCGAAAATGAATAAAACGATGCAGAATCCGAGAAATAATAATTCGAAGTTCCCTTCAAATAACAGAAGACAAAACAAAAAGAGCATGAGATATTTATCGATGACTAAATACATGCCTTTCGGATTTACGATCCCCCTCAATTTTCACTTGATAAAGTACCAATAATTTCCATAATGTGGACAATCGAATCCATTTCTCGCATTCGGAATACCTGTTTTCCAACATTCCAACATCTGATTAATAACATTCGCTATGTCGAAAGACCCATTGTTTGCCAACTTTGCTTTCGCTAACATTTTGGGGGACAGCCGACTGTACTGCTAGTTAAACGATCAATTCTGAGGATGATTTGCAGGCAAGAAACTCATAGAAGAAGAAATTTTTAGGAATGCGTCTGCATCCTAATCCAAATAAAACCGAGGTTTCGTGTTTTGAATAATCATAAAAAATATAGAAATTCCTAATTGCAACATATTCAATCGATAATATCTAGGAGTAAAGCTGGAATCCTCGCTGAATTTCAAAGACCATTTGGAAAATTAGCGTCGAAAGTTGAAAATTAGGAATAATATCCTGCATAAACTAGCTGGTACTTCATGGGGTGCTGATGCAACTACTCTTCAACGTCAGCACTAGCTTTGGTCTTTCTGGCTGTTGAATATTGTTGCCCTGTTTGGGTTAATAGTGCTCATGTGCAAAGAAATGATGCACAGATAAATCTTTCAGTCATCATAACAATCTTGTGCATTCAATCGTTAAAAGTAAACGTACCGTCTTTGAACCTATAACTCCCAAACCACTCTTCTGATCACCTTTTATGTGTCGTGGGGTTCTGGTCGTTTCCTCTACAATTCTAGCTACACCCAAACTTTTTCGCTGACCCCCATACTCCGCCAAACACTCCCAACTTTTACACTTCGCTCATTCCCTCAAAAAAAAAAGGAACTAGTCGACCAATCCATGTACAGGCAATGAAGTTATTGACTCAGATCGATCAGTACCTGTTGACGAAAGTTCGCCACTAGTGTCGAAGGAAGGAAGCGATGGTGGTCCAGTTCTGTGGGCCACCCAGGTGAAGCTTCGTGGACGCTTCACTATCGTCCATCGGTCTTTCAACCAACGGGAGCGACTATGCAAGCTTCAGGCTGCTCTCTCGCGTCACCTTGGACCATCATGCTTCAACACCACTCCCGGTACTTGGATGTCGATACGAATTGCGATCAGGTGTAGTGAGACAGGAAAAGTTCATTCGACAGGTAAATGGATATGACTTCCATTGGAAATCGAAAACGTTCGACTTGTCATAGGGAATTTGAAATAGTTCTGAAGTTTTGAAGCAGGAGATCAACAAATCTATCAGAAAATTCCATAAATTCAATCAAAGACTTTACTCTATGGTCATTTACTCCAGCATCAGAGGAAGCTCAGGCATTACTTTCATGCAGAGTGACCGATTATGTAGTTGGGGAGCCCAAGAGGGTCATTCGGGATTTACTGGAGCGTGTCAGATAAGGAGAGATACTTTGGACCCTGTAGAGTACCTCTACCAAAGACCTGTATATAAGGGGGATTGACTAGGACAGCCTGTCAGAATAGTAAAAAAAATGATTATTGTACATACTCGAGCGTGTCAGATTAAGATATATGTGGTTAAATATATGTTGAAAAGTACATATTCTCATAATCTGACAATTTAAGCGTGACGAAAATGTGTGGGAGGGCACCAAACTTTCAAAAAAAAAAACGTCACGTGTACATTCTCAGGCGCGGTGGCTTTTTTTTCTTAATTTGAAGCTAATGATTCAAGAATAACGGAAAAAAAATATAATCTGACAGTTTCAGCAAGCCGAAACAATAAAAATTGGGCGTAAAGGTCACAAAAATCAGTTTTTTTGAATTATCTCCTCTCCTGGGCTTCAAATTGTTTTCGCATTTATTATAAAAGTTGTAGAGCATAACATTTTCTACAAATTTTGTTCGAAGCAATTTTTTCTACGTTTGAACGTTTTTGAGGTATAAGGCGATGAATGTACATTATACTGGGTTTCTACCATTGACCTTGGCCTGTAGCATGTGTGGCTAAGCTCCTCGCCTGTATCACCCTCTAACTCGAAAACGGTTGAGAGTATGTAAAATTGCTTCAGACAAAAGTTGTATAGAATTTTATTACCTACAACTTGCATAATGAATACAGAAACGATTACAGGTACAAGAAGGGAGATATTTAAAAAAATGCCGTGTTATCATCTTCAAACTGTCAGATTAAGAGGACCCCCTGATTAGTGTCAGATTGATGGGTCAACACGTCTGCAACACCGAGATTAACCATTTGTATGAAAATCTAAAACAAGTAAAAAAATTTTTTGCATTTTCAAAGGACCGTTATGACCTTGCGTCACATCCGATTTGTCAGTCTCTTGAAAAGTAGCTTCCTCTGAATGGCGACACTCTGGTTCTCCAAGACCTAAGAAGTTTCGTGTCCAAAAATCTGCTGGAAAAGTTCTTGCTTCAGTTTTTTGGGATTGCCATGGAGTAATAATGAATGATTTTTTGGATAAGGGTAGAACAGTAACCGGAGATTACTATTCGACATTACTGACAACTCTACGGGAAAAAATTAAAGAGAAAAGAAGCGGAAAGCTATCCAAAGGTGTTTTGTTTTTGCAGGACAACGCCCCTGCATGCAAAACATTCGTGATTTGGGGTTTGAATTACTAGAACACCCCCCTAATTCACCAGATTTGGCTCCATCCGACTATCATCTCTTTCCTCAACTGAAAAAAAGTTT
Source organism: Coccinella septempunctata (assembly GCF_907165205.1). NCBI lineage: Eukaryota > Metazoa > Arthropoda > Insecta > Coleoptera > Coccinellidae > Coccinella > Coccinella septempunctata. The sequence continues at coordinate 30,267,942 of NC_058196.1, forward strand.
AAAAGGTCGTGAATTTTCTTCCAACGAGGAGGTAATAAAAGCTGTGGAGGTCTGGTTTGCAGAGCAAGAAGAAACATTTTTTTTGAAAGGTCTAGAGACGTTCCAGGTTCGCTGTAATAAATGTATCCAATTAAGAGGAGAATATGTTGAGTAATAAAATATTTTGACATTGAAATTTTGTTTGGTTCTATAGTAGGCTAAGATTTTTTCAATATATCTTCGTACAGTATCTTAATCAATAATTATTCCTCTTGTTTCTATTGTCCACTCAGCATATATGGGAATCTAATTGGAACGCCTGGTATAATGAAGTAGCAGCAACAAAGTAGCGGCTCCATCCCCGCCAAGCCTCGCTAGCATCCGTGAGAAATAAAACACCAAGCTCAGACGAAAAAAAAGCGCTCGCTATAAAAAGTTACAATTTTGATAAGTGCACCTATTTTACGAGATACTAAACCAAAGGTATATCAGTCAATAAACATAAAATGCCATATAAATCCTACCGGACTGTACCAAGACACAAACTGGCGTGTTGGCATTTTTTGCGATCTCCTAATGGCGGATAATAAAGTTGAAATTGAAGAATGAAGTTGATACTTCAACTGTCCGCTGCTTAATTGTTTTTGCAGCCAGTTTAGAAAACAGTACCGTATCGCGCGTCGTTCTTGACCTTTCGAACGTCTCTTGACATGAGTATTTTGTCGGATACGCCAGTTTTTTAGCTGGCTGGCCGGCATTCTTCCTGCGGGAGATAACTGGCGGACAAGAGCCTCTGCTACTTCGGTATTTAAACGTCCGTTCAGTCTCAGCGGCGCTTGTGAGTTGGATTTCAATGCCAGGTTTCGCAAACCTTGATGGTTCCACGTTGTATTACTCTCGCAGGTCAAATTTCGGCTCGCGTATCTGCCAGAAAAATCATCGTAGATCTAAATGTGATACATATTCCGGAAGAGCAACTCTTCTAGTAATAAACCTCGAATTTTTATCGACCTCGGTGAAGCCGTTCGGTCATGGCGAATTTTTAACTGACCCCATCTTTTTGGGAAATTTTTCGAAGGTCAACTTGCGAGTAGTTTTTCTTCCAGGAAAATCATCGTAGATCTAAATGTGATACATATTCTGAAAGAGCAACTCTTCTAGTCAAAAATCTGAAAACATCATCCATTTCGACGCAAGAGTTCGGTCTTGAGGAATTTTTAACTGAGCCCATCTTTTTGGGAATTTTTCGAGGGTCAACTTGCGAGTAGTTTTTCTTTCAGGAAAATCATCGTAGATCTAAATGTGTTACATATTCTGAAAGAGCAACTCTTCTAGTCATAAATCTGAGGACATCATCCATTTCGACGCAAGAGTTCGGTCTTGAGGAATTTTTAACTGAGCCCATCTTTTTGGGAATTTTTCGAAGGTCAACTTGTGAGTAGTTTTTCTTCCAGAAAAAATCATCGTAGATCTAAATGTGATACAATTTCTGAAAGAGTAACATATGCACGTCAACTTGACATGCACATCTCCCAGAAAATCATCCTAGTTCTTAATGTACTCGTTCTGTATATCTTGATGTTTGTGGAATTACTGAGAATTGTCAAATAATCCAGGGTACTTGGTTAACCTTCTGGTTAACAACCAGTAGGTTTTTCGGTTTTGAAAGCCACGTTTAATACAAATCTTCAAAGACAGAGCTGCATACCTGTTTGCCTCTGTTGATAATGAAGCGCCTACTTTTGAATTGAATAGAGAAAAACTTGAACATTAATTGAGATCCTCTATGAACAATTCCATGAATTTAACGATACTATTCCATTCATAAATTGTTGCGCAATGACTTTCTAGTACTCCTTATCTAAGTGTGATTCATGTTTGTCAACCAGCTACTACCTCATCACAATCGAATTAAGCCTTTTATGGTGTATTCCTGAAGGAAACCACAATTTTAATCCTACTGTATCGATAGACGTCATTTAAATTCAGTGGCAACTCGTTTCTTTGTTATTGAAAGAGACACGAATTTCAGACATTCTAGTTTCAACAATGAATTCGAGAAATTTGATTAAAAAAAGGCACCCAGAATATGATGAAAACGAAAATTGGAAGATTCATTCATTGCTGCATCCCGTTACTGAGAATAAATCTACAAAAAGAATCAAAAACTGAACTATCGGTGCGATCAAACTTACAATTTCTTAGGGCTACTTGCGACAGTGTGCCCTCCTGTGACTGAAGAGACTCAACCGTGACCTACAGATCCTTCCACACTCAGGGCATGGATAGTCACCAACCAGATCTGGCGCTGTGTACTTCTTGAGTCTCCATTATAACTGTGGACCAAAGACCTCCACTGTGACCTGTCTAACGCTAGTTGTTCCCAGTTATGATTGGCATTAACTGATTTTAGGGATTGATGCAGTGTATCCTTAAACCACTTATACTGGCCTCCTGGTTTCCGAGCTCCCTCTGTGAATTCGCCATACAGAGCTATATTGGGGAGTCTTGTGTCTTGCATGCTCAGAATGTGGCCGCTCCATCTGAGTCGAGTCCCCGTTACTTGAGTCTCAAGGGTTATACAACTCGCGCGCTGCAAGACTTCTGCATTTGAAACGTTGTAGAACAATCTGATGTGCATTATTTGTCTCAGATGACGTTGTTGCGTTTGTTCAAGCCGTTTAATATGTCGCCTGTAGGGCGTCCAGCTTTCACTTCCGTGAAGAAGCGTTGGGAAGACCACTGCTTTGTTAACAGCTGTTTTGGTCTTCAGATTGAGGTCGTGGTTTTGAAACACTGTGTCCTTTAGCTTCCAGAATACGGTTGTGTATTTCCGTGTCCAGGTTAGCCTTAGTATTTATGAAGCTTGCCAAATATTTGAACTGTTCGACCTGTTCTAGAGTTTCATTCTCCAGGCTGACATCTGTTTGAAGGCTCTCTGGCGGACTTACCAGGATTTTGGTTTTGTCAATATTGGGTCTAAGGCCTGAAGCTTCCGTATATATGTTAAGAGGTGTCCAACATTATCTGTAGATCCTCTCAGCTGCTAGCGATTAGTCAGCAGTCGTCTGCATTTTGAAGTTCCCTGATGAACTTTGTACGGATTTTTGCTCTGAGGCGCTTCAGGTTAAACAGGCATCCATCAAATCTGAATCTCATCATCATCATTTATTTTGCCAAATCAGAATTACAATCCTAAGACACGTCGATTCCAACACCTCTTACAGGCAATAACATATATCTGTTAGATCAATACCAATCTGAAAAACTGCACTTTACTCTTCAATATAACAAATTTGATGATAAGATGTTTCAATCATTTTTTATATACCTAATGGTAGGTACGAATTATATTTCAATTTACGCCACTCAACCCATGCAATGCTCTGGTTGATCTCCAGATATTATCCCTCGTGTGTCTTCCTCAAGCCATAACATTGACTTCTGCTGAGATTAAACATCTGTAATGGTCGAGAATGGAAATACCGCTCCTCGCACATCCCCAACATCTACGACACTGATTCCGCTTCCACTTCCTCCGATCAGCCTGCTCTTCTAACCGTTCACCATTCATCACACATTACTAATATTCTCAGCATTTCCACTGGCGTTCCTGGAAGAAATTCTCAAATTAATAACCAGTATAGCGTCTGTTATGACACACACTGTGTTCGTTCACGGCCTTGTGGTATCAGTGGCGAAGAAAGTGCGGTACATTGGCACACACCTACGGCGCCTAAAGACGCCCATAAGTGAGATTTTCCCCTGCTAGATTTCCGGACCTAGTCACGTTTATTTATAGATCCGTCCACTTATTAGCTATGTTTATTTGGAACTGAGATAAGTTGGGATGTGTCGATCATGACAGATTCACATTCGACACTGATTTTTTATAAGTAGGTCGGCTGCTTTCTGATGGGACATCATTCAATTTTGCTCATTCGGCATTTGGGTGGTTTAATCCGAAGATTATAGAGTTAGGTTAGGTTTATCTTTGGTTTGATCCTTCGGCAACATCTACCTTTTATGTTGGTCCATGAACGCTCAAAGTTTCCCAGCAAGAACATCCACACAGCTTTTAGTCTTCAAGGGGGTTGTGTTGAACTGCGACCTAAAGTCTCTAAAGATCTGTTGTGCTCCCAACAGAGCTATGTTAACCACTATATCGTCCACAACTCCAGTGTCTGGGATGGTTCCAAGGAGATCACCTCCACGCTCCAGCAAGCTTCTCTTAGCTTCTTAGATCTCGCTGTTTAAGTTCCCCAAGGAACTTTTTGGAGTGTTCCAGTCTTGGTAGCTCTGTGATCTACTTGGTCAGACAGGCCCAGGCTCTTTGATTATCAATTCTCCAACCACCCGTACCTTCCTTGAATATTCTTTATCGATTAGTTACAATGAGTGGTAGTTCTTGCTACTGATAGTTCTGATGCTTGGTAGGTCAAATGTCGAGTAGTTTAAATAAACGATGGTTCCAATTGTTGGTTTTGCTAATATGGTCGGTGTATTAGGGGTGGTTTTGTTTCATATTCACATATTTTGCAGCACAAATTTCATAGTCTATCTGTCTGTAAACGCATAGTGCAACAAGTTCAGGAGGATATTCAGTTTTTTTTCGAGCTTGATTTAAGAATTTATTCGTAAGGGTGAACTTTCTATCCATAGACAATTTGAGTGTTGAAAATACTTTTGATGTTCCAACATTTCATAGAAGGTTTTGTTGGAAATTGTTATATTCAATAATTTTCATCACAATTTCTAGGTACATATTAACCTGTTGGGTTAAGAAATGAATATACAGTGTGAGTCTTTGACCCGTACAATTATTTTAACAGTAGATTCTTGAAATCAAATGAAACACTTTTTTCTTTTACCATTTTTTCCGAATCGGCTCGGTTTAAGAGATACAGGCTGTTGAAAAATTATAGAAAATTTTCATTTTTAGTTCTCACAAACGGTTTTATCGAATGAGATGAATTTCGGAATATAGTTTTTCATCTATTTGATGAATCTTTTTCGAACACAAGATATCACCCACGTCTTACAGTTTTCTCATTATGTTTATTAAGTTCCATAAAAATACCAAAAATTCAAAGACCCAACTCTTGAAACCAAGTTGGAAACTATCTAATGAATATTTGAATGTTTTATGAAACAAAAGTATTCTTGATATTTGACTGAAAACAACTTTGTTCAAAAGATCCACAGATGTGTCACAGATTCAGCTATTTATCCTGAAGGTAATTTTGTTCATTCCAGGAGTGGCACAGCTCATTATGAAAATTTGAAATAACTATATCTTTCAATCAGTGCTGAATCGGAAACAATGATATGGAAAAAAAGTGTTTCTTTCGACTTCAAGAATCTACTGTTAAAATTTTCAAAGACTCACCGTATATATAAATGAATTAATCAAAAATTTGAAGGTATCAAACTTACTTCAAACTCAGACAAAGCAAGAATGATTCTAGACCTCTCAGATCCGATATTCTAATACTATTGTGATTTATATTTCCGGAAGGTGTTCATATCTATAAATAGATCATTAATTGACGATATCTAGATTGCCGACACGAATAATTGTCCAGAATCCCACTGTTCACTGGGATCAAACTACTCATACGTGTTTGCTTTCTGATAAGCTTCGCTAACCGCCAGAGAGAATTTTTTGTCGTGTAATCAGTACAACCTGCTAGACCCGTGCAGGTCGAGACAAGAATATTGGATCCGCTGCGAAGGACCAGCTAGATTTATGATCGGGTATTGTTTATTGGCACGAGCCAACTTTCGGTTTGCGAATTCTGTTGTAAGGCCGCAATTGGGTACTTGAGGTACTTGAGGTGCTCTACCGAGGGCAATATGATCATAAACATTCGAAATTGTAGTTCTTTTGTTAGTCGGGAAAAAATATTTTTTCACCCAAGAGACAATATAGGTGCGAGGTTCACATTATATTTTTTCGTTGCCATTCAATTCACTTTCATAATGATCAGTGCCAGCCCTTCATAAACTAGGAACTAGCTAAATCTGTGACACTTCACATCTGTGGATCTTTTAAATGGAGTTGTATTCAGCCAAAGTATACAATTTTTCGAATTTCCGCGTCTAACTTGGCTTCTAGAGTTAGGTTCTTTGAATTTTTGGTATTTTTATGGTACGTAATGGTCATAATGAGGACACTAGAAGACGTGGGTGATATCTTGTGTTCGAAGAAGATTCATCAAATAAATCAAAAACTATATTTCGAAATTCATTTCATTCGATAAAACCGTTTGTGAGATAGAAATGAAAATAACATTTTTTTATGGTTTTTCAACAGCCTGTATCTTCTAAACCGAGCCGATTCGGGAGAAGTGGTAGAGGATAAAAGTGTTTCTTTGGACCTCAAAAATCCACTGCTAAAATATTTCAAAAATATTTGTACGACTCAAAGACTCACCCTGTATAGATACACGAAACCATACAACGCAGCCACTTTCAACTGTGGGCGATCTTGTTAGTAAGTCTCGATTTCAAACAATCGAGCACCGCAGGCAAAGCACCTGTACAGCCTCCTCGACAATGACTTGTAGGTGAGACGTGACCAGTGTGGAACACACATAGATTCTGAGTATCCGGATTTGTGTTCCTCGAATCACTCTGTAATAGATTCGACCTCGTGCCCGATCGTTTGGGATATACTAATCGATTTCGTTTTTTGCCGGGTCATAAAAAGCTAATCCCTCTTCGGTTATTATCTCCAGAACTGTACCTGTTTCTGGTCGTGAGACTCGATCTGCGAAAGAATTAAGGTCGGAATCGATATGCCGGAAGTCGAGGAGCTGTGTAATTTCGATCCCCAAGAGGATACTCTCATCTTTACCTCTTTAAGTTACCTGTGAGTAGGTATTCGATTTGTATAACCAATACAAGAATCTAAATTATCCGCTTCTTGCCTACGCTTGCCCACAAAACCGAAAGATTAGCTCCGGTATTACCTTCACCACCAGTGGTAATAATACAGTATTAACTTCACCATACGGAGGTAATAATATAGTTTTACCTTCACAGAAGGTAATGTTGCAGTATCGTCTTCGCCGAGAAAGTAAAAGTGAATATTTACTCTTTCTGAGGGTAATAATTCAATCAACAAGAAGTTATACTACAGAATCACATAATCCACCTGAAGAATCTGTTTTTCTAGCTCAACAAGTGTTTTTGATGAAGACCCTACCAAGATTACCTTCAATATTACCTTCACTACCCGGAAGTGATAACATTGTATTACTTCTACCGAGGGTAATGCTGCAATATTGATCTCATCGAGCTTGGAGTCAAACTGAAATATCCCCTTTTCTGATGGTGACACTGCATCATTATCATGTGAAGGTAATACCTTAGGAATACACCATCCATGTCCTGCTAGCTCGATAAATGTAGAGAGTCAGTGTATTACCTTCACCACTAGAGGTAATAATACAGTGTCACCTTCAGAATCAGGAAATAATAATATAGTTTTACCTTCACTGAAAGTAATGTTGCAGTATCGTCTTCGCCGAGCTGAAAGTAAAAGTGAAGTATTACTTTTTCTGAGGGAGATAATGCAATCACCAAGAAGTATTACCAAACGATCACATAATCCACCTGAAGAATCTGTTTTTCTAGCTCAACAAGTGTTTTTGATGAAGACCCTACCAAGATTACCTTCAATATTACCCTCACTACCCGGAAGGGATAACATTGTATTACCTCTAATGAAGGTAATACCGCAATATTGATCTCATCGAGCTTGGAGTCAAACTGAAATATCCCCTTTTCTGATGGTGATACTGCAATATTATCAGGTGAAGGTAATACCTTAGGAATACACCATCCATGTCCTGCTAGCTCAATAATTGTAGGGAGTCAGTGTATTACCTTCACCACCAGAGGTAATAATACAGTATCACCTTCAGAATCAGGAAATAATAATATAGTATTACCTTCACTGAAGGTAATGTTGCAGTATCGTCTTCACCGAGCTGAAAGTAAAAGTGAAGTATTACTTTTTCTGAGGGAGATAATGCAATCACCAAGAAGTATTACTAAACGATCACATAATCCACCTGAAGAATCTGTTTTTCTAGCTCAACAAGTGTTTTTGATGAAGACCCTACCAAGATTAACTTCAATATTACCTTCACTATCCGAAAGTGATAACATTATATCACCTCTACCGAAGGTAATGCTGCAATATTGATCTCATCGAGCTTGGAGTCAAACTGAAATATCCCCTTTTCTGATGGTGATACTGCAATATTATCAGGTGAAGGTAATACCTTAGGAATACACCACTCATGTCCTGCTAGCTCAATAATTGTAGGGCGTCAGTGTATTACCTTCACCACCAGAGGTAATAATATAGTATTACCTTCACTGGGGAGGTAATGTTGCAGTATTGTCTTCACCGAGCTGAAAGTAGAAGTGAAGTATTATTTTTTCTGAGGGTGATGCAATCAATTACTATTGAAAATCTATTTTCAGGATCTCGACGTTGGATACTGCAAGTTTAGCCGTTGTTGCATAAGTTTTTAGCTGTGACAGCCTGTATTTCGTCGGGAATAAAAGAAAAACGAGTTCGGGATACTCGGATTTCACAACAGTGCAGTCGGCTGTATCCCAACTTATCGACTCCGTTGAAATTATACGACACTTTTAATGTTTGGCGTTTCTTCATGCCCAGGTCACTTTCTTTATACTCCGGCACGAACATTCGCATATTTTCTCACAAACCATGTCCCTCCGTATAAATAATATAGCCTCCATCTTTCACGTACCAACTTACTCATCAACATATTTAAGATTTCAGTTATTGTCGAGATGCAAATCAGGCCAGCTTTTAAATTGTTATGTTGCAGCCCGTAACAGCGATAAATCTCATTCTTATTCAAATATCTCACCTAAACTCTTTGTTTTAAGCGAAAAATGATGTTAACGACCGTGAGAAACTAAAAACGTGGCAGTAGATAGATTTGAGTTATTTGCCTTTTGGCCGGCACTCCAAAAATGTCGTCTTTTAATTTTTGAGCGCCTCTTTGGGTTCTTTGATCCCCGCGGTTCAGGGATGGGAGAGAAATAGTCGACGTTTCGCGACCGTCGATAGTTTGTCGTCGATGTTCATGAAAATGATACAAGATAGTTTGAAGGAATTCAAATTTTCGGTTAACACGGGGATATATAGAAACATTCTTATCCTACTATAGTGCCAAACATAATTTCAATGTCAAAATATTTTATTACTCAACATATTCTCCCCTTAATTGGATACATTTATTACAGCGAACTTGCAACCTTTAAAAAAAATGTTTCTTCTTGTTCTGCAAACCTGACCCCCACAGCTTTTATTACCACCTCGTTGGAAGAAAATTTACGACCTTTTAAACTTTTTTTCAGTTGAGGAAAAAGATGATAGTCGGATGGAGCCAAATCTGGTGAATAAGGGGGGTGTTCTAGTAATTCAAACCCTAAATCATAAATTTTTTGCATGGCAACATGAGATTTGTGTGCAAGGGCGTTGTCCTGCAAAAAGAAAACACCTTTGGATAGCTTTCCGCGTCTTTTCTTTTTAATTTTTTTCCTTAGAGTGATCAGTAATGTCGACTAGTAATCTCCGGTTATTATTCTACCCTTATCCAAAAAATCAATCATGATTACTCCATGCCAATCCCAAAAAACTGAAGCCAGAACTTTTCCAGCAGATTTTTGGACACGAAACTTCTTAGGTTCCTCATTTTCAGAGACAGACAATTTGTTAACGGTTTCTCTACAATTATGCTACAGTAAAGATAGTATAAGATCAATAAGTATGCCCAAGTCACAGCCAAAAACAACCCTTGAGGCTTTTTACTTATAGGTAATCATGTCCATACTGTCATCTACAGCCGATTCTATGCTCGTTGTCCATAAACCAATTATACCTCCACCGTTACAATTATCATTTCTTGGAAATGTTAATAAAAGTGTGACCCCACCATATGAGAGCTCCGTGTTATGGATAATTTTCCTTTTCTTCTCATTTTAACGTTGTCCGACGACAAATCTGTAGATGCTGCTTGTGCAAGTGCCACTCGCGATAGCTTTTGTTGACAGTTGTCAACATAATCTTGTGAAACTCTTCTGTGATAGTGTTGATTTAGCCGTGATTTGCAACAAGCGTTTTCGTGGATTAATATGCTACGTAAGTTGTTCTGTAGGTTTTGTTTTCGTTTAGTTCCATTTTGTTTTGATTACATCTTCGGATTGTGCTTTCGTCGATGCTGCGATGACAAGATGGATCATCTTGAGTGCATGCCTGTGAAATAGGTCGGAATTTCAGCTTTCGTAATTCCCAAAGAGTCTAAGGCGCTGAGATTGGATTTCATACTGGAGAATTATTCTTGAACTTCCTCGATTTCTCTTAGAATAATAAGACAATGCTTGATTCAAAACTATTTTTTATTTACTGAATATTTTTTTAAAATATTCCATTCGTTACTGAAGTAAAATCTACAATCTACGATGTGAAACAAAATGGTTCAGCCATCAGGAGAGAGAAATTCAGACAACCTTTTTTCATGAAAAAATCGATAAATTGGTCAATGCTCTCATCTGCTATGCAAACAATTCAGATTTTAGGAATGATCAATATAAAACTGAGGTATGCCGTTCAAAATAGTTTCATGAGCAAGTTCAATATCTTTTTTTCAACACATGTAGTTGAATCACTGATGATATCAAACTGATAATATTTTGATCGAATTATTTGCTCAATGATGATTGTTCAGGTATTATGGAGTTTTGAAAGGAAGTCGTGGATTGTTATTCTCAAAGGACTGAGATGCACTTTGTTAATCAATTGAAATAAGCAATCTTAATGAACCACTATATTCCTACAAAACTTATAGACTCAAAGAGGTGCAGTTTTTTGGAGATTCAAAACAACTGAACAAATGCCTTAATCTCTCAATTTTTCTTGGAGTATGCAGTACATATTGTCGAAAATTCAAATCTGAGTTACAATTTTCCAAAAACATACTTTTTCAGAAGACTGGGGAGTTCCCCTATAGGATGATCTCACGAATCTTATCATAAACATCGATTATTGTACTTCAATAAAAAATATCTTCCAGTCCATAAACAAAACTAATCAGCATAAGCAATCAATTTACAGGTAGTTCAGTGATTCAGCTGACTACTAATACCTTATTTGTTGACATCTATCCAGATATTGGATTTATCTCCGCGATCTTTATCTCGCAATGTCTTTCATTCGAGAATAGTTACAAATAACATAATTTTGATTGTATCTCCGGGGATATACCTGTTTGGTCGTTTGGATGGGGGTTCCTATGGAAATTATGTTGATTTATAGATGAATCGCTGTAGATTTTCGTGAGAGGATTGAATTATGGAGAAAATTTGGAGATGTGGTTGAAAAGTCATCCAGACCTCACTGTGCGAAGAATAAATATTTCCTAGTATGTTTTCGCTATCAGATTCAAGTATATTGTTCCATTATTCGAATAGGTAATATTTTTTCTCAACATTGAATATAAATGGTTCAAATTTATTCATGCGTATAAGCAGATAAACAATATCCACAGATTCCCCCCATTATTTTTCAATTAATTCAATTACCAATAAACAAATTTCCCGATAAAACTGTAATATTTTCTCCATTTTTCCCAGGTAGATAATAATTCCTGAGTAATGATATAATACATCGGAAAAAGCCAAATGATTCAAATTCCGTACTCCAGCTATAGAATAATTAACTCCTTTGTACTGGTTAATAAATTCTCTATGGGATTTCCTACAGTACCGACAAGATTTTCACAATTATTATGCAACGACATAAATTATGCAATTGATATCTTACCATCTAGTGGCCAGGCTGATAAATGGTGTTAAAACTTTTTAATGGAATTCTAATAGATTGCCGGTATATACCTACACGGATCAAATTGTCAACAGCGTTGTTGGCCTAAGTTCATTGGTGAGGCGAGTATTTATATTGACTGAATCCATTTTATGGTGGATATATTCACTGCCAAGAAGAAGTATCTACTCTAATTGGAGATCATCTTTATTCTTCAATCTTTGGGTCTTATTCATTTGATACATTTTGTATCAACCCACATCTTTTGACACATAAATACCTTTGACAGGTATTTCTACCAAATACCAAATGGTATCTCTACCATTTTTTGTGAAAAGTGAAAAGATTTTTTAACATCTTCAGTTGTCTTGAAGATATAACCAAATTTTGATAAAAATTGAAGTATCGAGCCATCATCAAGTAGGTTCTTGTATTTAAAAGGGTTAAGAGGTAAGCAGAGTTACGAAAATATGCTCAATATATACCCTTGGTGATCAATGTCCTTCGTATGTGACCGTGAAAAATTGGACTGCAAGCTTCAAAATAGGTAAATTTTCCATTGAAGATGGTGACCGATCGGAAAGGCCAGTTTCTATGTCAGTCCCCGAAAATGTCGATGCAGTTCATGACATGATTTTATCAGACCGTCGAATTGGGCTAAAACGGATATCTGAAGCACTGAATATTTCATACGAACGCGTTCATCATAAAGTTCACGTCAATTTGGAAATGAGAAAAATTGCTGCAAAATGTATCCCCAAATGTTTGAATGTTGACCAAAAGCGTGCAAGGGTAGAAGCATCGCCTTCGTTCTGTGCTCGATTTGAAACCTAGGTAGACTTCTCAAACCGAATTGTTACTATGGATGAGACTAAGATACATTTCTACGATCCAGAAACAAAGCAGCAATCGATGGAATGGCTACACTCTGGTTCTCCAAGACCTAAGAAGTTTCGTGTCCAAATATCTGCTGAAAAAGTTCTTGCTTCAGTTTTTCGGGATTACCATGGAGTAATCATGATTGATTTTTCGGATAAGGGTAGAACAATAAGCGGTGATTTGGGGTTTGAATTACTAGAACACCCCCCTAATTCACCAGATTTGGCTCCATCCGACTATCATCTCTTTCCTCAACTGAAAAAAAGTTTAAAAGGTCGTAAATTTTCTTCCAACGAAGAGGTAATAAAAGCTGTGGAGGTCTGGTTTGCAGAGCAAGAAGAAACATTTTTTTTGAAAGGTCTAGAGACGTTGCAGGTTCGCTGTAATAAATGTATCCAATTAAGAGGAGGATATATTGGGTAATAAAATATTTTGACAATGAAATTTTGTTTGGTTCAATAGTAGGCGCAAAATTTTTCAATATATCCTCGTATATTAGTTTTGTTTATATCTTGTACTATGGATAAAAAAACAACTTCGTTATTTTAAACAAGAATGCATCCTTTTTGATCTCATATCATCATTTGATCTGGCAATTAAATGCATTCTTTCAGCGTACATCCTGAGGACTCGACAAGCTCAGGAATTCTATTTGTTGTCGTATAAAAAAACACTTGATAAATTGATATAATATTCTTTACCAGCTGTTGAACACGTAAACTGATAAAAGGTAACGTGAAACCGTATTCAAGAACGTACAACAATTTTCAACTCGTTAAATAGGTGATAATGGTAGTTTTGCAAGGCAGCACTTCTCGAACAAACATGTCTCAGGTTTGTTTGAGAGACGCAATAGATTGTTCGGATGCACGCTTTCAATCTATTATGCAGTTTTTGATAAGTTCAAATCTATCGAGATATATTTGTAAATAACGGATGAACTCACAGTTCGTATATAGAAAAATGCATGGTTCACGTGAAGTAGGTAACTTATACGCCAAGTGAAAAAATTCCATATCTGAAATTGAGAATTATTAGATAAGAGAGAGGCTGGATAACAACGGTTACACTCAACTAAAGACGAGATATCTTTAATACATTTAAGGTTTTTAATTGTAGTTTGTAGCCCCAGCAAAATAGCTTCATGAAATTGAATATAAAATATTGTCAATCTTTTTTTTTCGGTACCAAATACACTGCGCAAAAAAATTAACGCACATTATGGAAATCTCAAATTTATTCTACAACTGAAGGTGTTCTCAATGATAATTATTTTCATCAGAATTATGCATGCATATGTTTTCCACTTTCAACGGTTTTCTTCAATACAGATGTTTTTTCCCAGCAGATTTTGAATGTATTGGCTCCATTCTAAAATCAGTTGTTCTCGATCAATTCTAGTGATCAATAGTTTTTCTTTCGTTTGATTTTCTACACTCGATCGCTATGCAACGCGAAACACGCAATTTGACCTAAGAGGAATGTGCCCAAGCGGTAGTTTTGCGAGAAGAAGGGTGGACATACACAAGAATGGCAGAAAGGTTTGGAGTTTCCCATACAAGTGTGTCCAGAATGTTGCAGCGATTCAGGGAGACAGGTATGAATGTCCGAAGACCAGGACAGGGTAGACCACGGGTAACAACTGCCATTCAAGAACGTTACTTGAGAGTTTCTTCGTTCAGACAACGGTTTGCAACCGCTCGCCTCCTTCAAATTCAGCTTGAGCAAACTCATGAGGTTCAAATAAGCACTCAGACAATAAGAAATCGCCTCAGAGAATATGATTTAAGGCCTCGTGTCGCGGCAAGAGGCCCAGCTCTTACCCCAGCCCATCGAAGGGCGCGTTTGGATTTTGCGAGAGAGCATATCCATTGGGAAAGAGTTCTCTTCACAGATGAGTGTAGATTCTGCCTCTACCATTGTGATCGACGTTCCCTTGTATACAGACGTTCACATGAAAGATATGCTCAGTGTAATTTCCTGAATACTACTGGTTTCGGGGGAGGATCGATTATGGTATGGGGTGGAATATCTTTGATTGCTCGCACAGACATAATGGAGCTATGAATGTTGATAAGTATATAAGGAACATTCTTGAAGAGCATGTAGTGCCATTTGCCCCATACATTGGTAAAAATTTCATTTTTATGGACGATAATGCCAGACCCCATCATGCGCGCATCGTTCAGGAGTACCTTGAAGAGGTTGAAGTCTCTCGAATGGAATGGCCAGCAAGAAGTCCAGATCTCAATCCGATTGAGCAGGTAGGGACAACCTCAATAGAAGGCTGAGCAGTTCAGAAAATCATCCAGCTACTCTTAATGACTTAGGAATCCAACTCGGAGAAATCTGGGAAGGATTAGATCAGAACATTTTAAGATCACTCATTTTGAGTATGAACCGTCGTTGCCGAGCTGTAATTAACGCAAGGAGTGGAAATACCAAGTATTAAATCACTTATCAGCATTTCAGTATTTTGAAAATTGTTCATTTCTCTTCTTTCACATAAGATTCGGTGAAATGCTGAATTTTTCTTCCATTTAATGTGTCTTGTTTCGTTCAAAACCTTCCCGAGAGAACATAAAAAATAAGTTATAAAGTCAATGTAGAGTTAACTTTCATTAAATTTGAGATTTTCAGAATGTGCATTAATTTTTTTGCGCAGTGTAGTTCAGTTTACATTCACGATATTGTGGTAGCGAAACATGTGTAGGGATTAAATAACTCCTGTTTTCCCATATCCTGTAATTCACTTGATTAATATGGATTTTCATCCAGTATAGACCCATCAATTCAATAGTTGAGCCAAATTTCACTTCTACTTTTTAGTCGCAAACTACCTGTAAAATCAGCCTGCAAAATTTAGACAGAGACAATCTACACACCCTGTATAACAGCCAATAAATTCAGAGAGGATTGGATTAGGCGATGATAAAACCCTAAAAAGA
Source organism: Coccinella septempunctata (assembly GCF_907165205.1). Taxonomy (NCBI): domain Eukaryota; kingdom Metazoa; phylum Arthropoda; class Insecta; order Coleoptera; family Coccinellidae; genus Coccinella; species Coccinella septempunctata. The sequence continues at coordinate 30,283,620 of NC_058196.1, forward strand.
GCACCAAACAGCTATGTGCCTTGCCCCCTTCTAGGTGCGCCACTGTTGAATATGTTTGGAGGACCTGGCTTGGTGGAATGTACCTTCCGCGCCTCCATTCCCCAGAGAAAAGTTCATCAACACCACCTCGCGAGAGAAAAACGCATCAGTCTAGGCTCACTTTCCCATGGTTGAAAATTGCACTCGCATCCATGTCTATTTTAAAACGCGAATCGAAGAAATGTAGACCATTGCCATCACCTGATTCATGGAGCACACCCACGTACATTCATCAGGGGACCTCGATCCGTTGGAGGTTGACAACCAGGGAAATATTTGGCGAATTTGCTTACTCCTCAACTACGTTCGTGGATAGGCTCTCACAGAGTCCAGTTGCAAATCTTCGGATTGCATAGCAGCACCTGCAGCCTCGGTGTAACCAGAGGTACAACCAGATGTGCGTGTTCTTGAACGCCTACCGTTGTTGTGCTTTCCATTCATAAATGTAATAGCGACATTTTTAAACACCTGATACTGCTTTGCATATCGTTGAATTACTACAGCAGCGTTAGAATGTGTAGGCAGGATTGTGAGTTGCTAATAACAATTATTTTTACAAGTATATATAGATATAGGGAGTCAATGAAACATATCTCGCAAAATTCGGTTAGAAATAGCAACAAAACAAAACTCTCCCTGTGATTGTCGTGTTTTTGACATTTGAGTCAAGCCTCCATGAGGGAAGGTTGCCCCTCTGCCCCCTCCTGGTACCGCCCATGTCTCCTGACGCTACACGTCAGTGCTTTCATTATTTTTACTGGATTCGGTTCATTCGTCTTTGATGACAATTAATAAATAAATCACGTCGATAGCCTAAAATTAGATCATGGATCATATTATGGTACAACGAATTATCCAATGTTTAGTTCGAATGACGTAAAATTGCATGAAGTAATTGTTATTCAGGGCGTGATTGACAATAACTGTTCAACTGCTCGGATTTGTTTATCATCCTGGTTGTCCAGAACACGGATATCGTCGAATATGCTCATACTGCTCCACAAAAGTTGAGGAAGTTCGGAAGTTTTGTGGTTTCGTAAGTTGAAGATTTTTTTCCATCAAATACTCAATCCAATGTTTACTCCCTTATATTTTATATCTCTTTTACTCCGTTTGATTGCTTTTTCAGCGTCAAAATCTGAAAATTTGTTTTGGATTATTGCCTAGACGTAAACTTAGTGCGCACGAAGCCAATAGGACTATTGGTACGAGGATATATTGAAACATTTTTAGCCTACTATAGAACAAAACAAAATTTCAATGTCGAAATATTTTTCTACTCAATATACTCCCCTCTTAATTGGATACATTTACTAGAACGAACCTGCAACGTCTCTAGACCTTCCAAAAAACTGGAGGTCTGCAAACTAGACCTCCACAGCTTTTATTACCTCCTCGTTGGAAGAAAAAAAAAAACTTTTTTTTAGTTGAGGAAAGAGATGATAGTCGGATGGAGCCAAATCTGATGAATAAGGGGGGTGTTCTAGTGATTCAAACCCTAAATCACGAATTTTTTGCATGGCAACATGAGATTTGTGTGCAGGGGCGTTGTCCTGCAAAAACAAAACACCTTTGGATAGCTTTCCGTGTCTTTTCTCTTTAATTTTTTCCCATAGAGTGGTCAGTAATGTCGAATAGTAATCTCTGGCTATTGTTCTACCCTTATACAAAAAATCGATCATGATTACTCCATGACAATCCCAAAAAACTGAAGCAAAAACTTTTCCAGCAGATTTTTAGACACGAAACTTCTCAGGTCTTGGAGAACCAGAGTGTAGCCATTCCATCGATTGTTGCTTTGTTTCTGGATCGCAGAAATGTACCCAAGTCTCATCCATAATAACACTTCGGTTTAAGAAGTCTACATCGTTTTCAAATCGAGCACACATCGAAAGCGATGTTTCTACCCTTGCACGCTTTTGGTCAACATTTGGGGATCCATTTTGCATGTGGGCAACCCTGTATAATGAAGAAATGTCTCCCACGTCCATAAACAACATAAAAACGCGTCCCTTCTATAAATCCTAAAAATAAATTTTCGAGATAAATGCGATGAGTGTACAATTAACAGGACAATAATTAGATAACATCAAGTACACGCATTTACAGGTTGGTACCGAGAATACAGGGAGATTTTCGGAATCGCTCATTTGCAAACGTTTTTCCATCCCGGCTACATTTTTCCAATTCAATTCGATTCGAAGAAAGCGACACAGATGCAATTAGCGGTTATGAGTCGAGGTCGCACTGTCAAACGCGAACATTTCAATTGTTTGTGGAAGCCTGACGGACTTTTCGCATCTTAGAAGGCGTTTCCTGGATCTGGATCTTACGTTTTGGACGGCCTTATTGTTTCAATCCGACTGGAACAATTATTTTGGTCCGTCATAATTGGAAGATGTAATTATCGATGGTTCCAAACGCCTACGAGTTCTGGCTAGGCCTATATTGTCTTGTCGCTTCGTGACTCCTCAACGGGGTTTCCTACATGTGGATGTGGCGTTCCTAGATTCGGATTTTCTTCGGAAATCATTTCCATATTCCGATGTATTCAACGTTAGAATCGCAACTTTGAGGCTTCACAGATTCATGTACATACCTCGTTCATAAACTGGGTTGTTCTATAGTTCGAGAAAATATGTCCTGGTCACGGCGCCAATTTGACTCTTAATCTTACAGCTTGATTGAGATACCCCTAAGTGTCCTTAGATTACATAAGCTATCGGATATCAAACTAAGGCTAATCCACACTTGCAATCTCCATTTTCTTTGAGGAAGTACCTCATGCGTCATCGACAAAGTGAGACAACGCATTAAAATTGCTATTTACCTTGATTGTTGCTGCGCTGTTAAGTCCAAAGTGAGAAAAGCAAACAGAAACCAACGTTGCGTGTGTCCACTAAAATTAAAATAATAGCAAGGGACAGGTAATTGGATACCAGGGCAGACAATCATGTCATATTAGTCCGTCTTAATGAACCAAGTAATACCGGGTGGCTCTCACGCAGATGCAGCAAAAACGGCAATTTTTCATACTGCCAGTCGATTTGTATATATGCAACTTGGGAGGGTCATTCGTTATTGAGTGATCTTACAAGGATTCTCAACATCGAGAGGTGTTTCATTGCTCTCTGTAATGGTTGTTGAGAGAAAGGAATTTACACATTGTTGAGCTGATGAAATGAGTTTTTCTTACATGCGGCGATAATGATTATTTGATTGTGATATGATCTCGACGATATAAGGTAGAGATTATCGAATGATGTCGTTATAATTATGTATCATGGATCTGGGTCAGATTTATCCGATGCCTTGTCATCGAAACAAGTCATTTCACCGAAAATAGAATCAAAATTCAAGATGTCTGAGATACAACCCTTGGAATCGATTAATTGTAGTAGGCTGTATATGCTGTCATAAACAACGATGTGTTTTTTTTCCGTTTGAACGTATAAGTTCGCTTTCAATCGTCAATATTTGAAGAAATAGCAACAATATCGAATGTTATGCCCCTGTAAAACTCGAAGAGTAGAATGCTCAAAGGGAAGCTCTTGAGGAACCAACCAAGTACTACCTTGACCATGATTTCCAATGATCTCTAGACATTTTCTAAAAACACGAATTGCATTTGGTTGTGCAGTTTTCGAAATCGATTTTTTTTTCATTCTGTCAATAAAACCAGTCTGCGAATACACCTTTTAGCCATTATAGAACAGAATATTCCTTAAACAACCATTTTTTCTGTTCAATTCGAAGCTTGTCTACATTTTAAAGAACCACTTGGTACCTTGGCCGATTCCCAAGTGAAACCCTTGTTTGTCGAATTAGACGGAAAGTTCAAGAGTTGACTCGTTGTGGACAACTTGAAGGCACAATATTAGGTTGTCAAATAATTATATTTTGTGATGAATGCATTCCTCCTCACTCACGGTCGAAAAGAATGAGTTAACCTTGGATCCCAGACGGTTAAGTTTGGGTTATATATGCAAGACGACTAGTTTAAATTATGCACTTTATTCCGTTGTAGGTATTTGCAACATCGGCCAAAAGAACAAGGCAAAAAAATACAGTCTACCTATCGCCAATGGAATATATTCTCTAATATACTGTGTTAGTTGAATGGTTCCATAATTTTCTGAAGGGTAAAATAATGATACTGTACGAGGATGTATTGATATCTAGTTAGTCTAGACCAGTTCCATGCCTAAAAAAAATATTGCGTTACCATAGCAACGAACAATAACTCATTAGAAGTGTCAGTGTGAAGTTTGAGGTCAAAAAAGTAAACCAAAGTTAGGCAATAAATTAAAAGAAAGAAGATGTCCACCGAAATTGTGAAAATCGAAAAATTGGAGCCATCATCAAGTAACTGTATTTGAAAGGGTTGAGAGGTAAGCAGATTTACGAAGATATGCTTAATACCCTTGGTGATCAATGTCCTTCGTATGCGAACGTGAAAAATTGGACTGCAAGCTTCAAAAGAGGTAAATTTTTCATTGAAGTTGATGACAGATCGGGAAGGCCAGTTTCTGTTTCAATCCCCGAAAATATCGATGCAGTTCATGACATGATTTTATCACAGCGTCGAAATGGGATAAAACGGATATCTGAAGCACTGAATATATCATACAAACGTGTTCATCATATAGTTGACGTCAATTTGGACATGAGAAAAATGGCTGCAAAATGGATCCCCAGATGTTTGAATGTTGACCAAAAGCGTGCAAGGGTAGAAGCATCGCATTCGATCTATGCTTGATCTGAAAATGCTGTAGTTAAACCGAATTTTTACTATGGATGAGACTTGGTAGCATTTCTGCGATCCAGAAACAAGGCAACAATCGATGGAATGGCGACACTCTGGTTCTCCAAGACCTAAGAAGTTTCGTGTCCAAAAATCTGCTGAAAAAGTTCTTGCTTCAGTTTTTTGGGATTGCCATGGAGTAATCATGATTGATTTTTGGATAAGGGTACAACAATAACCGGAGATTTCTATTCGACATTACTGACCACTTTACGGGAAAAAATTGAAAAGATAAGGAGCGGAAAGCTATCCAAAGGTGTTTTGTTTTTGCAGGACAACGCTCCTGCACACAAATCTCATGTTGCCATGCAAAAAATTCATGATTTAGGGTTTGAATTACTATAACAACCCCCTCATTCACCAGATTCGCCTCCATCGGACTATCATCTCTTTCCTCAATTGAAAAAAAGTTTAAAAGGTCGTTAAGTTTCTTCCAACGAGGAGATAATGAGAGCTGTGAAGGTCTGGTTTGCAGAGCAAGAAGAAAAATTTTTTTGAAAGGTCTAGAGACGTTGCAGGTTCGCTATAATAAATGTAACCAATTAAGAGGAGAATATGTTGAGTAATAAAATATTTTGACATTGAAATTTTGTTTGGTTCCATAGTAGGCTAAGAATTCTTCAATATATCCTCGTATGCTAACTTTCAGATTTTGGATACGACAACTAAAAACATAATTTGCAAACTCAGTTTATCATTTTGAAGCCTAAATTCCTCCTGGCCATCATCTCAGTTGTTCCATCGAAAAAATAATACCTATTAATCCCACTTATTATAATGTTATTTAATAAGGAACTAAATCCTTAGCAACATCGGCCTAGAGGACTGTATGATGTCATAATTTTATGGCAACAGGTGTTTGATTCCAAACGATCCAATTCAGAATTATTTATCGACCGGTTGATTTACCAATATTATTCCATTATGCTAGACCCATTGTTAGTCATTCGTCTGATGGTTGATTGAATTCAGAACATTCCTTCGACTGGGGGTTTTTGATTGACCTTCCAATCAACGTCAATGACGGATTAACTAATCAGAGAAGGATTTTTGGAATTCGATGTACTAAGTGACATAGGAAACAGAGTACCACTAGCAGCACTAAAAAAATGAGGGACCTTCAAAACGTTATTTCAGAGCAAAATTCTGGTTCGAACTCCTGTATGGGTTGCAGAAAAAGCTCCTTCAGTCCATGCCTCATCTGTTTGTTGTTTTCTTCGGTAAGCTCATGACTTAGTCGTCCTGCAAACTCCACGTCTATGCAACATACCGCATATACCATACCCAGTCGATCAAACTGTCCAGTCGGTTCCCGGTTCCCAGAAAATGCTCCGAAAATATCTCCATTCAGAGCGTTTCGCTCAATTTACGATAAGCGAACCTCTGCATAACACGATTGACCTCTACGTCTGTCGCCTGTAGCTATCGGTGACGTCATACTGGTACGTCATACATCGGCTAGATCGCGTTGTGTGATGTCAAGTTTGCTCCACATCCTGATTAGTGTAGCGTATTATGCTTAGATTGGGCGAAAAACTCATAAACATTGCCCAAGGGTATACACATTGCGATGTCGCTTGAGGCATTCACGTGTAAAGTTCGACAATCTTGACATTGAATCTTCCGTTATGGTTAACTGATTTGAGCCCGTCGGACTTGGATGAAATCAGGAGGAATTGGACCCTTTTTTGAGTTTTTTTTTTCTCGATGAGGGAGTGGTTGTTCATTCAAACTCTGCGAGTATTCAGATTATTAGTTTTATGTCCGAAGAGTCTTTAAAATGAGCTTCCAAAATTCTCAGTCAAACCAATTCGAAGTCCGCTCAGTGTTGCAAAACATACACGAGTAGGAGCCAGTGAAAGCATAAGAACTGGACTGCCTACAGGTTTATTTCAATCCCATATGCACCAAAAGCGATACAGGTGGTTTGTATGAATTCCGCTAACGTGGGAACAGCGCACTTGACTGATAAACAAAATAGCAATAATTGTACATCGTAATCAGATTCATTCATAACAAATACACCGTGGATATTATTTTGTCACCTCGGATCGTGATAGTAAGTTCAACATACTCCCACAAGTTTGGGTGTAGAGATAGAGCGGTTTATGTGGATTCGTAATATGAACCGTGTAGGTATTGAGAATGTACAGCACAGCTAGTGACCTCTGTCAGGTCTATCGGTAGCTGAACTTGGACGAAAGGTGCGAGAGATTTACCTGTGAAGGCTCATCTCTGGAACTTGTGGTCGTATTGGGTTCATTGGGAAAGTATCAAACATTTCTATGGGGTGTTTCAGAACCAATACCAAAAATTATAAGAAGGGTGTTCACTTAAGATGAGCGAAAATTTGGGAAATTTCTTCTCCACCTCTATCAACCGAAAACAACGTATGTTTCTACCGAAGATAGCTTCTGTTGTTTCAATTATGATTGTAAAAAACCTCTATTTTCTATTTGAGTCATTTCTCGAAAAGTTTTATGGAGAAAATCGATAACTTTCCTCTATAACTGCCCTAATGAGTATTTGCTATGATCGACTGATTTTGTCCTGTGCTAGATTTCCATGGAAAATACTTTAGTGGAAACCGTTTCACCATATCTCCATTTGTCTTGAAGATATAACCAAATTTTGTATTTCGTCGATGTGCCATAACTTTTTAATCTTCGAAAATACCCAAGAATGATTCTACAGGCACTTTTTCACTGGAAATACAACACTATACTCCCTTCACTTTCATTTTAGCACTCGGTTGACCATGGAAATTTGACACATTTCACTCTGTATAGTACGAAAATGTGGGGTTATGACGCTTGTCAAAATATTTTTTGGTTCTAAATCAACGCTATGTTGCCCGTTCTACGTGAAAGATTCTGTTATTATGTATTTTATCACAATGTCGAATCTCTTCGGAAAATATGTGACGAACATAATTGAAGTTTATACAAACTGATTGAAGGCATACCAAATCCAGTTATTTGCATGGAAAATACAAGAGATGAGTATAATATCATAATATGCACTAGCTTGAGGAGAGTTAATGTTCGATATCTTCTTTGGCTAAAGTTTGAATACGTTAAATCAGTTGTAGATTTCAAAAATATTAACCCGAAGATGAAATGCATATGTTGCAGTGGTTGGGAATGGGTATCTCCCGAAGGAATAAACAGATAATTACAAGAATGTTAAATTCTTCAACAAAAATCTCTTGCATCAATATAAGTGAAAGGAATTAAAGGAAGTTTCAATCAAGATGAACTGTGAACCTTTGAACAAAAATTTCACATGAATAAACAATTAGCAGGGCAACTGGCGCATTTGTGGCTATTCATCTTAATGCATTGATATAATAATAATAATTAGGTATTTATTGGTACCTTAAGACATTTACAATGTATAGGACAAGTCAAATGAAAAATAGAAAAATCAATTTTCGGGAACCTATTCTACGATAACATTAATCGAAAATCCTGTAGTGAACTTTTCGCATTATTCACTCAAACATAAAATTCTCAAATGCCACCACTTTTTTGGGTCTCCCAATAGAAGGAAATTCTTTGTCATCCTCTTCATTGAAAATCTTTCTGATTGTGGAAATATTCAGTTGAAATATAAGTCGTTTAGATTCAGATGAAACATTATATAAATTCTCTTACATTGAATATGTTCGCTACCTTCTGACGTATTGTGGATTTTAGAATATCAGGCTATAACTAGTTGAATGAGCGGACCTGAATTCTAAATAGCACTTCCTGAACCCGTGTTTCTTTTTTCAATCACTTTCGGCATTTTCGTAATAAAAATTGATATTAGTTGTGGCAACGGCGTTATGACATTAACGACATTTCATGAGTGCCAACCTTACTCCGTTCTAGTTACAAAAACTTGAGAAAATTATTTCATGGCCAACCGACTGCTAAACTAAATGCGAATGCAGTATAGTCTTGAAACAATTTGAGATAACCTGTGCATCATCACTTGTTCAAACCCGATTAATTATGGGAAATAATGAGCCAAAAATCGAAAGCGTGCCATCAGATTGAATCGGCATTATCCAGATTATCTTGTGATCGATCCGTTAGTTCCCCGAACTCCGAAAACGTTGCCTAATTATTACAAACGCAAAGATAAGACCGAGGTCACGGTTCCCGAGGTGCGAAAATTCCTCAGCCATCCAGGGATTCCTCCTGGTCCAGATAAGATCGCTCCCCAGGCCCCCACCACCGTCGATGTTGATGCCTAAGATTCTGCTGTCCCCAGGATCAGCACACGCTATAAAATGACTAAGGTTCTCGGGAAAAAGTCACAAGTGAAGCGGTCTGTAGACGAATAAGGTTGGTTAATTTTGATGAATCATAGGCCACTAGCTGCGTGCGAGCGTTCAAGTGAATTGTATCAGAGTAGCTGCGGAAGGATTCCCTCGATAGAATCAATGGAAAAAGACGGTGGACGAAAGGGCATATCTTTAGGTAAATATAACTCGCGATTACCTCGTGTGAAACGGGCCTAACCTTGATATCGCGGTGTTTCTGTGCTCTTCCTATTATAAGTGTTGGTTACTGTGTGATTTATGATCTGAAACGGTGAGTCGATTGATACACAGGCATGTTTAAGCAGCTGACTGAAAGTTTTCGGATTGGGAAAAAAATTTCCTCTTTTCTCATTTTTTTTCTTGAAGTGCCTATCATATCTGTGGATGTTAGCTATCACATTCTCTTTCGTAACGTCAAAAAACTACTGGCCATCTCTAACTTTTGCAGAAGTCGTTTTTTCAATAGTCTCGATCTAAAATAATTTACTATCTTTAGCTCATTAAATTTTCTTCATTTTTAAAATTTCTACCCTAAGAAATTTTAGATTTTACTCGGTGATCAACTCTGGTCATATCCTATAGATAACTTCTTCGAATAATTCTTGAAAATATCGAGTAAACTGGCCTTTTTTCCGTTATTTTCATTGGACCATACATTACCTCCTCTCATTTGATATCAGCTCCCTTAATAACTGCTAAAATAGCTATTTTAATCTCTCTGAACCATACCTGTTCATTAGAACTTGAATTTTATCGAACAATTGATGATTTTCGGTTATTTCACTTTCTGATATGTTCAAATATATTCTACAATCGCACAGAGAAAATGCAAAAATGAATTAACACTTCAAAATTGGCTTCAATACAGTTCTATTTTATTAGTATGAAAGATTTCCTTTAATGAAATATTGCAGAAAAGATCCACTAAAAAACTACAAATTGAATATTCATTTAATCTCGGTTTTAAATTCCGATTGTGTATCGATGTTTTGATATCATTCCATTAAATAGGTCAATATAACCACTTGATAAGTACAAGATGGCGAATGCGCTTACATTTCACTTTCACAATGTCTGGGATATAGTGAAACCTGAAAAATACTCGAACAGAATAGCTCTTAATAATTTATTAGTATTTATTGGTACAACAAGTGGGTTAAAAGAATAAACATTCATAACTCTCGTGTTTTACACAAACTTTTATTTCATTTTGATTAGGATTCAGGTGATAACAGTTTCCAGAGAATTATCTAATTTATAAAATGACATGAAAGGTATGGATTTGATTGATTGTTGCTAAGGCATCATTCTATCCATAGCAACAAGGGCAAGATGGCGTTTATCCACTCGTGCTCATGTTATTTTATTTCAGTAGTGAATTAAAATTTTTTTATTGGCTGAAGGGATTAACGCCAACTTGTTGCCATAGCTCTGATAAAATTTTTTTTAAACGCCAAAATGTCGCAAAATTTACGCGGTCAACATGTCTTCTCTTTCTTCCTTGGTACCAGAATTCCAGTTTATCTACAGTCCCTGACCAGTTTATTAGACGCACTGAGGATTTTTTTTATATTTACTGGTATTGCCCGAGGAAAAAGCAGATTATTTGAATTTCATTTCCACAGAATGTCAGTTTTATCTACGACTCTCATTGAATTGTTTTGATGTTTTAGTATTAATACTTAAGTATGAATCAGTACTGTCTTCCAGTGGACGTCCTGCACTCTGCAGGTTCGGACGTTATTTCGATAATCCACATATGAAATCATCATCCTCGAATGCAGCAAACCGAACAATTCTGCATTGATAGTATAAAGCTCTCATAGCTACTCATTGTGGCTCAGCAAAATATTAGAATTTCTTGTTTAATCATCAATAAATCAAAATTTGTTTTATTGAATATGACATATTATATGTGAAAATCATTTACAGATCAAGTATGTATAACATTCAATTCAATAATTCAATATTCAAAAACAAATAACCTACTAAACAATTTCAAAGCCTGTTTGATTGAGATTTTGCATCGAATCAATGCGTCTAATAATATGGCCAGGGACTGTATAAAGATTATTATCGAACGAAACAAAATAATACTTCTAGAACAATCTCTTTATCTACCAATTTGAATATTATCGATGACAATGACGCAAATTTTCGTATAAATGGAATCGCCTATAGCTCGTAAATTGTTGTGAATCTCAATTATGTCAACGAATAACATCAAATTTTCTCCAAACGGTAATGTACAATTTTTTTTTCAGTTTCATTTTCATTACCGTGATCATTCGAGAAATGTTCGTGTGCAAATCAAGGAATTGTGTCCCCAGCGCTGTATATATCTCCGAGAAGAATATTTTATTGTTTAGTTGCTCTGTGAATCGATAAAGACAATCTGGGTTGATCGAAAGAATATCGCTGTGCGGTTACACCAAATGTTTCATAATTCAATTTTGTGATGTAAAACTTGACAAGTCAGACGAAGGTGAATTTGAAATTTTCATTTTATTAAAAAAGTACCGACGCTCTTTCTCCCATTTCCAAATATTCACAGAGCGCTGTCGAAATGTCACAATATGCATAGCGAACAATCGTCCTAAAGCATGTGAAAATTGACGTAAACGTCAGCCACGTCAGCATTTTGACAGAAACCAGTTTTGCGCAGTAGCAAAACCTGACGTCATGATCAGCACATCAACGCAAGACTACAGTTGGCGGAAAAAAGAAAATGGGGTTTTTCCAGAAAAGCGGTAGCCTAACCTCACGTTTATACAGACGGCTTTGACTTCAGCTACTCCTAGGATCAGTATAAATTGAGGTTTGAGGGAAAAAGTCAGTCAGAAGTGAAGCGGTGTTTGGTCGAATAAGGTTGGTTAATAAGTATAATAGTCTACAAGAATCCTCTGAGTATTGAAGTGAATTGTATCAGAGTAGCTGTGGTAGGATTTCCTTGATAACCAATGGAGAAAGACGGTCGCCGAAGAGGCATATCTTTAGGTAAAAACTGCTGTTGTACGTACCATCTTCGAAGGTGAAGTTCAGATAAAAATCATAGTGATGTGACTGCCTTTTTTGTTTGCATTTGCCCATTAATTTATACCAGAAGGATGTACCAGCAATTTCACAAGGCATTCAAATATGTACGCTCAAAAACATCAAAGATTTATTTCGGTAGAAATTTTTTTTATATCGTGATACTTCATCAATAAACTACTCAAAAATCAAGAATCACTTATTCTTGCATTATAGAGTGTCACTTTGTTCCAAGTCTATTCCATTGATGAATCTGATCCTGTTTCATGATTCACTCGGAATAGATGAATGGGTTACTCAGTAAATAAACAATTTTCAAGTGGGACTTCTTGAAATTCATTATTATATCGTAAAGAGCATCGTTGACATAGGCTTACTCATTTTTTGGCGCCACGAAAAAAACCTCAATTGTAACGTACGTGAAAGATAAACTCTCGTCTATGGAGGGAAATATTAAATTGTGTCGATAGTTACAGTCTTATCTGAAAATACCGCAGTGCACAGGATGCTCCACTGATTCGCATGCTGTTTTGGTCGAGTATTGTATTTTGTGCATGTTTTTGGAAAGAATGTTCTTATAGTGATAATAAAAAGCAGCTGATTTTGACAAATCGTTAGAGTACCCTATAGTAGGAAAATGAAAAGAATTTCCTACTATTGGGAAACCCAAAAAAGTGGTGGCATTTGAGAATTTTATGTTTGAGTGAATTAATGCGAAAAGTTTACTACAGGATTTTCGATAAATGTCATTGGAGAATAAGTTCCCTAAAATGGATTTTTCTATTTTTCATTTGACTTGTCCTATACAATGTAAATGTCTTAAGGTACTAATAAATACCTAATTATTATTATTACATCAATGTATTACGATGAATAGCCACAATTACGCGCAAGTTGCCTTGTTACTTGTTTATTCATGTGAATTTTTGTTCAACGGTGTAGTTGCATCTTAAATTGAAACTTCCTTCAATTCCTTTTACTTATATTGATGCAAGATGATTTTTGTTGAAGAATTTATTATAATATTCTTGTAATTATCTGTTAATTCCTTCGGGAGATACCCATTCCCAACCACTGGATCATATGCATTTCATTTTCGGGTTAATATTTTTGAAATCTTCAAATGATGTAAGCCAAAGAAGATAACGAACATTAACTCTCCTCAAGCTAGTGCAGATTATGATATTATACTGATTTCTTGTATTTTCCATGCAAATAACTGGATTTGGTATGCCTTCAATCAGTTTGTATAAACTTCAATTATGTTCGTCACATATTTTCCGAAGAGATTCGACATTGTGATAAAATACGTAATAACAGAAACTTTTACGTAGAACGGGCAACATAGCGTTGATTTAAAACCCAAAAATGTTTTGACAAGCTTCATAACCCCAAATTTTCGTAGTATACAGAGTGAAATGTGTCAAATTTCCATGGCCAACCGACTGCTAAAATAAAATTGAATGAAGTTATGAAAACTTGAGAAAATTATTTCATGGCCAACCGAGTGCTAAAATGAAAGTGAATGGCGTACAGTAATACTTTCGTGCTTACTGGTGGTCTTTGAAGATCCTTCATCTACGATCCCAACGCTTAGTTCACCGTCAATAAAACAGGAACCCAATGGACCAAAATCACCTACCTCCGTGTTGTTTTTCCGCATCTAATAAAACAAATGATTCACGACAGATCCATTCTAAACCGCAGCCTCCTTCGTAGATACGTCCAACCCAATCGAACCCAAGTGATAATATTAATATAAATAGACGGCAGTAGAAAAAAGTTACAACACCATTATAATTAGTTGTCGGCTTCGCCTATTAGTTTAAACAACCCATAGGTAGGTTTATTAAAAGGAAACGCCGTATATTACTACGTTCGGTTCCCGTTCTTGAACGGTGGAGCACATCATCGGTTATAGAATTCGAGAGCGGTCACTTATTCATAGACAAATGTTGGTCGAGACCACCGGAGTCAGAGGTTTGGCCTCCGGTACGGTCCGAAGCCCTGGGCTTATACGCGGCGTGTCTCCTTTGTACTTGTTAAATCTGAGCCTACTATAACGCGGTTAAGTGTCGGACGTCTGAGGTACGGGAGCGTTGATCGTAATCAATGAAAACCCCATTTTTCCACCACTTCTTACACCTCGGGCTCGCCAAGTTCAGCAACACCGGACAAATCTAAATTCTTAATCAAGTAGGCTTTTTTTAGGTGATTTTTCGGTCTATGACTGGACGTAGTGCCTAGCTTGTACCGTCTGAAGGTTCATAGATCGTAAATATGTGACTGAATGTCATTTATACAGGGCGGGACTTTGACTCTGGCAAATATTTTAACAGTAGATTCTTGAAGTCCAAAGAAACACTTTTTTCCTATACCATTTTTTCCGATTCGGTCCTGATGAAAATATATAGCCATTTTGAGCCTTCATAATGAGCTGTGCCAACCCTGGAAAAACGAAATTACTTTCAAGATAACTAGCTGAATCTGTGCAACTACACATCTGTGGATTTTTTTAAAAACAGTTGTATTCAGCCAAAGTAGCCAATTTTTCGAATTTCACAGATACTTTTTAATATTTGAACTCAAATTACTCGAAAATAGCGCATTATATGAGAAAATATTTCATATCTTTTTATATTTTTATGGTACGTAATGGTCATAATGAGAAAACTGGAAGACGTGGGTGATATCTTGTGTTCGAAAAATATTCATCAAATGAATGGTAAACTATATTCCGAAATTCATTTCATTCGATAAAACCGTTTGTGAGATAAAACTGAAAATAACATTTTTTCATGGTTTTTCAACAGCCTGTATCTCTTAAACCGAGCCGATTCGGAAAAAATGGTAAAGGAGAAAAGTGTTTCTTTCGACCTCAAGAATTTGCGGTTAAAATGTTTGTACGAGTCAAAAGCTCACTCTGTATATTGAACATGAACCAATTCTGCATTGAAATGATGCAGAGTTTCAAGATCAAGAACACTCAAATAGTTTCATTCTCGAGTTATTCGAAAGAACTCAAAAGCAAATTCATTATTTCCAAGTATTGCCCATATAAAATTTGCCCCATCATCATCTCTGCTTTTTTTCTCTAGAATGCACCACTTCTCAGTAAAAAATTGAAAACTATTTGATATTCAAAAACAAACTCCAGAAGAGCAATCGAACAATGAATTCTATTACATCAAAAAGCTTCCCAAACTACAAGAAATGTTAGAAATCGCGGGCTCCAGCCAGGATACAACAGTCCAGCCTTATACTCATGGATTGCTAGGGAAAACATAGACCGCCCTGTATCTTGGAAACGGAACCAAGGCTTACAGAACCTTTCCGACTCAAAAACTCCGCAATGTTCATGGAACACCCTGTTTATCCAAGTAGAAACTCTAATGAGGATTCCGCAATGTTTGTGTTGAGAAAACAACATCATCCTGGCCTATTAGTGAATCTCTGCAAGAGAAGGACCAGATCTTGATTGAATGTTCCATAGAGATTTGTTTTCAATCGATCTTGCATCAAACTTTAGTGTTTTTCTGAAGTACCAGAGGGTAGAACCTGGTGAATCTCCGATGTACCTAGTTTAGGAGAATTTGAAGATTTGAAACTATTTTTGGATTAGGATTAGAGGCAGTTTGTCTGAGATGGCAACAAATTGATGAACTTAGCTCTAATTTATCTGTGCATGAAAATTATCTTTTAAAATACGTTGACAATCACATTCCTAGTCTTGTGGAACTTTTGCCACAAGTTCTTCGTCGAGATGCCTAAACTAATGGCAGTTTGTCGACTAAGGCACTACCCCCTCTCCTACCTTTTTGGTACCACCAATGGGAGACCACCTAACGGTACCTGAGCGATTTTCACAAAAGAGAATTGCAACAATTGTGTTATCTAGCAGGCAATCGACTATTGCTCTTACTTCTTCCACTATTTCTACGGGTCGACCAGGTATACTTAAGCTACCAAGCACCCTCCACCGTCCAATAACCAGAGACTACTCCCGTACACGCCCCGCCTCAGCGTTTGTCTTCAGCTTCTTGGTGTGTGTCATATCCATCAAATAAAAGAGATCGCAAAAGCCATCTCACACGTACTACGAAACTAGAAGGTACTCTTAGGACATCGCTAGCGTAGAGAAGCGAGATTTTAGTGGCGGCGTTGTGCGGTTTGAGTATATCCAGTTTGACTCCGACCGCGGTCAGTAATAGTTCGCAAAACGAGCGGGTTCCATTTTTCGAGAGGGAACCACCAATGTTAAGTTGGGGGAGGTGCTGTTATGTTTCAGATACCGAAGGAATTACCTGGTTTGGCAACCAGCAACTGTGAGTTCCGACTTTTTGTTTCTCGTTTAATTTATTTTAATTTTTTCCTCTTATTTCTCTATTCTTTTTATATTTTTTTTTAAGTCCCTGTGACCAAAATTTTTGGGCCTTCAGATCAATTGTCAGGTGTTGTAGAATGAATATCACTGCTTAACTCTTCTCTTTTTGTAGCTCCCATTTTTGTACTGATAATCGACATACTTTTTTAGTAATTTTCGATTTATTGTGAGGCTTACGATCCTTTTTTTCGTACTGAAAATCATCAAACAATTATGTATAATTATCCTCGAATTTCTTATTTCTTTTGTCTGTGTTTTCCATTCGATAATATTAGGTAGTATTTCCAAAGTTATATATAACTGACTGCCCTTTTTTATCACCACTGAGTCTGATGCTCAATGCTTTCATTCACCCATACCCCTCATATTCTTCATCAGTCAAAATCCACAGTTTTCTATTCAGAAAAATCAAGTTCCTGTCGAACTTATCACCCAAAAATAAAAATGGTTGATATCTATGTTTCGAAATATTTCCGAAGATCTCCTGATGCATAAAAAAATGCATTATAACAGTTAGAGTGCAATATCATTAACCGCAACATAATGTCTATTGACTATACCTGACAAGTAATTATTATAATCGAATATAGTTGTTACCTACCTTTATCAGGAATTTGTTGTGGAGGAACTCATCAATTACTAATCAGAAAACGAAATGTTTTTATTTCAACCGTTTTCACTTTGTTAACACCAGTGTGTGGAAAGACAAATAGACGAATGTTTTTCAAGCTGTGTGTAGTAGAAAATTGCGGTTTTTCTAGTTTATGAGAGACAACCTTGAAGAGATTTAAAAAATTTGGTCCTTTGGGATATTAGGACATGAAATGAAGGGAAAAATTCCACCACGAAAATTTAAATCATTGATAAAAATTAAATCATAAAAAAGTCAATGCAGACGGAATTACTTACTGAACAATGAAAATATCTTCAACCAGAATGTTACCCCAGTATTACTTTTTTCACTTTCTATAGAATGGTCGCTAAGGTCATAGAATTTCCGTATAGTCTTGTGTGTATCGAGAAAAAGTTATTGTTTCACGAAAAACAATAAAAAATTGATTTCAAGACTCTTTTGACGCAAATCATCGGTATCCAAATCAAATCCACGTTCAATACAGGTTAATGTCAGTTGGACAAAGGATCAAAAGGCCAGGTTGCCACCGCTGACAGACAGGGGTGTCTGTCATCTGTCATCTATCACTTTTCAAGTCAAATTTGGATGGATTTTCCGGTGTTCCATTGACTGATACTGAATTTTTTTCCGCAGATATCCGATATACTCTCTATGTTATCATGGTGATTGGTCAATTCACTCCTTGCATTGCGGAATGCAATACGATTCAGTGGTGGACCGATCCTTGCAACAATACACCTGCCCCACCCATGATGGAGAAATACAGACATGGCAGAAGTGCAGAGCGTAATGTGGTGGTGATAAATCAGCTGAAGATGCTCATCATTAAGAGCAGGAAGGACCTGAAGGATATGGAGAGGTTGTACAGGAATGAGGTGAATATTATTGTTAAAACTATCACCCTTCTGGTGCATTGGTCAAAACCAGAAACGAAATATAAAGCCCCATGACAAGCATCGAGTACATCTTTCGTTTTTTTTGCAGACTGGAGGCGTTAAACATCTGAGGCATACTTTTGAATGGCTCAACACAACAGAGATGGTGAGGAGGATAAAATCTCCGAAGAACTTCGTAAGTATAGATTATTAAATCTGTCATTCCACAAAAAAAAATTGAGTTGAAAATAAAAAGATCGAAAAAAGTGAGGTAAAATCAATGGAAATAATAAAAAATAAAAAGGAGTAAACAATAGAACGCCCTCAAATAGAAACTAGTATGTTACGTTGCTAATTTGGTTGGAAATAAAAAAAGTTGAAAAAAAAAATAAAAAAAAGGAAAAAAAAATAATTTTTTTTTATTATTTTTGTTACAGAAGATTAAGTTGCGAAGGCTGCATCCGTACTTACAACGATTTGCAGGAGCGCTAGAAATCTTATCCAGTACCTCCATCAATTCCCAGGGCCACTTCAACAAGAACAAAAGAAATGGGATAATCTACGAGGCCAAGAAAAATCTCAGGGGTCTCATCTGCGAGGTAAACCAAGCCATACCGAGCAGATTTCGAAGAAAACTGTGCCTGGAGAAGATGCACATCGGCTTGCCCACCCAAATGAACCTGACAGATTCGTATTTTTACGACGTACAAATCTTGAAAAATCTCAAACGGTTCCTCACGCAAATAGAGAAGAAAGGTCTGAAACTGAGACTCAAGAAGAAACATCGGAAGCATGTCTGATAGGTTCACAACGCGAATAGGTTTAGGATTTTTTTTACATTTTTCTGTGATAATACTCTTAGATAATAATGTGATATTCCCCCTTTACGCTATCGAATCGATAAATCACAAAAAAAATTCAAATTCCCCAATAGCTAAAAAAAAATCAGAAATGTGTAAAATTTAAATTTTGCGATTTTTTCATTCGACACCTACTAGCGTTTTTTGATAAGAAGACGCTTTTTTTTGGTCGATAACTCGCAGCAAAAACACTACTTTGATGAGTGACGTGAAGTAATAAAATCCTGAAAGTCAATTTCCAATGACAAACCCCAGATTTCTATAGTCACCAAATATCGAAAAATTATTTTTTTATTTCTTAAACGTATTCGATAGCTCAATTAAGTTGACAATATCAGTATTCTCTGTACAATTTGTATGTAATTTTTGTATATTTTTGTATAGATTTTCTCGATTCTAGTTGTTAATGTTTCACATTCCATGTCAGTAGGACAACCGTATTTAATTTATTTAATTTATTTCAATCTAATTTATTCGCCGACTCATGAAAATGGTTGTATTAGGATGTGAAAATCGATTTTAATCGAATATTGTAAATATGTATTCAAGTACGACTTTGAATAGTTCCTCTTTTTACTTTTGTATTTATTTTGTACTTAATAAATATTTCGAATAAAAACTGTTTCGTTATGAGTCTCCTAGCTGTGCCCACAGGTCGAATTTTTCATCTTACTTTTTCCAAGATGGCAGCTGAGGTGGGGGAATGAAGTCTAAAGCCTTTCTTGTAGAGTCAAGGTTCAGATAACCCAATAAAAACATGGAAGAAGAAAGAAAATAATAGAATTCGAAGCAACAGAAAATAAAAAAAAACATATCATCATATATAAGGTGCTTCAAATGAAGAATGTGGCCAATATTTCATTGGCGATTTTATTATATTTTGTTTGTGAAAAGCAAGTCAAAAAACGTTTTCAAAAAACCAACAAAAACAGGGAATTTCACATTGATGAGGACGTAATTCAGACAAATGTTGAGACGATAGGGAAAATATCATCTTCGCAAACTCAACAATATCCTTAACCTTCAAGGAGTAGTAATTTTTCAGAAACGCCTTGCAATTCGAAAAGGAATCAAGATATACACGTTGTGGTTTCTGATATCCTTTGCTCTCAATGAGCATCCAATTTGGGACACTTTGTTGAGGCAAGATACTCCCCTGAGCATGGATGAAATGTCAAATACCACGTTTTCTTATCAACCTTAAAAAATGCGTTCCGGATTTCTCAATTTCCGAAGAACGACTGGCATCGACAGATAAGGGGGCAGATATCGAAATTTGTCGTCGATATCGGTTAACTAAATCCTCTTTTGTCATCGTCGCGAAGCAATGGCCTGTTACAAAAGCAGACGCGTCGTGATTCACCACATTTCTTTTCGGAGTCGATAGCACTGCGTCCCACGGCATTGGCGAATATGGAAAACGCGCTGGAAATTCCTCTTGTGTCCTAGACGTCGAGTCATCTTTGAAAGCGTCCAGGCGCCGGTGGTAGCTCATCTAGATTAATAGCATAGGAACTGGAAATCCACAGTGCCAAGATAACCTTGACAGTGCGAGGATATATTGAAAAATTCTCAGCCTACTATAGAACAAAACTAAATTTCAATGCCAAAATATTTTATTACTCAACATATTTTCCTTTTAATTGGATACATTTATTACAGCGAGCCTCCAACGTCTCTAGACCTTTCAAAAAAAATGTTTCTTCTTGCTCTGTAAACCAGAACTCCACAGCTTCTATATTACTTCCTCGTTGGAAGAAAATTTAAGACCTTTTAAACTGTTTTTCAGTTGAGGAAAGAGATGATAGTCGGATGGAGCCAAATCTGGTGAATAAGGGGGTGCTCTGGTAATTCAAAAGCTAAATCACGAATTTTTTGCATGGCAACATGAGATTTGTGTGCAGGGGCGTTGTCCTGCAAAAAGAAAACACCTTTGGATAGCTTTCCGTGTCTTTTCTCTTTAATTTTTTCCCGTAGCGTGGTCAGTAATGTCGAATAGTAATCTCCGGTTATTGTTCTACCCTTATCCAAAAAGTTAATCATGGTTACTCCATGGCAATCCCAAAAAACTGAAGCAAGAACTCTTCCAGCAGATTTTTGGACACGAAACTTCTTAGGTCTTGGAGAACCAGAGTGTCGCCATTCCATCGATTGTTGCTTTGTTTCTGGATCGTAGAAATGTACCCAAGTCTCATCCAAAGTAACAATTCGGTTTAAGAAGTCTACATCGTTTTCAAATCGAGCATAGATCGAACGCGATGCTTCTACCCTTACATGCTTTTGGTCAACATTCAAACATTTGGGGATCCATTTTGCAGCAATTGTTCTCATGTCTAAATTGACGTGAACTATATGATGTACGCGTTCGTATGAAATATTCAGTGCTTCAGATATCCGTTTTAGCCCAATTCGACGGTCTGATAAAATCATGCCATGAACTGCATCGATATTTTCGGGGACTGACACAGAAACTGGCCTTCCGGATCGGTCATCATCTTCAATGGAAAATTTACCTCTTTTGAAGCTTGCAGTCCAATTTTTCACGGTCGCATACGAAGGACATTGATCACCAAGGGTATCAAGCATATCTTCGTATATCTGCTCTTAACCCTTTTAAATAAGGGTACTTGATGATGGCTCGATACTCCAATTTTTCTATTTTCACAATTTCGGCGAACATCTTTCTTTTAATTTATTGCGTAACTCTGGTTTACTTTTTTAACCTCAAACTTCACACTGACAGTTCTAATGAGTTATTGTTCGTTGCTATGGTAACGCAATATTTTTTTATGCGTGGAACTGGTGTAGGCTAACTAGATATCAATACATCCTCGTATATACAACATCAGTGTTTTAATATTGAGGCACGCTCAGTGATAATATAAATACGATGCCTGATGAGGGAAAAATATCTCTCTGCAGTCACCATTCCATGTTGTTTAAATTGCCATTTACGTGAAACATTTGCGTAGGCAATGCCAGGAGCTCACATCTCTGGTACTCTTATGTCAATTTCATTAGTAATCGTCTTGGGAGATGAATCATATCGCGGTGATTTTAATCAGCGCAAATGAGTGGTCGATTTCAAATTTTATGGCGAAATATTGCGAAAGGATTGGTCTCTGAATCAATAGAAACTATGGTCAATATAAGATTGTAGTACCTGTAGTCCAAATTCAAAAGGTACAGATGTACTGTACACCAATTGTGACCTGGTACACCGAGTATAAATTGATTTCTTACAATTTTTCCATTTCAACACGTTATTGTGCTATCAAAACATATTATACAATGTTCCATATATAACAAGATCAAAATCAATCAAAATACGCAGGTGCCTCATTAAACATGCAATGAATAAAGAAACGATACTATTTATATGATAATTAGATGCAATACACACAATTCTATATGAGAATTCCCTTCAATTACCCAAGGAACTAATCCATTAGGCTCGGTAGTTTACGTGGGTTTTCCAAAAACAAGGAAAATCCATAAAGGAGCGAATTTTTCATTGAAGTCATTAAACAACTCACTTTGATCTATGTCGAGATACATTCTTCTCAAGCTTACTCCTCTTGAAATTATTTGAATCACACTCGAATAAACTGTGAAATAAATTATAAACGGAATTCTTCGAATAATAGTAGCATTCTTAATTTTCCCCTTTTTTTTAAATTTTTTTCTCAGCCATTAATGTTTTGCGATCAGTAAAAGATGTAACGGTTTTGCCATGCATTTGTTAATGTGCTTGGCTGTTTGACTCATCGGTTGTAAGCCTTTATTCAAATGTCGGCAAATTTACCAATAACATGTTTGTTAAATCTTGGACACTAAAATTGAACAGACCCTAGGCTTGGCTACACTTACGTAATTATATGTTGTTGTTCCATGTTTTAATGCAACGAAATACGATTCGAGATTTCAATGAATTTTTTTCATTGATAATTCACTTAGTTAATACATGTTTTAATGGATGCTTCATTCTGAAGTTATTTGAACATAGTTGAATCATTTACTTGATGAACGTCTAGATTTATGTTTTCTATCACATTGTTTATGAATATATCTCGTATAAAAGTACTGTATAATGTATCTATTAATATCTTTCTTTGTTTCTGAATTGAATTATGTTAGTAGTACCTTTACAGGCTGTTTCAGATTTAGTTTCCGTAAATTCGGGATCTTATTCCTCCGATGATTTTATGATACAAAGATTCTATGGACTATGGGTCTCTGACGAATTGTTTTTGAGATACAGGGTGTTGAAATAAAAAAAAAATTTAATCAGCAGTTGACTTCAATTTCGTAATTAAGGAAATTATAGAATAAGTAAACGTCAAAGATTAAGGCGACTGAACTGCCTTAATATGTGCCCACACGATTTTGTAAGAAATCTTCTCCCTTAGATGAAATTGCATTTTATTTTTAATCTCAGAAAGTAATTATAGCAGGTAAAAAACTTAATGTACCATTCTCACTGTAAACTATGTGGTAATTACGAAAATAATTTCGATTTTTTCTGTATCTCAGAAACACTGCGTCAGTGACCCATAGTTCATAGAATATTTATAGCATAAAATTTTTTGAGGAATAAGATCCCAAATTTACGGAATCTCATTCTGAAACACCCTGTATGAAAAATGACCGGTTCACTTATTGATCAACATATTTTTCAAGGTGATTCTAGCGTTTGTGGTTAAATGCAAATGTCGGCAAATGCAATTGTTGTTTTTTTATTAGGCATTGATTTCTTGAAAAAAAAAACAATACTTTTCCTTCAAAC
Source organism: Coccinella septempunctata (assembly GCF_907165205.1). Taxonomy (NCBI): domain Eukaryota; kingdom Metazoa; phylum Arthropoda; class Insecta; order Coleoptera; family Coccinellidae; genus Coccinella; species Coccinella septempunctata. Next base: position 30,307,347 of record NC_058196.1, read on the forward strand.
TAAACAAAATAATGAAATATTCCTATTTTCCATGTGATGTAGAAGGCATCAATGAATCTATAGCAGTTAAATTGAATGAATGCCAAAACTGAATGAAGTAGTACCTACAAAAAAGTAATGGTACGTATTATATCATCAGATCAGGAAGATTACTAGCGAAAATCATTATTTACACTTCTCTTAACATCGGGTTATTGCTTCACAGTGTTGATACTTAAATGATAGGAAATACCATCAATTAGGATTCTCATCAAGATCCTGTTCAATATCTTATACATGATAATATCATGCATATCATTTTTGGACTTGTCGAAACTACAGTAACACTCTACTTAAACAGTACTGTTAGAGTCACTGTAGTCGAAATATATCTGTGGTTCCATCTTGTTACGATAGCTTTAACTAAGAGAGAGAAGTTGTGAGTTTGAAAAGGAGTCTGGCATCCGGAGCATTTAGTGTTTGAGTCTTATAAGAGATGGCGCCTCCATTCAAAAAGCTTTATATTCTTCAGTTTCAACCAGATTTTTCCTAATTGTCTGTAATTTTTGGAACTTGTAGAGTTCGTATGACTAGAAAATTTTAAAATAGTCCACCTAAAGTCAAAGCTTTCAAAATGTTGTTTAGCAGAAACTCGTTTACAAGTTATAGTGCAACTCACCGAGATTCCACCAGAGTTCTGAACTCAAGGAATACAAAGTGAGAATCAAGCTCAAAAACGGCAACTTCAATACTCACCAATTCATTAAATTTCGTCCTAGCTCCTTTCCAAATCATTTTTCGACATCATCTTGATCTGAAACGCAACAATAAAAATTCCTTCAGTCAAAAAAACAAAAGAAGGCTTCTGCACAACCTAATTTGTCAACAATAAACGATTTCCAAGGATATCCAAACAATTGGTCTAGCAGTTCAAGCGTGAAAATCAATTCTGAAGTTACCCATTATGATTTTGACGAAACAACCGATAACCGAGACAAAAAAAAACGTTTGTCAACAGCCAGATTTTGTTTCTCTCCGTTATATAATGATTATTTGGAAAGAAGCGATTGTCTGAAGCTTAGTCATGGATTAAGGGTTTGGTAATTGTTAATTTTAATAAAATTATAATAAATTGTCGTCTTGGGAAATATGAATAATGAACCGAGCTATTGAAACAATTTTACATTTCAGGCATACGATATTGCGTTGAAATTAACTCTTTCCTATGACTGAATATGAAATGTATTGAGTACCTATTCAAATATTGCTGCATTCGAACATTGGACAGGACAAAACACTCTGCATAACTTTCAAATGTGAAAAGTGCAGTAAGAACAGAAGATGAACCAAAATTTTTCATATTTTCTCATCTTACTATCCAATCATTTATATGTTGAAATATACCTAGCAATATTCAATTGATGTGTTCAAATTCACACTACACATTCACCAGGTATAATCAACCTGAGATGAACTAAATATACTGCGCAAAAAAATTCACGCACATTATGGAAACTCAAATTTATTCTACAACTGAAGGTGTTCTCAATGATAATTATTTTTATCAGAATTATGTATGCATATGTTATCCACTTTCAACGGTTTTTTACCAGGAGGAATAAAAAAAGATGATATTATCAGATTTTGAATGTATTGGTTCCATTCTAAAATCAGTTGTTCTCGATCAATTCTAGTGATCAATAGTTTTTCTTTCGTTTGATTTTCTACACTCGATCGCTATGCAACGCGAAACACGCAGTTTGACCCAAGAGGAATGTGCCCAAGCGGTAGTTTTGCGAGAAGAAGGGTGGACATACACAAGAATTGCAGAAAGGTTTGGAGTTTCCCATACAAGTGTGTCCAGAATGTTGCAGCGATTCAGGGAGACAGGTATGAATGACCGAAGACCAGGACAGGGTAGACCATGGGTAACAACTGCCATTCAAGAAGGCAAGAGGCCCAGCTCTTACCCCAGCCCATCGAAGGGCGCGTTCGGATTTTGCGAGAGAGCATATCCATTGGGAAGAGGCCGATTGGGAAAGAGTTCTCTTCACAGATGAGTCTAGATTCTGCCTCTACCATTGTGATCGACGTCCACATGAAAGATATGCTCAGTGCAATTTCCTGAATACTATTGGTTTCGGGGGAGGATCGATTATGGTATGGGGTGGAATATTTTTGACTGCTCGCACAGACCTAATAGTCGTTGATAATAGAGCTATGAATGCTGATAAGTTTATAAGGAACATTCTTGAAGAGCATGTAGTGCCATTTGCCCCATACATTGGTGAAAATTTCATTTTTATGGACGATAATGCCAGACCCCATCGTGCGCGCATCGTTCAGGAGTACCTTGAAGAGGTTGAAGTATCTCGAATGGAATGTCCAGATCTCAATACGATTGAGCAGGTTTGGGACAACCTCAATGGAAGGCTGAGAAGTTCAGAAAATCATCCAGCTACTCTTAATGACTTAGGAATCCAACTCGGAGAAATCTGGGAAGGATTAGATCAGAACATTTTAAGATCACTCATTTTGAGTATGAACCGTCGTTGCCGAGTTGTAATTAACGCAAGGGGTGGAAATACCAAGTATTAAATCACTTATCAGCATTTCAGTGTTTTGAAAATTGTTCATTTCTCTTCTTTCATATAATATTCGGTGAAATCCTAAATTTTTCTCCCATTTAATGTGTCTTGTTTCGTTCAAAACCTTCCCGAGAGAACATAAAAAATAAGTTATAAAGTCAATGTTGAGTCAACTTTCATTTAAATTGAGATTTTCAGAATATGCGTGTATTTTCCAATAATTGATACTGACTTTTGAAAACAATTTTTCTATGCATTGTTTGATTTGGATTTAGTGACAGATCCCAGTTATACGATTATAATATAAGATTATTTCAGATGAATCGGATTACCAAAACAGCAATTCAAAGGTCAATGTTGAAATTTATATGGCTATAATAATGTACCATCAACAATGGTGCATTTCATGTAGGTCATCACATCGTTCTCAGATTTTTAATAGATCATTGTGTTCTACCATATTACACCAATAGGCCGTTAACATTCCTCGTTACACTTTTATACAAGACGTTCATCTCGTTGAGCAATTCTTCATCTGAATCCATTAAAGATTCAATTCAACTCGGACTGGATGCGTGGGCTTTATGACTGCGAAATCGTTGAATGATTTTTTTCGTTTCGATTCTTTTATTGTGACCAAATGATCTTTCGAACGTCCAATTCCATTAAAATCACGAATGCATTTATAACAACCTTTGTTGCGAAATATGACAAGGAGAGATAGGAACATTTCAAATGGGACAAATCAGTTGAAATGCATCGATTGGATTGTAGGGGTGAACCAACAAATTCACAATTTTATCTGTGCAACTTTTTCTGGATCAGAACCTGCTGGAACTTCGAATTCTCATTCCGTATTGAACTTTTTGAGTTGTGCTTGCGTTTTCTGGAATGCACTGCGCAAAAAAATTAACGCACATTCTGAAAATCTCAATTTTAATGAAAGTTAACTCTACATTGACTTTATAATTTATTTTTTATGTTCTCTCGGGATGGTTTTGAACGAAACAAGACACATTAAATGGAAGAAAAATTCAGGATTTCACCGAATCTTATGTGAAAGAAGAGAAATGAACAATTTTCAAGATACTGAAATGCTGATAAGTGATTTAATACTTGGTATTCCCACCCCTTGCGTTAATTACAGCTCGGCAACGATGGTTCATACTCAAAATGAGTGATCTTAAAATGTTCTGATCTAATCCTTCCCAGATTTCTCCGAGTTGGATTCCTAAGTCATTAAGAGTAGCTGGATGATTTTCTGAACTTCTCAGCCTTCTATTGAGGTTGTCCCAAACCTGCTCAATCGGATTGAGATCTGGAATTCTTGCTGGCCATTCCATTCGAGAGACTTCAACCTCTTCAAGGTACTCCTGAACGATGCGCGCACGATGAGGTCTGGCAATATCGTCCATAAAAATGAAATTTTCACCAATGTATGAGGCAAATGGCACTACATGCTCTTCAAGAATGTTCCTTATGTACTTATCAGCATTCATAGCTCCATTATCAACGACCACTAGGTCTGTGCGAGCAGTCAAAGATATTCCACCCCGTACCATAATCGATCCTCCCCCCAAAACCAGTAGTATTCAGGAAATTGCACTGAGCATATCTTTCATGTGGACGTCTGTATACAAGGGAACGTCGATCACAATGGTAGAGGCAGAATCTAGACTCATCTGTGAAGAGAACTCGCCCAATCGGCCTCTTCCCAATGGATATGCTCTGTCTCGTAAAATCCAAACGCGCCATTCCATGAGCTGGCGTAAGAGCTGGGCCTCTTGCCGCGACACGGGGCCTTAAATCATATTCTCTGAGGCGATTTCTTATTGTCTGTGTGCTAACTTGCACCTCATGAGAGAAACTCTCAAGTAACGTTCTTGAATGGCAGTTGTTACCCGTGGCATCCCTGTCCTGGTCTTCGGACATTCATATCTGTCTCCCTGAATCGCTGCAACATTCTGGACACACTTGTATGGGAAACTCCAAACCTTTGTGCAATTCTTGTGTATGTCCACCCTTCTTCTCGCAAAACTATACCGCTTGGGCACATTCCTCTTGGGTCAAATTGCGTGTTTCGCGTTGCATAGCGATCGAGTGTAGAAAATCAAACGAAAGAAAAACAATTGATCACTAGAATTGATCGAGAACAACTGATTTTAGAATGGAGCCAATACATTCAAAATCTGATAATATCATTTTTTTTATTCCTGCTGGGAAAAAACATCTGTATTGAAAAAAACCGTTGAAAGTGGATAACAAATGCATGCATAATTCTGATAAAAATAATCATCATTGAGAACACCTTCAGTTGTAGAATAAATTCGAGATTTCCATAATGTGCGTTAATTTTTTTTGCGCAGTGTAGAATTGATATCTATAATGGAAAAATAATATGGACGGATCACAAAATTTGGCGCCCAATATGGGACGCCAGAATGTTCAACTTGTGGCAATATGAAGGTATCGTAGACTAAAATTTCAGCTACAAACCGATAGGTTAACAGATTCTCTACACCCTCTATGTCCCTGGCTATCATCGCAGCATCCCTTTCATCTTCATCTCAAGGTAAATGAACCTGATGCCGCCAGCAGGAGTAGTGCAGCTCGTGAGAGAAAGAGAGGGGTTTCCTGCGAGCCAGTCAACATTTATAAGATAGAAAGTACGATTCGGTAAAGTTTGCAGAATTGCCGTCTCCGTACGCGTTGTTCTTACGGGTAGTGTGGTAGTGTGTTAGTCGGTGAAGGCGATATAGGAAGTGTTTTTCTCTTTGTTGAAATGCGTCTCGTTATCCTGACCACAGCGGTTCTAGCGATCGTTCTTCTGGAGCATCTTGGATACTGCCACAACGTCAAGGATGGTACGTAAAAGGCTTTCAAGGGTTTTATCTGTAAAAAGTGGTTTGGGTACGAAGTTCTTGGCTTCTTTTAGCAGATATCATGCCTTCACAGTGGATTAGTTAATATTTACAAGTTTTGTGAAGATCTGAAGCATCAATTCTTTGATTTCCGATAAAGAAAGTGATCAGAGATAAGATTTAATAAAATAGTAGTAAAAAAACAGGAATTATATACGAAGATGTATTAATGCCTGTTTCATCTTGGAAGACAAAAGGTGAATGAGGAAATTTTGCCATATTATAGCAACAAACCATAACTTATTGAAAGTGTCAATGTAAAATTAGGTCAAAGAATTAAACCACAGCTAAACTATCAAATTTGTTAATCGTTTGCAAAGTGCAATTGGTGTTTTTTTTTTCGAAAACATCAATATTTCGAGAAGGACCATGAGGTACATCTACTCTGAGGAATCAAAATCAACTTTCTTCACTTTAACATTTGACCATTGTTTGTTTTCGTCACGTTGCTAGGGGTTAACACCCCTTAAAACCATCGTAACTTTTGGATTGATGCGTATAAAGAAACTCTCGTTATTTCAAACTTCGCGGCTCTAAACCAACCGTTTTTCTGTACAGGGTGGGCAAAATTCGTTGTCTACTGAGGGGATCTCGAGAACTATAGCGGCTAGAAGAAAATGGATGGCTTATTCTCTAGCTGTTTTTTCATGACTAATCCAAATCTGAAAACAGAATCGACCTATCGTTTTTAGATTTCGAGTTATAAAGGAAAATTTAGATTTCGACGATTTCGAAAAGTTCTCATAACTTTTTCGTTCATGAAGTTACTTATCTGAAACTTGAACCTTCCTAGGCACTTTATACGTAGAATCTACTGACAAGAGATTTTTTTTCCAATTCAAAAATAACTAATTCAATAAAAGTTTGCATTTAAAAAAATGAAAGTTCACCTAATGATACGAAATGAAAAAGTATTTTGAGCACATCAGTGGATTCAACGTAAGAAAGTGCCGTAGAAGGTTCAAGTTTCAGATTTGTAACTTCAAAGACGAAAAAGTTATGAGAAATTTACGAAATTGTCAAACTCAAAAACGAAGAAGAAAGAAGAAGAAATGTGTCATCCGTTTTCTCCTAGCTGCTATAGTTCTCGAGATCCTCTCAGTAGACAACGAATTTTGCCCACCCTGTACAGAGTGTTCCAAAATCGAAAATTAATAGTTTATTTTATGTGAAAAATGCAGCATGCTCTTTTGATCATGATAATACCTTCAAAATTTTTCATGGACAGTTTTTCCACGTCGTATTCACGGTGCCATCTATGCTTATTACAGCTACATTAATTTTGACCTTGTTTTGCATGAGTCTTTATCCTTCTGCATCTGTATCATATTGTAGTTACCTTAAACCTTGTCAGATAACGTCTTTTTTTGACACTCCATATCTTAAAAGAGCAGCATATTTGACAAGAAATCACTTCCTGCATTTTCGTGAACACCCTGTATACTCAAGAAAACTAAACTTCCCGAGAAAAGATTCAATGTGATATTAACTAGGTCATCTCTCTCGATATAACCAACATGAATCGTAAACCATAAAGAAAAGGGTAAGAAACAGAACAATGACAAACCACATCAGAGTTCACCTAGTTATTTCTCCTGCTGACTCTATTGTCGATTTGAATAAAAATCGCACCTACTATAACCGGTTAATTGCATTCTGGTAGCTGCTATTCCTTTCCTCAACTTTCCTTGTTTCACCTTGGTATAGAACCTGATCACATTTCTCATTTTTTCCTCGGTCCAATTAGCTTATTTCTTGCATTGTATTTTCACCCGGAGACCTTGGTCTATCTGCCCAGCTCAGTGTTCATCGAAGGCACAATTTTCTCCGCAGTCGATGCATGTACGACAGTTTTCAGTTTTGTAGATGTATTTTACGACAATATCAAGGTAATATTCTGAGAATATTCAGCAAAGAGACGGCTTATTGGAGAATCAAGACCAAGCAGCGATGAGATGATAAAGAAAACCAGCATTTAGAAAACATTCAAGAGCATGAACTCCTCATGTGGTATAGGAAAATGTAGATACAAGAAAGAGTTTCAGGAGGAGGAGGAAAAAACTGGAAGAGAATTACTCTTAAGCAAACTCCAAAGACTGAAAGAAACCAGAAGGTTCCTTGGAAACTTTAACACTGCTAGATGTGAGAAGTATCTGGACCTTAGCCAGAATATGCTCACTGAATTCCTTACAGGGCATTGGTGCCTCAGGAAGCACCAATTGACCATGGGTCTAGCAGAGATTGACGTGTGCAGATTCTCTGCAATCCCCTTCAAAATCTAGAATCTAGAAGGTGGAAGACATCTTCGAAAATGGCAGACGGAATTGTCAGTTCACACGTCAGAGGTTGATGACATTTGAACCTTCTGTGGAAGGTCAGATTCCATAGAAATATCTCCCAGTCAGTTTCACGAATATCTACACCAGAACCAACCGAGAAATCCTAACCAAAAGATACGAATATCTTCGCACCACCACTCCCAACCAACAACAGTGTATCAACTCATACCGACGAGATGCTGGTGTTACATAAGGCGCCGATCTGCCCCTTTACATAATCCGCATAATCAATAGCTCGTTCGATCAACTTCCTCCAATTTACGACAGGAAACCACCGTCATAAGAACTTTCACACGGATACTGTGATGTTCTCGTTGTTCACGCCGAGATGCCCAGCAGTCTCAGACTGACCCCATGCTCCTAATCTTCGACGCTTCAGTTGCGACTGGAGGAAACGATGATTAGAACGATGGTATCGAAAATTGAGGTTCTGAAATCCAATCCACTTTTGGCGGTATATCACGAGAGGATACCGCACGATTTGGGATCGCTAATTGTTTCGTTATATAATGCGCGATTTTTTCTTATCGGTTTTCGCAAGTTAGCCTTGGTTTCGTCTTTCGTCTGTGAAAATTTGGTCAAGTGCATTGCGTCAAGCAGCTAGGAATAGAGCTGAGATGCAATAAATACAACTGCGTCATAATTACGACAGTACCGAAGAATATAACGACGAATTGTTCGGTTCGTGAAAAATAAACTGCTCGTCGAAGAGTATTGAATCCAATTCGCATATGTATGTAGAGTTTTTCAGGTTAGGTTGATGAAATTTCACAGAAATGTGCATCGACAACTGCTTGTCATCTTCTCTGCATGGTGTCAACAAAGTAGTAGAAAAATCGTGCTCAATTAAATGTCAAAATTGTAACAGAATATCTCAGAACGTTATCGATTGTGATCTGTGGCTATCAAGGGTTCTTTGTATTTGGTCTCAAGCGTTCTCCATTGGATTTAGGTCAGGGGATATGGAGTAAACACCTGTGGCAGTCCATGGTCCTCCTGAAAAAATTGATTTTTGTTCATTGTTCTTAGAAGTTCTTATGTAAATCTCAGTTTGCCTTCAAAACAAACTGCACCCCAAACCTTAACTTTACTCTCTCGACAAGGACAAAGTTATCACGAAACTTCACAATGCTGACGACTGCGCACTTATCGCAAGCAGCTCAGAGGATCTACAGATAATGTTGATATACGAAGCTTTAGGCCTTTGACTTAATATAGACCAAACCAAAATCCTGGTAAGTCCGCCAGAAAGCCTTCCAACAGATATCAGCCTGGAGGATGAAACTCTAGAACAGGTCGAGCAGTTCAAATACTTGGGAAGCTTCATAAATACTAGGGCTACCCTGGACACGGAAATACACACCGCATTAATTCGGCATCACGGGCATTCTGGAAGCTACAGGACAGAGTGTTTCAAAACCACGACCTCAATCTGAAGACCAAGAGAGCTATTTACAAAACAGTGCAACAAAACAACGCTTCTTTACGGAAGCGAAAGCTGGACGCCCTATAGGCGACATATCAAACAGCTTGAAAAAACGCAACAACGTCATCTAAGACAAATAATGCACATAAGATTGTTCTACAAAGTTTCAACAGCAGAGTTTTGCAGCACGCGAGTTGTATAACAATTAAGACTCAAGTAAAGAGGACCCGACTCAGATGGAGCGGCCACATTCTGAGGATGCAAGACCCAAGACTCCCCAAAATAGCTCTGTATGGCGAATTCACAGAGGGAGCTCGGAAACCAGGAGGCCAGTGTAAGAGGTTTAAGGATATACTGCATCAATCCCTAAAATCAGTTAATGCCAATCATAACTGGGAACAACTAGCGTTACACAGATCACAGTGGAGGTCTTTGATCCACTGTTATAACGGAGACTCGAGAAGAATACAGCGGCGGCCAGATCTGGTTGGTGACTATCCATGCCCGGACTGTGGAAGGATCTGTAGGTCACGGTTGGGTCTCTTTAGGCACAGGAGGGCACACAGTCGCAAGTAGCCCTAAGAATTTAAGATTTTGATAGCACTGATAGTTTTTTTTTTGATTCGTTTGTAGATTTATTCTTGGTAACGGGATACAGCAATGAATGCATGATTTTCTGTGAGGCTACTGACGTCAGTCGTTGCCTGAGGCTACCACTACCACAGTATGACTAACGTTGAATGCTTAAATGAACTTTTACACAAGTTAATGTGAATAGTCATTGCTGGCCATTCGAAAAACTTCTTCAAGCTTTCTTGTAGCACATTTATTGGCGAACATCGAGAGCCTAGACTGAAGGGTGAGTTGTGGATGGTACAGAGGGTTTAACAGCTCTGATCGACCTCAACGTCGCAGGTCTCCTGAAACGATCTACGATCTTGAGTGCCTCACATAATTTCCAATGTCCCCAATATTTCTAAAAATGCCTCAGTGGCTTGTTTTTATCCCGTGGTCAAGACCATACAACTTTTTTGTACATGCTCAAAAGAAGAAGCAGATCTGACCAAGACAACAAGACGGATTTCGAACACGAACGTTCACAAATGGTAGGAAGGAATTTTCTGTTTTGCATCTTGTTATTCTTATCGGAATTTAAATCGATCGCTTTCCCCTGACCTGTATGCCAACTGAAGATACATCTTTACGCAATATTCGCATGTAGGTTGGTGGGTTCGTTGCATCCAAGCAGATCAACTCAAGATTGTGATAAGTCCGAAGAAGCGGTTTGTTTTGCAATGCAGTCGTTCATTTTCCATCGTGAATCATCCGATGTACAGGCTGTTGGCTTCGTTTATTCTGGTCGTGGCAACGAGGCCGAGATAAGAGACTTCGTGCAAGAATTCAATACGACAATATAATCGATTACGAAAGGTTCGATTAGAAAAGTAATGAGAGATAACGCTCAACATCCCTAATGGTTCTACAACTCCTGTCCTTAGTGTAAGGCCGAACGATTTCGCCTATTTAATGGTTTATCCAAGTGATAGAAATCTTCGTTTCCGCTGAATGTACCCATGAAAAACGTTACGAAATTTTGGTTGATTTAGCCGAGCACGAAGACGCAAAAACGACGTAGAGCTCAATGCTACCGCTAATAGAGTTCCTCCTGGGCCATGAAGCAGGTCAATGGCATTTTCGTGGCGTTGACAGAATCGGCGGAAACGAGTGATAGGTGTTGTACCTTCCGTCCATTATCTGCTTTCAATTGACTTCGCTTTGGATACTCGAGTTTGACGATCATGTAATTTTCTTGTCCATATTTCGGCAGCAATTGGCAACAGTTTTATGTCAAGCGAACATGTCTGGTCTGCATTGTCAGAGCAATTACACAGCTCATCAGACCCACCGCAGACATTACAACAGCTTCGACGGACATTTGGCAAAAACATTCCCCAAATTTTCATTAATGACCTCATTGACAAAATGACGAATTCGGTGGCAAAACTGCAAAGAGCTAGATGAGGTTTCACCTGAGAGAAAATCTTGATTTCAAGGTGTTTCACCACAAAGAAACTTTTTGAGGTTGGTAAACTCCACCAGGTAGAATTTTTTTTTCATTCATCAACAATGTTCTCGCTCTAAAGCTGCTATTTCAGGCAGGTTAATCTATAATAGACACATTCTGTTCTTTCTCTCTATATATACAGGCTGAATCTTTGACTCCTACAAATATTTTAACAGTAGATTTTTGAGGTCAAAAGAAACACTTTTTACGAATCGGAAAAAATGGTACAGGAAAAAACTGTTTCTTTTGACCTCAAGAATCTACTGTTGAGATAGTTTCACGAGTCAAAGACTATAACATGTACGCAAGTATCCATTACAATTTTGAACAGTGTAAAAACGAACTATTCGTTACATATACTCTCCAAGCAATGCCAAGCCCATCATTCTAGATTCTAACCTTGACCAGACAATGCCACAACTGAAATTATAGTCTACAACCACCTAATCTCATTTTTATGGATTTACCGTCCGCGGCTCCATATAACACTAGCAGCTGATAGACTTGGGAGAGTCTGAAAAATGTAACAGGAAGTCTCTCGCTTACTCATAGATTTGCAGGAAGGTGAAGCATGTATAACCTTGATTGCGGCACAATTTTATTCATTTATTTCCACTTCGATTTGCTCGTTTATTTTTGAATGAACTGGTGCGCTGATAAAAATGATCAAATAGTTCCAGACCCGAGCACTCTTTGTGGTGACACCTGAACTTATGTACCAGAGCTAGTAAAAAGGCATCTGACCAGATAATATACGTGAAGAAAAGGCTTTCGTCGAACTGTGGATGAATAAGGGTTATGGGAGAACAAATGAAGATATTAGGTCTCCTGAACATGTAATAACTAACAGATTCATCATAAGCTTTCAATCGAGAGTATCCTCGAAGTGAATGCAAAAAAGAATCAGATTTGTGCGAGTACCATTATCAGTTCCACAGAACATAATAATTAAAAACAATTAGCGTTGCACAATTGGATCTAAGAGGCAAGTTTTACAGGGCATTGTGATCGTCACGACTTGTTTTGAAATCATCCAGTGAATCCTTCTAACGTTGATTTGCTCTCATTTTGTCATGAGCTTTTCGAAGCGTTCCAACTGCCAGTTCAAGGTCGAGCTCTACTGAAGAGAACAATTGAAAGAACTGAGGAAAATCGTTGAAACATCATAGGATATATTTTCAACTGTACAGGGCTTGATCTTGGCTGTTTCTGGTACTTCTATTTCTTTATGAGATGGGGAGAAACGTTAAAAAGAGTCCTAGGTTCTTGGGCTTCATAATTTCTTCATTTGTCTGGAAGATATCACCAAAAATTTATATTTTGTCGATTTCCAAAATGTGCCATAACTTCGTCATTTTCTAAAATGTCTAAAAAAGCTTTCTACTGGCTTTTTTTCACTGGGAATTTGATACTATATGCCTATTTTTTTAATCTTTCGTTTTTGCCTATCTAACCTAGAAGTACCTGTACGTATAATCCATCTTCTAACAGGAGTTATTCCAACCTAAAAGAAGCAGTGAAAGGGCTGATGCTGATTGGATTCAATCAAGTAGACTGAAGGGCATATCACCAGAGTGACATAACTAGTCATGAATCATGACTACATCCTCCGATCACTATTATTGCTGTAATTTGACGTACGACACGTGATAGGACTATTATTCAGCACTCTCCATTATCAATGGAGTGAAAGTGTTGTACCGTGAAAATATCCTCTTTTGTTTATGTGCAAACACCGTTGTTAACAGATTCAATTTGTAAATTGATACGTTCACATCGTCAATTGCATGTGCAATGTTGATAAATTGCCAGTTCATGCTTTAATTATATCGTAAGACTAATTTCGAAGGCAACCATCATCATTTTAATGGTACTAATAAGGCTTCGTGTAGAGCGATGCTACATTGACTGATGTATTGTGGGAGTATTTTAATTGAAATCGATGGTAAGATCGCAAAAAACTTTCGACTAACTTGAAAACTCTAATTTCCTAGTTCGATACATCATCAAGAAGGTTAAATGGGTCCATTACGACCCCTCATACTTATATAGGTGCTGAAAAAATGAAGACTCAGCTACTGAGCTCGATGAAATTTCGAGATTCATTACTGGAAGAGCTATTCTTTCAGAATTTGACAGGAATATTTCTTCGATCATCGAAAAATGATTGTATTTCCCTCTTCAAATAAAAATTCATCATTAAAATCATTCTCTTCAGGATTAATACGTTTCTGGCAGCAATCATAACAACATCGATGTTCTAGTTTCGCTCGATCAAAATGAAAAAAAATTAGTACGCCTGCTGTCGAGAGTCTACAATACATTTCAATCCCTCATTAAGCTATTCTCTCTGATTTCCTCGATGTAACAAATCGTGACAATCTTGGCTTGATTTGGTCCCAAGATGGATAACTCCTTTCACTAGAGTCATAACAAAGGTGCAAGATGTGCAATTAGTTCCTCCATTGGATCTGCATTCATCCATTATATTTCACGTTTATAACAGATGTTGAAAAACCCCTCTGCACAAAATTACCTTTTGTTGATTGAAATATAGATTTCATTGGAAAGATTTGAAGCTGTTGTACAAGTGTTTGATAGAGGGATGGTCATAATGATGATCACGAATAGGAAATTTAACCATGGAAAACAAGAAATGATCAACATATTGTTTCTCTTATAAATGATCGAGTACCTGACCAAAATCTCAACAAACCTTGTAGAACGATAACCCAATTCCACTATTTGTCTATTCAAGGATATGTATACCAATTTTTTTACTTAATCCAGAACGCTCTCCAATCCATTGTCCTCAGCTTCATTCTCAGTCGAATCTCTTTCTGATTTCACGCGAATATTTTATATGGTTCGTATTTGTTTAATGAACGACCATTGTAATTTGGCGCAGTCATAGGAAATCCGTCTAAAAAGTTAATCAGTGTCAATTATCTAACATGCGGATATTGTAGAAATGATTTATATGGGGATATCGTGTAAATTGTAAGACATTCATGGGGCTTTAATTGAGTACCAACAAGTCGATTGTACTGGACGGATATCGGACTCCTCTATACTGAGGATCGTATAATATATGTGATTTAACAGAGAGATGTGAAAGGAGTTATAAACAACAAGCATATCCTTCGACTGATAATTATTCTGCTCAGATAGATGATCTGGATTCTTTATAGAACAGTGTTTATATCACAGCGTTGTTAATTTTATATGAGATGAGGAAACAGAAGAGCATTCACATTCCTCAACTGATATTCAGTCAGAAGTCAGCAGATTCAAACATCTGAAGATATCATTTAATTTCACATGAGAATTTCGTGAGGTTGTGTCAAAGATTTCGTGTCATATTTGATTAGCCAAAGCCGGATTAAAACTATTACGTAAGGCTCATTTCACATGTACTATACTAATTTGGTTGTCCCAACCAACAAAGCTATGTTGTATGAAAATATTGAGGACGTAATCATTTCGTGATCAAATCGTTGGTCTTTATATGCCTACCATTTTTCATTCCTTGCTAGGCAACTAAAACTGTTAGAATTTGTAGGAAGAAGAGCATCAAACTTATCTAGAAATATTCTACATGAAACAATCAATAAATAATAAGTTCATAATCGACTTAAACTGAAGCAAAATGTCCTAAATATGAATGAGAATATGAATTTTTTAATTATGAATGGACCTGGGGGACAAATTATGGATATAAATTGGGCTATTGTTTAGGTGAATGTCGTAAAGATGAAGTTTGAAAATGAATCATCAGTGAAATTTAACCCAATTTGACGTTTTTCGAAATTAATAAATTTAAACTCCTTCATCTTTGATCGTTACTTTTCTGCTTTGTCAATAAATATATTGCTTCTGTATAGTTTACCTCAGCCAACTCATATATGTTAGAAGTAAAGTAAAGAAAGATGAAGATAACTTCGATACTTTCGAAAGTCACTGAACCAAAAACTACCTAGTCTGGATAATCCAATTGTGTCACCATTTTATCATCGGTATTTTCAGTATAAAAACTTTGCATTCTTCAAAACGCACCTACCTAATTTTCTTCTTAGCTTTTTCTTCCAAGACGAACTCAGGTCAGAGGTTACAACATGTAACAATCTCTATAAATACAGGTTAGACACAAAATGATGACAGACATTATAATATTATCACCAATCACTACCCAGCGTATCGATGCGTTCAGTGATTAGGTAATTCCTCAATGTATAATAATTAAAATTGATAGATTGCACCAGTTTACGTAACATATGCCCGTATTTGAGAAGATGTAATGGAATCTGAAATGTAAATATGGAATCGAAAGATTCTAGAATGCGGAAATGGTGGTTTAAAACTCATAACGACTGCGATTTCACATCCTAGTACCCATATAGGTTGTTTTTATTATATTTGTAATAGTTTACGGTTATTCCCGAAACAACAATTTAGGTATTCGTTGCTTCAAATGATGGAGGATATTTCCTATATGAAATTATGCAATTCCACATGGCATTAGGTACGTTTAAGCCTATAAGATCCAGATGAACACCTTTGGATAGCTTTCAGCGTCTTTTCTCTTTAATTTTTTTCCGTAGTGTGATCAATAATGTCGAATAGTAATCTCCGGTTATTGTTCTACCCTTATCCAAAAAATCAATCATGATTACTTCATGGCAATCTCAAAAAACTGAGGCAAGAACTTTTCCAGCAGATTTTTGGACACAAAACCTCTTAGGTCTTGGAGAACCAGAGTGTCGCCATTCCATCGATTGTTGCTTTGTTTCTGGAACCGTAGAAATGTACCCAAGTCTCATCCATAGTAAGAATTCGGTTTAAGAAGTCTACATCGTTTTCAAGTCGAGCACAGATCGAACGCGATGCTTCTACCCTTGCACGCTTTTGGTCAACACTCAAACATTGGGATATCCATTTTGCAGCAATTTTTGTCATGTCCAAATTGACGTGAACTTTCCGTTCGTGCTTCAGCAGTGAGAGTTGAGCGTCTTCATACCTGGCTAAAAAGAAAGCTAGTGCCACGGCTGTCTGATAAATCTCTTAATATTCCAGTTGCTCAATAGGGTATTGTGTCTAAGGTCGTGACAGACTATCCGATATGTTCTATACACGCGATAACGTAGCACAAGAAAGTGAAATTTTCTTGATACTCGTTTCTGTGATGCGTATTCGACCAAACACGTTTTCTGGTTTCACTTTCTGCAGGAAGTGTTGGACGAATATGAAGATCGATCGGAGAGTTATTGGAAGTTGAAGTTGGGCTTGTCTTCCTGCAAGTGTCTAAAGTCTGGGCCCCTAGGGGAGACTTATGTAACGTCGTGTTTTGATGTAGCCTCTTCATGCAGGAAAGTTTCGAAAAATGGCTTGAACTGTTATTGATGTCTTATAGTATTAGTTGATTAAGGTGACTTCAGAGAGGTTGGATGTCAGCTCATAATATTCAGTGCATATTCCAATTTGAGACATCTCAAATCGCAATCAATAAAAAAGTAACAAATAACTCTGTTTCTCATTGAAACTACGCAACATCCATTTGGCATTAGACAGTTCTGCATGATGGTTCTCTCATCGCTCGATCAACCACAATAACTGTTAAGAAATTAGATCGATTCTCTATTTCCTAATTCATCACTTGGTTTTATTGCCAAACTGAAACTCCCATTGCGCAAACGTTGTATGTCGAATTCTTATTGCTCTGAAAATGTCAGAAGAAGCAACAGATGAAGAAACTACACTTAATTTATCGATATGACTGCAGCTTTGGGTAACACTTGATGATAATTTAGCCAGCTGTAAAGCGTGAATTTTTTTCCTAGCCATCATTTCACGGCGGAATAGAATCGATCGAATGAATTAAGTTCATTTATTAACTTGTTTTGGCGTTGAGAAAGTGGAGATCGTAAAATGGTCAGAAAATTGGCAAAATATGTGATGAGGATTTCGTTATTTCTTCTTCCTTCGCTATGAGGAAAAGAAATATTTGCATGGATCAATATGAAGCCATTATTTCGACTAAATTGATCCATTAGTGCCTTGTGAAACTAATATACTATAAATTATCATATTAATCACCCAAAATTATTGCACATCCCATCAACAACTTTTCCAATCCATAATTTGAATTTGTTTTGGCAACTTCGTACTTACGCCCAATTTAATCTTTTATTTATGGAGTTTTTATGCTTATTCTTTATGAAATCTATCTTTATAAATGGAGTTATAGATGTTGAGTCAATTTTATGAATTAATCGATCACAGGCTATGAATATTCTTGAGCAATTAACGAAAAACGTTTTCAACATATTGGATTGATAGTTTTCCGAAACTCAAACGATTTGTACGAGGATATATTGAAAAATTCTTAGCCTACTACAGAACCAAACAAAATTTCAATGTCAAAATATTTTATTACCCAACATATCCTCCTCTTAATGGGATACATTTATTACAGCGAACCTGCAACATCTCTAGACCTTTCAAAAAAAATGTTTCTTCTTGCTCTGCAAACCAGACCTCCACAGCTTTTATTACCTCCTCGTTGGAAGAAAATTTACGACCTTTTTAACTTTTTTTCAGTCGAGAAAGAGATGATAGTCGGATGGAGCCAAATCTGGTGAATAAGGGGGGTGTTCTAGTAATTCAAACCCTAAATCACGAAATTTTTGCATGGCAACATGAGATTTTTGTGCAGGGGCGTTGTCCTGCAAAAACAAAACATCTTTGGATAGCTTTCCGCGTCTTTTCCCTCCAATTTTTTTCCATAGAGTGGTCAGTAATGTCGAATAGTAATCTCCGGTTATTGTTCTAAACTTATCCAGAAAATCATTCATGATTACTCCATGGAAATCCCAAAAACCAAGAACTTTGGACCCGTAACTTAGGTCTTGGAGAACCAGAGTGTCACCACTCTATCGATTGTTGCTTTGTTTCTGGATCGTAGAAATGTACCCAAGTCTCATCCATAGTAACAATTCGGTTTAAGAAGTCTACATCGTTTTCAAATCGAGCACAGATCGAACGCGATGCTTCTACCCTTGCACGCTTTTGGTCAGCATTCAAACATTTGGGGATCCATTTTGCAGTAATTTTTCTCATGTCCAAATTGATGTGAACTATATGATGAACGCGTTCGTATGAAATATTCAGTGCTTCAAATATCCGTTTCCGCCCAATTCGACGGTCTGAAGAAATCATGTCATGAACTGCATCGATATTTTCGGGGACTGACACAGAAACTGGCCTTCCCGATCGGTCATCATCTTCAATGGAAAATTCACCGTTTTTGAAGCTTGCAGTCCAATTTTTCACGGTCGCATGCGAAGGACATTGATCACCAAGGGTATTAAGCACATCTTAGTAAATCTTTCTTACCTCTTAATCCTTTTAAATAGTGGTACTTGATGATGGCTCGATACTCCAATTTTTCTATTTTCACAATTTCGGTGGACATCCTTCTTTCTTTTAATAAATTGCGTAACTCTGGTTTACTTTTTTGACCTCAAACTTCACACTGACACTTCTAATGAGTTATTGTTCGTTGCTATGGTAACGCAATATTTTTTTTCATGCATGGAACTGGTCTAGGCTAACTAGATATCAATACATCTTCGTATTGTTGGAAATACTGGAATTTTTTTCTGTGCAGCTTTGGAAGAGTTCAGAACTTGGATGGGTTATCGCTCTGCTCTAAAATTGCTCCACTGGAATCACCGTTTCACACGAAATACGGAATCGTGCAATAATCCGCCTAATACGAAAATAAGCCGTTTCCAATAACGCAAAGAAGAAATTGAGTTATGCCATCAAAGGTCAATTTCAACAAATGCTAAATTCTTCAGGAATTCCACCCAACAATGAATACACCCACATCATTCGCCTTCCAAGCCAAAAAGCATCCAACTCAACACCGATGTACTTGAAATAACTCCGTACAAAGTTGTATTATTCACATTTAATATCTAGGTCAAGATTCCTGGGTACACAACGCTGGCAATTGTTTCTGATCGAATTTTGCGGGTGGATTCTTCATTAAGACATCGATACCATCATTTCTTCCACACCTCTGATTCAATAAGCAAACACGTTGGAGTAATTTGCAATTACCATTGTGATTCAGAATGTTTGAAGATTGCATGAGGGAATTCTTCAATGGTCTACACAGTTGATGAAAGAGAAATCATTTGTTTTGTTCCTCTGGTAGAAAATTGTGTGTATGACTTGAGTGGTTTTGTGTTAATTGGAAAACAATGTTGATTTTACTTGTCGATTGTGGTCTACGGTGAAAAGAATGAAAAAACCATTGTTTGGTGAGAAACCTCTATGAGACTCGAATGAGACTTTCTTATTATCCATAGGTAGGAATAACACCAGAAAAAATATTGAATTCTCAATGAATATGAATAGAAACTACTATAGTGGGTCATTTTAGAGAAATTTGATTTTCAAAAATAAAAAATATCTGTGATATTCGGAAAATTGGGTACATTGGCTGAATACAACCCTGTTTAAGATCCACAGATTTGTTCTCTCATAGATTTAGCTTGCTATTCTCAAGGGCATATTCTTTCTCGTTTTGCTGAATTCTCCCAGGTTTGGAACTGTTTCTTGTGTATATACAGGGTGATTCTTTACTTTTCTTGAAATTTCAATAGCAGTTTTATTAGTTTGCAATCCACTAATCCACGCTTTATTTTCAGACGACAGCGACATGTACATGGAAGAAAACAGACCTCTGTCAGACTACGCACAGGACTACCAACCCCAAGCGAATTTCTACCCCTCCTTCCCATCATACCAGAATCCCCCCTCAGGTCACTCAAGACCCTTCTACCAGCAGCAAGAAGGAGCTTACAGTCACCGTCCTCAGGGGTCCTACCAACAGCGCTTTGACTACGACACTGCCAAGTACACAGGATACAAGGATACACCTCGGGATACATCCTCGGAGAACCTGGACGTCCTTGGCTCCGGAAACTTTGGGGTAATCAAGGGTGGTACCTTCTACCAGGGAAGCGAAGGTGGAGACAGTTCCAATTATGACGATGAATACTCCTCGTACTACCAAAATGGTCACGGAAGGCCTTCTTCATTTTATTACAACCAGAACCCGAGGCCTTATCAGCATGAACAATTCGCGAATTTTAGGGACTTTGCAGATATAAACACACCCTCCTACAGTCAATACATCGTGGTGTACGCAAATAAGAACGGTACTACTCAAGATACCGCACCGGTTGTGGCTAAAAAAAGGCCTAATAACATTTTTGAAAGTCTGGCTCAGCTGGATGACCAGGATGATCCTACCACCACTAATCCACCGAAGAAACTGTCGAAATTCAAGAGGAAATTAGCCCTTCTTCCTAGAGAGAAAAAAGTTAGAGCTAAGACTGAAGGGAAGGGTCAAGCAGATAATGCTGAGCCTCTACTAGCTTTAAGCTAAAATAATTCTGTATTACCTTTAATTAACGTACCTGAGTGAGGCTTATAAGAGATTTGGCTGCAAATCAGCCTGTTCTCGCTTGTTATAGAGCGTGGAAAACCTAATAGAGGGAACCTGAAGATCTTTGCTCCCTCAAAACACCATTTCAGTTTTCCTCGATGGAAAACCATGAAATTGAGCTGTATACGACTTATAATTTTTTATGAGCATTGAATTCAATCGATTTATCTCGAATCATGAGCATAATATAAGTAGATTATAGTAGTTCAAGACAGAAGAATCAGAAATGTCATTTTATGGTCTGTTGAAACTCTACTCCGACTGACTTTATTTAAGGAAATTTAATTTCAGCGAGAATCCCATGAGGACTTTCTGAGAAATTCAGTTTTTCATCCCAAAATGTTTCAAATATGTTGAATTAATAAATACTAAGTTAGAAATAATAAACTATTCAAGGACTAAATGGATCAATAATTGGAAGAAATGAAAGGAAGGAATATAACAATGTAAATAGACTTGTTGTAAGTTTCATGAATAATCGATTAATTGTAAATGACAAAAAGAATACTTTACATATTGATATGAAAACTGTTGGATGCTTTTGTAAGTAGTGATGAATGAATTTATCGAATAAAATTAGTTTTTCAGCGAACCTCAGTGTTTTCTTCTATAATTCGTAGTTTGGGATTTAATATTCAATGAAAAGTGAAACATCATCTCTTCCCAACTTCCTTTAATCGTCAGGAATGTCAGGGACTAAATTTAGACAGTCGGAGAGCAAGCCCCCTGAATAATTCAACGATTTGATTCTACTCTAACGCCACCCCCTCCCTCCAAGACTTTTCCGAGGTGCGAAAGGTGCCCCTAAAATGAGAACAGCCGGCAATAAAGACATAAATCCTATTTTATGGTTTTACAGTCTTCCAACGACCGGAATGTGAAACTCAACCAAACTGAGTTTCCCACCCTGGAATGTCTATCCATTTCTTTCACGGGTAGTTTGTTGTCTGGGGGATGCGGGAGGTTTTAAAGTTAATATTCTATGCGTTTTCCGACGCGAAAAATTGTAATGTTATCGCTGGTTTACATCGGCGATAAAGTAATTCGGTTATGGGATCTTATTTTGCCAAGAAGATCTAGAAGGTCTTGTCTTGATTTAAGGTAACATCTGAATAAACAATTGTAAGAAGAAAAGATCGGAATTGAAAGATGTTAACAATTTTCGGGTAATCATAGGTATAGATCATATCATCAACAATGGAAAATTGGTAGATTATAGGTAGGTAGGATATTTAAATATCCTGTTAGAGCTTTCCCCCAAATTTTTCCAGAATTTCAAAGGTCTTTTCAAACTACTCATGCAAATTTATAGAAGAAAAAGAACAAATTGAAGCACTCATTCAAAAATATCCAGAAGAATGGTAATTCAAGCAAATTTTGAGCAATTTTTCCAAATCGATTGAAGGTTTTCCCGTCTTAATATCATTTCAATCTCCAAGATTGTTGAAAGAGCAAATTCATCAGTTTATTCGCTTGGTGACGAAATGATATAGAATAGAGTGTTTCGACAAATCAAAGTTTTCCAATAGTTAAATGTGAAATTTCGCCATCTAGCGGCAAAGTCTCGGAATAACCCAAATCCTTATTGGAATTTTATGTCGAGCAGATACCAAACTTGTTGAATTAGGAGAAATGCCATCTATTGTTCAACATTCAAACTGCAGAAATTCCATACAGATACCGTTACTTCCCAAAGCAGAAAACTGTTATGAACATGATGAAAATACGAATTTTTCAAGAGTCGACCCAATATAATTTTCAGAATCTTTCTTAAAATCAAGCTCCCATATCAGAAAACCAGACAATTTGTTCCTCATTGTGAAAAAACTAGCGTTTCATTACATATTGCAGTGAAGTACAGCGTCACCTATTGGCGACGTTGTTCATTCAAAACAACAGGGATAGATGACGCTTCGACAAAACAGTTGTCGTTCATTCTGTTCTGGAGATGAGCGCTAGATGGCACAAGGAGACAATTTCATATTTCCTTTTTGTCCACGAACTTTGAATTGTGAATTCCGAATATTCGTATGAGACATGTGGAATTTAAACCCTAGGTTCGGAGCACTCAAACATTTACGTAAGAGTTGAGCCATTTCAAACATTGGAAGGTAAGTGGAGAGATCTCAAACATTTACGCGCGTTTCTGAACTATCTGAAATTAGTGACTCAAACTTTGAAGGCTGAGTAGAGCGATCTCAAACTCTGAAGGTTGAGTGGAGCGATCTCAAACTAACGTGTGAGTTAAGAGATCTCAAACATTCACGTACTATTTGGGCGGTCGCAAACAAGTGCGAGTGGAGCGATCTCAAACATTAACCAGCGAGTGGAGCAATCTCAGAAATTAACTTGATAGTTGAGCGAATGGTAGGATCTAAGAACGTGCGAGTTGAGCGATCTCAAAAATTTAAGTCAAATCGAAGGATCTCTAATTTTTACGCGCGAGGTGAGCGGTATCAAACTTTGGAAGGTGTGTGCAGCGATCTCAAAAGTTGAAGGCGATTTGAACGATCACAAACAATAGCCCGAGTTGAGTGATCTCAAATATTTTTGTGATAGTTGAGTGATCTCGAACGTCGAAGCGCGAGTTGAACAATCACAAACATTGAAGACGAGTTGAACGATCACAAACAATAGCGCGAGTTAAGTGATCTCACATATTTTTGGGAGAGTTGAACAATCTCAAACATTGAAGACGAGTTGGACGATCACAAACAATAGCGCGAGTTAAATAATCTCAAATATTTTTGTGAGAGTTGAACAATCTCAAACATTGAAGACGAGTTGAAAGATCACAAACAATAGCGCGAGTTAAGTAATCTCAAATATTTTTGTGAGAGTTGAACAATCTCAGACATTGAAGACGAGTTGAACGATCACAAACAATAGCGCGAGTTAAATAATCTCAAATATTTTTGTGAGAGTTGAACAATCTCAAACATTGAAGACGAGTTGAACGATCACAAACAATAGCGCGAGTTAAGTGATCTCAAATCTTCTGTGAAAGTTGAGCGATCTCGAACGTCGAAGTGCGAGTTGAACAATCTCAAACATTGAAGACGAGTTGAACGATCACAAACAATAACGCGCGAGTTGAGGGATCTCGAAAGTTGAAGGCGAGTTGAAGGATGTCAAATATTAACGCGCGAGTAGAGCGGTCCCAAACAGTGCAGTGAAAGTGGAGCGATCTCAAACTTTCTTTTCAGAGAGGAGTGAAAACGTGCCAATAATAAACTAGTCGGTCAAATACCTATGTATTTAATATCGACAGCCAGTTTTGAAAAGAATTGCCACTTTTAATGTACAAATGGGGAAAAGATATGTGTTTCACTCCTTATTTGTGAAGAAATACACTGTTTTCGAATTATGAATGATCTGTTGGACATTTAGGGATTTGAGTGGAATAACTCCTTCCACTTCAACTCCTACTTACCTCCTCTCTCATACCCCATTCGAGAGAGTATCCGACCAAGAACATCGCCTTATGAGAAGGAAAATCCCCCCACAAAATAAACGAGAAGCGAGCAGTCAGGGCGATGATAAAGTAATCTAACTTAGATAAACCAATCTAGACTTTCTTTATTGCCTTTCAGCTTCAAGGAATGCCACAATTTTCCGACTAGTGTGTCATAAATTCACTACAGCCAATTTGTAAGAGCGCTCTTCGAAAAGTTGGAAAATAAGCGACATATATACCGAGGAATTTTATTGCTGTTGAATTGAGCTACAGCTCTTGGTTCGTGATTTAAATTGTTTTCGCGAGAAAGCTTTTCATCGGTGAATTTGTGTTATTTGTAGAGATGTAGAGGCATAGAAAGATATTTCAGTATTGGTAATTTTTATTGTGATGAAAATTAACGTTCATAAAGTCATTGTATTTTCAATAAAATAAACCTAATATTCACTTTCGATTCTGTTGAGGTAGTTTCATTACAAATATTCGATACAAATAAAGAACTTCTTGTATATAGAATAAATATTTCGGGGATAGTGGTAGAAAAATATTTCACCCAAAATTTCAAAGCTTAAAGATTAAATAACACTGATATGATGGGACAAAATGATTTTCTCCTAATTTTCTGTAGGAATTAATTGATAAATTCAAAGGCTTCCGGACCATGTTAAAAATCATAGAACCTATTGGACAAGTTTGGAGCATCCAAGACACCCCTAACATCTAATTTAGGCCCGATCCCAATCACCTGCAAGAGATCCCTGGCATCACAACAATATATGAAACCTTTGGAGCCGTCCATCCAAGCTGATCTGTCCCAACCATAACGGTTGCAAATGTTGGTGCACAACTTATCCTTGGTCCCTAACCTAGTCACGAAAGGGTTGTTCAGTGCTACGAAAGCTATAGCTTTTCTCGACTTTTTCGAGTAGATTATTTTCCACATGAATCTGGGAACTGCAAGTTTCGATTTGGAAACTAGGAAAATATTGGTGGGAGCTTCGTTGACATCTGGTAACTGGAGGACTTTGTAGCTACCAGTGTGAACCTGAAACAAGATAGTTTTAACACTGCTACATTCAAGGGTTTCTAATGGCTGACCTCCAAATCTTCACCGTAAAACGCTGCAGTATCCCTCACCAGATACTCCAGCCTCTTCCAGTTACCATTGTTGATGGCTTGCCATTGGGGAACAGTGTTAATATAGAAAAAAGTCGCATATTGCCAAGAGGCAAACAGGAAATCAGCGTCTGGTGCTAAGTGTCCCCTGGCCAAATACGAACTCTTGTTGATGTACTGAGCTGCAAGCTTAGCAGAACCGAGAACACTGTTGAAAGTTGCTTTTTCGTACGTTTGCTTGTAGGCAACATCAGCTGACACCCCTGGACCAAGTCCTTCAGTGCTGAAGGGTGGTCTAAAGTTAGATTTCGAAGCATCTAAAAAAAAATCGTTTCCAGAAGAATCCGTTTATTGGCAAAACAACAGAATACTCACAATCCATCTCACTTCCAATCAACACGTGGGAGGAATACAGAGCGTTCCCATTTTTACCGTCATAACATGTTTCAATCAGGGTCAAAAACTGTCCTCTTTCCACTGGAAATCCTATTTTGATAATGCGACCCTGTCCGTTTGCACATTTCGTGTTTGTACTCATGGTGGCCCCTCTAACACCCTTAGAACATACCACCTTCTGGAAGTCCTCATTTTTCTTCAAGATCTTTATCGTTTGCTCGTTTACACAGGTGATAACTGACGAATTGGTGTTTGCTTGAAAAATGCGATTTTATCAGAGAAATGATTCAAGCTCCACGAGAATAATGCTGTGTGGACTCATAATGATAAGATGAAATATCAGTATCTATTGAATGTGCTTTAAGGATATGTCTGGAGTGAACATTAAGGTCCTTATTACTCAGAATCCTTATGTGCCATGGTACGAGGTTTTTTAGTACGTGAATTGAATACAGCGTTGAATAAATGTTTTGTTTTCATTCAATTGATGATATTTTTCTTCAGATAGCGATTTGAATCAACTTACTGATGGCTAGGGTATTTCTGTAGCTAGGACAAAGAAGAATAATCCTCTCATCTTTACTCAATATAACGTTGCCTTTGTCTGGGATGATAAGTTTATATTTAGAGGTAGAGTTGTCAACCAACACTGGCATATGTTCTTCATCGGCTGCCCTCAGAGGTAATGAACATCCTGAATCAAAATCGTGCGTTATAAGTTCACATTTCGTGTTCAATCCACAGAATAACGTTCAAACTGCAACACTGTGAGAGTACAAGTAGATCCGTATATTTACCTTTGGAAGAAACTCCCACAAACTGGAAAAACACCAGCGCGCCGACCAAAACAATCACAGCACTGAACATAACATTCTTACTCATACTGACGACCAATTCGAACTAACAATAAAGAGCTATTTCCATTCGAGACAGCGTGCCCGATAAAATAATTGACTTTGAACGACTAATTATATATCCGGCAAAAACCGAGATTGATGTATGGCCGTGTGTAAACAGATCTAGGAAACTATTAATCGATTTAGAGTTAGTTTTGACCGATAAGTGGAAAGATTGTCGTAGCACGTAGCAGATAAGGAAACCGATTGTTGCAGAATCCAGGAAATAATGGGGGTTTAGGAAACGGAAACGCAGATTGAGATGTTCTTGAACGATGCCTGGAAAGCTTTCGTTCCATTTGTCGTTAAATTTTAATGCCCTGTATTTTTCCTTCACCGCGATACCTTTTCAAGGCATCTTTGGTACTGTTGCTTTATTTCGAAGCTTAGTGTTGTCCTTGTAATTATGAATCACCATTTACGCCTACTAGAAATGTTTCCTCAAAAATAATGACAATAACTGTTCTTAGGGAATCGTCAAGGAGTAGAGAATAGTCTCATGTATGCTATAATCCAAACTGTAACATTATACTAAACTAGTGAGCCAGGAGATCCACCTTGTAGGTAGGTACGAGGATATATTGAAAAATTCTTAGCCTACTATAGAACCAAACAGAATTTCAATGTCGAAATATATTATTACTCAACATATTCTCCTCTTATTCGAATACATTTATTACAGCGAACCTTCAACGTCTCTAGATCTTTAGAAAAAAAGTTCCTTCTTGCACTGCAAACCAGACCTCCACAGCTTTTATTACCTCCTCGTTGGAAGAAAATTTACGACCTTCCAAACATTTTTTCAGTTGAGGAAAGAGAATTCAAACCCTAAACCACGAATTTTTTGCATGGCATCATGACATTTGTGTGCAGGGGCGTTGTCCTGCAAAAACAAAACACTTTTGGTTAGCTTTCCGCGTCTTTTCTCTTTAATTCTTTTCCATAAAGTGGTCAGTAATGTCGAATAGTAATATCCGGTTATTGTTCTACCCTTATCCGAAAAATCAATCATGATTACTCCTTGGCAATCCCAACAAACAGAAGCAAGAACTTTTCCAGCAGATTTTTGGACACGAAACTTCTTAGGTCTTGGAGAAACAGAGTGTCGCCATTCCATCGATTGTTGCTTTGTTTCTGGATCGTAGAAATGTACCCAAGTCTCATCCATAGTTGCAATTCGTTTTCAAATCGAGCACAGATCGAACGCGATGCTTCTACCCTTGCACGCTTCTGGTCAACATTCAAACGTTTGGGGATCCATTTTGCAGCAATTTTCCTCATGTCCAAATTGACGTGAACTATATGATGAATCGTTCGTTTGAAATATTCAGTGCTTCAGATATCCGTTTTAGCCCAATTTGACGGTCTGATAAAATCATGTCATGAACTGCATCGATATTTTCTGGGACTGACACAGAAACTGGCCTTCCCGATCGGTCATCATCTTCAATGGAAAATTTACGTCTTTTGAAGCTTGCAGTCCAAGTTTTCATGGTCGTATACGAAGGACATTGATCACTAAGGGTATTAAACATATCTTCATAAATCTTCTAACCTCTTAATCCTTTTAAATACAGGTACTTGATGATGGCTCGATACTCCAATTTTTCGATTTTCACAATTTCCGTGGACATCTTCTTTCTTTTAATTCATTGCGTAACTTTGGTTTACTTTTTTGACCTCAAACTTCACACTGACACTTCTAATGCGTGATTGTTGGTTGCTATGGTAACGCAATATTTTATTTATGCATGGAACTGGTCTAGGCTAACTAGATATCGATACTCCAAGAAAATAACCGAAAAGTACACTTAATTTTCCATTTTATGTAACCTAATCTAACCCAACCTAACCTAACTTAAACTAATCTTAGGCAACATTACATTTTGTGAAATAACCACAGCGGACAAAATCGCTTTGGTACCTTCAATGGACTGCCGCGCAATTCAACACAGCCTCAAAACCCCCCCCCCTCTAGCGTGTCACCCTCGAAACTCAAAAACAGAATTAAATCGTGAATAATTGATGCCATATTTTTCGCGGTCGCAATTTTTCTTGAGGGCGGCGCCTTTGTTCTCAGGTATTGCTAGGTAAACACAATAAGACGACGCTTTTCCGCCTTTTTCGTTCGCAATTTTGGCGAAACTTAATTTTCCCGTATTAGGCTCGGGGTACAATGGCAAACTTCACCCCCGCTGGGAGCGCTATATAGACAGTTCAATCTAGCTCCAGGTCGCGAGATCTGGCCCGGTAATTGGATAACGCGATGATTTCTGACTGCGAGGTCTAACGGGCTAATTTGATTAGTTGCAAGTTGAAAAATATGCCATCGAAATTATTGGGTTTTTACAGGCATGCGAAGAATTAATCAGTTTTAGATTGAAACGGTGAGTCTTCGAGCAAAAAAATGAAAGATCTGAAAAAAAAAAGATAGCCACCTCTGATTTTATTGTCTCAATAAAGAATTGAGTTCAATGCCTATGTGCGGAGCATGGATAAGTGTCATCTATGTCACGATGGATGCCATCCCAGATCGAAAAGGTCTGGATGTATTGATATCTAGTTAGCCTAGACCAGTTCCGTGCATGTATGCAAGTGTCCAGAGCTGGCTGGTCTAAGAACCATTCATATGTGGAAACCGGTCCTGGATACTTAGGAAGTAGCGGCCCCTAAGGTGTTATCAAAACCATTGACGACCTTCTTGGGTTCCTGTGAATGAGTAGGGTAGAGAACAAAAGATCTACAGTCCCTGGCCAGTTTATTAGACGCACTGAGGATTTTTTTTATATTTACTGGTATTGCTCGAGGAAAAAGCAGAATATTTGAATTTCATTTCCACAGAATGTTAGTTTCATCTACGACTCTCATTAAATTGTTCTATTTGGCATTTATTTTTGATGTTGTAGTATTAGTACTTAAGTATGAATCAGTACTATGTCTTCCAGTGGACGTCTTGCATTCTGCAGGTTCGGACGTTATTTCGATAATCCACATATGCAATCATCATCCACGAATGAAGCAAACCGAACAATTCTGCATTGATAGTATGAAGCTCTCATAGCTACACAGGGTGGCTCAGCAAAATATTAGAATTTCATGTTTAATCATCAATAAATCAATATTTTTTATTGAATATGATATATTATATGTGAAAACAATTCACAGATGAAGTATATGTAACATATACATTCAATTTAATAATTCAATATTGAGATTTTGCATCGAATCAATGCGTCTAATAATATGGCCAGGGACTGTACATGGTCGCAGTTCCCGGAAGTCTAACCGAGCCCCAACCATAAGTTGAATACGGCTAGGTCATGGTGAATCTATATCAAATAGTGCGAATTTCTGTTGGTTTATGATCTTAGCACTTGGTTCTTAACACGACAGCAGGAAATCAGGTGATGTTACATAAGCAAAGCTCATAATCAGGTTAGATTAGATTAGCTAAGCTTAGGTTAGGTTGCGTTGGATTAAGTTAGGTCAGAGAAAAGACTTTGATTCGACAGCGAATTCATCATCGATGAATCTAGCTCAAGTTTGATAACTTTTTCATCTTAAACTTCTACTCAACAACATTTAGCGCAGTAAAAACAATACGAAACGAGTAAACAATAAATGAATGAATTATGCCGTCTATGACTGGACGTTCAAACTCATATGTCACTTGTCACATAGTTTCGATATAGTTTTTAATATGCAGATGACTGCGCTCTTATCGCTAGCAGCTCAGAGAATCTACAGATAATGTTGGACACCTATAAACGTATATACGAAGATTTGGGCCTTAGACACAATATTGACAAAACCAAAGTCCACCAGAAAGCCTTCAAACAGATATCAGCTTGGAGGAAAAAATCTAGGACAGGTCGAGCAGTTCAAATACTTGGGAAGCTTCATGAAAACTAGGGCTAACCTGGACACGGAAATACACAACCGTATCAATTCGGCATCACGGGCATTCTGGAAGCTGAAGAACAGAGTGTTTCAAAATCTCGACCTCAATCTGAAGACCAAGACAGCTGTTTACAAAACAGCGGTCCTCCCAACGCTCCTTCACGGAAGCGAAAGCTGGACACCCTACAAGAGACATATTAAACAGCTTGAACAAACGCAACAACGTCATCTAAGACAAATAAGGCACATCAGATGGTTCCACAAAGTTTCAAAGGCGGAAGTCTTGCAGCGCGAGTTGTACAACAATTGAGACTCAAGTAACGAGGGCCTGACTCAGATGGAGCGGCCACATTCTGAGGATGCAAGACACAAGACTCCCCACAATAGCTCTGCATGGCGAATGCACAGAGGGAGCTCGGAATCCAAGAGGCTAATATAAGCGGTTTAAGGATATACTGCATCAAACCCTAGAATCAGTTAATGCCAATCATAACTGAGAACAACTAGCGTTAGTTAGATCACAGTGGAGGTCTTTGGTCCACAGTTATAATGGAGACTCGAGAAGAATACAGCGGTGGCCAGATCTGGTTGGTGACTATCCATGCCTGGAGTGTGGAAGGATCTGTAGGTCACGGTTGGGTCTCTTCAGTCACAGGGTGGCACACAGTCGCAACTAGCCCTAAGAAATTAGGGTTTGATAGCACCGATTCTTTTTTTTTTCAATCTCCTTGTAGGTTTATTCTCGGTAACGGGATACAGCAATGATGAATGATGAGTTTCGATGGTTCTCATCTTCCTGATTATATCGCGATGACTCGCATCCTGTATAAATATAATTTCGAAGGATCTGAGGGGAAATATCTATACGAACCGGTCCCAGACGCCATCACTTCCAATACACAACAACACAGCGACGCAGCCAAACTCGAAATTATGTATAGTGCTCATCCGAGGATCGGAACTGGGAAAGACACGTCTGTAATTGAGAACGGGGAATCCTCGGACTTGTTTCCATTAATTAACGGGGAATCCCCAGTCGCTGCAAGACATCGGAAACGGGCGGCAGTCTCTAGATTCGCATATCCGGCTGCAGCGACAAGTCTCTAACTCGGATACATGGCCTCATCAGCACTCGCCTTTTAATTCGTTACCGTCGGAACATTTCCGTGTGTATCAGGAATTTGCAAATGTGAAGATATGGGTCTTTGGGGGCCTTATTTATCATCGGTTTAATTTTTGAAGTCTTTCGGGAATTGCCGGCAGCGTATGAGTGTGGGTTTGAGGCTGTCTGAGGCTGGTGGTGACTGCCACCTTCTAGGGAGTGCGTGAAGTTTCTAATGTTACTCGATGGTCGTCGGCATTTTCATGTATTGCACCCGAAGCTGACGCATATTTCACGCGTTGAATCGTTCCGGTTTCTGCGATCTTACACGTCATGAAATGGTGAATGTTCAATTGATATAAATGGATTTTGTACAAAAGATAAGCTGAAAATTTTTGCAAATCAGCTACAAGTTGCTTAGGTTGAAATTAAGCACACAGCGCCTCGATAACAGGGAAATTTTGGATTAGGACAACGATTCGCAAAAAAATTTATTTTCTATTGAACTTTCAGATATTAGAAAGTTTGGTATGAATATATAGGTTTTCGACCACGCTGAATCTATTGCGAGTATTTTCGAAAGCC
This sequence comes from Coccinella septempunctata, assembly GCF_907165205.1. NCBI lineage: Eukaryota > Metazoa > Arthropoda > Insecta > Coleoptera > Coccinellidae > Coccinella > Coccinella septempunctata. Next base: position 30,339,637 of record NC_058196.1, read on the forward strand.
TATCTTCCTTCGTTTAGATTTTCATCTTGGAAATGGCATTTTTTAAAAATTTGCAAATTTCAATCTGCGATATCTCCTGTTATATTCGTCTGATCGAATTGGGATTTCCGGTTATATAATCAGCGTTGTCTAGGCTTCCACCCCAGCTTAAAAACTCGATTTCGAAAATCTCGATTTTTTGGGTCAAAAATGAGCAAGGAGTTAGACCCCCCTAAAATGACCTATTTGCTAATCTGTCTGAAAATAAGGAGGTTCCACTACTATCCTAGGATATGGAGTGCATAGAATTTGTTTTGAAGATTCTAGAAAACCAAACAGTTGATGATTCAATAGAGAATTGCACCCCAGAGAGCTCTTCGAAGTCAACTCGAAAATGAAAAATGGAAAAACAAAAAAAATTATTTTCTCCTAAACAGGGCCAGATATTTGAAATTTTGGTATGAAAATATAGGTTTTCGAACACGCTGAATATATTGCGAGTATTTTCGAAAGCCTATCTTCCTTCGTTTAGATTTTCATCTTGGAAATGGCATTTTTTAAAAATTTGCAAATTTCAATCTGCGATATCTCCTGTTATATTCGTCTGATCGAATTGGGATTTCCGGTTATATAATCAGCGTTGCCTAGGCTTCCACCCTAGCACAAATACTCGATTTCGAAAATCTCGATTTTTTGGGTCAAAAATGAGCAAGGAGTTAGACCCCCCTAAAATGACCTATTTGCTAATCTGTCTGAAAATAAGGAGGTTCCACTACTATCCTAGGATATGGAGTGCATAGAATTTGTTTTGAAGATTCTAGAAAACCAAACAGTTGATGATTCAATAGAGAATTGCACCCCAGAGAGCTCTTCGAAGTCAACTCGAAAATGAAAAATGGAAAAACAAAAAAAATTATTTTCTCCTAAACAGGGCCAGATATTTGAAATTTTGGTATGAAAATATAGGTTTTCGAACACGCTGAATATATTGCGAGTATTTTCGAAAGCCTATCTTCCTTCGTTTAGATTTTCATCTTGGAAATGGCATTTTTTAAAAATTTGCAAATTTCAATCTGCGATATCTCCTGTTATATTCGTCTGATCGAATTGGGATTTCCGGTTATATAATCAGCGTTGCCTAGGCTTCCACCCTAACACAAAAACTCGATTTCGAAAATCTCGATTTTTTGGGTCAAAAATGAGCAAGGGGTTAGACCCCCCTAAAATGACCTATTTGCTACTCTGTCTGAAAATAAGGAGGTTCCACTACTATCCTAGGATATGGAGTGCATAGAATTTGTTTTGAAGATTCTAGAAAACCAAACAGTTGATGATTCAATAGAGAATTGCACCCCAGAGAGCTCTTCGAAGTCAACTCGAAAATGAAAAATGGAAAAACAAAAAAAATTATTTTCTCCTAAACAGGGCCAGATATTTGAAATTTTGGTATGAAAATATAGGTTTTCGAACACGCTGAATATATTGCGAGTATTTTCGAAAGCCTATCTTCCTTCGTTTAGATTTTCATCTTGGAAATGGCATTTTTTAAAAATTTGCAAATTTCAATCTGCGATATCTCCTGTTATATTCGTCTGATCGAATTGGGATTTCCGGTTATGTAATCAGCGTTGCCTAGGCTTCCACCCTAGCACAAATACTCGATTTCGAAAATCTCGATTTTTTGGGTCAAAAATGAGCAAGGAGTTAGACCCCCCTAAAATGACCTATTTGCTAATCTGTCTGAAAATAAGGAGGTTCCACTACTATCCTAGGATATGGAGTGCATAGAATTTGTTTTGAAGATTCTAGAAAACCAAACAGTTGATGATTCAATAGAGAATTGCACCCCAGAGAGCTCTTCGAAGTCAACTCGAAAATGAAAAATGGAAAAACAAAAAAAATTATTTTCTCCTAAACAGGGCCAGATATTTGGAATTTTGGTATGAAAATATAGGTTTTCGAACACGCTGAATATATTGCGAGTATTTTCGAAAGCCTATCTTCCTTCGTTTAGATTTTCATCTTGGAAATGGCATTTTTTAAAAATTTGCAAATTTCAATCTGCGATATCTCCTGTTATATTCGTCTGATCGAATTGGGATTTCCGGTTATGTAATCAGCGTTGCCTAGGCTTCCACCCTAGCACAAAAACTCGATTTCGAAAATCTCAATTTTTTGGGTCAAAAATGAGCAAGGGGTTAGACCCCCCTAAAATGACCTATTTGCTACTCTGTCTGAAAATAAGGAGGTTCCACTACTATCCTAGGATATGGAGTGCATAGAATTTGTTTTGAAGATTCTAGAAAACCAAACAGTTGATGATTCAATAGAGAATTGCACCCCAGAGAGCTCTTCGAAGTCAACTCGAAAATGAAAAATGGAAAAACAAAAAAAATTATTTTCTCCTAAACAGGGCCAGATATTTGAAATTTTGGTATGAAAATATAGGTTTTCGAACACGCTGAATATATTGCGAGTATTTTCGAAAGCCTATCTTCCTTCGTTTAGATTTTCATCTTGGAAATGGCATTTTTTAAAAATTTGCAAATTTCAATCTGCGATATCTCCTGTTATATTCGTCTGATCGAATTGGGATTTCCGGTTATATAATCAGCGTTGCCTAGGCTTCCACCCTAACACAAAAACTCGATTTCGAAAATCTCGATTTTTTGGGTCAAAAATGAGCAAGGGGTTAGACCCCCCTAAAATGACCTATTTGCTACTCTGTCTGAAAATAAGGAGGTTCCATTACTATCCTAGGATATGGAGTGCATAGAATTTGTTTTGAAGATTCTAGAAAACCAAACAGTTGATTATTCAATAGAGAATTGCACCCCAGAGAGCTCTTCGAAGTTAACTCGAAAATGAAAAGTGGAAAAACAAAAAAAATTATTTTCTCCTAAACAGGGCCAGATATTCGAAATTTTGGTATGAAAATAAAGGTTTTCGAACACGCTGAATATATTGCGAGTATTTTAGAAAGCCTATCTTCCTTCGTTTAGATTTTCATCTTGGAAATGGCATTTTTTAAAAATTTGCAAATTTCAATCTGCGATATCTCCTGTTATATTCGTCTGATCGAATTGGGATTTCCGGGTATATAATCAGCGTTGCCTAGGCTTCCACCCTAGATTAAAAACTCGATTTCGAAAATCTCGATTTTTTGGGTCAAAAATGAGCAAGGGGTTAGACCCCCCTAAAATGACCTATTTGCTACTCTGTCTGAAAATTAGGAGGTTCCATTACTATCCTAGGATATGGAGTGCATAGAATTTGTTTTGAAAATTCTAGGAAACCTAACAGTTGATGATTCAATAGAGAATTGCACTCCAGAGAGCTCTTCGAAGTCAACTCGAAAATGAAAAGTGGAAAAACAAAAAAAATTATTTTCTCCTAAACAGGGCCAGATATATGAAATTTCAGTATGAAAATATATGTTTTCGAACACGCTGAATCTATTGCGAGTATTTCCGAGAGCCTATCTTCCTTCGTTTAGATTTTCATCTTGGAAAATGGCATTTTTCAAAAATTTGCAAATTTCAATCTGCGATATCTCCTGTTATATTCGTCTGATCGAATTGGGATTTCCGGTTATATAATCAGCGTTGCCTAGGCTTCCACCCTAGCACAAAAACTCGATTTCGAAAATCTCGATTTTTGGGTCAAAAATGAGCAAGGTGTTAGACCCCCCTAAAATGACCTATTTGCTACTCTGTCTGAAAATTAGGAGGTTCCATTACTATCCTAGGATATGGAGTGCATAGAATTTGTTTTGAAGATTCTAGAAAACCAAACAGTTGATGATTCAATAGAGAATTGCACTCCAGAGAGCTCTTCGAAGTCAACTCGAAAATGAAAAGTGGAAAAACAAAAAAAATTATTTTCTCCTAAACAGGGCCAGATATTTGAAATTTTGGTATGAAAATATAGGTTTTCGAACACGCTGAATATATTGCGAGAAATTTCGCGAGCCTGTCTCCCTTCGTTCAGATTTTCATCTTGGAAATTGCATTTTTCAAAAATTGCAAATTTTATTCGAGAATCCGTCAAGACCGAACGTCTGCATCGAGCTCGATAAAATTTTCAGATTTTCAACTAACAGAGTTACTCTTTCAAAATATGTATAACATTTCCATCTACGGTTATGTTTATTGAGAAAAAAATTACTCTAACGGTGAGTATCGAAAAATTTCCAAAAAGTTGGAATCAATTAAATGATCGTCAAAACCGAACTGCTGAAATTCCGAGGCTAAGTTATTTTCTTCATTAGAATCCGATTCCGACATTATCCGATGATGAAACGCGAACCGTTTCGAAGAACAAAGCGGCGAAAATGAAAAACAGTTCACTCCAATCCCTCCAAATCAGTTCTGCATCCATACATCCAGCTCGAATGCAGTTATAACACTTCGTATTTTAATTCGCGACACTCTGCATGAAAATTAAATGATACCTACGTCTCCGAGGGGGTAATTTCAAACACTTCAGAGGTCGTAAAAGACCTGAAAAAGAACCATTCCGCAAGCTTGAAAAAGAGCAGACGGGGGACCGTTACTATAGCGAGCTCTGGCAGTTGAATAAAATAATATTTTCATGCGACTCTGTCCGTTTATGGGACAACGGGGACATTAGGACAATCTGGGGGGAGACACAAATAATAAATATTATAATAAGAATGCGCTTTGTTTCGTTTTCGTGAAAGGCGAGAGAGCTAAAGGCGACACTGAATTTCAGTAAATTCTGCAAAATATTTTTAATAACCCAATGCGTGTATATACAGGGCGAGTCTTTGACTCCTACTAATATGTCAACAGTAGATTCTTCGAAATAAATTCTCTTCCAACGAGGAGGTAATAAAAGCTGTGGAGGTCCGGTTTGCAGAGCAAGAAGATACATTTCTTTTGAAAGGTCTAGTGACGTTGCAGGTTCGCTGTAATAAATGTATCCAATTAAGGGGAGAATATTTTCACAACTTGAAATGCCTATATCCTTTTATCATGGCCTAATCTTAAAAAATGGTATGAGAGAAAAGTGTTTCTTTGGACCTCAAGAATCTGCTGTCAAAATATTTGTAAGAATCAAGAATTCACCCTGCATAAACAAACACATGGACCCCCACATTTACAATTTTGGTAAGGATTAAAGAAGTTTATGATTCCATTGAATATTTGTGTAGTAGCATTTTTATTCTTAATTATCCAATAAATTTTCACAATGAAAACAGAACGGCCATATTATCTCCCGGAGACAAAGACTCGTTATACGCCAGCGTTTCCTCCCTCGATCGACCTCCTCAAGCATTCTTCCTAACAACAATGCGACACACTGTTCTGGATGTCGTCTTGACGACAGTAACGCTCCTTTCGGAAAAAGTTTTATGGGCGTCTTGGGGTTGAGCCGGAATCTTAGATGTGCATACTTTAAAATAATGCCCCGGTCGTTCTGATTCCTTCTTTGGGTTATCAGCCAGTCATGAGACTCTGCTAGATGCTATTATCGTCGGGCATTACGCGGTTGAAGTGGCTGCTTCGTATCAACCCTTGAAGTTTACGCCAGGCTAGTGACGAGAATGCTCGCGTATCAATTCAGGGTATAATTTGACGCGGAAGAAACGATGTAGTGAAGTTAGTAGGTTTTGTCTGCTTGTTCGAATTCATAAATACTACGGGCTTCTATTAAGATACCAAAAATTAAAATGATCGATGTGCAAATACGTTTTTTATACATTTTTAAAAGAACGTTGAAGAAACACGATTAGGACACGTCAGTGATTCTGTATATTGCTTTATACTTCACTATAGAATTTCTGAAGAAAAATATTCCTGTTGAACTTTGTACAGGGTAAATTTTTGAAAAGTAAAATGAACATATATGCACGGTGAGTCTTTGATTGGTACGAATATTTCAACAGTAGATTCTTGAGGTCAAAAGAAACACTGAAAAAAGGATATAGCCATTATAAGCTTTCATAATAAGCTGTGCCACCCCTGAGCAAACAGAATTACCTTCAGTGACTCTCAATGTCGTCTTTATAATCCTGTGATGTTAAGCTGCATTCACAATCAATTCGCGAGCCGAAGTGCACTTCGGCACGAAATTTACCATTCGCAATAATCTTGGAACCAAATACTCAAATTAATCAAAAATGTAACTGATCAAAGCATAAGCATCAGCATCATCTATAGCCGGCACGAAACTCCTTGCCAAATTGATAGTTTGCAACTTGCAAGAAATTTTGTCTTGAATTTCATTGTGAATGGTAACGGAGAACGCCATCTGCTAAGCTTCCGTGCCGAAGTGCACTTCGGCCCGTGAATTGATTGTGAATGTAGCTTCAGTCTATCTTCGACGGCAGCTGTGAATCTTTTTGGAGATTTGTAGGCGCTCTCTTAGGAACTTTAGCTTTTGGGGGCATTGAGATCTTCATTCTCGAGATTACCAGCCTATGATCAGTCCAGCACTCAAGATCTACTCTGGGTTTAGTGACCAACACCTCTTTGAGATCTTTTCTTCTCACGATTGCATAGTCGAGAGTATGCCAATGCCCTAAGCACGGGTGGCGTCAGATCCCCATTGAATTGGGTCTCGTAATAAAATAGGTGTTCGTTATACACAGATTGTGTTCTGCACAAAGAGCCAGCAGACGTTCTCCATTCGAATTGATGCTGTCTGTGCTGTGTTTTCCTATTATTTCTGACCACAGTTCTGCGTCTTGGCATCTACCCACTAAAGTTTAAGTCTCCAAGGAGAATAATTCGTTCCCATTTTGGGATTTTACTTAATTTAGCAACGAGTGTTTCGTAGAATGTGTCCTTTAAGTTGTCATAGGAGTTCAAAGTTGTTGCGTATACTGCAATGATGTTCACAAACGTGTTATTTGCTGCAGGAAACCGTAGAGCCATTATACGTTCTGAGATGCCAACTGGATTTTCGGTTAGTTTGGCGACCAGGTCGTTTCTAATGGCAAAGCTTACGCCATGTTGTCTGATTCTCCTTCCGGCAAGCGCTTCCAGAAAAAAGTATAAGCTTGTTCTACCAAGCTACCTTCGTCCGAAAAGCATAAGGCAACTATTGCAATGGATGTTCGTTGCAGTTTCTTATCGATTAGGGCAGTTCGCCTCTCTGGTCAGTCGGCCTTAGGGTTATCTAGCAAGGTTCTGAAGTTCCATGCTGCAAAGTTCAGTGCTTTTCATTGGTGGTTGTACGATGATTCACTCGCTCAGACATCATTCCCCGGAGATCCGAATGGTAGGGTATTTTACCTCCGGATACAAATGTTGTCCTGTTCGACTGACCCATCTTTTTGTAAGAGCTGCGTTGGAAGGTGTTTTAAAGCTGCACTGGTAACGCTGTCAGTGCATCTTTGGTTGCGGTTACGACTAGATTATCTTGTGCCACAGTTATCCTAAGATGACAAGGTCTAAGACGTAACTTAAGCAACGCCAAGAGACATTTCCTGCTCAAACCAATGTTAAGGCTAGGCAATTGTAGGAAACAGAGTTATACCACTCATGTTCGGTCGCCAGTGCCTCGTTTGTAAGAACAGGGTGCACCACGAGGTTGGCATTTGAGAGCAGAGGCTATAAAACGCATCCTTCCCCCTTACAACCCAATATTGCCGCGATATATGTGAGACGCGACATTCAATTCAACGTACTTCGTAGTGTGAACAATCTCTCAGTGAAGGGTGTTTTTGAATGTGCTGCAATAACTACTAAAATAGGGAACAAGAATTTCGTTGTCGTTTCGGTATACCGACCATCAGGTAAACCTCTAGATGTTTTCTTCGAGAGGCTAGAGAGAATGTGTGAGAACATTTTTGACTGTGAAAAAACAGTTTTCATTTCGGGTGATTTCAATGTTGACCTTAAGTCTAATGATAGTGTTGACTTAATTGTCCTTATGAATACCTATGGGCTCAAACAAACTATTTTTGAGTGTACACGCATAAAAAGTTGTATTGACAACATTTTTACGAACCATGAAATATTAAGTACAGAAGTGTTTGATGATCATATTTCCGATCATGCGGGACAAAAGGCAAGTTTTGAGGTTGAGAGAATAGAATCACCCACCAGATACCAGCGTTTTTTCAAAAACGAGGACATTTTAAATTTTAAGTTCAATCTCCGACAGCAAGATTGGAAGAATATTCTCGACATATCGCTACCGGATGTGAATTCTCAGTGGGACAGCTTCATCGGTGATTTCCTTAGATTTTTCAATCAAAGTTTTCCTCTCAAAAGAGTTCATAAGAAACCGAGAAGAGCTGTTTCACGTTCTGATGAGACTTCGCGTCTGAAGCGGGAATTAGATGTGTTGCTACCTCTGTCACAGTCAAATGATTATTATAGATCTCTTTATAAGCAAACCAAATCAAAGTATGATAAATCATTACTTTCAGATCGGAAAAGGTGCTATGCCGAACGCATTGAAAAATCTGACAATAAGTCCAGGTGTTTGTGGTCCATTTGTAATGAGATATCTGGAAGAAAAAGACAGGGTGGTGATTGTCAAATCGAGGGTGTTGATTCTGAGATAGCCGACTCATATAACGATCATTTAGCATACACAATTCCTAAACTATTAGAAAAGCTTCCGCTTTCTCAGTTTCAATGCTCCCTTGAGGAGAACAATCAGTCTATTCACTTTACACCACTTACATCTACTGAGCTCATAAATTACGGATCGAAACTTAAGAATAAAAAAACTAGTGGTCAAGACGGCATCCCCACATCGTTAATAAAAGCATGCTTGGAAGATATTCAGGATATCTTATGTCACATTATAAATAACTCCTTAAAATACGGTGTTTTTCCCGAGCAGCTGAAATTGGCAAAGATTATACCCCTTTTCAAAAAAGGCGATCCTCATAAACTTGAAAATTATCGTCCTATTAGTTTATTGCAGAGTTTTTCAAAATTATTCGAAATTATTGTCCTTTCTAAATTACTAGCGTTTTTTAATAGCTGCAACATCATAAATACGAATCAACATGGCTCAATAAAAAATAAATCTACAACCACAGCTATCTTTGATTTCACTCAAAAAATTGTCGAGCAGCTCGAGAGGGGAAATTTGACTTTGGGGATGTTTTTGGACCTTTCCAAGGCATTTGACTGCATCAATATTGAAATACTTCTGAGGAAACTGTATGCTTATGGAGTGAGAGGTCCGGCATACTCTTGGTTGTCCACTTATTTAAATGGAAGGAAACAATATGTTTCAATAAACAGATCGGGCAGAAATTTCAGTTCTCGTGTTGTTCAATTGATGGTGGGCATTCCACAGGGCAGTATTCTGGGCCCCTTGCTCTTTTTGATCTACATAAACGATCTAAGCCTTGTTTTGTACCAGCTGTTGAAATATGTTGATGATACAGATATCCTAGTGTGGAGTGATAGTCTTAGCAATATTGAGGAAATAGCATCCGAACAACTAAATTCAGTGACAAAATGGTTTTCAAATAACCGATTGGTTCTAAACACTGATAAGACAACCTCTATTTTATTTCGGACAAAGAGGTCAAGGGTAGATTCACCTGAAAACCTGACTATAGATGGCATGCAAATCAAATTAGAAAAGAACCATAAATTTTTAGGTATCTACATAGATGAATTTCTTGATTGGGGAACTCATATTGACTATTTATGCCATAAACTGAGCACCACATCTTTCGCAATCAAAAATGTTTCAAAAGTTATAGACATCAAGCAATCTATTGTTCTCTACCATGCATGTTTGGAATCTGTTGTTAGATACGGCATTGTATTTTGGGGGACAAATGCAAAGGTTCAAAAAATTTTCATTATTCAAAAAAGAGTCTTACGCTATATAAATAAGATGAAGTTCAGAGATAGTTGTAGGGGAGTGTTCAGACAGAATAAAATATTTACCATCCATGCATTGTACATATATGAATGCCTCCTATTTCTATTCAAATACAATGAAACTTTTTCATCTCAGGCCAGTCACAATTATGCCACAAGAGGACTAAATATAAATTATCCTCCTCATTCTTTGTCAATAACAGAAAGGAGTACGTATTATAGATGCATCAAATTTTATAACTGTCTTCCAAATCAAATAAAGTCATTACGATTTGATAGTGTTTTCAAGAAAAAAGTTAAGGAATATCTGATAAATTTGGAACCTTATTGTCTAAATGATTTCTTGGCTTCAAGGGGGGTACCCTAGGTTAAGAAAGTATTGTTTTTATGACGCCATTTCTTTATAATTTGTAAATTATTCTGGAATAAAGAGATTTATTTATTTATTTATTTATTTATTTATTGTGAGCTAGACATGGAAGAGCGTAGGAAATCCTAGAGAAGTTGAAACATATTAACTGTAGACCAGTTTTTTTATCATTGTCCCTCGTCAGTACAGTGTAGCGTTTCGTTTAAGAACTCATCCATATGTTTATTGGGATATCGACAGATCATTCCCGAAATCACATCAACCCTAATCTCGAATGTTAATTCCAACCGAAGAAACTCATTTCCAGCATCTCCCTAAGACGTGACCCGGACCCTCCAACCCCCTCCCCTCCCTCGGAAGCCATCTCGCGACCGCCGTGATGTGATCTAGTGAACTCTGTCTCTCATAACTTCATCCGAGCCGATCATGACTCGCAAGGGATTTTATGACAAATGTATCCTTCCGCCAACTTCAAATTAGTTTCGACGGTCCTACAGCACGAACGACGGGGCGAGGCAAGGGCCGAAGGGGTTCCTACCCTCCCCACACATATATATATATCTCACGTAATATAACAAATAATGTCAACGGTATCTCATTCTGGCTATCCGTTATTTGCTCTAGGAGCGTTCGACCTAGCGATTTACGTCTCTTTTATTTTCAATTTTCCGCTAGAGATGAAAATGTCGATTTGGGACTGGAGAGTGGTCGGTTTTTCCTATATACGGATGGGTTTCGAGATGTGGATGAAGGTGTAGTGGGCTAGTAGGCTTAGAATACAGCTTATTCTACACGGTGGTCGGCCTATTACAGAGTTGTAGAGAACAAATCACAATTTTGAGCTGAAAATTTGCATGTTGGGGTTTTCGACAATTAATTTTCCCTATAAAAAATTTCCAGATCTCTGCAACTTCTAGTTATACCGGAAACAGCCTACTATCTTTTCATTTCAGAAGGCTCGCCCAGTATATCTGTCACAGTTAGATGGCTGATTTGATGACAAATTCAACAGTATGTCATACCTCTGGTAAAAAGTCAGCGGTTCATGAGTTATTAGGATTCTTTTGAAAAAAAATTGTGAAAAAGGGCAATCACACTTTTTTGATTATTTCTGCTGGACTATTTTCTTTGGGAAAAATCTCCATCATTTCCAATTCTGCCATTATCTAGTATTATAATCCTTTTTGCTTTTAAGACCGAAAATGAACAGGGTGTTTATGAGAGGTTCATCATTCCAGAGTTGTCAAAAAACGACTTGAAACGAAGAAAAATAGCAATTTCGAACTGCTTGATTGCTCTGTGACTTCAGGAAAACACAGGAGGCAAATAAATTTCGATGTTTCGGTCAGTAACCTTAAAGAGTCTAAGAGAGTGTTGATCATGGTGGATGGTGGATCAAGGTCTCCACCTCGGTTCAGTAGATTCTTGCATTAAAAAGAAACACATTTTTACCATACCATTTTTTTCGAATATACTCGGTTTATAAGATACAGACTGTAGAAAAACCATGAAAAAATATTATTTTTAGTTATATCCCACAAAAGGTTTTATCGAATCAAATGAATCTCGGAATATAGTTTTGCATTTATCTGATGAAACTTTTTCGAACACAAGAGATCACCCACGTCTTCCAGTTTTCTCATTATGTCCATAACGTACCATAAAAATACCAAAAATTCAAAAAACTCAACTCTTGAAGTTATGTTGGACGCTATCTAATGAATATTTGAACGTTTTGTAAAATGAAAGTATTTTTCATATTTTCTTTTATGATGCGCCGTTTTCGAGTAATTTGATGTTGAAAAATTGAAAAGTATCTGTGAAATTCGGACAATTGGGTTCTTTGGCTGAATGCAACTCTGTTTTAAAGATCCACAGATGTGTGGTGTCATAGAGTTAGCTTGTTATTCTGAAGGGAATTTTGTTTTTCCAAGGGTGGCATAGCTCATTATGAAAACTTGAAATGGCTATATCTTTTTGACCTCAAGAATCTGTTAAAATATTTGTACGAGTCAAAGACTGACTATGTATATGATGTGTTTCAGTCCTTGCATTTTAAATCTGTACACCCTTGATTCATTAAAAACTTTGACTTGATCTTTACTATGTACGATATGCTGACCTCAAGTATTAGAAGACCTATCTTGTGGGAGATACTTCCATAAAAAGGGAGGCTGATGTACCTTTTGCTCAGTAGCTAGTCAATCTATAATCTAATTCTGTACCTGTAATTAATCTATCCATTATGCATGGTTCAAATCCATTTTGAATTGCTATTTTTTTGATAATGTTCACTTTTACAATATTACTGTTGCCAATAGTGTCTGGAACATCCTCTGTATATTTAAAGGCAGAAAGTTTAGTCCTTACTGGCGACAAGAGAGCTCCTTTTTGAATATTCTCAAATCAACAGTGCCTCATCAAAAAAAAAAAGATCTAGAGGAAAACAGGAGGGGACATTGTTCCAGAAAAAATTATCCTTCAGATTTTCTATAGAAATTGGCATGTCACTTGGTGAAAACTCTCAATTGTAAGAGCTATGCCAAATTTCAGTTGAATATCTCGTGAAGTTTGAAAAAATTCAACTCCCTGTATCTCGAAAATGAAGCGTTTGCGATTCAATATTCATAGGACTTTTTTTTCTTACGATTACTCAAGAGTTTTCCCTCCCTCCGATATATCTGAAGATGAAATTTTTTTTCTAGGATTTTCAACAGCCTGTATCTGTTCAACCAACTCGAATTGAAAAGGAGAAAAGTGTTTCTTTCGACTTGACTATGGTAAAAATTCTGCGAGGAGCTTGAGCTTCTTCTACCTCCAGAATCCACTGCAATTTCACCACCCGACCACATTGCATCTCCCCCTACACCCCCTCATATAGTTAATATTTCAAGAAACGTCCCTAATTAAACACTGCACGCCCTCAGGAACCAACAGCTCGCCTCGCGCAGACGATAAAGAATTGAATTAAAACGAGAAAAGTCGACAATCCGACAGTGGGTCCCCACCGTCCCCTTTTATTAGCCGGAGGTAGACAATTTTTCTGGGTTTTACTAATGAATTTAGGCCGCCGAGTCCAGGATTGCCTCTCTCACGCTGCAGCGGAGTTATTAGGGTTCCTGCTTTCCCTATACTTTCGCCAATCCCGCGGGAACCAACTTGCGTCGCTGACAATTTGAAACTTATTTTAACATTCATATACAGTTATGCGTATCTACTCTCTTGGCTGCCGTCCTTAATTTATATGTATATTTATTAGAATATCTTGTCCGCGTAGTCATAAATTCCGGACCCTAGGAAGGGTGAGGGACAGCGCCGGACTACGAAGGGTGGGATCTGATGAAAACCTGAAATCTCCATTGGAATTTCTCCACGAAAAACTCCATCGACTTATAGATCGTGGAATCAGATCTATAGTGGCTGCATTTCTGTAGGAGATTGGTTATGTCAAGAATTCTTAGAATAAGTTTTCTTTTTTCTTTTTGTATTGGTTATTGTTGTTCTCAATAGTTTGAGTATATTTTCCTGTAATTGGGTAATCAGACCTGTTGGAAATAAAGTCTTAATGTCTTATTATTATTATCAGATACAGATACCTAGTTGTATGGGGTCAGATTTTTAGAGGATATGTTAATTGGACCCTAAGGAAGCTACTTTTCAAGGGACTGACAATTCGAACGTGACGCAAGGTCAGAGCGGTCCTTTGAATATGCAAAGAACTTTACTTGTACATACTCGAGCATGTCAGATTTTAATACAGATGGTTAATTTCAGTGTTGCAGACGTATTAACCCATTAATCTTGCACTTATCAGGGGGGTTTTCTTAATCTGATAGTTTGAAGATAATAACAAAGCTTTTTTTTAGAATATCACCCTTCCTGTACCTCTAATCGTTTCTGTATTCATTATGAAAGTTGTAGATAATAAAAGTTTGTACAACTTTTGCCTGAAGCAATTTTGTCTACTCTTAACCGTATTTGAGTTAGAGGGCGATAAAGGCGAGGAGCTTAGCCACACATGCGAAGGGCCAAGGTCAATCTAGAATCCCAGTCTAATGTACATTCATCGCCATATATCTCGAAAACGTTCAAACTTAGAAAAAATTGCTTCGGACAAAATTTGTGAAAAATGTTATGCGCTACAACTTTAATAATGAATGCGAAAACAATTTGCCCAGGAGAGGAGATAATTCAAACGAACTGATTTTGTGACCTTTACGGCCAATCTTTATTGTTTCGGGTTGCTGAAACTGTCAGATTCTATTTTTTCCGTTATTCTCTAGTCATTAACTTTAATATGAGAAAAAAAAACACCGCCTTTGAGAATATACACGTGACGTTTCTTTTTTGCAAGTTTGGTGCCCTCCCACACATTTTCGTCACGCTGAAATTGTCAGATTAACAGAATATGTACTTTTCAACATGTATTTAACCTCATATATCTCAATCTGACACTCTCGAGTAAGTACAATGATCATTTTTTTTACTATTCTGACAGGCTGTCCCAAAAAATTCCCCTTAAACACAGGTCTAATTTTTAGTAGAGGCAGTCTACATAGTCCAAGGTATCACCCCTTATAGTAATCTGATACGCTCGTGTAAATCCCGAATTTTCCTCTCGGGCTCCCCAAATATAGCACTGAGTTGCAATTGTCAGCTGAAAATGAACTGGGATCCACCTTCTTTGAAACAGTCGCCTAACACATAGATCAACTTAGAAGATTTACATACGAAACCTAATCGCAAAAGCCCCACAAAAGCTGGTGTTTTGGTTTCGATTGAAACACTGCGTTGAAGACTTAAAAACCGTAATCTACATTCTAGACAACTTGAGAAGAAATCCACTGACTCAAAATCATATGAGACTTCGATTGGAATGGACCAATGATCACGTGAATTGAAACGATCAATAGAGGTCAGTATTGTTGATAGATGAGTAAAGACACTGAACTAAAAATAACATTTTTCAAGAGTTTTCAACAGCCTGTATCTTCTGAACCGAGCCAATTCGGAAGAAATGGCTACTGTTGAAATATTTGTAAGAATCAAAGACTCCATCCTGAATGAGTGCTACATTCAGACAGCTTGTATATTCGAACAAGCTCGCAAAAGGCATTATCACCTTCCTAATTGTTTGTCCAGTTTTGAAATATGCGTAATTTTCCGAACAAAACCCTTTTCTCCAACAGAAAAACGACGTAATAACGAATTTCTCGCATATATCAACCCCCACACCCTAGTCGCCGAAGAAAAATAAATTGTCGTCTCCGATATCGCATCACCCCTAACTAACCGATTTTTCCGGTCAACCAAGTCCTCCCAAACGACCGCATTTCCTTACGGCAAGCGTGAAAAACCCCGTCTAATCAGCCGAAATCGACTCAGCCACTCCCGTCCATGTATAAGTAACGAGGACTTGTAACACAATATTCATTAATCATGTATCCAGTTAACCTTCGTCCTGCGGGACCTCCGAGTCCCGTCATCCCGCCATACTCCTTATTTTTCTCATATATCAAGCGGGCCGAGGAAGCAGGGGGTCGGTCGGGATGGCAGAAAAGTCCCGACACTTGTCAGACGGCGTAGAGGTGTGCCGCGCAATTTCTGCCGCAATTATGAGCCGGCTGCCGTGTTTGCCTAGCGTAAAATTGGGTTTTTACCGTTTTATACTGTTGTAATGGAGTTCGAAGTCGACTTAAGGCTTCTGGGTTGGATTCGGTGAGCTTTGCTTCGAGAAACATCCACCAATCCAACTGTTTCACAGGAGTACGCAGCGCCTGGCTACCAGTCGTCGATAAGACGACTGTGAAACCGATACGAAGTAGAGCAAATGTGAATATCGGTGACAATTTTATCGAATGTACAGAAAAAACATGAATAAACGGAATAAATCAGATACACAACACCCGCTGATATAAAATCAACAAATGTTACGATATAAATCGAAGTACTTTACCACCATCATTCAGTATGATGAAGTTTCAACAGGTATAGCATTCCGTCGAGTAAGGGTGGATGTGGCTTGGTGATCCATTCTGCTAGTCAAGCTGCTATCAAAGCAATGAGCTCCTAGGTCATCGACTCAAAGGTAGGTCTGGGTTCCAGGTTACTCTGGAATCAAAAGAGGCCAGCTCACTCGCCAGGAAAGAAGCACAAATGTCACATACTTTTCTGTGGTGTAGGAAAATGCATCTATAAGAAAGAGATTCTGGATAAGCAAGAATTCAAGAGAGAAATCATACAGGACTGGATCATTCCAAAAAGTTTCCTCGGAATTTTGCAACTGCAAGATCCAAGAAGTATTTGGATGGCAGTAAGAATAAGTTACGCCTCTTCACTGGCTTCCTCACAGGACATTGTCGCCTTAGGAAGCATATGATGAGGATAAGCTTATCAGGACTTAGCCTCCTTGATGTCCTTTCAGAAACTGGGAATCATTGGAACTCTGGAACCTCAAAATGGGATAGCCAGAACATTATGGATTTGCCTCCTCTGACTCGCCGCCCTCGCTGATACTATCTGAGCTCCTACTTACATTAACCAGCCATATTTCATATTAATTATGAGAGCAACCCCCGAAATAATTAGGTAACACATTCCCACAGGTGACATACCTCTGCCGGTATCACTCATCTCCAACTATCCGCCTGGCAGTAAATCAAGAACGCCTCGTACTTTTGGGACATTTTTATGACGGAACGAACGACGTAATTGCACGTTAAAAGGGGTCAAATGTATAGTTTATGACCGATCGAGTCCCCGGAGGGCGACTCATTACGAATGAACAATTAATAGGGACGATAATCTTATTTAACCGTGGCCGGATGCTCGCTAACTGCGCGGCAATCGATACCGAACACGTTCGAGCAGGTTTTGCGGTCGTGTTGATTTAGCATCCGACAAGGTCCTGATGGTTATCCTTACAACTGGCCGTTTTGCGAACCTGATTGATGTTGCGGCTTCGGAAAAACAGTCTTTTGGGTAGACACGAATCAATAATGACATTTGGATTCATCGTAACTGGATAATCTGGTTAAATAATGAAGAATTTTGAATTCGTAAAACAAACCAACCAAAGATTAGAGAAGAGAAAGATGGAAAACACCCTCATGTCTCTAGTAATTAAAACATACTCTGTAAAAACACATTTGACAAAAAGATGGCGCTGAAAGCGTACTGTCAATACAGAAACCTGTGTAATAACAGTTTTCTGTTTTATAATTGAGAGGCGCTAAATTCGGATTCTATTCCGTGTATTGGATTCGAATATACTCTGCGCAAAAAAATTAACGCACATTCTGAAAATCTCAATTTTAATGAAAGTTAACTCTACATTGACTTTATAACTTAGTTTTTATGTTCCCTCGGGAAGGTTTTGAACGAAACAAGACACATTTAATGGAAGAAAAATTCAGGATTTCACCGAATCTTATGTGAAAGAAGAGAAATGAACAATTTTCAAAATAATGAAATGCTGATAACTGATTTAATACTTGGTATTTCCACCCCTTGCGTGAATTACAGCTCGGCAACGACGGTTCATACTCAAAATGAGTGATCTCAAAATGTTCTGATCTAATCCTTCCCAGATTTCTCCGAGTTGGATTCCTAAGTCATTAAGAGTAGCTGGATGATTTTCTGAACTTCGCAGCCTTCTATTGAGGTTGTCCCAAACCTGCTCAATCGGATTGAGATCTGGACTTCTTGCTGGCCATTCCATTCGAGAGATTTCAACCTCTTCGAGGTACTCCTGAACGATGCGCGCACGATGGGGTCTGGCATTATCTTCCATAAAAATGAAATTTTCACCAATGTATGGGGCAAATGGAACTACATGCTCTTCAAGAATGTTCCTTATATACTTATCAGCATTCATAGCTCCATTATCAACGACCACTAGGTCTGTGCGAGCAGTCAAAGATATTCCACCCCATACCATAATCGATCCGCCCCCGAAACCAGTAGTATTCAGGAAATTGCACTGAGCATATCTTTCATGTGGACGCCTGTATACACAGGAACGTCGATCACAATGGTAGAGGCAGAATCTAGACTCATCTGTGAAGAGAACTTTTCCCAATCGGCCTCTTCACAATGGATATGCTCTCTCGCAAAATCCAAACGCGCCCTTCGATGGGCTGGGGTAAGAGCTGGGCCTCTTGCCGCGACACGAGGCCTCAAATCATATTCTCTGAGGCGATTTCTCATTGTCTGAGTGCTAATTTGCACCTCATGAGTTTGCTCAAGCTGAATGTGAAGGAGGCGAGCGGTTGCAAACCGTTGTCTCAACGAAGAAACTCTCAAGTAACGTTCTTGAATGGCAGTTGTTACCCGTAGTCTACTCTGTCCTGGTCTTCGGACATTCATACCTCTCTCCCTGAATCGAATTCTGGACACATTTGTATGGGAAACTCCAAACCTTTCTGCAATTCTTGTGTATGTCCTCCCTTCTTCTCGAAAAACTTCTCCTCTTGGGTCAAATTGCGTGTTTCGCGTTGCATAGCGATCGAGTGTAGAAAATCAAACGAAAGAAAAACTATTGATCACTAGAATTGATCGAGGACAACTGATTTTAGAATGGAGACAATACATTCAAAATCTGATAATATCCTCTTTTTTTATTCCTGCTGGGAAAAAACATCTATATTGAAGAAAACCGTTGAAAGTGGATAACATATGCATGCATAATTCTGATAAAAATAATTATCATTGAGAACACCTTCAGTTGTAGAATAAATTTGAGATTTCCATAATGTGCGTTAAATTTTTTGCGCAGTGTACATGCAATATACACTCGCTTAAACTCCTCCACCGATCGCAGTTCCAAACCTGACCACCGATTTTCACCGAGGGCAGAATCGAATAGGGGCGATGCACCCCATCTGACCGGGGTGCAATATGCGATCTTGGGCAAATAATTCGAACGATGATTGTCGACGCAATGTAAGACCATTATCGGCACAAGTGTTTGTTTAGGTCCGGAATGGAAAGATTAAAATGAAACGAAGCAGAAGACTTTATAAATAAATATTGGGTAAACATTAATCACTGCGAGGCAGCCACCGATACAAGAATGGGACCAGCGGACCAAAGAATAAGGTCGATTTCAAATTTAATGAGTTGGGGGAGGGTTGGTGTATCTGGACCTCGATGAGCAATGAATGTGTTTACAAACGGGTAAATATCACACCCTGTATGACTGGGATCGATCAGGGTTAAGGACAACAGTCTTGTACGTTCAATCGACTTTTGATTTCATGGGGTGTATGGTTCCTGCCCTGCAGTAAAATGTTGATGTTTTGAGGATTTCAGCAAGTAAAAGATTCATTTTAATGTAACCATTCATTTTATTCTTATCTCTGAACGACGAAATATCATTTCGTCGAGAAAGAGTAGATGTTGACCTTGATTTCCATCTCATTCGACCTCGCTAGAGCAACACAACCCATACCTCGACGAAACCAGGGTCAGTATCAACACTTTATCGACGAAATGGTAGTTCTTCTGTTACTTTGAGTTATGGTAGTTTGCTAGTTCGATGTAGACCCTGACATGTAGTAAGGAAGCCAAGGAATTAAGCTTTCGTGGAATGATATTTCTAACTTTACTTCCCAATCTCCAATGGATACAAGAAATAGCATAAAGTCACCCTAGAATATGATCTCACAATCACGATATTACAATCGAGAGATCCATCAGTTCCGTCTCGATTTTTTATTTGAACCACCCTGTATATTCCGAGACCCATAAGTTCATCTCGACTTGTTCCAAAACACTGGAATATTTTCAAGCATTAGGATAACCTTCCTTACCTCTTCGGTGAACATAAAAATAACCTCCATCAGGGATACAATTAAGCTGATAACTCTCGTTATGAAAAGGGTTTTCACCCTCGAGATACATTCTAATTAACGAAGGAAACCCGGTATGGATTTTTCAGCGTTTTCCCGCAACCCAACCTAATCAATTATGAACCTAATCTGAATAACCAGCGAATATATGACACAGTCAAGGCGTTGATCGCCATCAAATTTTCAAACTGTCCGATATTTCAATGCGAATACCTTTATCTTCAATTTTGAGCGACGTTTTCGCTATTAAACCATCCCTCGCACCCCCGAACGGCGAAGGGGTTGGTCGCCGCATTTCCATAAACAGGGGAATGTACTTAAATGGGACCTTAATTGAAAGATATATCAGGAACTCCTATACGCTGACAATAACGATAAATGATGTGACGCTGGAGCTTCGTGCCCTAAAGTGGATGTAGGTAAGTGACTTTTTAGCAGTTCGAAGGTGATATTTTCGCCCTGAATGAGAGAAAGAGGTTTTGCTGAGGCTAGGATGAAACAAAATGGTTTGTGAGTTGGTTATGAACACCCTACACTCTGCAGACTGAGTAGCTTAGTCTGCTGAGTTTGCAGGAGAAAAAAGAAGAAGAATAAGATGGATGATTGACTTTGTCAAACTCTAGATAAGACAGTTGTAAAATTCCCAAGTGTTTTTCCAAGCGTTTTTTCTATATAGAATGAAAAATTCCTGTCCTTCTAAGTATGTACGAAAAAATTTTGGAATACGAGGAACCCCCAAAGCCAGAAATTAAAATTGACGATTTCGAGGGTGGCATCACCACCAGACTGATGGCCAAAAGGGTGAGCGGAAGCAGTTACGAGGCAAGGAGAAGCAGCCTTAACTTCCCACCAGGTTCATTCGTTCCAAATTCGAATATTATGCTCAACCGTAGGAAGTCTCAGATTGAGGAAGAAGGTTTGTAATACCTTAAGCAAAACACCCCTGGATATGGTCCCTTTCAGACTCTCCCAACTCAAAAATAACTACTGTTACGAAATTATATTAAAATTTTGCATTATTCTCACTTTCTCCTCACGCTTACAGCCACCCTTAACATCTACAAGCTGGGCCTTATTCACAGATACCAAGAGCGCTTCAGGCTCAGGGATAACAGTCTCAAACTTGGTGGCCTACAGGGAAGAGCACCCAGAGAAGAGTACCATGTCAGAATCTCCAACAACCTCTGACTCTCCACTTCAGAAAAATGAGAGAATCAGTCAGGAGGAGATCTCGTAGTAGCAGTAGAAACTCACTGAGCACCCAGAGGACGTCCCAAAACGACCAGGAGAAGTCTGTCAGGGTGTCGCGCAGGACTTCTGTATTAGAAGTTGCGGAAGTTCGAAAATCATCACCACAGTCTTTGAAGAGGTCTATCGACAACTCAGACCAAGAGGTACATAGGAGAACCAGAGCAGGTGCTAGAAATTTCTGCCCTTGTGAAGCTTACGCGTTTTATATGTTTCAGGTTGAACTCTTAAACGTTGACGAATTGGTCAATGCAGACAGGCGAGGGTCCAAAGGAAGAAACTCTAATCCCAGAGTATCATTTCAGAAAGAACAAGAAAGAGAAGCTTTAGCTCTGATGGGACACAAACCGAATACTTAATATAGTAACATATTTTGAATGAATAGTTAAAATATAAAGCTAAAGAAATGCATAAAATTATCAACAAGCATCTATATCTTTATTGAAGGTAAAATATTATGACAGTAATTGTGTTTGGTTAGGCAAACTAGACAAGCTTAAATCCTAGATTTTCACACATACCTCAAGATGTTATCAGCAGTTTGAACAAGGTATCAAATTGATTATGGACATCACAATAGATTCTATCGGGCTCAAAATAAATTTTCCCACAACTGGTCTCAAAGTAACGAATATGTAATTCATAAGGCGTTTCAAAAGGCGATGTACTGGTGTGAGAATAAGTGTTAGCAAAAATCTTATAGGTGCCACGATCAAACCTATCAAAGATCTAGTTTGCTTTTCGTTGTTACTCTCGAGAGAATCAACTGATCTCTTCATGACTCTGTTGGGGTTAGCCAGTAGATGATTTAGCATTTCCCTGGCAGCTTCCACGATCTCTACGGTCTTCAAAACACTTTGATTAATACCGCAGGATATGATTGACTGGAAGTAGTTGCTCGGTAACACTGGTTTGTAAAGGGAGAGTAGTTCGTTGGTGACATTCAGCAAGGTTTGATTTAGTCTAGACTGGAAAGGTCTGATGAGAAGGACAATGAAATCTTGAATAATCTTCCTGATTACACTTTGCGCCGATGTAACTCCTGTCCCTTGAATGGCAGAAGGTTTGGTGGACACCGTGAAATTAACCTGCTTAACAGCAGGTTCAATCTTGCGACCAAAGTCGTCAACTGTTCTACTGACGAAACCACCTGCGAAATTCAGTAAGATACCGCGAAGTTTCAAATGATTTTCCAGAAAATCTGTGATGTGGATCTTGATCACTTCGATCAAGTTGGCATAGCTTATCCTCAGACTGTTCTTCTCGAGGATTAGAACTTTGCTGCCTAAGATATTGTTGACTTTCGTTACGAATACTGGAGTGTCGAATATTGCTTCTGCCACTAGTTGTCCAAGTTTTGTATCGAGGAATTTGGAAACTATAGAGTCTATTAAACTGGTGATTGATGTGTTCACTGGACTCTTTAATTCATTGGTAAAGGTCAAGGATAGTGATCTGATGTGTCTTGGCAATCCATTAGGAAGTTCTTCGGGATATATAGATATTTTTTGGCATCTGACAGTAGCTGCTTGAATAGCCAGCTGGAAATATATGATGATTATTTGATATCGTTTGTAACCTGAACTTTCGATTCTACAAAAACTAAGAAAGCGTTAGGGAACTTTTAAAGGTTAGTCCTTATAAGAAAAATTGTGAGATTTGAGATGACGAATAAACTCACCAGGCTGAGTGCAACAACTATAACTTCCCGTGACAACATCGTTCTAATTTAGAACAACGAAAGACATTTCAAATATGATCGTTGTTTTCCTGGTTTATGGAGACTTAATCCATTTCATTCATTGCATTTAATCTCTGTGATTTTCCTCGAAATGTTAGGTGTTTGATGAAGGTTTCGCAGGTAATCACTGAGGATTTACAACTATTGCGGATTTGACTATCCTTGAAACAATACGGGGAACTATCTGGAACTATTTTCAGAAGTAACTGTTGTTCCAAATTCAGTTATTTTTGTATGACCGGAGTCTGAGATGAAAAAATGAATATTCTAAGGGAAAAAATCAGCCAAAATATAATCTGGCAGTTTCAGCAAGCCGAAACAATAAAATTCGGCCAAAAAGGTCGCGAAAATCTGTTTTTTTGAATTATCTCTTGTCCTGGGCTTCGAATTGTTTTCGCATTCATTACAAAAGTTGTAGAGCACAACATTTTCTACAAATTTTGTTCGAAGCAATTTTTTCTACGTTTGTACGTTTCTGAGATATATGGCGATGAATGTACATTAGAATGGGTTTCTACATTGACCTTGGCCTTTCGCGTTTGTGGCTAACCTCCTCGCCCTCTAACTCGAAAACGGTTGAGAGTAGGCAAAATTGCTTCAGACAAAAGTTGCATAGAACTTTATTATCTACAACTTTCATAATAAATACAGAAACGATTGGAAGAACAGGAAGGGAGATATTTTAACAAAATGCCTTGTTATCATCTTCGAACTGTCAGATTATGAAAACCTCTTCTGATTAGTGTCAGATTAATGGGTCAACGTCTGCAACACCTTTTTTTTTACCATCTCATCTTCAAAATCCACTAGGTATCCACGAAGCTCGAGTGAATCCCGATATAGCATCGTCGCCTACCCAACTATACTTCTTATTCTCCTTTAGAATTCGTTTGTATTAATTTCGGGACACCCTATAGAGTGCGAGTCAATAGAATCCGTATTTCAGACCCAAAAACAAAGCCTTATAATTCCATAATTCACTATTCTCCATTCGTCATACCTATTTGCCTATTCCCAACTTAACACTGCAACAATAACTCATCCGACCGCAGGAGGCGTTGACGTTTCTTCGATGACAGCCCGTCCCGATGCGGTCTGAACGCGGCCTTAAATATTTCACGATGGAATTAAGGTTCCTAGCGCGGTCTAGGCAGTATTAATTAGTATTCCCACCTGACGTCATGCTAAGATTCGCTCCTCGCAATCAGGTTGCCAAGGTAATCTAGTAATCCGCCTGATTAAGCCCCGTTACTACGACGTCTCTCCAGTCAGTCATGCCAACTGCCGCGTGAATGCTCGGCTGATCTGATTAAGTTTGAATTAATCATATAGCGATTAGCTGCCTGAGTTGGTGTAACTGAATTATGGATGGGGGGGTAACAACGATTCCTACATGACGTAATCAGCGTGTTTGCGATCGACAAGGGGTGGAGTTTCTTAGACCAGAACTAAGACTATTACGCGGATGGAATTTCGAAGACGGGGGAAGTGTAGAAGGAAATCTCTGGCATTGTTGGGAAAATCATGAGTGGATGGGAGTATAGACATAGGAATTGTACGATAGAATCTTCGAGTAACTCCGATTAACAATCTGGAGCAGATTTGTTTGTGCTCTGCCGCATATTTGGACCAATTTGTTCGAAAATTCCATGAATTGTCCCATTTAAAGTATGCCACGAAGAGTAGAAAGCTTGACTCAGTCTTTATATTCCCACTGGAAGCTTAGCGTGTATACAGGGTGTATTTAAAGGTGAGGCTTTTTTCAACAGAAGGTAGGACTGATCAAAATGAAGCGTTTCACCAAAAATCACCTATACAAAACTTTCAAAACGACAAAGTTGAAAAAAAATATTGAAAATGATTACTGAAATAGATCCTAATACCACCCTAGACCTGATGACCCTGTGGTTTCGTTTAGGATATTGGCACGTTCGATATTTTCGTGGTAATGAAAATGGAAACTTAGGATTGCCGAATTGTTCTCATCATTTTTCAGTAACTTAGACGATTTTATGAAATGGCTCATTTCGATACCAACTGACAGAAGAGACTTAGGACACAAGTGTAAAAAATAGAATAATACTTCAAAATCTCACCAATAAAATTCGTCCTAATTATTCACGAATTTTTTCACAATGGGCATCCAATCTTCTTATTCAAACATTCCAACAATCGTCCTAAAAATGGGATGAAATGGGGAAACATCATAGCACTTTTTCAACATAACTAACATAAGATCTTCCAAGAAACTGCCTCGATTTTCTACATTTTTTTCCACCCTAAATTGCACGATAAAACAATAACGTTTTTCTCAAAAGTGACCTGATGCATCTAATCCGATGAATTTGGTACTGAACCATTCATTGTCCAGCCATATGTTTATGTTTTGTTTCGTTTTTGCGATGCCGGTGTCACCTTCTACAGTCCCGTACTGGAAATTCAATGAAATTTTGTCGAACTTCTAGGGGTTGTATCTCAGCCATCTTGGATATTTTATACATATAACTTTTGGTTAAAAGACTTATTTTGATGACTTCTACCTTCTGTCAAAAAAAGCCTCACCTTTGAAAACACCCTGTATTCGCATTTTAAGTAAGAGTATCCCATTGAACTTTTCAAAACTTGCATTTAACATACGCAAGTTTCAAACGTCAACCGCATCATCTTCGAGCGACGTCCATTGTGGCCAAATAAGACAACTGATCGGCGTTTCACTCACCCCAAGTTGACCGCATCGTCAAACTATCCGCCAACCCCCACAAGCAGGGGCATCGATGAGATTTGACACACAAACGGTCAGTGGCGCATGAATGATTCACGTTTGTTTAGCATGTTTGTATGTAGGCTGAAAATCGGAAAATGAATAAATGATGGGGTCTGTCTAATGGGAAATACGCAATTCCGCATCTGGGGACTCTTAAAGTTATGAGTTATTGGAGTTGAATTATAGGAGACGAACAACGGTGCACGATTTTGGCTTTTTTTTTTCGTTTCTAACCCGATGGATGAGGTGACGCAACGTTTTGAATATAAGGGTAGCTTGTGCAGACTTTTTTTCGATAATTTCGAGAAATTATAGGTTTGAAAACAGGGAAAAAATTGAATAGAGAGTCTCAGTAAAGCTGGTGGTTGGTTGGTCCCACCCAAGGTCTACTTTCGATGAGACAATTCTTGAAATTCTAGCACAAATTGGTCTAAATGTCCAACAAAGCGTTACAAGCCTACTCCAGATTGTTAATGGAGTGGTCTAGGGAGGACAGTTGTCTAGACATCTCTGCCTAGACATGCTCTATACAATTCCTGTCTGGATAGTGAACTTTCAATATCATGAGCTTTCAGTACTTCGTGATCCCTATCAAGTGTGGAGCAGTGTATTTACTCCGTTCCTTACTCGATCTCAACCTTGTATATCTAGGAACATCTTCGTGATGTCAAGATGAATTTGTGTGTGTGTGTGTGTGTGAGGGATTTTTGAGTTGTGTGTGCGTGTGTGTGTGAATGCGTTTTTGTGTGCGTATGTGGGGAGTGCAGGGTGTCGAGTGTGGAGTGCAGGGTGTCGAGTGTGGAGTATCGTGTGTCGAGTGTCGAGTGTCAAGTGTCGAGTTCGAGTGTCGAGTGTCGAGTGTCAAGTGTCTAGTGTCGAGTGTCTAGTGTCTAGTGTCGAGTGTCGTGTGTCGAGTGTCCAGTGTCGAGTGTCGAGTGTCAAGTGTCTAGTGTCGAGTGTCTAGTGCCGAGTGTCGAGTGTCGAGTGTCAAGTGTCGAGTGTCGAATGTCAAGTGTCGAGTGTCTAGTGTCTAGTGTCGAGTGTAGTGTGTCGAGTGTCGAGTGTCGTGTGTCGAGTGTCCAGTGTCGGGTGTCGAGTGTCGAGTGTCTAGTGTCTAGTGTCGAGTGTCTAGTGTCTAGTGTCGAGTGTCGAGTGTCTAGTGTCCAGTGTCGAGTGTCGAGTGTCGAGTGTCTAGTGTCGAGTGTCTAGTGCCTGTGACGAGTGTGTGGCGTGTGTGTGTGTGTGTGTGTGTGTGTGTGGCGTGTGTGTGTGGGGCGTGTGTGTGTGTGTGTGGCGTGTGTGTGTGGGGCGCGTGTGTGTGTGTGTGTGTGTGTGTGTGTGTGGCGTGTGTGTGGCGTGTGTGTGTGGCGCGTGTGTGTGTGTGTGTGTGTGTGTGTGAGGGATTTGTGGGGTGTGTGAGTGTGTGTGCGTGTGTGTGTGTGTGTGGGGGGGGCGGATTTGTGGAGTGTGTGTGCGCGTGTGTACGTATATGGGGGGTGCAGGGTGCGCGTGTCGAGTGTCGTGTGTCGAGTGTCATGTGTCGTGTGTCGAGTGTCATGTGTCGTGTGTCGAGTGTCGAGTGTCGAGTGTCGTGTGACGTGTGTCGAGTGTCGTGTGTCAAGTGTCGAGTGTCTAGTGTCGAGTGTCAAGTGTCGAGTGTCGAGTGTCAAGTGTCGAGTGTCTAGTGTCGTGTGTCGAGTGTCGAGTGTCAAGTGTCGAGTGTCAAGTGTCGAGTGTCTAGTGTCGAGTGTCTATTGTCTAGTGTCGAGTGTGTGGCGTGTGTGTGTGTGTGTGTGTGTGTGTGAGGGATTTGTGGGGTGTGTGTGCGTGTGTGTGTGGGGACGGATTTGTGGGGTGTGTGTGCGCGCGCGCGTGTGTGTGAGGGATTTGTGGGGGGTGTGTGTGTGTGTGTGGGGACGGATTTGTGGGGTGTGTGTGCGCGCGCGCGCGCCTGTGTGTGTGTGTGCGCGCGCGCGCGCCTGTGTGTGTGTGTGTGTGTGTGTGTGTGTGTGTGTGTGTGTGTGTGTGTGTGAATGCGTTTTGAGTGCGTATGTGGGGTGCAGGGTGCAGGGTGCGTGTGTCGAGTGTCGAGTGGCGAGTGTCGTGTGTCGTGTGTCGAGTGTAGAGTGTCGTGTGTCGTGTGTCGAGTGTCGAGTGTCGAGTGGTGAGTGTCGAGTGTCTAGTGTCGAGTGTCGTGTGTTTCGATGGGACAATTCTCGAATTTCTGGGACGAATTGGTCTGAATGTTCAACAAAGCTGGCTACTCCAGATTGTAAATGGAGTGGTCTAGGGAGGACAGTTGTCTAGACATCTCTGGCCAGACATGCTCTATACAATTCCTGTCTGGATAGTGAACTGGCCAGTTCATCCTTTCAATATGATGAGCTTCCAGTACTTCGTGATCCCTATCAAGTGTTGAGAAGTGTATTTACTCGGTTCTTTACTTGATCTCAACCTTGTACATCCAGGAACGTCTTCGTGACGTCCAGATAAATTTTTATTGTGGAATCAGGATACGCCACAATATTCAGCTGATCAGATATTTGGATCCACCTACTAACTACGAATTGGATATGAAATTCTCTACCCCCAATGGTGGAAAATTCCAAAACCTTCAGTTTTGGAGTTCTCCGACACCCCCTAGAAGAACACTGATTGAATCTCATCTTAAAGACGTCCTAAAACTCTGTTTCGGCTCCTGAACTGCCATGCAGTAGCGTCAAGTGAAATATGTAACAAATTGACGCGAGCCACGTTCGACAAGTGGGGGGGGTGGGTTTACGTATACGTATACGCGCGAACCCCCAGGGGGTTCAGTTTCGACAGGTCCTGGAGCACATAGGCATATGGTGCTGCAACATACATTAGCAAGTTGCATATAACATGCGGCGGTTCATGTGAGGGTGCTCTCGGAATAAGGGGAAGAGGGAGCTCCGCATGAAACATGAATGCCATAGGAGGGTGTCCGCCCCCCTTGATCTGACGTATCGGAAATATAATATATTATACACCGGCTAATCTAAAACTATTTTGGCGGGCGGGGTGGCTGTGGAGAGGGTTGGAGGGCTGTGTGAGATTATTTGTTTCATCTTTTAGTTGGTGAAAGATGTTCAGACGTCTTATCTGTGAAAAAGATCTTGAACCTTGTTTTTTTCTTCGTGAAGATATACTTTTTTCCATACCATTTTTTCAATACTGCCCTGATAAAAAGATATAGCCATTTAAAGTTTTCATAATGAGCTGTGCCACCCCAGAATAAACAAAATTCCTTTCAGAATAACAAGTTAGATCTACGGTGAAATGATTCCAGAGGTGATGTAAATTTTGAAACCTCCACATCCTCGACCAAGATCATTCTATAATCCGGTCCTGCGACCGCTCGGTCGAGTCAATACTCTCGCTATATTGTCAGAAACAAGCCGCATTTCCCCAGAGCTCAGAATTGAATCAATTTATAAAAACCCAAGAGAACCTCGTCGTCAGAGGTGTTGGAACTTGGTTTTCAGTAGTGCTACTCCGGAATTTACATGGTTGCCTCTCTGAAACGGCAGGGTAACATGCATATATGGACCGCCTTGAGTGGTGCGAATTTGATATTCAGTCAGATAGAAAGGGATTCTTTCAGTGGGTACATCCGACCAGTAACGTAGTATAATGGTAGTTGAGTATTTGCCATAGGAATCTGTCTTTTCTTCGATGTCATCTCGATGTATCTGCGTGATGTTTTATTCAAGAGGGTGTCTTTTGTATTCTCGACTAGAAGAAACGTGGCGTTGGTCCTCTTCTTGTCAGTGTTTCAATTGGTTTAGCGTACTCTAGTTCTCACAAACAGTGAAAATGGACGAAATGAAATCGATATCAGTGCGATTCTGACAAGGTCCAAAAAAAATCCCCGTTTATGCCGTCCCGATTTTTTCCATTTTTCATTTCGACAGCGACAATGCCCGCGTACTAAAAGCTTTCCACCGACGATGTAAAATTTCCCGTTCAATATTCATGAGGCGACGAAAAATAAACCGTCACAAATGACGCGCTGTATATGGACTCTCAGCGCTCGCAATTTTGCGTATTGATTCTTGTCGACAAACTGGTCATTGTTCGGGAAACGTTACAAATATATATCGCGATACGTATATATTTCCCGGATTCGTTAGGCTGATTGCTTTATGGAAAACACTTGACGGGTCGGAAAAATCCGGACGTTTTTTATGGAAATCGTTTTAGGGGCGGAGGGTGGATGCGATTTTGATTTCATTGCGGTTTATTGATGGTTGTTACGAGGTATTCATGATTTCGACGAGTGTATGTAGTCCGCTCACTTTCATAGAAGCAGTCGGTTGTCCATGGAGTAATTTTATTTATTTTTTCTTCAACTTAAATTGACTGACAAGGTCGTAACTATACTTCATTCAATTTTATTTTAGCAGTCGGTTGGCCATGGAAATTTGACACATTTCACTCTGTATAGTACGAAAATGTGGGGTTATGAAGCTTGTCAAAACATTTTTGGGTTTCAAATCAACGCTATGTTGCCCGTTTTACGTGAAAGTTTCTGTTATTGCGTATTTTATCACAATGTCGAATCTCTTCGGAAAATATGTGACGAACATAATTGAAGTTTATACAAACTGATTGAAGGCATACCAAATCCAGTTATTTGCATGGAAAATACAAGAGATCAGTATAATATCATAATATGCACTAGCTTGAGGAGAGTTAATGTTCGTTATCTTTTTTGACTTACATCATTTGAAGATTTCAAAAATATTAACCCGAAGATGAAATGCATATGATGCAGTGGTTGGGAATGAGTATCTCCCTAAGGTATTAACAGATAATTATAAGAATGTTAAATTCTTCAACAAAAATCATCTTGCATCAATATAAGTAAAAGGAATTGAAGGAAGTTTCAAGTTAAGATGCAACTTCACCGTTGAACAAAAATTTCACATGGAAAAACAAGTAACAGGGCAACTTGCGCGTATTTGTGGCTATTCATCTTAATACATTGATGTAATAATAATAATTAGGTATTTATTAGTACCTTAAGACATTTACATTGTATAGGACAAGTCAAATGAAAAATAGAAAAATCTATTTTAGGGAACTTATTCTCCAATGACATTTATCGAAAATCCTGTAGTAAACTTTTCGCATTAATTCTCAAATGCCACCACTTTTTTGGGTCTCCCAATAGAAGGAAATTCTTTGTCATCCTCTTCATTCACAATTTTTCTGATTGTGGAAATATTCAGCTGAAATATAAATCGTTTAGATTCAGATGAAACATTATATAAATTCACTTACATTGAATATGCTCGATACCGTCTGACGTATTGTTTATTTAAAATATGAGGGTATAACTATTTGAATGAGCGGACCTGAATTCTAAATAGCACTTTCTGAAACCCTGTCTCTTTTTTCAATCACTTTGGGCATTTCCGTAATAAAAATTGATATTAGTTGTGGCAACGGCGTTATGACATTAACGACATTTCATGAGTGCCAACCTAACTTCTAGTTACGTTCTAGTTACAAAAACTTGAGAAAATTATTTCATGGCCAACCGACTGCTAAAATAAATTTGAATGAAGTATATACACATAGTAGTGAAAGAGGAGGTGAAGATCATATTCAATGAACACTTACTGGCGGAGAGCCTTTCTGTGGTATAGAAAAATGTACCCATGAAAAAGAGTTTATGGAGAAGGAAGAAACCAAAAAAAATTGTGTATTCGGGCCCCAGTAGTTTTTTCATGGTCTATTATTTTATCTTTTCTTTGTATTTGGATTTTTTTTCTTGGCACTTTTCTTTCTTTTTCTGCACTGCATGTTTATAATTCGTATACAGGATGAGTGTTTGACACGTACAAATATTTTAATAGTAGATTCTTGAGGTCAAAAGAAACACTTTTCTCCTATACCATTTTTTCTGATTCGGCCCTGATAAAAAGATATAGCCATTTCAAGTTTTCATAATGAGTAGTGCCACCCCTAGAAAAACAAAATTACCTTCAGAATAACTAGCTTAATCTGTGACACTGCATATCTGTAGATCTTCTGAACAGAGTTGTATTCAGCCAAAGTACCGAATTTTTCAATTTTCACAGATACTTTTTAAGTTTTATTCATTTTAACTCTGTATTTTACACGACTATAATATTCTTTGTTTTTATTCTAAAACCTTTGCTTCACGGTGTATCTGTTGGAATAATTCGAACTGGTATTTTTCGTCAATTCTTGCACCTTCTCGCTATTCGAATAACGTTTCCTCCGCCCTTTAAAAATATGAACAAAACCTCCCCCATGACATTCGATACCGGAAAGCCGTATAGTTAAATCCACTTAAATATTAATTTGCCTGCATTTTCTCCTTTAGCCGCGGCTTATTCAGACTCTTAACGCTAATCGAAATGGATTGTAAGAAGGGGCGTTTGTTTTGAATAAATATTAGCCGGTAAAATTGTTATAGACAGATGGTTCGGCTTGGCCACGCTCGTATTATTCGATTTCTCATCTTGGATTCCGAGTCGGGTGTCTATCAGATTGGATTCACGACGATGCTACGTGCAAGAATTGCAAATGTTAGGGGAGCGATTTAGGGGGTTGCTTTTGGTGTTATTTAAAAGTCGAATCGTCGCGAGAGAATGGATGTCTTATCATTGAATGCCTGCTGGTTGAATTGTCATGCTCATGTACTACTTAAATGCAGGCATTATGATACGCGAAAAGGTATCCAGTTCAGGGTCAGATGATTTTTGAAGTAAGCAGGGTAAGTCTTTGATTCGTACAAATATTTCAACAGTAGATTCTTGAGGTCAAAAGAAACACTTTTTTCTTCACTATTTTTTCCGAATCGGCTCGGTTGAAAAGATATAGGCTGTTGAAAAACCATAAAAAAATGATTTTTTTTCTGGACAGCTTTGGAACAGTTCAGTACTTGGATGGGTCATCGCCCTGCTCTAAAATTGTTCCATTTCACATGAAATACGGAATCGTGCAAAACTCCGCCTAATATGAAAATAAGCCGTTTCCAATAACGCAAAGAAGAAATTGAGTTATGCCATCAAAGGTCAATTTCAACAAATGCTAAATTCTTCAGGAATTCCACCCAACAATGAATACACCCACATCATTCGCCTTCCAAGCCAAAAGCATCCAACTCAACACCGATGTACTTGAAATAACTCCGTACAAAGTTGTATTATTCACATTTAATATCTGGGTCAAGATTCCTGGGTACACAACGCTGGCAATTGTTTCTGATCGAATTTTGCGGGTGGATTCTTCATTAAGACATCGATATCATCATTTCTTCCACGCCTCTGATTCAATAAGCAAACACGTTAGAGTAATTTGCAATTACCATTGTGATTCAGAATGTTTGGAGATTGCATGAAGGAATTCTTCAATGGTCTACACAGTTGATGAAAGAGAAATCATTTGTTTTGTTCCTCTGGTAAAAAAGTGTGTGTATGACTTGAGCGGTTTTGTGTTAATTGGAAAACAATGTTGATTTTACTTGTCGATTGTGGTCTACGGAGAAAAGAATGAAAAAACTATTGTTTGGTGAGAAACCTCTATGAGATTCGAATGGGACTTTCTTATCCATAGATAGGAATAACACCAGAAAAAAGATTGAATTTTCAATTAATATGAATAGTACCTACTATAGAGTGAAAGAAAAGTAACGCAAAAATGTGAGTAATTGACTCGTACAAAAATTTTAACAGTAGTTTCTTGAGGTCAAAAGAAACACTTTCTTTTTGTACCATTTTTTCTGAATCGTCTCGGTTTCAAAGATACAGGCTGTTGAAAAACCATAAAAATGTTATTTTTAGTTTTATCTCACAAACGGTTTTATCGAATGGAATGAATTTCGGAATATAGTTTTTCGTTTATTTGATGAATCTTTTTCGAACGAAAGATATCACCCACGTCTTCGAGTTTTCTCATTATGACCATTACGTACCATAAAAATACCAAAAATTCAAAGAACCTTGAAACTAAGTTGGACGCTATCTAATGAATATTCGATAGTTTTGGGAAATGAAAGTATGTATTCCTCATATTTTTTCGTACAATGCACAGTTTTCGAGTAATTTGATGTTCGAAAATTCAAAAGTATCTGTGAAATTCGAATCAGGGCCGAATCGGAAAAAAATGGTATAGGGAAAAATCGTTTCTTGAGACCTCAAGAATCTACTGTTAAAATATTTATTCGAGTCAAACACTCACCTTGTATAACCATACACGTGTGATCATTAATGATTACTGAGCTTCTACTAAGTAATAGTGCACAATTTTGTGTTTTCCAACGTTTGAATCCCTAAAACTTCGCTCAGGGAATAGCAAAAACTTTCAAGTCTTCAGCATTTCTTCCATAAGTCTCTAACTGAACGAAAATCGACTAATGAGTTAACCGAAACCACCTACTTTCCCTTCCCGATGATCCCACAGGACCGGTGATGAGTCCCAATCCCAAGACGTTCTCGCAGAATCCACGATCCATATTCATTTATCAATTAAACCTTCTTCGCTCCAGTTAAGGGGACCGATCTCGAAATTCGATTATGATAAAAACTGCTACGTACAAATTTAATCGACAACGGAGGACTAATCGAGACGCGAAGAAGTTGTTACGGTGTATTCGAAGTAGTTAAACAGAATTGGTATTTGAGATCTTAATTAGCTAACACCTTCATGGTCCATGGGGAACTCTCGGAATATTTTAAGCCTTTCTTCGGGGGTATCGTTTTACGTTTTGCCTCTTTTTGTTGCACAATTTGGCAAGATGGGGAAACAGGAATTTTCCGCAATAATTGAGGCTCGTATCGAAGAAAATTTTCTGAGTGGGCCTGAGCCAAAAACTCAAGATTAATATCATGTACGAGGATGTATTGATATCTAGTTAGCCTAGATCAGTTCCATGCATTAAAAAAATATTGCGTTACCATAGAAACGAACAATAACTCATTAGAAGTGTCAGTGTGAAGTTTGAGGTCAAAAAAGTAAACCAGAGTTACGCAAAAACGAAATTGTGAAAATCGAAACATTGGAGTATTTAGCCATCATCAAGTACCTGTATTTAAAAGGGTTAAGAGGTAAGCAGATTAACGAAGATATGCTTGATACCCTTGGTGATCAATGTCCTTCGTATGCGACCGTGAAAAATTGGACTGTAAGCTTCAAAAGAGGTAAATTTACCATTGAAGATGATGACCGATCGGGCCAGTTTCTGTGCCAGTCCTCGAAAATATCGATGCAGTTCATGACATGATTTTATCAGACCGTCGAATTGGGCTAAAACTGATATCTGAAGCACTGAATATTTCATACGAACGCGTTCATCATATAGTTCACGTCAATTTGGACATGACAAAAATTGCTGCAAAATGGATCCCCAAATGTTTAAATGTTGACCAAAATCGTGCAAGGGTAGAAGCATCGCGTTCGATCTGTGCTCGATTTGAAAACGATGTAGACCTCTTAAACCGAATTTTTTGTATGTATGAGACTCGGGTACATTTCTACGATCCAGAAACAAAGCAACAATCGATAGAACACCCCTCTTATTCACCAGATTTGGCTTCATCCGACTATCATCTCTTTCCTCAACTGAAAAAAAGTTTAAAAGGTCGTAAGTTTTTTTTCCAACGAGGAGGTAATAAAAGCTGTGGAAGTCTGGTTTGCAGAGCAAGAAGAAACATTTTTTTTGAAAGGTCTAGAGACGTTGCCGGTTCGCTGTAATAAATGTATCCAATTGAGAGGAGAATATGTTGAGTAATAAAATATTTTGACATTGAAATTTCGTTTGGTTCTATAGTAGGCTAAGAATTCTTCAATATATCCTCATATGTACTGCTCGATTTTACCCTTTGTAGCCTTGACGATATCATTGGTCTACTGAAGTTTTTTATTCTATATCCGCAGAGTAGGAGCAAACATAATTTCGCGTTGTCCATAGAATATAAAACCTTTCTGTCAATACCGAGATGAGGATTACACTTGGGATTTTTATATTTCAACACTTCCGAGTGAAAATCCTGAACGAAAGTTCCGTAGGGGAATAAGATGGGTAATTATAACGAAACAGACAAGGCGGATTTGATTCCCCGATCACTTAATTACGCAATTTCCACGTCTCGTTGCGGAAAATGAAGAATCATCTAACGAATTGTAAATAAAACGATTTTCCGCCTGTCCGTATTGTATATTGAGTTTACGACAGCGATAAAAGCCACTGATTCGATTCTGGCAATCATTATACTCCCTCCTCTCATATAGGGAATTGAAGTACATTCAAAGAACGGACTTACACGACCGTTGTACAAACACAAAATTGATTTGGAATCTACAACACGAAGAAATACAAGGATATATTGAAAAATTCTTAGCCTACTATAGAACCAAACAAAATTTCAATGTCAAAATATTTTATTACTGAACATATTGTCCTCTTAATTGGATACATTTATTACAGCGAACCTGCAACGTCTCTATACCTTTAAAAAAAAATGTTTCTTTTTGCTCTGCAAACCAGACCTCCACAGCTTTTATAACCTCCTCGTTGGAAGAAAATTTACGCCCTTTTAAACTTTTCTTCAGTTGAGGAAAGAGATGATAGTCGAATGGAGTCAAATCTGGTGAACAAGGAGGGTGTTCTAATAATTCAAAACCTAAATCACGAATTTTTCGCATGGCAACTCGAGATTTGTGTGCAGGGGCGTTGTCCTGCAAAAACAAAACACCTTTGGATTTCCACATCTTTTCTCTTCAATTTTACCCGTAGAGTGGTCATTAATGTCAAATAGTAATCTCCGGTTATTTTTATACCCTTATCCAAAAAATCAATCATGATTACTTCATGGCAATCTCAAAAAACTGAAGCAAGAACTTTTCGAGCAGATTTTTGAACACGAAACTTCTTAGGTCTTGGATGTCTTGGAGCATAGATCGAACGCGATGCTTCTAGCCTTGCACGCTTTTGGTAAACATTCGAACATTTGGCAATCCATTTTGCAGCAATTTTTCTCATGTCCAAATTGACGTGAACTATATGTTGAACGCGTTCGTATGAAATATTCAGTGCTTCAGATATCCGTTTTAGCCGAATTCGACGGTCTGATAAAATCATATCATGAACTGCATCGATATTTTCGGGGACTGACACAGAAACTGGCCTTCCAGATCGGTCATCATCTTCAATGGAAAATTTACCTCTTTTGAAGCTAGCAGTCCAATTTTCACGGTCGCATACGAAGGACATTGATCGCCAATTACTAAGCATATCTTCGTAAATCTGCTTAACTCTTAACCCTTTTAAATACAGGTACTTGATGATGGCTCGACACTCCAATTCTTCGATTTTCACAATTTCGGTGGAGATCTTCTTTACCTTAGATCCCCAAATTTGAATTTTTTTCCAATAACTAAAATTCTGACTATTTTCGGTCAAAATAAGTCCCTATTTTCTATTCTGCGACTAATACTCATAGCCACTTGGTCGATTTGGATGATTTAAACACTTTTTCGCATTGTTTTGAACCGTAGACTGAGGAAATTGGAAAACCAACCCTTCAATATTGAGCAATTACAATTAATTTTATCACTTTTTGTTGATTTTGAAAGGACCAAGTTTGTGACTTCACTACGCAAAAACCTGACTCCGCAGAAAACCCTCCAATTCTTTTCTAGTCAGCTAAGAAACGAAAGATGAATCCCTCAGAAGTTTTTCCTCTTCGTTAAAGTCGCCAGAGAAAATTGTGCAGGAATCTGCAGGAGTTTGGGTTGGGCGCGAGCGTCGTGTGACGCCGCCTGCATTACAGGACGTCGCGTCCTTGGGCAGCGCCCCGACGCTAATCAGATAAGGTGCACGTCGCACTCGATACGACAAAGGGTGGGGTTAGTTTTCCGGATCTAGAACAAATATTGACCGATCATCTGGTAGTAAGGCCAAGTTTTAGATGTTGGAAGATCAAGAAGTAAATAACAATGCCCCAATCCCATTGAATTTCGATGTTCACGAAATATTCTTCAAACTTTAACTATGAAAATCGTGGTCATAGGGAAATCAAAATAGTTTGTAGTCCTTGTTGTCGATGAAAAATTCGAAATTTTGGACCTTCGCGTAAAAATTCATAACTTCCAAACTGTACGCTATAGCTTGATGAAAATTAGACTATTTTATTCGCGAAGGATCAGTCTATATGTAAAAAAATCAGCATCTGTTCAGACCAATTTTCCTAGCTGCTGTATCGCTTCAAAATTGACCTAATTAAAATTTCGAAAAATTAGGTAAACTTTGAAGAGCTACAGCAGCTAGAAAAATGAGTCTGAACAGATGCTGATTCTTTTACTTATAGATTGATCCTTCGCGAATCGAATTTTCCAATTTTCATTGAGCTGTAGCGTACAGTTTGGATTTTATGATTTTTTCCGCGATGGTCCAAAATTTCGAATTTTCCGTCGACCATAATTCGAAAAATAATACTTATAGAAAAAATCTGTTTGTATATTCGTAATCTACGACCCCGATTTAGTGAATAATTCGATTTTGGTGGAAATCGGAGACGATGAATTTTTTGCCAATTTTTCCATACATATGTATGGAAAAAATTAGGTTTTTCGAAAAAAATTTTTTTTACTCTAATCGAAACCAAATTGATACTCTTACCTAATTCGAGGGCGTAGATGACGAAAATGCAAACAGATATTCAAAAAAAAAATTACTTCTCATGTTATGGTCGACGGAAAATTCGCAATTTTGGACCTTCGCGAAAAAAATCATAAAAACCACAGTGTGAGCTACAGCTCAATGAAAATTGGACCATTCTCTTCACGAAGGATCAATCTATATGCAAAAAAATCAGCATCTGTCCAGACCCATTTTTCTACCTGCTGTAGCTATTCAAAGTTGACCTAATTTCTCGAAATTTTCCACAAAAAGTCGTGTTTTTGTTGAACTACTGATCTTAGAAAAAAACTAATACCATATTCATAATCTACAACCTTGATTCAGCCAAAAATAATGACTCGGGTCCATATAGCTCGAAAAATAATTTAGATGAAACACGCGATAATGTCTCGCAATATTTTTTAACCAAGGGATGTGGGAAATTTTCCTATCGAATTTTTTTTTCGAGCTATATCGACCCGGGTCATTTTTTTGACTAAATCGAGGTAGTAGATCACGAATACACTTAAGATCAGTAGTTCAACAAAAAAACGAAAATTTCGAAAAGTTTGGTTTTTGAAGAGCTACAGCAGCTAGAAAAATTGCACTGGACATATGCTGATTTTTTTACACATACATTGATCCTTTGCGAATGAAACGGTCCAATTTTCATTCAGCTATAGCACACAGTTTAGATTTCACGATTTTTTCAGCGAAGGTCTAAAATTTCGATTTTCAATTTACCTTCTTGTACTTAATAACAATACTTAAAAAAATCCTCCCATTTCCTACCAATCTCTCTACCTATAACCGATCCAGAGGTGGTTGTGTATCGATTTTCATCAACTATATCGGCCACATCAATTCAACAAATGATTCAATCAACGGCAAACATTACTCTTCCGTTCCTATTAACAATTCAGAAGAATCGAATACGAATTACAAGCCCTTTAGTCGCACAACCCACAACCAGCCATCCGGTCAAATGTTTTCTTGAACCGTCCGAACATAGGGCCCACACAGAGGGGTGGTCCGCGTACGTAGGGCTCGGAGACCCATAAATCTCCTCAGAACCCCGCAACAATCCGAAAAATTACGATTCAGCCCATCTGTCAGAGATACACTTGCCGAGCGCGCATAATAACACAATAACCGTTGAATGCATCGTTGCGATCCTGTTGCGTACACAAATTTGCGACCATTGTGCCGCGGCATGAAATCATTTTTCCGAGTTTTTAACCGTTCGCCACCCCTCGGGTTGTTATGTGCGAGGGCGTGGCGGGGTAGTTAGTCTATGAAACTGTGCAGTTTTATTGAATTCTCGGATATGTCTCTATTTTGTCGCCCCTCGTAATGAGTTACGCGGATTTTGCTCTTTTGTCAGCGTGTCATTCGATTGGTTTGGTCCGGACGCTGGGGTGCTAATGAGGTATGTCGGGTTTTCGATGTTTATGGATGTCATAGACTGCCCTGGGTGGTTTTCTTACATATACTAATGGAGGTAGAAGAGCAAGACAACTGTCGCACAAGATCGGCTGATTCAATTAACTGCACAAGACGAAATCTCTTCTTCAAAGCGCCTTTGTGGTCAAACGATCCAAAATAGGTTGGAAAGCTTCAATTTGCTAGCAAAAAGATCCCCCAAGCACCCTAGATTTAGTAGGAAACAGTGTTGTGTAAAATATCGTTGGAAACTCGAACATATAAGTCTGAATGGATTGGCCCACTGCCTATCCAGACCAAAATTGTTTTGAAAATGCTTAGTCTGCAATGTCACAGCAATCACACCGCTTATCTGACCCACCGCACACTTTACAACAGCTCGCCAATGTTCTGACGGATATTTGACGAAATATTCTTCAAGTTTCATTGATAACTTCATTGACACCATTTTGAATAGAGTAAAAGCAGTATGGAGAGTTTTAAGAGGCCCCACTTGATTTCAGGGTGTTCATAAGAAACAAAAAAATTATTTTCGAGCCTGCAAACACCACCAGGTAGAATATTTTTTTGTGTTCATTTCTCTACTATGTTATCGCTCTAAAACAGTTTTTCTTACAGGGTATTTTCAAAGGTGATGCTTATAGAAATCATAAAAATGGGTCATTTTACCAAGAATTATCTGTAGGATATTCAAGATGGCTGAAATATAACCCCTTGATTCTTCACATTCAAATACGGCACTGTAAAAAGTGACTTCGGCACGAAAAAAACGAAACAAATTATAAGGGCTGGACAATAGTTCAGTACATCCGGGTCTATCTGATTAGTTGCATCAGGTCGTTTGATAAAATTGTCATATCGTGCGTTTTGGGATAAGAACAGTGTAGAAAAGTGAGATAGTGCTATTGTTTTTACCCTATTTCACCTGATTTTTCAACAAGAAGAAGATTGTCATGAGAACTGTGAAAATAGTTGTGAATTTCATTTCCATGTAAAAATCGAATGGGCAAATATCCTAAACGAAACCATAGTCAGTTGAGCCAGTCATCACGAGATTAGTTTTTCCCTACTGCTTTGAGATAATTCAGATAACAAATGATCTAGGGTCGTATTAGGATATATTTCAGTAATAATTTTAGTTTTAAATAAATTTAATTTAATATTTTTTGTTGAACTTTGTCATTTAAAAAGTTTTCTACGGGTGATTTTCGTTGAAACGCTTTATTTTGACCCATTCTAATTTCTGTTAAAAAAAACCTCACCTTCAAATACACCACCCTGTATGGGCTCCAAAAAAACTGGATGGAAAACATTTTTAAACGACGTGTGGTAGAATACCTAATCATCTCAAATATGGAGTTATCTTTGACAAATGTCAAAATGACAGTTCTACCAAACAGAAACTGACATTGGACATCAACGACGAAGTTCCATTACAAAAGTCAAAATTATCCCCCCAAGATGTCGAAAAAAGATCGTCAATTGCAATTTTCCAAAAATTCTTGTTATTATAGACGACGAGTGCTAGATTTGTCACTTGTCAGTGTATTTGACAATGTCAAAGACAGTTCTACCAACCCAAAGAAGTGACATTTGACAGCTCGCGAAGTTGAGATACAAAAGTCAAAAGTATCTTCTAATAACAGAATCATTCGAGGAAAATCGCTCAATCCACGAGCATCCCACCTCTCAAGACATCAGACATCGATACGCTCGCTCTGGACCAAACCTCCATCGGAACAACTGGACCAGAAACATTATTAACTCACTTATTACCCAACCCCGGAAGATGACGACGGGAACGCGGAGACCGATACATCCCCGTGCAGGTCGCAGCAGCAATCCGGATTCTCAATTTGATTTCGCAGAGTCCCGGGCGTCCCGCGGGACCCTTATCCGGGCCTAAGCTCGGGCAAGTGGCCGGCCTGGTCGTTGCGGCGTCAAAACGGCGTCGTTTGCGGTCGGCGCCGATAACCGGCCATCCGGAAAGCTTATTAAGATTGCCTCTCGGACGGAACCGGATGTGACGTAGTACCTCGCGGATTAAACGGGTCGTTTCGCGGGCAAACTGAGATTCTGAGGGTGAAATGCGATCTGGGTGCAGCCACGGGATATCTTTGATGGATCTCCTGAATATCCATTGGATATAATATCCATATCCTCGCCTATATCTGGGATATAAGAGAGATCCAAAACATCTGTAGTGATATCTCGTTGATATCCCTCATGGATATCTCGAATATCTACTGGATTTGGAAAGATATCCTATGGATACGTAATGGATATCCGTAAAACCTTCCGTATATGACGCGATAAGTATCTAATGTATGTTTCTGGGACATTTCTTGGATATGCCGTTGAATAACATCGACATTTTGAATATGTGTCTACTGCGTATACACGTAGATATAAATGAGACATCTGACAGTGATCTTAATATTGGAAACATACTCGGTGCACTCCATACATTCGATAAGATATAATTACATATCCTGTGGAGAAATACTGAATATAACTATGGCGGCTTTCATTCAGGATATCAAAACGGCGTATAGAAATGCATAAGATATCTCATTGATATCCCATGAGATTTAGATGAATATTCTGTGGGATACCATGAAAATGTATATTCTAGCCTCTATGCGAGATATGATTTCATAATATGTGGTTATATTTTGTTGATTATCGTATCATCAGGAGATGAAGAATAACTAGTGGATATCTATAGGGAGATCCATGAGATATCTCATTGATATCCCAATAGATACATTTAAGCATTCTGTGGTATACAAGGGCAAAAGGATGATCCACTCAATCTGTTGTGATATCTCGTTAATATCCCTGCTAAAGCTTCTTTACGGAAGCGAAAGCTGGACTCCCTACAGGCGACAAATTAAACAGCTTGAACAAACGCAACAACGTCATCTAAGACAAATAATGCACAGTTCCAAATGCAGAAGCATTTCGTACGTTTCAAAAACGTACACCCAGAACAGCAAGGACGTAAGTAATCCAAGCTATATCCTTTGTGAGTATCCAGATATCTTCGCTATATCCCTTGTAAGTATCTTGGAATAAGAAATATATCCTGCCCTGTGAAGAAATATTGGATATCGGTAAGCCTGCTCTCATTTAGGATACTGGAAGGAGCGAATGTATACCTAATGACAACTATATTTGATATCTCAAGGATATCCTATTGAATAAGGTAGAATATTCTTTGGGATACAAGGAATACCTACTCATGTGCTCTCCTACATACGGGATATAATGAAGGTCCAATGAATTTGTTGTGATATCTCGAGAATATCCTTTATAGATATCCAGAATGGTAATTGGATATGAATAGATGTCTTGTGGATATAAAACGGATGTTCATACGACTAGAACCGTCTCCATCTGAGATGAAAAGAATGTTAGGAATGTTTCGGGGCATATTTCTAGGATATCTCTTTGGGTAACTGCGATATGTTCGAAAATATATCTACTACGTATCTTATGTGGATAAAAATGAGACACCCACATTGACCTGAAGTAATCTACAAAGTAATAAATATCGAAGATATAAATTTAGATACTTCTAACTCAATCTGTAATATACCCCAGCGTTTTCCAATAATATAACGTGTTCAAACTAGTATTTTTTAATTTAAAATAAACACATTTCCTTCTGTCAGTCCAATGTTCGCCGTTCCATTTAAACAACGATCTCCTCCTGGTGCGAAAGTAACAGACCTGTAAAACACCCTCTAAAACGTTACGAGAACAAGCTGTTAATTGCCTGTTCAGTCGGTATCTCGCCATTACCGGAAAATAGTCAATGTCAGAGCCGACCTCAATATATCTCCAGAAAAAGGTTGATACCCGATCTCGTGAGGGATACCACCGTTCTCATCTGCTTCTCTGGGGCCTCATGATTCTTCAGGACTGGTTTTCTCTCC
This sequence comes from Coccinella septempunctata, assembly GCF_907165205.1. Taxonomy (NCBI): domain Eukaryota; kingdom Metazoa; phylum Arthropoda; class Insecta; order Coleoptera; family Coccinellidae; genus Coccinella; species Coccinella septempunctata. The sequence continues at coordinate 30,383,480 of NC_058196.1, forward strand.
CCCGCTTAGGCGCTCGAGGATGCCGATCTTCCTGCTTAACTAGCTGTTCGTTTTTTTCCTCTTTGACGTCGGTAGAAAGCCGAATTTATGCCTTTCTGTGTACTTTTCTAATTGGGTTCGGATCGTTCCGATCGGCTGACTTGGAATCCTGGAAATTCGAAGGGAGATGCGTCCCACAATTTCCGCTGTTTCTGATCGTGAAGTTTTTATTTTTTTTTCAGGATATCTCACATGAACAAAGAATGAAATGAGTTCAGTGTGACGAAATCTGAGCACAGAATTGCGTTGAGAACATAGTCAACATTAATTTTGGAATTGAAGACGTCAAAATTGAGTACCAATAAGTGCTACTCACTCGTAACTTCAAGATATAGAAAGTTCAGGAGTTGCTTTCGGACAGTTGTTGATTCAAAAATATTGCCCGATATCAAGTTTCATAGAAGATTCATAACATTCATTATTTCATTCATTGCTGTATCCCGTTACCGAGAATAAATCTACAAAAAGACTAAAAAACAAAACTATCGGTGCGATCAAACTTATAATTTCTTAGGGCTACTTGAGACTGTGTGCCCTCCTATGACTGAAGAGACCCAACCGTGACTTGCAGATCCTTCCACACTCCGGACATGGATAGTCACCAACCAGATCTGACCGCCGCTGTATTCTTCTCGAGTCTTCATTATAACTGTGGACCAAAGACCTCCACTCTGATCTGTCTAACGCTACTTGTTCCCAGTTATGATTGGCATTAACCGATTTATGGGATTGATGCAGTATATCCTTAAACTACTTATTCTGGCCTCCTGGTTTCCGAGCACTATCTGTGAATTCGCCGTACAGAGCTATTTTGGGGAGTCTTGTGTCTTGAATCCTCAGAATGTGGCCTTTCCATCTGAGTCGGGCCCTCGTTACTTGAGTCACAATTGTTATACAACTCGCGAGCTGCAATACTTCTGCATTTGAAACTTTGTGGAACAATCTGATGTGCGATAATTTTCTTAGATGACGTTGTTGCGTTTGTTCAAGCTGTTTAATATGTCGCCTGTAGGGCGTCCAGCTTTCGCTTCCGTAAAGAAGCGTTGGGAGGACCACTGCTAAACAGCCCTTTTGGTCTTCAGATTGGGGTCTAGATTTTGAAACACTCTGTTCTTTAGCTTCCAGAATGCCCATGATGCAGAATTGATACGGTTCAGTATTTCCGTGTCCAGGTTAGCCCCAGTATTTATGAAGCTTCCCAAGTATTTGAACTGCTCGACCTGTTCTAGAGTTTCATCCTCCAGGGTGATATCTGTTTGAAGGCTTTCTGGTGGACTTACCAGGATTTTGGTTTTGTCAATATTAAGTCTAAGGTCTGAAGCTATATATGTTTATAGGTGTTCTACATTATCTGTAGATCCGCTGAGCTGCTAGCGATAAGTGCATATTGAAGTTCGATCCGTGATAAACTAAACGGGTTTTTGCTCTGAGGCGCTTCAGTTTAAACAGGCCTCCATCAAATCTGAATCTACACCTCTAACAGACATACTCATGACAGCTATGGCGAAAATATTGAACAGTAATGGCGCTAACAGGCAGCCTTGTTTTATCCCAGAGTTGGTTAAGAAATGGTCGGTTGTAGAGCCATTATGCTGTATTCTAGCGGTGTTGTTGGTATGGATGCCTTTACACACTGCTAAGAACTTTTCGGGTACTCCAAGGCGTCTTATGATTTTCCATAACTCTCTTCGCTTGACTAGGTCAAAGGCCTCACTCAAATCGATTTAGGCGTAACATATACATAACATACATAGTCGATGAATGTTGTACCATTCTTTCAAATCATAAAAAACCAATTTTTTCAACCTCTTTCACATTCTCCCAACTGGAGAAACTTCGGGAAAAACCTGCACATGTCTACATCTCGAATAGATATCGGCGAAAAGTAGATTTAACACACCTGACTGCCGGCGAAAAGGCGAAAAAAGCGCGGATAACTTAATTGACAACGGCGTGGGTAACACATCCAATCCCATTTTACTCCTGCTTCTCCTGTTAACATAACCTAACGGCGGGATTGAACATTTTTCCGTCGGTTTTCCACGGTTATCCAGATTAAAACGATGCGTGCGCTAGGTTAGACACCGTCTCGCCGCAGGGGCGTACGTGCAGAAGGTTGAAACGCATTTTTTTCGAATTTTTATGTCTGTCATGAGGAACGATCAGAAATATCGGCGAATATAAAATAGGAACATGCAATATTCGATGTATTATTGAGATTATTTCATGTTACATTTTGTCACATGGTAGAAATACAGGGAGATGGACACAGACCGCGTCTAATTGAAGTTCTGGTTCAACAAAGTTACCTTCAGAATAACTGGCTGAATCTGTGGCACATTCTGTCGAAGTAGGTACCCAATTTTTCGAATTTCACATCAAATTACTCGAAAACGACGAATTACAGGAGAAAATATGAAGAATACTTGTAGTCCACCAAACTAATAAATGAAAACTACAAGGATGTATTGATATCTAGTTAGCCTAGACCAGTTCGATGCATAAAAAAATATGGCGCTACCATATCAACGAACAATAGCTCATTAGAAGTGTCAGTGTGAAGTTTGAGGTCAATAAAACAAACCAGAGTTACGCTATAAATTAAAAGAAAGATGTCCAACGAAATTGTGAAAATCGAAAAATTGGAGTATCGAGCCATCATCTAGTGTAACTGTATTTAAAAGGGTTAAGAGGTAAGCTGATTTACGAAGATATGCTTAATACCCTTGGTAATCAATGTCCTTCGTATGCGACCGTAAAAAATTGGACTGCAAGCTTCAAAAGAGGTAAATTTTATATTGAAGATGATGAGCGATCAGGAAGGCCAGTTTCTGTGTCACTCCCCGAAAATATCGATGCAGATCATGACATGATTTTATCAGACCGTCGAATTGGGCTAACACGGATATCTGAAGCACTGAATATTTCATACGAACGCGTTCATCATATAGTTCACGTCAATTTGGACATGAGAAAAATTGCTGCAAAATGGATCCCCAAATGTTTGAATGTTGATCAAGAGCGTGCAAGGGTAGAAGCATCGTGTTCTATCTGTGCTCGATTTGAAAACGATGTAGACTTCTTAAACCAAATTGTTACTATGGATGAGTCTTTGGTACATTTATACGATTCAGAAACAAAGCAACAATCGATGGAATGGCGACACTATGGTTCTCCAAGACCTAAGAACTTTCGTGTCCAAAAATCTGCTGGAAAAGTTCTTGCTTCAGTTTTTTGGGATTGCCATGGAGTAATCATGATTGATTTTTTGGAAAAGGCCAAAAGGGTAGAACTATAACCGGAGATTACTATTCGACATTACTGACCACTCTACGGGAAAGAATTAAAGAGCAAAGACGCGGAAAGCTATCAAAAGGTGTTTTGTTTTTGCAGGACAACGCCCCTGCACACAAATCTCTTGTTGCCATGTGAAAAATTCGCGATTAAGGGTTTGAATTACTAGAAGACCCTCCTTATTCACCACATTTGGCTCCATCCGACTATCATCTCTCTCCTCAATTAAAAAAAAAGTTTAAAAAGTCGTAAATTTTCTTCCAACTAGGAGGTAATTGAATCTGTGAAGTCTGGTTAGCAGAGCAAGAAGAAACATTTTTTTCTGAAAGGTCTAGAGAAGTTGCAGGTTCGCTGTAATAAATGTATCCAATTAAGAGGAGAATATGTTGATTAATAAAATATTTTGACATTGAAATTTTGTTTGGTTCTATAGTAGGCTAGGAAATTTTCAATATATCCTCGTTTAAGGAAATTTCAATTGATAAAACCGTTTGTGAGAACTGAAAATAATATTTCTTATGGTTTTTCAACAGCCTGTATCTTTTAAACCGAGCTTAATCAGAAAAAATGTTAAAGGAAACAAATATTTCTTTTGACCTCAAGAATCTACTGTTGAAATATTTGTACGAATCAAAGGGTCAACCTGGAAAAACTATTTCATGTTACAAGAAAAACCAAAAGATACTCCTATGCGGACAGACCCACTTCAAAGAAACAAATCAAAATAAATTCAAAATTATCAACACTTCTTTCTCTCCATGACTCTAATAAAAAACTACAGTGCCACCTTCGATTTTTCAACTTCCAGTATCCAGAGGGTAAATTCTGAGATGAACGAAACGAAAAATTTTTCAGAAAAATCACAACGTCAACCCTCCACTCGGAAACGGAAACCATCCCCCTCCGAAAAAATTCTGGCCCACGCCCCTGCTCCCGATATTTCTTCCGGAAGAGATGTGTAGGAAATGGAGTCGAAGCTGAATTTTATTACACTTTAGTAGGACAGTCGAAGGTAAAATTGCGGAATTGTTAGGGCCGGAAACGAGAACCGACCCCCGGCACAACCCCGGGGGACGCCCGCTCTGACAGTTCCGATATCTCCGGAAATAAGATATCAGCGGTCGAACGCCGGAAAACATAATTGATAACTCTTTCCGAACCGACGACGTTAATATTTCAACCCCCGCGTTTCGGGGCAACGCTGCTGCACGTCCGTGGAGTTTTTCCAGACTTTTTGGATGGCGGAGTATCAGCCGATGATGCTCTGGAGATTACCGCTTTCATTAGGAGTTCTCGTTTTATCCCGGAAAAAATTGGACAAGTTAGAAACAACGTAGATGATGTAATCGATGTGAAGGAAGCCGAGTACAGGAATTCTGCTCGAAAAAACTCCCTTTTTGCCCTTGAACCACGTGGATAGGCTCATATTTACGCATTTCACACACACACGCACAAAATATGGTCCTCAAGACACTTGATGGCTCCATTAAAACATCACAAGGGATTCATTCCTTGCAGCTTTTCGATAGTTTTCGTCAATTTGATGTAAGTCGACGATAAGGCTCGTTTACACCCTGCCAGAATTATCAATGAACGCATAAATAACATAAATATTCATTGAATATGTCATAGCAATAACACCGCTCAACTGACCCACCGCAGACATTACAACAGCTTGCCAATGCTCTGACGGACATTTGGCGAAACACTCCGTTGCCAAACTTATTGACACAATGCCGATTAAAGTACGAGCACTGCGAAGATCTAGAAGAGGCCACAGCTGATATTAAATCTTCGTTTCAATGTGCTTGTAACCATTTTAAATATGCAAACTCTACCCTGATCATTAGAAAAATAGTCAACAAAAGAGTTCCTTGACCGTTTAACGTCCAGTTTCATAATCGAATTTGAAGTTACTTTAAGCTTAAAGCTTCCTTTAATGTCATTTTTAGTAGGGTTAAAGGAAGCTTTAAAATTAAAGCGACTTTAGGTTTGATTATGAAACCGGCCGTAAGTGCTTGAAAATGCGGGGGTAATCGATGTGAAGGAAGCCGAGTACAGGAATTCTGGTCGAAAAAACTCCCTTTTCGCCCTTGCACCACGTGGATAGGCTCATATTTACGCATTTCACACACACACGCACAAAATATGGTCCTCAGGACACTTGACGGCTCCATTAAAACATCACAAGGGATTCATTCCTTGTAGCTTTTTGATAGTTTTCGTCATTTTAATGTAAGTCGACGATAAGACTCGTTCACAGCCTGCCAGAATTATCAATGAACGCATAAATAACATAAATATTCATTGAATATGTCATAGCAATAACACCGCTCAACTGACCCACCGCAGACATTACAACATCTCGCCAATGCTCTACCGGACATTTGGCGAAACACTCCGTTGCCAAACCTATTGACACAATGCCGATTACAGCACGAGCACTGCGAAGATCTAGAAGAGGCCACAGCTGACATTAAATCTTTGTTTCAAGGTGCTTGTAACCATTTTAAATAGGCAAACTCTACCCTGATCATTAGAAAAATAGTCAACAAAAGAGTTCCTTGACCGTTTAAGTGCTTGAAAATACGGGGAGACTTATCGTGCCGTGTTATCTGTCTCATTTCATATTTAATTCAATATTTGGACTGTAGAGAATACTCACGTGACGACGCCGAATGTGTTTATTAAAAAACCCGAATTTTGGGGTACCCTTGACTACCCCTCCCTTCTAAACCGCCACTTATCATAGCATTCCACCTCATATTTCGTCATGTCCAACAATATGTCACCAAATTTGCCCCACGAGCCCGACAAACTGCCCCTGGTCACGATAAGAATGCCTCTGGTTATCGTTAGAATGTCAAATAGACGTGTTTATCACTCTTGTTAGTATAGAATTGAGGCTCAAAGGTAAACACGTTGCCGTGCAAAGATATTTTTTACAGCGTGGGTCTCGTGAGCATTACAACATCAATTAAACCTCGAAGGATTGTAGTGGATACGCTTTTTGGGTGGATGAATCATCGAATTCCTCAACAAATGTGAATTCGCCATACAGAGCTATTTTGGGGTGTCCTGTGTCTTGCATCCTCATAATTTGGCCGCTCCATCTGAGTTGGGCCCTCGTTACTTGAGTCTCAATTGTTATACAACTCGCGCGCTGCAATACTTCTGCATTTGAAATTTTGTGGAACCATCTAATGTGCATTATTTGTCTTAGATGACGTTGTTGCTTTTGTTCAAGCTGTTAAATATGTCGCCTGTAGGGCGTCCAGCTTTCGGTTCCGTAAAGAAGCGTTGGGAGGATCACTGCTTTGTAAACAGCTGTCTTGGTCTTCAGATTGAGGTCGTGGTTTTGAAACACTCTGTCCTTCAGCTTCCAGAATGTCCGTGATGCTGAATTGATACGATTGTGTATTTCCGTGTCCAGGTTAGCCCTAGTATTTATGAAGCTTCCCAAGTATTTGAACTGCTCGACCTGTTATAGAGTTTCATCCCCCAGGCTGATATCTCTTTGAAGGCTTTCCGGCGGACATACCAGGATTTTGGTTTTGTCAATATTTAGTCTAAGGCCTAAAGCCTCGTATATATGTTTATAGGTGTCCAATATTATCTGTAGATCCTCTGAGCTACTAGCGATAAGTGCGCAGTCGTCTGCATATTGAAGTTCCGTGATAAACTCTGTACGGGTTTTTGCTCTGAGGCGCTTCATGTTGAACAGGCCTTCATCAAATCTCAATCTTAGTCCAACACCTCTTACAGGCATACTCATGTCAGCAATTATCTAGACAGCTATGGCACAAATATTGAACAGTAAAGGCGTTAACACTCAGCCTTGTTTTATTCCAGAGTTGGTTGAGAAATGGTCGGTTGTAGAGCCATTATGCTGAATTCTAGCGGTGTTGTTGGTATGGAGGCCTTTACACATTGCTTAGAACTTTTCGGGTACTCCAAGGCGTTCCAAGATTTTCCATAGCGCTCTCGTGTTCACCGAGTCGAAGGCCTTACTTAAATCGATATAGGTTGTATAGATCCTCGATTGTTGTTCACGGGCCTTCTCTTGCAGTTGTCGCAGTGTAAAAATTAGGTCCACCGTACCTCGAATGGGTCGAAAGACGCAATACAGAAACTGTGCAGTAACTGACTAGCAAATATTGCACTTTGGAAATGCAGAATAATCAATACGGAAACTCTTTATCAAATACTGCATTCTTTAAGTGAAGAAACTGTGCAGTAACTGTTCGTCAAATACTACATTTTTGAAGTGCATCATGAGCAATACAGAAACTGTGCAGTTTCATCATGAAAATTTCTCTGCTGCATTCAGGTGGCACTTGTAATGCGGTATCTGCATACTTCCTTAACTTTTGTGAAGCAGTTTATTAGTTTTCCACGTTCTGAACCTTTCTATATTAATCCCAGTCAACTTCGAGGATCAGCGCGATAAATTTTCAATACGCGATCGACCCCCAAAAGCCAAACCTCAAACGGACAGCCGGTCGCATATATTCAAATTGATTTCCCGTGAAGGTATCGACGATTCCGGAGATCGTAAAGCTCCGCTCGGACGAAATCAAATCCGGAAATACATTCATTCGGCGTGTTATTGATATTGCAGTCCGAAGGCAGTAAACAGGGCATCTGAGGACCGACGGAATGCGAAAAAATTACGGCCGAATGCTATCTCGTGAAATATCGATGAGAAGGCCGGCATCGATGGGGACCTCTAACTCTTTTTACGACCCGGAACTGTTTTCGAGTTATTACTTTGCCAGGCGACGGCACCGGGGAATGGTATGGGGGAGGTGGCTGTCGGAAGTGGCCACGTGTTAATGGAGAGTCATGGGGTCGCCCAAAAAAAATATAACAGAATATTTTTCGTATCATGGAGAAGAATGGCTTATAGATGTTTCTCATGTTTTGGAACACATAGTAGAAATATTATACAGCCTTAGCCTCGCGATTCGCCTTAGTCGTAACTAGGACCTTTGGCCCTCATGGTTGACCTCGGTGATGGCTCGGGCCTTTGGCCCTCGCGGTTCGTCTTGGCCCTGGCTAATAAAAGTAGATGGTGAAAACTGCATGAACCGACTCAATGAAGGCTATAGAAAGAGGAGGTGAGAAGAGAAGTGGATTCCTGAAGGCTCAAAGCCAGATACCACAGCCAAGCTTGTACTTACTTGTTATACCGAAAAAAATCGGATTTTATCAATTTTCTGACTTCAAATAGCATACCAAATCCAAAAATTCCATTTGGACCACCTAATTACCTAATTACAAGAACGACTGTGAGCCATTTGAAGAAAAATGCTAACTTTGAAACGGGTAAGTCTGAAAATGGACTTGATTGATAACAGCCCCATCTTCTTCCAGTGTTTTAACGAACGATGGATGCACCTTCATCTCGTCGCGCACATATTTCGTCCTGATTGAAGTGACGAGAGTTCCATTACACAGATTGAGAGCGACTAAAACGGATTTTTAATCACGCCGAAGTGGGATTCATAATTGGTCGTGATGAATCCCGGGCTGAAGACAAAGAATTGAAATTTTTCATCGTTTCAAGATGAGCTCTGGATATACGGAGTGGGCCAATGGAGACGAAACAGCGGCTCTCTATGTAGGCAAAAGCGAATTGTATGAAAACGCTCGGATACGTCCATTTTTTATTAAATGTTCAATTAAACCCAACCTTTGTGGTGACAAAAGCAATTAGACATCGAGTTCTTTACCCCATGACTCAGAAGAAGGATATCTGCATTTTGTAACAATGATATTCATAGACCTGACCCTAAACGTTCTCTAGCCCTGAAAGATATGGTCTAAAACCATCGGAGAATAACTTTACCCTTCAGATAGAAAAAGAGACTAGGCAGGTCTATGAACCCAATTGGCGCGTATAACAAGCCAGAATTACCAGTGAGGAAGATTTGGTATCAATTTGGCCAGTTTCCATTTGTAATCAAGTAACGAAAACAGGTCTCAGCATAATAAACTATGTTTTCATCTTCGTCAAGTAATTCAATAATACCCGTGAACGTAATACCCCAATCCTCTATAATTTAAATAGTTCATATGGGGTAAGTGATACGTTTCTTGAATGGGGTAAGTGATACGTTTCTTGAAGGGCCTCACTTTTCTTAGTTCTGCACATGTTTTAAAAATATTCACATTTGAAATTGAAACAATATTGGTTTGCTTTTCGTGGCTGAATTTGCTGTACTGTTTCCGCACTGGTTATTTCTGAAAAATACAGAAATTATTTCAATTCTTTCCGCCAATGAGTAAACTTCAATATGCAGACGATTGTTCACTTATCGCTAGCAGCTCAGAGGATCTACAGATAATGTTGGACACCTATAAACATATAAACGAAGCTTTAGGCCTTAGACTCAATATCGACAAAACCAAAATCCTGGTAAGTCCGCCAGAAAAACCTTCAAACAGATATCAGACTGGAGGATGAAACTCTAGAACAGGTCGAGCAGTTCAAATACTTGGGAAGCTTCATAAATACTAGGGCTAACCTAGACACGAAAATACAAAACCATATCAATTCGGCATCACGGGCATTCTGGAAGCTAAAGGACAGAGTGTTTTAAAATCACGACCTCAATCTGAAGACCAAGACAGCTGTTCACAAAGCAGTGGACTCCCAACGCTTCTTTAAGGAAGCGCAAGCTGGACGCCCTACAGGAGACATATTAAACAGCTTGAACAAACTCAACAACGTCATCTAAGACAAATAGTGCACATCAGATGGTTCCACAAAGTTTCGAATGCAGAAGTCTTGCAACGCGCGAGTTGTACAATAATTGAGACTCAAGTAACGAGGGCCTGACTCAGATGGAGCGGCCACATTCTGAGGATGCAAGACACAAGACTCCCCAAAATAGCTCTATATGGCGAATTCACTGAGGGAGCCTGGAAACCAGTATAAGCGGTTTAAGGATACACTACATCAATCCCTAAAATCAGTTAACGCCAACCATAACTGGGAACAACTAGCGTTAGACAGGTCACAGTGGAGGTCTTTGGTACACAGGTGTAATAGAAACTCGAGAAGGATACAGCGGCGGGATCTGGTTGGTGACTATCCATGCCCGGAATGTGGCAGGATCTGTAGGTCACGGTTGGGTCTCTACAGTCACAGGAGAGCACACAGTCGCTATTAGCCCTGAAAAATTATAAGTCTGTTCGCATTTTTTTTCCTTTTTTTTTCTTTTCTTTTTCTTTTTTTTTCCTTTTTTGGTCTTTTTGTAGATTCATTCCCGGCAACGGGATACAGCAATGATGATGATGATGATGAAACTATTTTCATGTTGATCGTTGATAAAAAACAAACAGTGTGTACTTCATTTTCAATGTATTTCCCGAATACGAATGTACAACAATCCATCAAGCGACCGCAGGCGTCTCCAGAGGGTTCGCACGCCAGACCACATTCGGTCGGGAAGTACTTCTGAGGGGTATTTCGGTACCTAGGTAGAATCAAGGCAATACAATACAATAAAATACAATACAATTGTGCTAACAAAATTCAAATGTGCTGCAGCAAGCAGCAACGTTGAGTTATATCCACATTTTCTCTCATCTTCTTCCACGAAATACTCAGCAGTTATAAATGCCAATAAACCAGATCTCCTCGGGGATACGCTACACACACGACTTGATTACTTTCCATATCAACCTCCCTGGATATAATAACCTCTCCGTCCCTTCCGCCAACCCCTACGTGTGCTGCGATACCGACGCGGGGAAGTAACCGTGGGGTCATCCCGCATCGACAGCCACCGGACCATAGCTCTATGTCGCGAAGGCCGTCTTCGGCCGCCCCCGATTGCCGGGGACGAATTATGGCTCTTGTCACGGACGTTCATTTGTAGATGGAGTTTTTATTCCCACAGGAAAATCCTCAATCAGGAGTCGAGAAAATTGCTTATCTCCGCTGCCTACGCGGGCGGCGGCGGCGGTTTTGTCGGCGGGGCTTCTGCCTGAGCTCGAAATAACCGAAGACAATGACTCGGTAGAACGTCGGTACGGACTGATTAACGGGATTGGTCGTGGAGGGAAAGTTGGACGGGGACATATGAGTTTTTGTTGTTCATCAAGGATGTTTTTTTAAATCTCAACACTTGAATGATAGTTGATAGTTTGGTAAGGAGGTTACAGTCCACTGTAACCTAAAGGTCTATTGTGCCCTCCATCAGAGCTGTTCTCACAACTGCGCCATCTACAGCTCACTCTCAAGCTCCAGGGTTTCAATAAACACCAGTATCTTGGATGGCTTCAAGGAGTCCTATGTATATTTTATCAGTTTAACAAGGCTGCGTGTTAGCGCAATATTTTCGCCATAGCTGTCTCGATAATTGCTGACATGAGTATGCCTGTAAGAGGTATTGGACTAAGATTCAGATTTGATGGAGGCCTGTTTAACCTGAAGCGCCTCAGAGCCAAAACCCGTACAAACTTTATAACGGAACTTCAACAGCAGAAGACTGCGCACTTATCGCTAGCAGCTCAGAAGATCTACAGATAATGTTGGACACCAATAAACATATATACGAAGCTTTAGTCCTTAGACTCAATATTGACAGAACCAAAATCCTGGTAAGTCCGCCAGAAAACCTTCAAACAGCTATCAGCCTGGAGGATGAAACTCTAGAACAGCTCGAGCAGTTCAAATACTTGGGAAGCTTCATAAATACTAGGGCTAACCTGGACACGGAAATACACAACCGTATCAATTCAGCATAAGGGGCATTCTGGAAGGTAAAGGACAGAGTGATTCAAAATCACGACCTCAGTCTGATGACCAGAACCGCTGTTTACAACCCTTCTTTACGAAGTCAAAAGCTGGACGCCCTACAGGCAACACATTAAACAGCTTGAACAAACGCAACAACGTAATCTTAGACGAACAATGCTCATCAGATTGTTCCACAAAGTTTGAAATGCAGAAAGAAGTCTTGCAGCGCGCGAGTTGGTGGAATCTATTTGATGTCCGATACAAAGATCCTTGGAAAGGATATTTTGGCTTTGGTAAGTTAGTTTCTTGATAGACCATACCTCTGTAATGGCCCATTTTGTTGAGATAGATTGATTTTTGTTTTGTAAATGGTTGTATTTTTTATTTGTGTCCGATTTTTGTCAATGATGACCTGTTAAGAAACGAAAATATATTTGCGAAACGTTGGCATCAGCTGAAGTTTACTGATTCTCACAAACCCCTGTATACTAGATATTGTTTCATAGAGAAAAACATGCAAAACGTGCTGAAAAAAACAACTACCAGTGTTCGCAGGCGAGCCAACGGAAGGCAGAAAAATCCCAGGATGAAAGATAGCGAAGTAATAGCGACGACCGTAAAGAATCATGAGGAATTCCTGAGAAACGATCGTAGATTATGTACGTAGCAAGGACCATTTATAAAAATATACGGAAAGGAGGAAGGGAAACGGTCCGGGCCATAGAACAAAACGGAAAGGCAGCTTTATGATTCTCGAGCAGGGATTTATGAGCGAGATCTCGCGAGAATCCTCTGGGATCATCCGCTGCCGCTGCTGCGGAAGCAACAATGCCTGGCCGACATCGGGAAGGGGGATAAATAATTATCGAAATAGAGCGGAAGAAAATTGCGACAGGGTGAGATAGCGTGCTGCGATGAACTGGGAAAAAAACTAACTTTATCCATTTAAGTGGAAGGTTTCCTGCTCACTTTTCACTTTAATAACCAACACTCGGATTTATATGCTTGCCTGATAATCAATATTATCCTGAATAACCAACCAGTACCTTAAAAATAAGGAAATTTGCAAAGAAAGGGAGAAGAAATAAAGAAATAAACATTGTAGTGACAAAGAAAACAGAACACAACACAACAATTTCATTGTTCGAGTATATGTATTTCAGGTTTCGGTAATAACTGGATTAAAATTTGAGAAAAAACCAGATCTATTTGGACTATTAGTAATTTCACTACTGAGTGAATTCCTGACGACAAGAGTGATGCTTCAGCAGTAGATTCTTGACGCAGAGATGGTATCTTTACACTGCAATTGGGGAACAAGTTATGTAACGAACAATAATTCCTTTTTCTTCAAGTCTTTGAAAAACGAACCGTTTCTTCTCCTGATTAGAGCAAATACATTCCTAGAAATTCTGTCCTATAAATTCTTTAGCTGCAAATAATAAAGAAATTTGCAAAGATAGAGAGAAAATGAATATAAAAACATTGTAATCACAAAGAAAACAGAACAGTCCTGACTAGAGCAAATACATTCCTAGAAATTCTGTCTTATAAATTCTTTAGTTGAAAATAATAAAGAAATTTGCAAAGATGGAGAGAAAATGAAGATAAAAACATTGTAATCACAAAGAAAACAGAACAGTCCTGACTAGAGCAAATACATTCCTAGAAATTCTGTCTTATAAATTCTTTAGTTGAAAATAATAAAGAAATTTGCAAAGATGAAGAGAAAATGAAGATAAAAACATTGTAATCACAAAGAAAACAGAACAGTCCTGACTAGAGCAAATACATTCCTAGAAATTCTGTCTTATAAATTCTTTAGTTGAAAATAATAAAGAAATTTGCAAAGATGGAGAGAAAATGAAGATAAAAACATTGTAATCACAAAGAAAACAGAACAGTCCTGACTAGAGCAAATACATTCCTAGAAATTCTGTCTTATAAATTCTTTAGTTGAAAATAATAAAGAAATTTGCAAAGATGGAGAGAAAATGAAGATAAAAACATTGTAATCACAAAGAAAACAGAACAGTCCTGACTAGAGCAAATACATTCCTAGAAATTCTGTCTTATAAATTCTTTAGTTGAAAATAATAAAGAAATTTGCAAAGATGGAGAGAAAATGAAGATAAAAACATTGTAATCACAAAGAAAACAGAACAGTCCTGACTAGAGCAAATACATTCCTAGAAATTCTGTCTTATAAATTCTTAAGTTGAAAATAATAAAGAAATTTGCAAAGATGGAGAGAAAATGAAGATAAAAACATTGTAATCACAAAGAAAACAGAACACTCCCGACTAGAACAAATACATTCCTATAAGTTCTGTCGTATAAATTCTTTAACACTGTGTGTTATGAATTATTGCCTGAATGAAAAAACGGTGCGAACCCATAAATTTCCACATGATTCTAGCAACCCTTCATCAAGGGCTCCAACGAAAATCATCCTCCTACTCCATTACTACGATGCATTTCTACGTTGTTAACAATGAGGTCCCTAAGGATCTGACTCAGCCCCATCCCTTCCTGACTCATGCTGTCGTCCATGACCTACTGCAACTATCGCTCAACCTGCTACTGCAAAAACCGATGGGGCTAGATTACCAATACAGGGGTTACACGATGTGTCGTCTTGTGGAGTTATCTATACAGGGTATCTCTATACTTTTTCAGTTGGCTTCTCAAAAAAAGAACGATGACTACAGTGATACAATATTCTTGCATTCCTAGCTATGCAGGGTGTTCTCAAAGGTGAAGCTTCTATTTGACAGAAGTTAGAAGTCATCAAAATGAGTAATTTCACCAAAAATTGTCAAAAGATTTTTTTACTCAACATATTCTCCTCTGAGTTTCATAGATTTATTACAGCGAACCTGCAATGTCTTTAGACCTTTCAAAAAAAATGTTTCTTCTTGCTCTGCAAACCAGACCTCCATAACTTTTATAACCTCCTCGTTGGAAGAAAATTTACGACCTTTTAAAGTTTTTTTCAGTTGAGGAAACAGATGATAGTCCTATGGAGCCAAATCTGGTGAATAAAGGGGGTGTTCTAGTAATTCAAACCCTAGATCACGAATTTTTGCATGGCAACATGAGATTTGTGTGCAAGGGCGTTGTCCTGCGAAAACAAAACACCTTTGGATAGCTTTCCGCGTCTTTTCTCTTCAATTTTTTTTTTCCGTAGAGTGGTCAGTAATGTCGAATAGTAATCTCCGGTTATTGTTCTACCCTCCTACAGAAAATCAATCATGATTACTCCATGAAAATCTCAAAAAACTGAAGCAAGAACTTTTCCATCAGATTTTTGTACACGAAACTTCTTAGGTCTTGGAGATCCAGAGTTTCGCCATTCCATCGATTGTTGCTTTGCTTCTGGATCGTAGAAATGTACCCAAGTCTCATCGATAGTAAAAATTCGGTTTAAGAATCTTCTGTTAAAATATCTGTACTAGTCAAAGACCCATTCAGTAGAATAGTAGGTAAATACCATAATACTGAAGTTATTATAAATTGGATAACTTATTTCTTACTCGGGCTTAACCAATACACGAAAAGAGTCCATCATCCTACCCCTTCCAACGGGAAAACCGAAATTGTTTCCACCTTGATTTCCCAAGTGTGGAAAAACTTGCAACCACACGTTGAATATCAATTATGCAGAACCACGTATTATCTACGAATAAGGCCGCACCTCTACCTGCCTCAAAACCGAAAAGTTGATGATCTGAACATGGGAAAACAAACAGTCTTTGAATAATTAAAGCAGCCGGGGTCCATGAGGGTTGGCCTCCTCCTTCCTGGGGAAAGCGGTAGGTTAAAAGAGTGGTTATAAACTCCACCAGAGGTGATGGTAAGTGGTAAACCCCAAGACTGTGCTCTATCACTGTATCCTCGGGGACCTCTGCAATGAAGAGACCACCGTACACCGAAGATCGGCAGGGCAGGACTTTTCCGATGTGGAAATTTCGGTGGGCTGTGTTCGATACTCTGAATTTCGACATTTCAGTTTATTCATCGTCAATCGTACAACTCAAACGTGTTAATTCCAATAAGAAACGCAACTTCTAAGCAACTGTTGATAGATGTATGTACCATCTCAAAGCAGAAGATCCTCCCCAATCTACCTAATTGTAAATCTCGACACCAGGTGGCGTTGAGATCGGTTAGTCTCGTCGATATGCTCAGGGTTCATCTTCTTTGTTTGGTTTTAATGTTCTGGTTTAATTACCTTATGGTTTTGCTCAACCCACTCCCAAGATGGACGTATTTCAAAACAAAAACGTAATTTGCTGAGTGTACGTGAACGCATTCCAGCGAAACTCCGTGCAAAATCAAGCTTCACAGCTTTTTCATCCGTTTAATGCACATCTCCCCCCACTGGGACAACCTTAACATGAATCCAGCATGCAATCAGCGATAAACAAGAATTCTTTCGAAACTGGCAACATTTTTTCCCGCCCTCTAACACACACACGCACCCTGATACCATCAAATGCAACTCCCTTCCGGTATTCTTCCGGGAGATGTTTCATTTCCATTCCGATTCAATTTACATGCGAGTAAAGGAGGCATTATCTATTCATTGTAACGTCGCGAGAGATGAACTACAACGCGAAGGTATTATACGTCGTCGTCGTCGCCTGCTTCGATATTTATCCTTTCGCGACACACACGCTGTATGGCGGCAGTCCAAGGCGGCTATGAGAAGACGATTTGATGGGTTTTCATGGCTCCGTTGGGTGTCTTCCATTCTGGTTTGAAAATTCAGTTAGAACGGAGTTTTTTCGGATCCTGCCTGGAGTTTTGGGGACGTGTCGCATTATTCACTTGTTTAAAGTAGACGTGGGGGTTGGGGTGTGGCGATGAATTTCGGGAAATTCACGAGAATGTAGCTTGAACCCGCGATTTCACACGAGGAGTGAAATAATTCGAAAGAGTATGGATAGAAGTGTGTATCCTTCGAAAAATCAATTGTCTACCCTCTAATCTAATTTGCTTTTACAGGGTGTATTAAAAGCTGGGGCGACATGATTTTATCAGACCGTCGAATTGGGCTAAAATGGATATCTGAAGCACTGAATATAGTTCCCGTCAATTTGGACATGAGAAAAATTGCTGCAAAATGGATCCCCAAATGTTTGAATGTTGACTAAAAGCGTGCAAGAGTAGAAGTATCTTGTTCAATCTGTGCTCGATTTGAAAGCGATGTAGACTTCTTAAACCGAATTGTTACTATGGATGAGACTTGGGTACATTTCTACGATCCAGAAACAAAGCAACAATCGATGGAATGGTGACACTCTGGTTATCCAAGACCAAAGAAGTTTCGTGTCCAAAAATCTGCTGGAAAAGTTCTTGCTTCAGTTTTTTTGGGAATGCCATGGCGTAATCATGATTGAAATTTTGGATAAGAGTAGAACAATAACCGGAGATTACTAATCGACATTACTGACCACTATATGGGAAAAATTTAAGAAATAAGACGCGAAAAGCTATCCAAAGGTGTTTTGTTTGTGCAGGACAAAGCCCCTGCACACAAATCTCATGTTGCCATGCAAAAAATTCGTGATTCAGGGTTTGAATTACTAGAACACCACCCTTATTCACCAGATTTGGCTCCATCCGACTATCATCTCTTTCCTAAACTGTAAAAAAGTTTTAAAGGTCGTAAATTTTCTTCCAACGAGGAAGTAATAAAAGCTGTGGAGGTCTGGTTTGCAGAGCAAGAAGAAACATTTTTTCTGAAAGGTCTAGAGACGTTGCAGGTTCGCTGTAATAAATGTATCCAATTAAGAGGAGAATATGTTGAGTAATAAAATATTTTGACATTGAAATTTTGTTTGGTTCAATAGTAGGCTAAGAATTTTTCAATATATCCTCGTAAGTCAGTGTAAATGGACATTATTATAGTAATATTCCAAATAAATCTACGGTTTTTTTCCAGCAGCTACTTCAAAACCTATTCCATCTGTCACAGATATTTCAGACGTCTAGAGGGGTTGAATTTAAAGGGAAAATTGATCACTAACCAACCCCTGTCTTGGACACCTTGGTGAAAATGAAGTAGTAGCTAAGTGTTACTTGAAAAGACTTAGGTGTCCCTTGGAATCAAGTGATTTCTGACCAAAAGGAGCATTTGAAATATGAATAATCATAAAATTCTCCAGGTTTTGGTGGGGTATGATATTCTCGATACTTTCAGGTGTAAATTTCCCAAACCTTGGTGAAAATGAAATAGTAGCTCAGTGTTACTTGAAGGGACTTAGGTGTCCCTTAAAATTGAGTGATTTCTGGCCAAAAGGAGCATTTAAAATATGAATTATTATAAAATTCTCCAAGTATTAGTGTGGTAAGATATTCTGGTAACTTTCAGGTGGAAATTTCCCAGAGAAAACACCGATTTTCCTCAGATTTATGTGAAATTCGCCAACAATACTTCCAGAATCAGTAAAATATCCCCGAACATTTCTCTCAAATCCCCCAGGACCTTCGAAGTGATCCGTAAAAACTTTTATCCGGAGTGACTGGGACCCTTCCATCCGAGGCGACGTTTCTTCGCGAAAAAAACAAGAATCCTCCGGGTCCCAAGGAGCTCCTGGCTCCGCATCAATTTCAGAAATACCGGAATCATCTGGGACCCGGAATTCCCGCATTCGGCGGATCGCGGAGCGGGCGGGCGTGGCGCTGGGCGGCGCGACGCCCAGCGGGCGCCCACGCGCCGACGGCGTCACACCTCTGGCCGACGCTATTCGCCCTCCGCTCGGACGTACCCACCGAGTTTCCGCGTTATCCTTCGGGAGATCCTTCGGAGATTTCATCTTGTATTTTGTTTAATCGCGTACTCCGTCCGGTGATCTTTCAGCGTTCGCCGAGAGGAGATATGATGAATTTTGCGGATTAATCGATTATGCACGTGGGAATTGGGGGTGGGAGAGACGGGGATGAAATTCGCGGAGGAAATTATGGAAGGAAGAAGTATTTCAGAGCACCCAGAAGTTCGAAGAGTATTCCTGACGAGAGATTTGAAAAATTCCACCTCGAATAGATTAAATTTCGACAGTAGTCGACTTCTGGTCTGGGAATTTCAAATACAGTGTGTACCCAAGTTAATGGAACAAAATTTAGTCATAGATTCTCGAGACAATACTGGGAGATCACTATTTATAATTTTTGCCAGGAGGCCCTCTCTTTCAGAGTTACAGGTTACAGTCCTGTGAATTCACCCCTTAAAAATGGTCTTTTCTCCACACAGGAGATTTATGATATGCAAAATCTCATAGTACTTCTTATTTTGGCGAAGGTATCCCTTAAAACCCCCTAGAAAATTCTTTAAACCTCTAGAAAGCTCAAGAAAGCTCATTCAATTGGAAAACTTTCTCGTCTCCAGCTATTTCTGTGTGAAACGCAAGATTTTTAGATTTTTCAAAGGCAAAAGATAAGAAAGTTTCGAATTTAAAGGTTCTTCCTAACGGTTTTTAGTTGGAGTCGAACATACGTGTGGTTCCAAATACATAAAGTGGCCCAGTAAAGAGTGTCTTAATATTAGCACCATGAGATTGCGTGTATCAACTCCTGTTTACAACATTCACTGATTTTTGTATACCTACTAAACTCGAGTTATTACTCAGTTTTTTTTGTGAGAACAGACGATAAAACAAAAATCCCCATGTACATATAGTTGAAAAATTGATCGTTTCTCATCCTGATCAATCAAAAATGTTTACACCTAGAAATTCCTTCTGATAAATTCATAAATTCTGGGTGTTCTGTGTTCTATGTCACATAAAATGTTACTCAATTGCCTGGTATTCCTTATGGTAACAAAATATGGCAACGAAGAGACCCAACGCATCCGCCATTTTGCATCGAGAAGTCATATATACAAGGTGATTCTCTGCTCGTACAAATATTGCAACAGTAGATCCTTGTGGTTAAAAGAAACATTTTTTTCCCATACCATTTTTTCCGATACGATCTTGATAAAAAAATTTAGCCATTTTAAGTTTTCAAAATGAACTTTGCCACCCCTGGTGAAACAAAATTCCCTTCAGAATAACGAGCTAAATCTATGAGAAAATGCTTTTATTTTGAAAAATGTTCAAATATTCATCAGACAGCGTACAATTTAGTTTCAAGATATGGGTTCTTTGAAATTTTGGTATTTTTATGGTACGTAATGGTCAATGTGAGAAAACTGGAAGACGTGGGTGATATCTTGTGTTCGAAAAAGATTCATCAAATAAATGAAAAACTATATGTCGAAATTCATTTCATTCGATGCAACCGTTTGTGAGATAGAATTAAAATGACTTTTTTTATGGTTTTTCAACAACCTGTATCTTCTAAACCGAGCCGATTCAGAAGAAATGATTTGATCTCAAGAATATACTGTTAAAATATTTATACGATTCGAAGACCCACCCTGTATAAGAGCCATGTAAAAAAAATATTTATTTTTATATAGGATTAATAAGAATAGATTCGAAAATAGGTTCAGCACCTCGAAATAAGACGTTTAGTTGAAGAGTTACGTTGCTGCAAAGATGACTTGATTATGGATTGATTAAATTCTCTTCAGAGGGACAGAGATAAACAAATGAAATATTGAGGTGGCAGTGGCGGCTCGTGGTCATGAGAGCTGAGGAGGCTAATAGTTTTCGAGGAGTGTTGGAACAAACTCCAGTCAATAAAGTATACTTCTTCAACATAATGAATTTTGAATGGAAGAGGATGCTATATGCTCCTTTTACTTGTTATGCCTTTCGATAGATCGCGGTAAATTTTTCAATTCTGAAAACCCCGTTTTGAACCATGAAGTATATTCTGTTTGATGAGAAAATAGTAAATATGGCCAGCAAAATAATTTTTCCCGTTTGATCGATCCAGTTAACCAATCACATTTATCGTACCAAACAACACTGAAACTTCTATTCTGACGCTTTCGGTAGACTTTAGTGTAATTAAATTTGGTGGAGGTCTTGTAAAGGTTTTAACAACGTGTACAGTTAATTCTCAATATTCAATTCCATTTTATTTTTTGATCCGTATCAGTACTTACCTCTAACGCCCTAACAAAACAACCTATCTTAACAAGAATATGTCACAAATTTCCCGAAGTTCCAGTTCTCCACGAAGTCGTTACATTCAAATTGAAAATTGAAATCATAACAACTACCGCCGGACAACGCCCCTACCGTCGGAGATCAAGCGAATATAGTCGAAGACGGCACGAAAGAATCAATGGAGAACAGGGGAGCTGAGCCTCCTCTGGTACATTTTACGGGCGAATATGGTACAGTAAGTCAGCTGAATTCTTGTTCGGCTAGTATGCGAGTCCAGAGAACGTATGCCTGAGTTACACTATCAACGGAGGCAGCAGGCCCAACAGCCTCCGTCCGAATAGGCAGTACTAGGAATTCTAGGAAATATTCACATTCGACGCGGCGGACGCGTACGCAGCCGGTGGATTGTATGATTGTTATGGTGGATTTTTATGAGCGGAGGACCGAAAAATGAACTAATTTTTATCTGAATATCTAGTTCAGGTGTTCGGAAAATTTATATAGAAATTACTTTCTGAAAATGAGGACATTCCCGAAGTGAATGTATTTTAGCTCTAAGTTTTATGAGGAGGCTTAGCCTCCCTTGCCTCCTCTGACGAGCCGCCCTTGTGAGGTGGTATTTTTCAAATAGACTTCCACCTAGAACTCAATTTTTACCGATTCCACAAACCAGATAAAGGTGAAATTGCCAACCCTTTTTAATTTCAAACCATAACTTTTCATTTACTCTAATCAAAAAATATGTATTGAAATGACATTTTTTTTCTAGAAACTTCATTGCCTCTCAACTGTGTCCGAAAAAATAGCTCTCTCTTTAGCTATGGGAGATGCGTGAGAAGGCGTATCTCTATTCAATTTCATTTGTTCATCATGGTCCTACTTTATTGAATGAATTCATAACCAGGTCTCCATCTTTGAAGCAACGTAGGTATCTCTTGAAGGAAACGTTTCCAGACATACCTCCATGGAAACTTTTCGTTTTTTTTTGGGTTTCTTAACCTATATCCAAATTTATTCCCAGTAATCCAGGGACAACCTGTTTATTACATGTAGATAGGCCAAATATCCTCTTCAATTTTTGGGCAGTGTAGTTTGTGAGTGCCGATTCAAATACTTGTGCAAAACTTCAATCCAATCCAAACATGATACATATCTATTAGTATTTTGAAAAAAAAAACGCATTTTAGAGACTGTTGTCCAGGTTCTCCTAACGTCACTTCAATTCTGCAGAAACCTTCAACTATGTACCCTTTTTGTGTTTGATCGAATCTGTACGTTTCGAAGTATGGTGAAACATCATTTCTGGAAGCCAAAAAGCGTTGGTCGAGTACAGTACCTCATTTCTAATTCGAAAAATCGCTCAAAATCTCTCGACTTTCTATCAGTTTCAATTCTTCCTCCAGCAAATCATGGCAGATCTCCGTACAAAACACACGTACACACAAGCCATCGAAATAACGCAACCCTATACCGTCCGTAGAAAAAAACTCAAATCAGGCAGAGAGGGAGAGAGCAGAGCGTCCGAAATCCTTTGGGACGTGGCAGCGACGAGCGTGGTACGCCTAAAGAATTATTCTTCTCCGTCTCACCCTCACCCCACATTTTTTAATCACGCCAAATCAAAAACCTTATTTTATTATTGTTTTACGGCCCCCGAAATTACCACTCTCCATGTACCGAGCGGGGGCACAGAGGGAAATAAATAACCGCTGGGGGGTGCGGGCGCCCATGGCTTTCTGGAGGTGAACTTCATACTTCATTGTGATGGAACGTATTGGTTTAGGGGTGTCGCTGTAACTCTGTTTTATGGCCTGATTTCCGACGACTCGATGCCCGGTTTCGTTTGATTCGATTTTTAGGGTTGTTTGTCATCGTTCCGTCGTGAATCTCGTTCGAATTTTAATAGTCAGTTTCGCTTCACAGCTTTTGTAAATTCAGGAATATTATTCTGTGTTGCAGACGTGTTAACCCATTAGTCTGACACTAATCAGTGGGGTTTTTTTAATCTGTCAGTTTGAAAATGATAACAAGGTATTTTTTTCAAATACCTCCCTTCCTTTACCTCTAATCGTTTCTGAATTCATCATGCACGTTGAAGATAATTAAACTCTAAACAACTTTTGTCTGAAGCAATATTTCATACTCTCAACCATTTTCGAGCTAAAGGGTGATAAGTACAAGGAGCTTAGCCACACATGCGAAAGGCCAAGGTCAATGTAGAAACCCAGTCTAATGTACATCCATCGCCATATATCTCAAAAACGTTCAAGCGTAGAAAAAATTGCTTCGGACAAAATTTGTAGACAATGTTATGCTCTACAACTTTTATAATGAATGGGAAAACAATTTGAAGTCCAGGAAAGGAGATAATTCAAAAAAACTTATTTTTGTGACCTTTATGGCCAATTTTTATTGAATCGGCTTGCTGAAACTATCAGACTTGAGTCCAGTCGAATCTTCACGAGGTATCTTCATGAATATCCATGATTAATTGTCCAATTCCAATACAGCATCCGAATTCATCAAGTACAGCAGGAGGAATTGCGTAAACAGATTACCCTAATATCAATACAGCGCGGAGCTGTGTAGTACTAAATTAGGACGATCTATTAATCCCTATACGTTGTCTGTAACTGGTACATACTTGTGCGACATGTGTCTCAATTTATTCCATATGTACTCGGCAGTTTTAACTACTACCATTATTATCCTGTCTGTTGGTCCATTAGACAACCGAATCAGAAATGTCACTGGGAGACAATCTTGAGACATGGAGCGGAAAATTCTAGTCCTCAAGAAACTTAATGGCTTAGTTACAAAACATTTCAAGAAACTCATTTATTGTAGGTGAAGATACTACCTGACGATGCTATATTGTGATCGCGAAACACGTGTGGTGGTTCAAAAACTCACTTTGCGTGAAAATCGTAGAAATGGATTCATTCATTCATCAGAATATGACTCAATCGACATCTATGATGACAAGAATTGAAATCGAATTACTGTCAACAAGGTAAGATATTCATCTGTCTCCAATTTATGCAGCGTATTCGCAAAGTTTCAGAGGAAACTTCAATCCATACCTTCCATATGGAACTTTCTCCGAAGCAAAGTTTTCCATTCGTCATTCATCAATTTCCTCAATGTTTTGACCGAAACCTCCTGGGATGCATCAATCAACATCTATTGAATACAGGTCTGAAATGCGGGCATCAATGGATTCGGGGATTTCCACAGTGGGAAATATATGTGGAAAAGGATTCTGCGACTCCATTTCAAATGACGTTCGAATGAATTCAAAGCTAAGTTTCAGAATTTGCTTTTATATTAATCGTCAGTACAGGAGATGAAAACTTCATAACGTAAAAACATAATTACTCTGACTACATCGACACTAAATTCAATGCCAAGGCTTAGCTAGAAATTGGAAACCAGAAAAGGCATCCAAAATAGCCTTCTTCATATTCATTATAGTTCTTTATTATAATTTTCTTCTATGACACAAAATTTTTGACATTGTTTGTCAGTTTCTGCCAACTTATCGTGACATCTACTGTCAGAGGATAGAATCCGTCATTGTCATGGACAAATACTGTCAAAAATATGACGACTAGAGATATTTTGACGTAACGATGAATTTGTACGAACTTTTTTGGAGTTGATTCACCTAAATATTTCAAGAGTTTCGGTATTCACAAAAAATCAGTAATAATTTCTGTAGTTTCAATTACAAAACTTAACAAAAAAGAACTGAGTTCAATACTAAGGCGTTGATGAAGCTTGGAGACCAGAAATAGCATCCCATCAACTTAACCTAGAAACATCCAAAAATTCTGACTTTTTTTGGTTTTCTCCTATGACACAGAATTTTTGACATTGTTTCTGCCAACCTATCGTGACATCTACTGTCAGAGGATAGTATACGTCATTGTCATTAACAAATACTGTCAAAAAATGACGTTGAGAGATATTTCGAGTTGATTCATTTAAATATCTTACGAGTTTCGTAATTCCATTCACAATCTCCAACATTACCCGACCCAGAAGCCCAATAAAACCCCCAAACCATCACATTAAACCCATAATTTCACGCCGGATTGCCACCGTTGCCTTGGTCAACTCTTCATGCTTCCCTGCATATTTCATCATTCCGAAACCCAACGTATGTGTGTCATCTTCCCCGCCAAGAATTCCCACAGCACCTACGCTAATTTCATAGCACGACCTCCCATCCCCCGGCCCGCGCATCCCCCCGCAAAAACGGAATACATGATTATCCTTTCTGCTCAACTTTAACAATTACAGAACTGAATGCAAAGTCAACAGGAGTGTCGTTGCTGTCGTGGGGCCCGAAAAGAATGAAGTTTTAATTTTTAACCGCTCCAAGTTGGCAGGACGTATGACGTACGTCCCCCGAGCCGCGGCAGTATTGCCAACGTCGAAACTGCAGGTTTTAATGGCGATTAAAGCGGGCGAAGGAGTCGTGAAGAATTTTAAATTTGGATTGGGGGGGTAGTTTGGTGGAAGTTTGGCTCGCTGAGGATCCCTTGAGTGTTATATTTATTGTTTGTCTCAATATCTGGTCTTAAACTTGAAGGAGGGAATGTGAGGTTAAAAGCAGACAAGAAATTACGAAAAAAAAGTGTTTCTTTTGACCCCAAGAATCTACTGTTAAAATATCTGCAAGAGTCAAAGACTCACCTTGTAGGGGTTGGGGTTGTAACACTAAGGGTTGAATCGATACGGTTTTGAATTTGTTCTTAGAAGTTTTTCCCTTAGAATAAAACAATTACGTGTCCAAGCGTTTTTATATAATTCAGATCTGTCAACTTAAGAAGCCGATGTTTTGTTCTCAATGGCCCACTCTGTATACAAAGGATACGGATCCTCTCAACGCCAATTTCAGCCAGGAGTATTCCCGTCACATGTACCATACCAATTTTTCCCAGACACGTTGATGAGATTGAAATCGGAAGCTGTTCCTTCAGGAGCACCTAATTCCTGATCGAAATTCTGGTCCAGATCGGGAGTTTCATCCCTTGTGACCGTGAGAGGCGGTAAACGGTGAAGTAACGGCCGGTATTTCAATCAGTGTCACGCTCTGGAGGCGCTGCAAAGGCAATAATTTGGGAACTATAGGAGGCTGGAAAAGTATTTCGCAATCTCCAGCACATTTTGACATTTTGCTGTAGTGAATCAGTCGATTGAACCAAAGTAATAGATAAAAATGAGGTGGGATAACTTTTTAAGAGTGGAACTGTGTCTTGATTTGGAAAAATTCACGTGGAAATGCTTTTGGTGAGATTTTCCTATCGGCAAATAAATTTGCATGTGAAGACGCAACCTCCAGAACATCTGGTCCGACCTCCTACCCTTCGGAAACAAACCCGTCAAAATTAGACCCTTTCTTGTGGCGTTGAGGGGTCCTTAGATCTCCGTGGATCCAGAAGTCACCACCCCGCGGGACCGAGTTTGCAAACATATGCCCCTTTGGCGAGATCGACAAGATGCGAGGACAAACTAAGAACTTTCAGGGTTTTCCTGTGTGTGTGTGTGTGCATGGTGGATATGGGAATTCTATCATTTCGGATCGTCGGATTTATTTAGTTTGCGTGTAGTTTGCAACTTGTATATATTCAGCGTTGTCCGAAGCGGCAGGAAATTTGTTTGGTCTTGGGAATTGAGACGTGGACGGTATTTTATCTAATTTGGGAGTTTGCTTTTCGACGAAACAGGATTGGGATTGAGGGAACTGTTCGGAAAGTGTTCCAGTCATGAATGTGAATTTTTTTTTAGGAAAATCGTACAGTAATTGGTGGTTCATCAACTTGCTCACGCTGCTGGATTGATCTGGGGACGTTTATTTATACAGGGTGTCTGAAGAACATTTGTGTATAGGTTCAGGACCTCAAAATGAAAGGAGAACATTCATCTCGATATTTTTGTCAGTAACACGGCGGTCAGTTGATGTTGTCGCGTATGGAAAATTTCTAATTTCCACGCTTGCTGAAGAAACAACAATTTTTCTTACTACAGCTAACTAGCGACTAAAAAGTTTCATCACCTAGAGGGGTGAGCGCAATTGACGATGGCCAGACATTTCAGCACATGTAATTCTAATTCTTTTTACTATTATGGAGTACGCCTGAAAGCCCTCAAAGAGATATCAGCCTGGAGGATGAAACTCTAGAACAGGTCGAGCAGTTAAAACACTTGAGAAGCTTCATAAATACTAGGGCTAACCTGGACACGGAAATACACAACCCTATCAGTTCAGCATCAGGGGCATTCTGGAAGCTAAAGGACAGAGTGTTCCAAAATCACGACCTCAATCTGAAGACCAAGACAGCTGTTTACGAAGCAGTGGTCCTCCCAACGCTTCTTTACTCAGTTGAAAGGTCTTTCTAGGCTGAGTTCACCATATTTAATTTTCTTGCGTTCAATCCATTCGTTTTCGATATATTCTAATTTGAATTGCAAACAACGCCGATGGTCTTTCCTTCAAAGATGCTGTGTAAATCAATCGATTTCAATCGTGAATATTTCGAAAACCAATAATTTGAATGAAAAATATTAAATGTGCTTAACTCATAACAGAAAAGCCATCAAATTGAGCTTTCACAGGTACACCATTTTCCCTATTAAAAATATAGGGGTAAATTTAATGTCATCAAATGTCAGCGACGTTTCGCTCTAAGATCTCAGAGCGTCTTCAGGTTGACTCTGCAAATAAGGACATTGCAAACATGACATTGACGTAGCTTGTCAGTCGGCAGTGGCAGCTTGAATCTTTACGTTAACTCTAGGGATGTGAAAAGGTGTTATTTCAATCTTGTTTTGTGAAAATTCATTATATTATTTTGTGGCATATTTTGCTTAGATATTTTGTATCTGTTTTATCGTTTTTTTCATTTTTTGCTTCAAATTATTGTGTGCTGCTCCTTACCTAAAGGTTTTTGAACGTGTCATAGAATTTCAAAATTCAGGCCCACTGCACTACGATCTTTAGAACTCTTTATGAATACCGACCTATGGTCGGTACCTATTGCACCAAATATCGTGTCCATTTGACGTTCATACAGATAATTCAACAACTGTTCTCTCAAGAGACTTCGAAACATATAAAAATGCATTAGTAAATTCCAATTGAACACCTTCAAACTACATCCCTCCCCTAATTCACCCTTGTCCAACATAAACGTCCCCATTCAAACCGCTGTCATCCGTATGAAAAGTCCCGCCAACATTTTTTCGGAACTTTTCACAACATTTCAATCCATTATTCATCGTTGAGACGAAGCTGACTTTCGACGATTTATCATCTTTAACTTAGGCCGCGCACGCTGTTGTTGTACCGTCCGTTTTTGACAGTGGCTCTAATTCAAAACAAATTTCGCGTCTGCTTTTGCGGTCACAGGTCCCCGGGGAGTTGAGACGGACGAAGGAGTAGAGGGCAGAGGAAGAACCATTGCTTATTTTGTAGCCATGGGAATTCCGGGAAAAAATTCGTTATACGTTTTGTTGGCGTTGTAGGGCAGGGCTGGTCTTCGGAAAATCTGAAAATATTATTAAACCAGCCTATGAAGAAAAATTTTCTGGTTTTTTTCTTTTTAAGCACTTCAGTTGAATGTGTTTTTCTCGAATTTATAAACGATATTTCTCTAACAGCTTCTGTTTTTGAATTGCAACTGATTTTGTAATTTTTATATGTTCACAGACTATTTTCTTGTTGTCGACATCATCCAGATCGTTTTTGTGACTTTTATACCTTCACAAAATGTTGAAAACCTATATCAGACCTCGTGAAAACTGCCTTCAATGCCTATCCCAAAATTAAAATGTGTTATCAAGACAAGCCCTAAGTACTCCATATTGTGTGCCTGTGTCTGAAAAAACTAAAATCAATCAGTGAAGTCGAATTAGGAGGTTTAGATAACTAATCCTAGATAATCTGGGTAATTTTAGTGAATAGTAGGGTGAGAAATTGAATCAAGATTTACGAACAACGAAAGAATGTTGAAAAGTTGTTTTTTTTCGTCCAAAATCATAGTTGTTTCAAAGCTCTCCTCAGTCTCTGTATTTTAATTTTGATTTGATAATAATACAAACGTGTTCGTGCAATTGTCAAGTATCTTCTCTCGAGTACGAACTAGTGTAATAAATAACCAAACTCCGTACACCAGAATAAACACATAAAATTTAATGTGTTTAGTAAATTCACCCATTAAAACTCACAAAACAGACATTACGACTTTAAAATTCCCACTGGGGTTTCTCCCAGGAGTTGGAAACCTACATACGTTCAACTAGAACTAAGTTGATAGCATGGAGAAATAATCTTATGTATTTTGATATATTTTCCTACCGGAGGTTCCATTTTGTTCTCAAGATGTCATTTTTCATGGGATTTTTTCAAAAACTGCAAATTTCAATCTGCGATATTTCCTGTTATATTCGTCTGATCCTATTGGGATTCACGGTTATATGATCAGCGTGTCATAGGCTTCCACTCTAGCACCAAAATTCGATTTGGACAATCTCGATTTTCTGGGTAAAAAATGAGCAAGGGGTTAGACCCCCTAAAATGACCTATTTGTTACTCTGACTGTAAATCAGGATGTTCTATTACTGTCTTAGGATATAGAGTCCATAGAATTTGTTTTGAAGATTCTAAAAAACCAAACAGTTGATGATTCGATAGAGAATTGCACTCCAGAGAGCTCTTCGAAGTCAACTCGAAAATGAAGAGTGGAAAAACAAAAAAAATTATTTTCTCCAAAATAGGGCCAGATATTTGAAATGTTGGTATGCAAATATAGGTTTGCGAACACGCTGAATCTATTTCGAGCAATTTCGAGAGCCTATCTCCCTTCGTTCAGAGTTTCATCTTAGAAATGTCATTTTTTAAAAATTGCTATTTTCAATCTGCGATATCTCCTGTTATATTCGTCTGATCCAATTGGGATTTCCGGTTTTATAATCAGCATTGCCAAGGCTTCCACCATAGCACAAAAACTCCATTTCGAAAATCTCGATTTTTTTTGCTCAAAAATGAGCAAGGGGTTAGACCCCCCTAAAATGACCTATTTGCTACTCTGTCTGAAAATCAGGACGTTCTATTACTGTCTTAGGATATGCAGTGCACAGAACTTGTTTTGAAGATTCTAGAAAACCAACCAGTTGATGATTCAATAGAGAATTGCATTCCAGAGAGCTCTTCGAAGTCAACTCGAAAATGAAAAGTGAAAAAACAAAAAAAATTATTTTCTCCAAAACAGGGCCAGATATTTGAATTTTAGTATGAAAATATGGGTTTTCGAACACGCTGAATCCATTGCGAGCATTTTCGAAAGCCTATCTCCCTTCGTTTAGATTTTCATCCTGGAAATGACATTTTTCAAAAATTGCAATTTTCTATCTGCGATATCTCCTGTTATATTCGTCTGATCCAATTGGGATTTCCGGTTATATAATCAGCGTCACCTAGGCTTCCACCCTAGCACAAAAACCCGATTTCGAAAATCTCGATTTTTTAGGTCAAAAATGAGCAAGGGGTTAGACCCCCCTAAAATCACATATTTGCTACTCTCTCTGAAAATCAGGATGTTCCATTACTATCCTAGGATATGGAGTGGATAGAATTTGTTCCCAAGATCCTGGAAAATCAAACAGTTGATGCTTCAATAGAGAATTGCACTCCAGAGAGCTCCTCGAAGTCAACTCGAAAATGAAAAGTGGAAAAACAAAAAAATTATTTACTACTTAAAAGGGCCAGATATTTGAAATTTTGGTATGAAAATATAGGTTTTCGAACACGCTGAATCTATTCCGAGCATTTTCGAAAGCCTATCTCCCTTCGTTCAGATTTTCATCTTAGAAATGTCATTTTTCAAAAATTGCCATTTTCAATCTGCGATATCTCCTGTTATATTCGTCTGATCCAATTGGGATTTCCGGTTATATAATCAGCATTGCCCAGGCCTCTACCCTAGCACAAAACCTCGATTTCGAAAATTTCGATTTTTTGGGTCAAAAATGAGCAAGGGGTTAGACCCCCCTAAAATGATCTATTTGCTACTCTGTATAAAAACCAGAATGTTCTATTACTGTCTTAGGATATGGAGTGCATAGAATTTGTTTTGAAGTTTCTAGAAAACCAAACAGTTGATCATTCAATAGAGAATTGCACTCCAGAGAGCTCTTCGAAGTCAACTCGAAAATGAAAAGTGGAAAAACAAAAAAATCATTTTCTACTTAACAGGGCCAGATATTTAAAATTTTGGTATGAAAATATTGGTTTTCGGACACGTTGAATCTATTCCGAGCATTTTCGAAAGCCTATCTCCCTTCGTTCAGATTTTCATCTTAGAATTGTCATTTTTCAAAAATTGCCATTTTCAATCTGCGATATCTCCTGTTATATTTGTCTGATCGAATTGGGATTTCCGGTTTTATAATCAGCATTGCCAAGGCTTCCACCCTAGCACAAAAAGTCGATTTCGTAAATCTCGATTTTTTAGGTCAAAAATTAGCAAGGGGTTAGACCCCCCCAAAATGACCTATTTGCTACTCTGTCTGAAAATCAGGATGTTCCATTACTATCCTAAGATATGGGGTGCATAGAATTTGTTCCCAAGATTCTGGAAAATCAAACAGTTGATGCTTCAATAGAGAATTGCACTCCAGAGAGCTCTTCGAAGTCAACTCGAAAATGAAGAGTGGAAAAACAAAAAAAATTATTTTCTCCAAAATAGGGCCAGATATTTGAAATGTTGGTATGCTAATATAGGTTTTCGAACACGCTTAATCTATTTCGAGCAATTTCGAGAGCCTATCTCCCTTCGTTCAGAGTTTCATCTCAGAAATGTCATCTCTTCAACTTGCGTATCTCCTGTTATATTCTTCTGTAAATCTCATTCGAAATTTTACTATACTCTTCAATGATTCAGTTATGATTATGTCAGTATTCTGCACCGTTTTTTTCATGAAAATTCCCCATCAGTTCTATTTCACAAACACCTCAGTAATAATTCACTATTTTCGGTAGGTATTATAAGGGCTATAGCAAGTTCTTCATAAATAATTTATCATCTGGACTACACCCCATCCCATAACTATCTCATAATTCAATATGTAAAGGATAACTGGGTTATAAAGTAAGTTACACCGATGTTTGATACACCATCGCTTCTACAGGTCGACCCCAAGCCAATTACGGTCTTTGGTCAAATAGTTTCGACTGAATTGGATCTGCTTTGACATGCTGAAACCACTCAGATGTTGAGGAACAGTCCGTTAGGGTCTGCTGCCTATCGATGTACGATTTGATTGAAGGAAATTCAGAGAATCAATTGGCTATCGCTCGTGTGTCTTGAAGATAATGTGAGGTTAGATCAGATTAGATTGGATTAGGTTGGTTTGAGTTAGGTTAGGTAACACATCACTCAAGGACAATAAGTTTCGGTGTTAAACTATTAAATTCTATTTTATTCATCAAAAATATCTCGTTCAAAAGTGGAAAATTCATAGCGATGCTCTTTGTGTGAAGCAATTTGCCTTTGCTCTTGAAATTACGAGGATGTATTGATATCTAGTTAGCCTAGACCAGTTCCATGCATAAAAAAGATATTGCGTTACCATAGCAACGAACAATACCTCATTAGAAATGTCAGTGTGAAGTTTGAGGTCAAAAAAGTAAACCAGAGTTACGCAATAAATTAAAAGCAAGGAGATGTCCATCGAAATTGTGAAAATCGAAAAATTGGAGTATCGAGCCATCATCAAGTACCTGTATTTAAAAGGGTTAGGAGGTCCGAAGATATGCTTAATACCCTTTGTGATCAATGTCCTTCGTATGGGACAGTGAAAAATTGGACTGTAAGATTCAAAAGAGGTAAATTTTCCATTGAAGGTAATGACCGATCGGGAAGGCCAGTTTTTGTGTCACTCCCCGAAAATATCGATGCAGTTCATGACATAATTTTATCAGACCGTCGAAATGAGCTAAAACGGATATCTGAAGCACTGAATATTTCATATGAACGCGTTCATCATATAGTTCACGTCGATTTGGACATGAGAAAAATTGCTGCAAAGTAGATCCCCAAATGTTTGAATGTTAACCAAAAGCCTGCAAAGGGTAGAAGTATCGCGTTCGATCTGTGCTCGATTTGAAAACGATGTAGACTTGTTAAACCGAATTGTTACTATGGATGAGACTTGGGTACATTTCTACGATCCAGAAACAAAGCAACAATCGATGGAATGAAGACACTCTGGTTCTCCAAGACCTGAGGAGTTTCGTGTCCAAAAATCTGCTGGAAAAGTTCTTGCTTCAGTTTTTTGGCATTGCCATGCAGTAATCAAGATTGATTCTTCGGATAAGGGTAGAACAATAGCCGGAGATCACTATTCGACATTACTGACCACATTACGCGAAAAAATTGAAGAGAAAAGACGCGGAAAGCTATCCAAAGGTGTTTTGATATTGCAGGACAACGCCCCTGCACACGAATCTCATGTTGCCATTCAAAAAATTCGTGATTTAGGGTTTGAATTACTAGAATACCCCCCTTATTCACCAGATTTGGCTCCATGCGACTAGTGTCTCTTTCCTCAACTGAAAAAAAGTTTAAAAAGTCGTAAATTTTCTTCTAAAGAGGAGCTCATAAAAGCCGTGGAGGTCTGGTTTGCAGATCCAGAAGAAACATTATTTTTGAAAGGTCTAGAGTCGTTGCAGGTTCGCTGAAATAAATATATCCAATTAAGAGGAGAACCCTAGTTTCTGCATCTTTAGCAACGTACTCAAATAAATTGCACTGAAACCCTGTATGTTTTCACAACCATCCCTCCATTCCTTTTCTACTTCTACGTGTGAGAGAACAAACCATTTTAAAGAAATCAATCAAAAAGTTGCCCCGTATGGGGTAAACGTGCAAGAAAAGGGAGCATCCCCTAGGCGCCCCGAACTAATAATAATTCATTTCGTGTTTCATATTTTTCAGTTTGCCAGAGGCGTTCCCAAGTGTAAGGAGGAGTTAAACTTTCTTATTTCCGGACTAGCAGGTTGACAGGTCATGTCCAGCCCCATGATTTATGGTAAATATTTCGGACAATTCCTGGCTGAAAGATGGCATACACGCACAAGCTGGATTATACCACAGGGGTGTATCTAAAGAAGACTGGGAAAGTGAAAAACGAAATAAGAAAGCTGGCATGATTGGGTTTCACTTCTTAAACTTCACCCAAACATCTGGAAAATTAAAAACCATTAATTCAATACGAAAAAGATCTTGTTCTAGATTTCCACATCTATAATTATTTATTCTCGATATAAAATCCAATAAAATCTCACATTCTTCTTCCCAAACAAGTTCTTCAATCAGTCTGTACTGAGAGAATGAGGTAAACACTGCCAAACACTTCGGAAAGTATCACTCATGAAAGAAAACCTTCGAATTATTTTTCCTTTAGCCATTGTCACACGTAGGATGATACTAAAGGCTAAAAAACGCTCATAACAAAGGCCCCATATGTCGTCCCATTTGGTCACTGCAATATCACCCCTACAATTCTTCATCCACCATAAACTCATTCTTGTTTTTCATCCCCCTTCTTGTTGCACCACCAACCACCCCAAACAGCCACTTCGGACTATCTCGTTTACAACCTGCAATAGTTAGTGTAGTGTCTTTTGTGAGGCCCACTACCACAAACAGATTTATCAGGCTACCCTTGACAGCTTTTGCGAGGGGGGGCGGTTCGTTTGGACCGTTAGGGGTTGATCTCAAATAGCCCGTAACATTGAATGTTGGATTGGAGTTTCAATATCATTGAACCATTCAACTTATTCGCGTAGAATTTTTTTCAGTGTTTTGGCAATCATAGACTTACATTAAAATTGGAAAGTTTTTCGTTCATTTTCACCAGAAATTGAACAATTAGCGAAAAGATTTGGGTATAGGTTGTGGACTATCATAAGATACGGACTTATATTCAGTACTTGTATTCCGAAGGATTAAAAGGTAAGCAGATTTATGAAGATCCTTGGTAATCAACGTCCTTCGTATTTGACCGTGAAAAATTGGACTGCAAGCTTCAAAAGAGGTAAATTTCCCATTGAAGATGATGACCGATCGGGAAGGCCAGTTTCTGTGTCAGTCCCCGAAAATATCGGTGCAGTTCATGACATGATTTCATCAGACCGTCGAATTGGGCTAAAACGGATATCTGAAGCACTGAATATTTGATACGAACGCGTTCATCATATAGTTCACGTCAATTTGGACATGAGAAAAATTGCTGTAAAATGTATTCCAAATGTTTGAATGTTGACCAAAAGCGTGCAAGGGTAGAAGCATCGCGTTCGATCTGTGCTCGATTTGAAAACGATGTAAACTTCTTAAATCGAATTGTTAGTATGGATGAGCCTTGGGTACATTTCTACGATCCAGAAACAAAGCAACAATCGATGGAATGGCGACACTCTGTTTCTCCAAGACCCAAGAAGTTTCGTGTCCAAAAATCTGCTGGAAAAGTTCATGCTTCACTTTTTTGGGATTGCCATGGAGTATTCATGATTGATTTTTTGGATAAGGGTAGAACAATAACAGGAGATTACTATTCGACATTACTGACCAGTCTACGGGAAAAAATTAAAGAGAAAAGACGCGGAAGCTATCCAAAGGTGTTTTGTTTTTGCAGGACAACACCCCTGCACACAAATCTCATGTTGCCATGCAAAAAATTCGTGATTTAGGGTTTGAATTACTAGAACACCCCTCTTATCCACCAGATTTGGCTTCATCCGACCTCTTTCCTCAACTGAAAAAAAGTTAAAAAGGTCGTAAATTTTCTTCCAAAGAGGAGGTTATAAAAACTGTGGAGGTCTGGTTTGCAGATCAAAAGGAAACATTTTTTCTGAAAGGTGTAGAGAAGTTGCAGGTCCGCTGTAATAAATGTGTCCAATTAAGAGGGGAATATGTTGAGTAATAAAATATTTGACATTGAAACTTTGTTTGGTTCTATAGTAGGCTAAGAATTTTTCAATATATCCTCGTACTATGCAGATTATAAGATATTTAGTGCAATTTTCAAGGCTGCAACTTTTGCAGAAAGTAAGCACAATTCATTCAAGGCTATCTTTCAATCAACATTTATCAAGAGAAACACTTTTTTTCAATACCTACCGTCTTTCTGATTCAGCCCTGATAAAAAGAAATAGCTATATTAAGTTTCCATAACGAGATTCGATAAAACAGTATGTGAGATATAATTAAAAACATTTTTCTATGGTTTTTCAACACCTTTCATCTTTCAAACAGAGCTGTTTCGAAAAAAAATGGTAAGGGAAAAAAGTATTTCTTTTGACCTCAAGAATCTACTGTTAAAATATTCGTTTGAGACAAAGACTCACTCTGTATTGGAATAAATGAACACGATCTGATAAATTTTCTAGTGAATAGTGTATGTCTCATCAAAATCCCATCAAACACACGGACTTTCACATTTATTCAGTAAGGATATGGATGTGTACA
The DNA here is from genome assembly GCF_907165205.1 of Coccinella septempunctata. Taxonomy (NCBI): domain Eukaryota; kingdom Metazoa; phylum Arthropoda; class Insecta; order Coleoptera; family Coccinellidae; genus Coccinella; species Coccinella septempunctata. The sequence goes on from NC_058196.1 coordinate 30,420,169, forward strand.
TCCATGAACAATGTACAAAGCTTTGCCCTTGCTGCTCCACTCTGGGGGTGCAAACGGACCGCACCCTGCCCCGAGCACCCACCGAAGTGATTTGGCAAGTGCGCCCCACGGCTTGTTTGCAATGCACTTTTTATCCAACTATTATCATTTTAATTATTCAACGAAACAGAACGTCGTAGGGGGCCTCGGTATCGTATAACCAACGCAACTAAATGGCAGGCTCTTCATTTCCTCCATCCTGGCAGGGTGCGATGGTTACGCTATCCTGACCGTCAATGGACGATGGGCGACCTGATTAGGGAGCATTGTTCGATGATGTATCGGAAGACGACAGGTCCAGATCGCAGATGGCTACAATGGGCGTCTGATAAAAATTGGAACATATTTTTCCGCAGGATGATACTCTTGGGCATTTTGAATTGATGGTCCATTATTATTCGATGAATGAAAGGTTGAATTGGCTCGAGGACGTAGGTACGTGCTGCCAGTCTTAGGTGAGACACCTGCTTATCAAACTACGAGGATATATTGAAAAATTCTTAGCCTACTATAGAACCAAACGGAATTTCAATGTCAAAATATTTTATTACTCAACTTATTCTCCTCTTAATTTGATACATTTATTATAGCAAACCTTTCTCTAAACCTTTCCAAAAAATGTTTCTTCTTGCTCTGCAAACCAGACCTCCACAGCTCTTATTACCTCCTCGTTGGAAGAAAATTCACGACCTTTACAACTTTTTCCAGTTAAAGAAGGAGATGATAGTCGAATGGAGACAAATCTGGTGAATAAGAAGGCTGTTCTAGTAATTCAGACCCTAAATTAGGAATTTCTTGCATTGCAACATGAGATTTGTGTGCAGGGGAGTTGTCCTGCAAAAACAAAACACCTTTGGATACCTCTCCGCGTCTTTTCTCTTTAATTTTTTCCCGTAGAGTGGTCAGTAATGTCGAATACTAATCTCCGGTTATTGTTTTACCTTTATCCAAAAAATCAATCATGATTATTCCATGGCAATCCCAAAGCAAGAACTTGTCCAGCAGATTTTTGAACACGAAACTTCTTAGGTCTTAGAGAACCGGAGTGTTGCCATTCCATCGATTGTTGCTTTGTTTCTGGATCGTAGAAATGTACCCAAGTCTCATCCATAGTAACAGTTCGGTTTCAGAAGTCTACATTGTTTTCAAGTCGAGCACAGATCGAACGCGATGCTTCTACCCTTGCACGCTTTGGGTCAACATTCAAACATTTGGGGATCCATTTTGCAGCAATTTTTCTCATGTCCGAATTGACGTGAACTTTATGATGAACGCGTTCGTATGAAATATTCAGTGCTTCAGATATCCGTTTCAGCCCAATTCGACGTTCTGATAAAATCATGACATGAACTGCATCGATATTTTCGGGGACTGACACAGAAACTGGCCTACCCGATCGGTCATCATCTTCAATGGAAAATTTACCTCTTTTGAACCTTGCAGTCCAATTTTTCACGGTCGCATAAAAAGGACATTGATCACCAAGGATATTAAGCATATCTTCGTGAATCTGCTTACCTCTTAACCCTTTTAAATAGAGGTACTTGATAATGTTGGAGTTTTCGATATTCCTATAGTTCGCCTCTAAATACTGCTCACCCTGTATATTCTTGGAAAGGAGTTATTTTTTTCCACCCTCAGTACAAGACATAATAAAATCTCAATACAGTGTTGAAATATCAGTGAACGAGTGCCTGTAAAAAGTTATTAACGTTTCTAGATATTTTGGAAAATAAAAAACTCATGGCACATTTTCTTAATCGATAAAACATCGAAATTAGGTTATTCCTTCAAAACTAATGAAGATATCGTGAAACAGCCTCAACTAATTTGTATCTGATATACAAGAGACATGGCACTCCATTCTGGTTAACTTAAAATAGATGATTTCACAATAATATAGATGACAAATGGTGCGATATTACAGAGGATAACTTTGGTTTAACGAGAAAAACTTGACAGAAGAAAATTTTTTTCCTTGCTCACAAGGTGTCTCTAGCAACTGGGACAAGAAGCGCCTGACAATCCCGAGTCAGGCAACCCAATATTCACGAACGGACACCAACTGATAGACTTTTTATGGAAATCGAGCCCAGGACTCCTCTCAACGTATTGAATGTATTGTAACGTGGTTCCCTCGGAGAAACTTATCTCGAGCGCCAGCTATTCTTTTCACTAGGAAGAATAGCAAACCCACCAGAGTAGCTGCTAGTCGGAGACAGAGTTCGCTGTTATCTAGGGTGGTAGCGGTAACGAAGTAGTCAAAATCAAATTATGTACCAGTTTATTCACACCTTCGGAAACTGATTATATAAACCCCGGAAATACGTGTAGGTATGAAATATGAGCGAATCGATCAGCAAACATACATTTGGGAAATTAGATCCGATCACGAGCACTTAATAAAGTTTATACCTACCGGGTACAGTGAAAAATCAAAGGTTGTTCAATGAAATGCGCCAACCAGAACTGAGGAAATGGATACTAAGGATGACCTCGCGAAGTGAAATGACTTGCTATACGGTATCGGGATGTAATTAATTGTATTTCTCCAGAACTGAAAGGAACACAACCAGGGCGGATCTACTCGAGACTTTTATTCGCTACCCCAAGGGCTACGCTCCATGACTGCTAGCGAAGAAAAGGTCTATTTTTAGCGCAACTGCGGGATTTCACTGACGACGAGAGGTATCTCTTATTCTCTACCCCAAGGGCTTACGCACCATGACTGATAGAAAAGAAGAGATTTCTAGTTCAACACATAGTGAAGATTTTCTCTCTGAGACTTATAGATTTCGAGATGCTTCCATCTGAAATTTGGGACACCCGGTACAGAAGTGAATAGCTCATATTCCTCAGGAATGCCGGTTGCACTCCGTCGACCCAATGCCGCAGGCTGAAATCCGGCACGGCCATAACTCACGGCGGAACGCAGCCCCGGACCACAGAGAGATGCATCACGGCAGAAGTAATAAACGCGATTATATCAAACGCATATAATGCTAAATAATTATCGTCGTTGCGTGTATATCTGCGTCCCCGCGGACGAATTAGCGGGACGTCCGTTCGAACGGCTGTCGCACGTGACGTACGTTGGCCAATCGGTGCCGTAATTCACGTATACGAGGCCTGGAAAATAAATTATATTAGGCGTAGATTGCGTTATGGCAATATGCATCTATGGCTCGATTGATCATCGACTGTGTCTCCGCGCCGGATGCGGCCGTCAATTTCTCTAATTGTCCCTTGTCGGTTTGTAATGGTCGCGAGGGCATGGCGCGGGCTATCAGTTTCGCTCGCGATTTATATCGCGTCGTTTTTGTTCGTTTTCGAATTCGGTTCTGATGACGAGATACAGCGTCGAATTTACGGTTTCGTTATTCTCGTGCTCACGGCTTACTTGCCGGCCATCTTGAAAATGGCATTTTTCAAAATTTGCAAATTTCATCCGTCAAGACCGAATGGCTGCATCGAGTTCGGTAAAAGTTTCAGATTTTTAACTAGAAGAGTTGCTCTTTCAGTATATGTGTCACATTTCAATCTACGGTTAATTTTATTGAGAGAAAAATCACTCTAAAGGTGACTATCAAAAAATTTCAAAAAAGATCGAATCAATTGAGTACAGTGCCAGATATTCGGAATTTTGGTATGGATATTCAGATTTTCGAACACGCTGAATTCATTGCGAGCATTTTTTAAAGCCTATCTCCCTTCGTTTAGATTTTCATCTTGGAAATGGCATTTTTCAAAAATTTCAATTTTCAATCTGCGATATCTCCTATTATATTTGTCTGATCCAATTGGGATTTCCAGTTTTATAATCAGCATTGCCAAGGCTTCTACCCAAGCACAAAAACTCGATTTCGAAAATCTCGATTTTTTGGGTCAAAAATGACAAGGGGTTAGAATCCCCTAAAATGACATATTTGCTACTCTGCCTGAAAATCAGGATGCTCTATTACTGTCTTGGGATATGGAGTGCATAGAATATGTTTTGAAGATTCTAGAAAACCAAACAGTTGATGATTTAATAGAGAATTGTAGTCCAGAGAGCTCTTCGAAGTCAACTCGAAAATGAAAAGTGGAAAAACAAAAAAAATTATTTTCTCCTAAACAGTGTCAGATATTCGAAAGTTTGGCATGAAAATATAGGTTTTCGAACACGCTGAATCTATTGCGATCAATTTCGAAAGCCTATCTCCCTTTGTTTAGATTTTCATCTTGGAAATGGCATTTTTCAAAAAATTGCAAATAATTTCAATCTGCGATATCTCCTGTTATATTAGTCTGATCCAATTGGGATTTCCAGTTTTATAATCAGCATTGCCAAGGCTTCTACCCAAGCACAAAAACTCGATTTCGAAAATCATGATTTTTTGGGTCAAAAATGAGCAAGGGGTTAGACCCCCCAAAAACGACCTATTTGCTACTCTGTCTGAAAATCAGGTGGTTCCATTTCTATCCTAGGATATGGAATGCATAGAATTTGTTCGGAAGATTCTGGAAAATCCAACAGTTGATGCTTCAATAGCGAATTGCTCTCCAGAGAGCTCTTCGAAGTCAACTCGAAAATGAAAAGTGGAAAAACAAAAAAAATTATTTTCTCCTAAACAGTGTCAGATATTCGAAAGTTTGGCATGAAAATATAGGTTTTCGAACACGCTGAATCTATTGCGATCAATTTCGAAAGCCTATCTCCCTTTGTTTAGATTTTCATCTTGGAAATGGCATTTTTCAAAAAATTGCAAATTTCAATCTGCGATATCTCCTGTTATATTTGTCTGATCCAATTGGGATTTCCAGTTTTATAATCAGCATTGCCAAGGCTTCTACCCAAGCACAAAAACTCGATTTCGAAAATCTCGATTTTTTGGGTCAAAAATGAGCAAGGGGTTAGACCCCCCTAAAATGACATATTTGCTACTCTGCCTGAAAATCAGGATGCTCTATTACTGTCTTAGGATATGGAGTGCATAGAATATGTTTTGAAGATTCTAGAAAACCAAACAGTTGATGATTTGATAGAGAATTGTAGTCCAGAGAGCTCTTCGAAGTCAACTCGAAAATGAAAAGTGGAAAAACAAAAAAAATTATTTTCTCCTAAACAGTGTCAGATATTCGAAAGTTTGGCATGAAAATATAGGTTTTCGAACACGCTGAATCTATTGCGATCAATTTCGAAAGCCTATCTCCCTTTGTTTAGATTTTCATCTTGGAAATGGCATTTTTCAAAAAATTGCAAATAATTTCAATCTGCGATATCTCCTGTTATATTAGTCTGATCCAATTGGGATTTCCAGTTTTATAATCAGCATTGCCAAGGCTTCTACCCAAGCACAAAAACTCGATTTCGAAAATCATGATTTTTTGGGTCAAAAATGAGCAAGGGGTTAGACCCCCCAAAAACGACCTATTTGCTACTCTGTCTGAAAATCAGGTGGTTCCATTTCTATCCTAGGATATGGAATGCATAGAATTTGTTCGGAAGATTCTGGAAAATCCAACAGTTGATGCTTCAATAGCGAATTGCTCTCCAGAGAGCTCTTCGAAGTCAACTCGAAAATGAAAAGTGGAAAAACAAAAAAAATTATTTTCTCCTAAACAGTGTCAGATATTCGAAAGTTTGGCATGAAAATATAGGTTTTCGAACACGCTGAATCTATTGCGATCAATTTCGAAAGCCTATCTCCCTTTGTTTAGATTTTCATCTTGGAAATGGCATTTTTCAAAAAATTGCAAATTTCAATCTGCGATATCTCCTGTTATATTTGTCTGATCCAATTGGGATTTCCAGTTTTATAATCAGCATTGCCAAGGCTTCTACCCAAGCACAAAAACTCGATTTCGAAAATCTCGATTTTTTGGGTCAAAAATGAGCAAGGGGTTAGACCCCCCTAAAATGACATATTTGCTACTCTGCCTGAAAATCAGGATGCTCTATTACTGTCTTAGGATATGGAGTGCATAGAATATGTTTTGAAGATTCTAGAAAACCAAACAGTTGATGATTTGATAGAGAATTGTAGTCCAGAGAGCTCTTCGAAGTCAACTCGAAAATGAAAAGTGGAAAAACAAAAAAAATTATTTTCTCCTAAACAGTGTCAGATATTCGAAAGTTTGGCATGAAAATATAGGTTTTCGAACACGCTGAATCTATTGCGATCAATTTCGAAAGCCTATCTCCCTTTGTTTAGATTTTCATCTTGGAAATGGCATTTTTCAAAAAATTGCAAATTTCAATCTGCGATATCTCCTGTTATATTTGTCTGATCCAATTGGGATTTCCAGTTTTATAATCAGCATTGCCAAGGCTTCTACCCAAGCACAGAAACTCGATTTCGAAAATTTCGATTTTTTGGGTCAAAAATGAGCAAGGGGTTAGACCCCCCTAAAATGACATATTTGCTACTCTGCCTGAAAATCAGGATGCTCTATTACTGTCTTAGGATATGGAGTGCATAGAATATGTTTTGAAGATTCTAGAAAACCAAACAGTTGATGATTTGATAGAGAATTGTAGTCCAGAGAGCTCTTCGAAGTCAACTCGAAAATGAAAAGTGGAAAAACAAAAAAAATTATTTTCTCCTAAACAGTGTCAGATATTCGAAAGTTTGGCATGAAAATATAGGTTTTCGAACACGCTGAATCTATTGCGATCAATTTCGAAAGCCTATCTCCCTTTGTTTAGATTTTCATCTTGGAAATGGCATTTTTCAAAAAATTGCAAATTTCAATCTGCGATATCTCCTGTTATATTTGTCTGATCCAATTGGGATTTCCAGTTTTATAATCAGCATTGCCAAGGCTTCTACCCAAGCACAAAAACTCGATTTCGAAAATCTCGATTTTTTGGGTCAAAAATGAGCAAGGGGTTAGACCCCCCTAAAATGACATATTTGCTACTCTGCCTGAAAATCAGGATGCTCTATTACTGTCTCAGGATATGGAGTGCATAGAATATGTTTTGAAGATTCTAGAAAACCAAACAGTTGATGATTTGATAGAGAATTGTGGTCCAGAGAGCTCTTCGAAGTCAACTCGAAAATGAAAAGTGGAAAAACAAAAAAAATTATTTTCTCCTAAACAGTGTCAGATATTCGAAAGTTTGGCATGAAAATATAGGTTTTCGAACACGCTGAATCTATTGCGATCAATTTCGAAAGCCTATCTCCCTTTGTTTAGATTTTCATCTTGGAAATGGCATTTTTCAAAAAATTGCAAATTTCAATCTGCGATATCTCCTGTTATATTTGTCTGATCCAATTGGGATTTCCAGTTTTATAATCAGCATTGCCAAAGCTTCTACCCAAGCACAAAAACTCGATTTCGAAAATCTCGATTTTTTGGGTCAAAAATGAGCAAGGGGTTAGACCCCCCTAAAATGACATATTTGCTACTCTGCCTGAAAGTCAGGATGCTCTATTACTGTCTTAGGATATGGAGTGCATAGAATATGTTTTTAAGATTCTAGAAAACCAAACAGTTGATGATTTGATAGAGAATTGTAGTCCAGAGAGCTCTTCGAAGTCAACTCGAAAATGAAAAGTGGAAAAACAAAAAAAATTATGTTCTCCTAAACAGTGTCAGATATTCGAAAGTTTGGCATGAAAATATAGGTTTTCGAACACGCTGAATCTATTGCGATCAATTTCGAAAGCCTTTCTCCCTTTGTTTAGATTTTCATCTTGGAATTGGCATTTTTCAAAAAATTGCAAATTTCAATCTGCGATATCTCCTGTTATATTTGTCTGATCCAATTGGGATTTCCAGTTTTATAATCAGCATTGCCAAGGCTTCTACCCAAGCACAAAAACTCGATTTCGAAAATCTCGATTTTTTGGGTCAAAAATGAGCAAGGGGTTAGACCCCCCTAAAATGACATATTTGCTACTCTGCCTGAAGATCAGGATGTTCTATTACTGTCTTAGGATATGGAGTGCATAGAATATGTTTTGAAGATTCTAGAAAACCAAACAGTTGATGATTTAATACAGAATTGTAGTCCAGAGAGCTCTTCGAAGTCAACTCGAAAATGAAAAGTGGAAAAACAAAAAAAATTATTTTCTCCTAAACCGTGTCAGATATTCGAAAGTTTGGCATGAAAATATAGGTTTTCGAACACGCAATCTATTGCGAGCAATTTCTAAAACCTATCTCCCTTCGTTTAGATTTTCATCTTGTAAATGACATTTTTCAAAAATTGCCATTTTCAATCTGCGATATCTCCTGTTATATTTGTCTGATCCAATTGGGATTTCCGGTTATATAATCAGCGTTGCCTAGGCTTCGACCCAAGCACGAAAACTCGATTTCGAAAATATCGATTTTTTAGGTCAAAAATGAGCAAGGGGTTAGACCCCCCAAAAACGACCTATTTGCTACTCTGTCTGAAAATCAGGTGGTTCCATTTCTATCCTAGGATATGGAATGCATAAAATTTGTTCGGAAGATTCTGGAAAATCCAACAGTTGATGCTTCGATAGAGAATTGCTCTCCAGAGAGCTCTTCGAAGTCAACTCGAAAATGAAAAGTGGAAAAACAAAAAAAAATTATTTTCTCCTAAACAGGGCCAGATATTTAAAATTCTGGTATGATAATATGAGTTTTCGAACACGCTGAATCTATTGCGAGCATTTTCGAAAGCCTATCTCCCTCTGTTCAGATTTTCATCTTGGAAATGGCATTTTTCGAAAAGTGCAAATTTTACTTGAGAATTCGTCAAGACCGAACGGTTGCGCCGAGATGGATGAACTTCTCAGATTTATTACTAGAAGAATTGCTCTTTCAGAATATGTATCCCATTCGGAAGTACGATAATTATCCTAGAAGAAAAGCTACTCGAAACTAACCTTCGAAAAATTCCCAAAAAGTTGGTTCAGTTAAAACTACCTCAAGACAGAACGTTCGCGCCGAGATGGATGAACTTTGGTGGTTGGGTGAGCAAATCTATTGCGAGCAAATTCGAGGGCCTATTCCACAAACGAGCATTCTATTATTCTCATGGCGAAAAATTCGGAATTCCTAAAACTCTTCCACTGTGGTTTCACTAACAAGCAATCAACCAGCCATCATGTACAATTGTCCTTCGTCTTCCGCACAAAGGGTTCAAACGACATCTACCCATAAATCAGAGGTTGCAGAGTCAAAATGCTTGTAATTAATTGTAATGCGCTCCGAAGAATGAATAGAAGAGCGTAGATGGGTGTTTATTACAAGGTGCATCTGGCATTGTCACGCCTGGTCAACTTCCTGCAGGATCCATAAGGGCGCACTACAGGGCCGTAGCCTTCGGTAATATCAAGGAATATCACTCTGGGATAACATTTCTGATAACCAATTCGAAATCAAAGAGCTAATTCCTTAAAGACGATCCTAATGGAACTGTTGAAAGTGGTTCTCCTCACATATTGTTCATCGTGAATATGCAGAGTTTAAGGCCACAATCTACAGCTCCTTGATCGACGATCGCCGAGTCCTGACCTGCGTTCTGAATTATTTAAACTACCCCTTCGTATCGATGTCATGTGGTCTATACATCAACCCTCTAGTACAAAGGTCGAACTTATGTTGTTTTGACGCTCGAGCGATCATGAATGGCAAATCCGGATCTCATTCGATTCAATAATTTCTTGGTGGCTTGTTTGAGAGGCTTAATGATATCAAGAAGCCAACAGGCGCAAGCTGATTTATCGTTCAGAAGGCGTATATGCGACTTTCAGGTGTTCTGACTTACCTTGTGAGGGTTTAGGTCATTATAGTTTCTTCAGAGATTAAATTTTTCACCACAATGGAAATGATCTTCCAGTACGAGGAGGTATTGATGTCTAGTTAGCCTAGGCCAGTTCCATGCATAACATGAGTTACGCAATAAATTAAGAGAAAGAAGATGTCCACCGAAATTGTGAAAATCGAGCCATCAACAAGTACCTGTATTTAAAAGGGTTAAGAAGTAAGCAGATTTACGAAGATATGCCTAATACCCTTGGTGATCAATGTCCTTCGTATGTGACCGTGAAAAATTGGACTGCAAGCTTCAAAAGAGGTAATTTTTCCATTTAAGATGATGACCCATCGGGAAGGCCAGTTTCTGTGTCAGTCCCCGAAAATATCGATGCAGTTCATGAAATGATTTTAACAGACCGTCGAATTGGGCTAAAAGGGATATCTGAAGCACTGAATATTTCATACGAACGCGTTCATCTTATAGTTCACGTCTAGTTGGACATGATAAAATTGCTGCAAAATGGATACCCAGATGTTCGAATGTTGACCCAAAGCGTGCAAGGGTAGAAGCATCGCGTTTGATCTGTGCTCGATTTGAAAACGATGTAGACTTCTTCAACCGAATTGTTACTATGGATGAGACTTGGGTACATTTCTACGATCCAGGAACAAAGCAACAATCGATGGAATGGCGACACTCTGGTTATCCAAGACCAAAGAAGTTTCGTGTCCAAAAATCTGCTGGAAAAGTTCTTGCTTCAGTTTTTTGAGATTGCCATGGAGCAATCATGATTGAATTTTTGCATAAGGGTAGAAAAATAACCGGAGATTACTATTCGACATGAGTGGCCACTCTAAGGGGAAAATCAAGGAGAAAAGACGCGGAAAGCTATCCAAAGGTGTTTTGTTTTTGTAGGACAACGCCCCTGCACATAAATATCAAGTTGCCATGAAAAAATTTCGTGATTTAGGGTTCGAATTACTAGAACACCCCCCTTATTCACCAGATTTGGCTCCATCATCTCTTTTCTGAACTGGAAAAAAGTTCAAAGGGTCGTGAATTTTCTTCCAACGAGGAGGTAATAAAAGTTGCTGTGGAGGTCTGGTTTGCAGAGCAAGAAGAAGCATTTTTTTGAAAGGTCTAGAGACGTTGTAGGTTCGCTGTAATAAATGTATCCAATTAAAAGGAGAATATGTTGAGTAATAAAATATTCTGACATTGAAATTTTGTTTGGTTCTATAGTAGGCTAAGAATTGTTCAATATATCCTCGTAGACCTACTTCCTGCGTCTAAAGTCACTCTTTTGAAGAGACAGAGTAAGGGTTTGAGTTACTAGTTACATGCTCATTTTTTTTTAGTTGGGACTCCCTATATGCACATTCAAGTATGGGGTAACATAATCATCCATTAATCAATGTCGCGAAAGATGGTGGAAACGCTGATACGAATCCGATAGAGATAGTTGTCTGCGCTAAAGGTCGCAGATAGCCATCTATCCGACTGTCACCGAGGTCATAAGTGAAGCTATCTCTATGGGGAATCGAGAGTTGGTAGAACTGACTGCACAACTGTTCGGATGTTCCATTTTGGGACATAATGGAATTACACAATGTCACCCCGTACGAGAGTTAATGAAGTGGGGTGCAAGTCTTGCCGGTATGGGTCGATGTTTTACCCTTTTTTCCGCTTTTTTCTCTTATACAGTCTTCGATCGTTTCAGGAAACGAACTTTCCTAAATCTACACTGCACTCGTCTTCTGCTAGACACATTCTCACAGGTGGTAATGGCCTGTAAGGAGTCCAGTGAGAAGGTTAAGCATATTCTTAGCTTAGAACCTTCTTAGATCTCTTGATATTGAAGTTTCAAAGAAACTTTTTGAAATGTCCAATGCCTGGATTGTCTTGGAATGGCCTCATGGGCTAATCCGTCTATCACAAGATGAAAAGGTTGGAGATGTATAATGATGTCCAATGCCCTAATTAGGTTACTTTAGCTCCAGTGATACAAATACACGCTAACCTATGTATTATACCGATGAATCTCCTCCTGTTCTGACTTGCCTTGGCATAACTGAATGTTGCCCCATAAGTTACTATCGGTGCCACAGTCATAACATACGAGGATATATCGAAAAATTCTTAGCCTAGTATGGAACCAAACAAAAGATCAATCTCAAAATATGTTATTACTCAACATATTTTCCTCTTGATTGGATAGATTTATTACAGCGAACCTGAAACGTCTCTAGACCTTTCAAAGAAAAAAGTATCTTCTTGCTCTGCAAACCAAACCTCCACAGCAGCTTTTATTTCCTCCTCGTTGGTAGAAAATTTACGACTTTTAAAGCTTTTTTTCAGTTGAGGAAAAAGATGATAGTCGGATAAAGCCAAATCTGGTGAATAAGGGGGGTGTTCTAGTAATTCAAACCCTAAATCACGAATTTTTTGCATGGCAACATGAGATTTGTGTGCAGGGGCGTTGTCCTGCAAAAACAAAACACCTTTGGATAGCTTTCCGCGTCTTTTCTCTCTGATTTTTTCCCGTAGAGTGGTCAGTAATATCGAATAGTAATCTCCGGTTATTGTTTTATCTTTATACAAAAAATCAGTCATGAGAACTCCATGGCAATCCCAAAAAACTGAAGCTAGAACTTTTCCAGCAGATTTTTGGACACGAAACTTCTTAGGTCTTGGAGACCAGAGCGTCGCCATTCCATCGATTGTTGCCTTGTTTCTGGATCGTTGAAATGTACCCAAGTCTCATCCATAGTAAAAATTCGGTTTAAGAAGTCTACATCGTTTTCAAATCGAGCACAGATCGAACGCGATGCTTCTACCCTTGCACGCTTCGGGTCAACATTCAAACATTTTGGGATCCATTTCCCAGCAATGCTTCTCATGTCCAAATTGACGTAAACTATATGATGAACGCGTTCGTATGAAATACTCAGTGCTTCAGATAAACGTTTTAGCCCAATTCGACGGTCTGAGAAAGTCATGTCATGAACTGCATCGATATTTTCGGGGACTGACACAGAAACTGATCCTTTCCGATCAGTCATCATCTTCAATGGAAAATTTACCTCTTTTGAAGCTTGCAGTCCAATTTTTCACGGTCGCATACGAAGGACATTGATCACCAAGGGTACCCAGCGTATCTTCGTAAATCTGCTCACCTCTTAGCCCTTTTAAATACAGGTTCTTGATGATGGCTCGATACTCGATACTCCAATGCTTGGAACTGGTCTAGGCTAACTAGATATCAATACATCCTCGTACATCCATCGCAATAGTGTTATATCTCCAAGATCTGGACCTCAGACTTTCACTCTATAATGTCTCAATTCAGGGAGAGGTTTCTCGGTCCACCATGTGGACTTAGTTGGGTTTAAGCCCACAGACCAAGCACCATTGCTCGACAGTTCTGAAGCCCCATTGGGGCTTTTCGAATTTTCCAATCAGCCAAGCTCTGTAAGCCTATGGAGCAGCATCCACTGCTAGACACAGCAACTGAGCTATAATCTCACTACTTCATTTTAGTCTCGTCCAAAAGTTACACAAACTCCAAGAACTTTCGTTCACCATCCAGACGTCATAGGTGTCCACAAACAAAATAAGTTCGCTCAAGATGAATATCATACGAATTTATGGCTTACCTAACACGTTTCGTTTTACAAGAAGCTTCACCGCCCCTTTCATGGCTTTTTTGAACGGAGTTACGCGGGCTCCCTCTACCGGCGGATATAAGATACAGTAAATGAGATTCGACTGCCGGAAGAATGGGGAAAAGTAAAGTGACGGTGTCTATAAGACTCCAGGGGGCCATTCGACCTGTGCACTTTTCTGCCGCACGATTGCCGCGAAGGATGTTATCACGAGGACATAAGTTGGGGTTGGATGTAGACGTAATTGGAAGATCAGGTCCTGCTCAAGCTGCACGTGTAGCGAGCTGGTAACTCGAAAACCACGCCGGAAGAATCATGCCGAAAAGGGGTGAAGAGGTGATGTTTCAGTCATTCGAATGTCACTGACGATTGTCATTTAGATTTTAGACCACTGCAATATTCTGCCAGTTAACAAGTTTTGTGAGCGCCATCTCGTGTTTCAAATGTGTTTCTGAGACCTTAAGACTGGTCAAAATATCAATTCGAGGGCCAGTTGGAGAGAGATATATGAAATTTTGTAAGATTTGATATGGCTAGCTCTAGCTCTAGCTTCTTCTAGTTGCTGATCATAAAAACTTTTTCTCTTTTTCAAAATTATTGTGTGTTGAAGAATTGTAGATCAAATAATATGGATTTTTTGAGATGAAGTTTTCACTTCACTATGTAAAATGGAAATGTGAGTATTAAAACTCTTAACATGTGACTCGGTCATTCGCTGATTTCTTCTTCCTGTTCTCCAAAGTAGATAAAATTTTCAGGGCATAAAGACAATGACTTGAGCAAACACTACACCATGTGCAGTGAACATTTTACTGCAAGTCAATTGAGAACTTCATACAGGTAAATTGTTGTTCTCAAAAGGCATCCTTTGCAAGAAGGGCCCTATTAGGAGAAATTATGATCTATATACGTCCATTCAATGATTCTGAATTGCTACTACTTCGGTATATTCAGAACTGAAAAGGTTTTATTGATTTCGTTTTGGAATTGACTGACTGTCAAACCGCTGAAGAGGCTGTCAAAGTTTTGTGTAACCTACTGTGAGTCTTTTGTTCATCCATTAAGCAATTTGTGTACTGTGCCATAAAAAAACCATAGCATGAAGAAATCATTAAAAAAGCATCAAGAAGATGGGCTAACATACAGGTCTTGTACAACTTTCTGAGGTTTTTTTCTTTTTCGAACACAAGATATGACCCACGTCTTCCTGTTTTCTCATTATGACCATTACGTACCACAAAGATACCAAAAATTCCAGGAACCCAACTCTTGAAACTTTGTTGGACGCTATTTGATGAATATTTGAACATTTTGTGAAATGAAAACATTCCTCATATAATGCACCGTTTTCGAGTAATTTGATGTTCAAAAATCGAAAAGTATCTGTGAAATTTGAACAATTGGATAATTTGTCTGACTGCAACTCTGATTGAAAGGTCCACAGATGCATAGGTCACAGATTTAGCCAGTTATTCTGAAGGGAATTTTGTATCTCTACTCTAGGGGTGGCATAGCTCATTACGAAAACTTAAATGGCTATATCTTTTTATCAGTGCTGAATCGCAAAAATTTTATAGGAAAAAAGTGTTTCTCTCGACCTTTTTTCCTGTTGAATATATAATTAAATAAATATGTACGAGTCAAGGACTCCCCCTGTGTTATATGTGAAGAACTGAAATGTGTATGCTTAATGTTAAATACTAACACCTTCGACGTATAACAGATCACCATATCATCACTAATGGATGGATTGCATTGAGAGATATACAGACGGATGCGCCATCTATCGCCAGGTAGGCGTACCTGACACCTAGTCCACGCCCGGCTTCTACTGATCCCTCTGAAACGGCTACCAACGACGCCATTGTACAAGCCATCAGTCTCGTAACGTCCAGAATCAATTGGCCCAAAGGACGAAACCGATTTCGACCCGCAATCAACCCGAATTCACGCACCCGCACCATCATTACCCCTCAAATCGAAGATTTAGGACGTTTACAGCGTTCGACGACGACGTGGCAAACGCAAACAGCGCGGAGAAACATTAGGTGGAGTCTATCAGATTTACCCCGCATCGTTTGCACCTGTTTGCGATCCGCAGAATGGGTCCCAGGCCGGTCGTGGCGTAGTCGCCACGTGGCCGTTTTCTGGCCGCTATTTACCTCCGGCAGGCGACGTAATAGCGGCTTTAACGGCGGCTATCGGCGACGCGCAATTTTCCATACGCGAAACCCTTCGATTTTGGCTGCTAGGCAGATTCGGATCGTTGCGAAGTCGAGGTGGAAAGAAACTGAGAATTTCATTGCAAAGGATAACTGGAAAAAACAGTTTCAGCAAGGGGAAACATTAAATATCGGCCATAACTGCCCCAAAAACCAGTTTTTTAGAATTACCCCCTCTCCTGGGCTTCAAATCGTTTTCGCATTGATCATAAAAGTTGTAGAGAATAATATTTTCTACAAATTTTGTCCGAAGCAATTTTTCCTACGTCTAAACGTTTTTGAGACATATGGCGATGAATGTACATTAGACTGGGTTTCTACATTGACCTTGGCCTTTCGCATTTATGGCTAAGCTCCTCGCCCTCTACCTCGAAAACGGTTAAGGGTATGAAATATTGCTTCAGACAAAAGTTGTATAGAATTTTATTATCAACAACTTTCATGATGAATACAGAAACGATTGGAGTTACAGAAAGGGAGATATTCAAAGAAAAAACCTTTCTGCATGCACCGTATGATTTAGGCGAGTTCCACAGGAGTCAAACGTCTTCTATGCACGACTGATGCACCGATAATGCTTCCAATTCTACAATTTTTGACAATTTAAATCGAACTTTTTCGTTCAGAAAAGACAAGAACAAGTTTAGCAACAAATACCACATGGTTTTTATGCCGCCTTTCGCATGTATGGCTAAGCTCCCCGCATTTATCACCCTCTAGCTCGAAAACGGTTGTCGATATGAAATATTGCTTCAGACAAAAGTTGTATAGAATTTTATTATCTACAACTTTCATAATGACTACAGAAACGATTGGAGTTACAGAAAGGGAGATATTTGAAGAAAAAGCATTTCTGCATCTATCGTATGATTTAGTCAAATTCCACAGGAGACAAACGTCTTCTACGCATGACTGATGCACCGATAATGCTTCCAATTCTACAATTTTTGACAATTTAAATCGAACTTCTTCGTTCAGAAAAGACAAGAACAAGTTTAGCAACAAATACCACATGGTTTTTATGCCGCCTTTCGCATGTATGGCTAAGCTCCCCGCATTTATCACCCTCTAGCTCGAAAACGGTTGTCGATATGAAATATTGCTTCAGACAAAAGTTGTATAGAATTTTTTTATCTACAACTTTCCCAATGAATAGAGAAACGATTAAAGTTAAAGAAAGGGAGATATTTGAAGAAAAAGTCTTTCTGCATCCGCCGTATGATTTAGTCAAGTTCCACAGGAGCCAAACTTCTTCTATGCATGACGGATGCATCGATATTGCATCCAATTCTTCAATTTTTGACAATTTAAATCGAACTTTTTCGTTCAGAAAAGACAAGAATAAGTTTAGCAACAAATACCACATGGTTTTTATGCCGCCTTTCGTATGTATGGCTAAGCTCCTCGCCCATATCACACTCTAGCTCAAAAACGGTTAAGGGTATGAAATATTGCTTCAGACAAAAGTTGTATAGAATTTTATAATCTACAACTTTCATAACTTTCATAATGAAGACAGAAACGATTGGAGTTACAGAAAGGGAGATATTCGAAGAAAAAGCCTTTCTGCATACACCGTATGATTTAGTCGAGTTCCACAGGAGTCAAACGTCTTCTATGCATGACTGATGCATCGATATTGCTTCCATATATTCAATGATTGACAATTAAAATCGAACTTTATCGTTCAAATGAGAAAAGAACAAGTTTAGCAACAAATACCACATGGTTTTTATGCCGCCTTTCGCATGTATGGCTAAGCTCCCCGCATTTATCACCCTCTAGCTCGAAAACGGTTGTCGATATGAAATATTGCTTCAGACAAAAGTTGTATAGAATTTTATAATCTACAACTTTCATAATGAATACAGAAACGATTAGAGTTACAGAAACGGAGATATTCAAAGTAAAAGCCATTCTGCATGCACCGTATGATTTAGTCGAGTTCCACAGGAGTCAAACGTCTTCTATGCATGACTGATGCATCGATAATGCTTCCAATTCTACAATTTTTGACAATTTAAATCGAACTTTTTCGTTCAGAAAAGACAAGAACAAGTTTAGCAACAAATACCACATGGTTTTTAAGCCGCCTTTCGATGTATGGCCAAACTCCTCAGCCTTATCACCCTGTAGCTCGAAAACGGTTAAGGGTATGAAATATTGCTTCAGACAAAAGTTATATAGAATTTTATTATCTACAACTTTCATAATGAATACAGAAACGATTAGAGTTACAGAAAGGGAGATATTCAAAGAAAAAGCCTTTCTGCATGCACCGTATGATTTAGTCGAGTTCCACAGGAGCCAAACGTCTTCTATGCATGACTGATGCATCGATAATGCTTCCAATTCTACAATTTTTGACAATTTAAATCGAACTTTTTCGTTCAGAAAAGACAAGAACAAGTTTAGCAACAAAAACCACATGGTTTTTATGCCGCCTTTCGCATGTAAGGCTAAGCTCCTCGCACTAATCACCCTCTAGCTCGAAAACGGTTAAGGGTATGAAATATTGCTTCAGAGAAAAGTTGTATAGTATTTTATTATCTACAACTTTCATAATGAATACAGAAACGATTAGAGTTACAGAAAGGGAGATATTCAAAGAAAAAGCCTTTTTGCATGCATCGATATTGCTTCTACATCTTCAATGATTGACAATTCAAATCGAATCTTTTCGTTCAAAGGAGAAAAGAACAAGTTAAGCAACAAATACCACATGGTTTTTATGCCACCATCGACACCCTACCACTATCAATCGATTTCAGAGGAAAAAAGCTTCAAAAAAATAAAAAAATATAAAAACAATAATATATTATCCAGATAACTCAAAAAAAGCCACGAAAGAAACAGAATTTCTACGCGATCTTCATCTCAATCGTTGAGCAGCGTATCCCGAGAAGAATTCAACACTTGCAGCTAACCTAGCCAACCCTTATTAATATACGATCACCGCCAAACCCCAATAACGATAAAACCAAGCGATCCACCATAACGACAAGCACCTGAAGACAAAGGTCCCGCAGAAAAGCATCCCCCAACGGTGCACTACTTCCCTTATCAACCCTGCCCTGCGACACCGTACAACGATTAAAAAGCCGACAATCGGCCCCCGACGCCAGTTCGGCATGGCGTCCCGATGCCTCGTAACGACGTTACGTAATCTGATTGTCCATTAAAAAGTACGGAGCGATCGTTACCGTTGATTGTTAGCGACGTCGAAGTGCTCGTTGTTATTTCGGCAGGACAGATTGAATCCGGACGGTTCTAGGACCGGAACGGGTCGACCACGTGACAAAAGGGTCGACGGCGATTCGATTTGTATCGACAATACCGCGATGATTATCGTCGGCGGCTGCTGTTGCTCATTGTTCGGAGATGTGGAATTGTATCGGAAAATTCGATTTTTATTGTTGGGGTTGAGTCGACAGCAAGAACAAACGTTCATTTGGTTGTCAATCTCGAAATTGACATCCAAAGAACGGCTCCAGAGCTCTCATAAGGTCACAGAAATCTAGCAGCGGCTCCTTCAAATGTCAATGTCAGTGTGACATCTTCTGCATGACACACGATCACAGAATAACCTAATACTGATCTGTGCTGTTTTTGTATCACTCTTTAGGCATCTCCTAGTACTCGTTGATCTAATCCACCGTTGAGCATAAGGCATAATCACCATACTCTAGGATAGGGGCAAAACATTAATGCTTTCATGATGAATTATAACTTTTTTGGCCTTAGGAACAGTGAAGAGAATGTTTGGACCAATATAGGTTATCGCAGATGTAATATATACCAAGGTCTTTCTGTTTAATCACAATATGGCCATAAGATGACCACCAAGAGTTAAACACCTTATATACATTCACTGATATTCATCAGAATCATGCTCCTTTGTGACCACACCATAATAAACCCATGCAGCTTCTTCGACGGCTCATTCTCTCGAAAATATCAGAATAAAAGAGGCTCCAACACTGACCCTTGTGGCACCCCGTTCAGAAGATCTCGTATATTGCAGTATAATTCAGGTAAAACGCTCACTGGGATTAAAGAATTGTGCTTCAACCACCAGAGAGATGATATCGTGATACTATTATGCTCCAAATTTTTCAGCAGTTTACTTGCCAGAACTAGAAGTCATCAGTGGAAGATTAAATTGAACATACGTATGTGGTATTGACGAGAAAAAGCCCAAATGAGTATCGAAACTAGGACAAAAATTCATCTGAAGGGGTTCATCTTGAAGGGGGTCCCATATTTCCTAAGATCTTGATGTTGAAAATTTTCAATGATATCGAGCCCATCCACCACTATGAATAAACCATCATCCTCTCAATTTGACTACACACTTCAGCTCTAGTATCTACCATCATAACCTATAAATATTCAGGTGTCCCGATATGGAACGCGAATATCAGAATAAGGCCTTCTGCACACCCTTCCGATCTAGTGCCATTACCCTTCGAAGTGGCTATAAAGACGAAGAAACAGATCACATTATACCAAAAACCAATACATGTTATAATAATCAGCATGCCTGATAGTGAGGCAATAACGCTTTACGACCTTTATGGGCTGCCTCTTCATAATTTGAGGATGCAGCGTTGTCGGTTCAGACCTTCTCCAGACTGGTTGAATATACTTTATACAAGGTGGCAGGTTCACGTTTTATATTGAGGAAAATGAGACGATTCTGAAGAAGAATCATTAAGGTGGCTATTGAAAATATCCACTGGACCATTTTTAGTTACTCAATCCATGTATAAGTGCATGATTATTTCTACATCTGTTAAAGTTGCATCGAAAAAATCAGGTACCACAATTTGAACCTGACAGCAACCAAACTCTTATTTTTGAGAATGGAGTTGTAAAAGCTACGATATAACCTTCTTGAAAGCCTCCTAGATAATGAAGTCCCAGAACATTGTCTCTGCAAGGTTAATGGTGTAGTGGATGAACAGCTCTGTCTGATAGTGATAGGGTGAGCAGTAATCTCAAGGTAGAACTGCAGTGTTATCCCTCAAAACAATCTACAATGTGCAGCCTTGTTGGCTTAAACCTCTAGGATCCCTTAGTTACTTTAGTCGATCTCAAGCGATGATCATTAGTCATCATTGGTATTTACCATTTGTTTTCAAGAGCTTCTGATCATTGTTGGTTATAACGAAGATTAACAACGCTTTGGTTATAAACATATGATGTCATGAACTATTCAACGTCATCATTTTGAAGACTAGATGACCCCAGGTTACCTTACGCGAGAGCTGGGTTAAACTTCTGGTTATTAAAATGAGGTTGAAAGTTGTGAAGGGCCACAAGACACATATCCAAGGGTATGTTGATCGCTTGAAATCGATTTCTCTGAGATCAAGCATCACCAAATCATACAGTGTTACGTCTCAGTCAATATAGATTAATGTTGCGACTTGTGTTCACCAAAAATTGTGTTCAGCTGGGAAAACGCATTGTTTTCTTGTATCTCACAGCAAATGTCAGTTGTCAAAATGTTGTTTTCTTCGATTGGCAACACTCAATCGCGCAAATGGCGCCAAATTCAAATATTTCACCGTTATAACTCTTTAAAGGTGCTTTTTTCCCGATGTACCACAGATTTCTTGGGCTTTTTCCTCGAAAAGATTAAGCTATATACATTAAGCATCCCTCAGAACGTCTAAGTTCACATCGGCAACGTCGCCTGTAGATGGTACCTCGAACAATAACGCCGCTAAGACCTAATTGTCTCGGCTGTTCATGACAAACACGGCATCTAGCGAAATGAGAACGGATGGTTTCCGTAGATGGACCAAATTGCAGATGCTGGCCCTAAAAGTCCACGCGACCTCCTTTGTACCGTCGTTTCGAATAGGTTAGGTGTGTGTGTGCCGTACGCGACAAATTGTTATATTATGTTTGCACACACGGCGGGGTCGTTCTTAACGGACGGTGGTGGTCCACAATCTCAGTCTCCAGGGACGGATCGTATCATCCGAGATGGGTTACAAGTCAGAGGAGTCATGCATGGAAAATATGATTTTTCGCAATACTTGGTTGAAATTCAAATCGTTAACGTTAAGACAAACATTCGAACGACAATCATCATCAACATTATACGATATACAGGGTGTATTTGAAGGTGAGGCTTTTTTTCCAACAGAAGGTAAAATGGTCAAAATGAAGCATTTCACCAGAAATCACCTATACAAAACTTTCAAAATGACAAAGAAAAAAATCGAAAATAATTACTGAACTAGATCCTAATACGACCCTAGACCGTTTGTTAGCTGAATTATCGAAAAGCAGTGGGAAAAAACTTATCTGCTGATTCGACCATGTGGTTTCGTTTAGGATATTGGCTCGTTCGATATTTGCGTGATAATGAAAATGGAAACATAGGATTGCCGAATTGTTCTCATTATTTTTTAATTACTTACACGATTTTATAAAATAGCTCATTTCGTTACCAACTTACAGAAGAAACTTAGGACACAAGTGTTAAAAATAGAATAATACTTCAAAATCTCACCAATAAAATTCGTCTAAGTTATTCACGAATTTTTTCAAAATGGGCATCACAATCTTCTTGTTCTAATATTCCAACAATCTTCGTAAAAATTGGATGAAATGGGGAAAGATCATAGGACTTTTTCAACATAACTAACATAAGCACTTTCAAGAAACTGCCTCGATTTTCTACATTTTTTTTCACCCTAAATTGCACGATACAACAATTATGATTCTCTCAAAAGCGACCCAATACATCTGAACCAATGAACTTGGTACTGAACCATTCATTGTCCAGCCATATGTTTAGGTTTTGTTTCGATGCCGGAGTCACCTTGTATCTCAGCCATCTTGGATATTTTATATAGACATGTTTGGTTGAACGACTAATTTTGATGAGTTCGACCTTCTGTCAAAAAAAAGCCTCACCTTTGAAAACACCCTGTATATGTACATATTTACAAATTTTTCAGAAATTACGGTTTGTAACAGTTCAGAAACTATCTTTGAAATTTCTGAATGATGTGGCACGTTTTGTGTGCCACCGTGTATGTCACTTTTGGATAGTATAATCTATAATCTATAGTCGAAACACTTTCACCCAAAGAAATGGGTTATTCTGAAAAAAATTCCGAGATATAATAATCCCTGTTAGTTTAACTCTTGTTGTAACATTGATTGTGTCAAATCAGTCCACCATCACCTGCTCAGTATTTTTTAACTCACCCTGTAATAAGTCGTAACTGATAAGCCTCATTGTGAAAGATCCATATTCTGCTCTGAACCTGAAAAAATCATCAATCCTGACAAAAAAACATTGAAATAAAGTTCATCTTCAAATTGGATGACTGACAGTTCTGTATTCAGATCGGGAAATTTTCCGAATTCAATTTCGCATCATATTTCGTTACCAACGTGTTAGAAAACACAAAATGAGATTCTTCGTACTCACCAATTCTCGGAATGAAATCGTATCTGCCAGGAAAACTGTCAAGCACTGCAAATTTATTTACGACTGTCAAACCACCCGCTGCTTCAACATTAACCGCTTCGTTTCACAAAAAACCACATTCACTTCAACCCTTCCTCATTATTAAGTCCTCAATTTTCGCCACAGAGCTTCCGCAAAATTCAAAACGACAGATGACAACTTCGGAACCGGTTATTTATTGGTGTTTTGTTCGACTGCCTTCGAGGTATAACAACGTGACTGCAATAATGGGATTTTCTATGGAAACAAGGCAGCACTGATGGAATTACGAGACAGTGAAGAGATGTTTATGGGATAAATCATAGATTCCTTGTAATCCTGTTACATAGAAGGGTTGCCTGAAAGTGATACTTGAGGAATTTTCGGAAGCTAATACAGTAGCTTTTGTTGAATGAGTTGCATAGACGGGGGCTTTGAATGGGTCTATATTTATGTTCTGTCAAGTATGTCCAAGATTTTTTCTATAGTTTCGAACATCCCAGTCGTTGTGTTCAGAAGGTATCTCAGTGAACTCAATTTTAGCAGTAATACAGGTATTTTAAAATAGATTTTGGTGGCTACTATTTGAAAATTATGAATGGGTACTGAATAATCACTCTGTTAATAACACTAGTTTTCTCTGATTTCCAAGGTTCAATATTCAATTCGACGAATGACAATTTTTAGTTCTAGAAATTCCTTCTTTATATCCTTCCTTTCCATTACAAATACACAGAAGCTGTTAGCGTAGGAAATCCATTTTTTCGTTGTCAACATATTGAAACTTACGTTCATGAGGAAGAATGTTCTTATGCACTTCACACTCCACATACGTCATACTTTGCATTGATCACAATTGATATTCAGCTCTATGGGGCTGTGAACAATCTGTGAATGGAAAGCTCTCCGTGGAATTTACATGGGGAGGGTTATTCTTTAAAAAACATATAAATTGTTATTAGGAATGGAGACAATATCAGAACTTATGTTAATATGGGGCGAAAATTACTTGGATAGGTTCATAAGGTTATTTTTTCGAACAACAAATTGAATTACACAGAGTGAATGAAAGCACAGAATTAATATCTTCCATTTTTATTGTATTGTGTAGTGGTGTGGTGTTAGTGGCTCTAACAGGTAAGTTTTTATGTTAAATTACGAAGCTTCTTATGTATAATTCCGTTTTTCATGCACTTTTATATTAACTCAGGTCTTAAAATTTGCAATTTTCGATATTTTTTTCCAAATTGGGCAGATTCAAATGAAATTCGGTAACTGGAGATATTTGGATGAATTGAATCGTCTCTTGATCAAAAACCTTAGTGATTCTCATCAGTGGCGGAGAAAGTAGTGGTCTTCCATACAAAAATTATAATTTGCGAGTAGGAAAGTGATGTAATTGGAATTTTAATGAAAGAAATAGACTCCTTAAGTGAATGTGACATTATTGCTGACGAATGTCAAGCAATCACTGCTTGACTCTGTCACCTGACAATACTCATCAAAAATCACCTGACATACACTCATCAAACTTCACTTTTATCTGGAGAATGTTGCTGAAAGTCGGAATTCTGAGATGCAAGGCAGGAGGAGGGCTAAAATAGGTCTAATGACTTATGTTTTTTGCATTTGAGCCGTGAATGTGTTTTTGGCTTCTTGGAAGAATTTTTGGTGAATGAAATGATATTCTATTTTTCTCTTCGGTTGCACCATAGCTTCGTGCTCAGTGCTTGTGAAAGCACTTGGAGTATTTTTGTACTCCGGAGAATTATGCTCCTGGGAACTTTTCAAAATCTTCCTTACTGCTTAGTGATTCGAGCACTTTATCGAAATTCCTACATCCAGTGTCATAATCAACTTCAAAGTCACTTTAAGTTTAGTTTAGTGTCAGTTTCAGTAGGGTTGAAGAAAAGCTTTAAAATTGAAGGGGCTTTAAGTTTGATTATGAAATTGACCATTAGGCCTTCGGAAATCGTGTCAAAATACGAAGAAGCGATCGACTTATTGTCACCTTATGAGCATATATGGATACTACAGATATATTATATATTATCATATTATCCTGATTCCCCGTAGGTAACGACGAACCTCTCAGGAGCTCTGTGAGCTTGTCAGAATCAATAACGTCCGTTAAAACTTTTGAAAGAAAAGAGATAGGGTAGGCATAGGTTAAGGGTCCAAATGTGCCTATACATACCTTAAATGAGACAAATCTGTTCTACAGAAAGCATTTTGCTCACATGATTCGGCAACAATCGAACGCAACAAAACATTCGACCAATTCTAGCCCCACTACTCTCTTGCATCTCAGAATTCTGACTTGTATCTCAGAATTCCGACTTGTAACTCAGAATTCCGACTTGTATCACAGAATTCCGACTTGTAACTCAGAATTCCGACTTGTATCACAGAGTTCCGACTTGTAACTCAGAATTCCGACTTGCAAGTCGGAATTCCGACTTGTATCTCAGAATTTCGACTTGTAACTCAGAATTCCGACTTGTATCACAGAGTTCCGACTTGTAACTCAGAATTCCGACTTGTATCTCAGAATTTCGACTTGTAACTCAGACTCGAGAATGTACAAGTGGCGTTTTTTGTTGTGCAAGTTTGGCGCCTTCCCACACATTTTCGTCACGCTTAAATTGTCAGATTAAGAGAATATATACTTTTCAACATGTAATTAACCACATATATCTTAATCTGACAAGCTCGAGTATGTACAATGATCGTTTTTTTTTGTTTACTATTGTGACAGGCTGTCCTAGACAATTCCCCCTATTTAAAGGTCTAATTTTTGCTATAATTTTTCCATACAGTATAGGTATACCTATACTATCCATCCACCTCGTCACCTGGCTATATCCGAAACCCTTCCCGAAAAACCCACTTATATCCCGTTTACCCCCGAGACCGCCCGTCCCATTCATTAATTTGCGAAAATCGCCAACCACCCCTACATCTAATGGACTCCGGGCAGTTACCGGACTGGAAGTAGGTGAATATCATTAGGAGAGACGGCGACGCCGGATGTTCGGCGCATATAACGTCAAGTCGGGGACGAAGGCGGAGAGGCGTCGGATAATCAGCGTCGGCAAGTGCATGATCCTGTCGAGCCCGCAGGAAATCCCCGGACTACTATCCCGATCCATCACCATATTCGCAGCCAGCCATAACCTGGTTGAAAATCGGGACGCGAAATGCGATGCGGAAAAATCAGGGACATGGTTTCCGCGGAAAATTCACCTGAAAAATGTGTCTCGAAGTCATACTAAAGGTTGACTAACTAGATAAAACTATTCAGGGTGTATTTACTAGTCTGAGTTACAGTTTTCTCATTAGGACCATTACGTACCATAAAAATACCAAAAATTCAAAGAACTAAGCTATCTAATGAATATTTGAACGTTTCGTAAAATAAAAGTATTCTTCTTATTTCATCGTATAATACGCCGTTTTCGAGTAAATTGATGTTCAAAAATTGAAAAGTATGTGTGAAATTTGAAAAAATGGGTACTTTGAATACAACTCTATTCAATATACAAAACATCCACAGATGTGTAGTGTCATAGATTTAGCTAGTTATTCCGAAGGTAATTCTGTTTTTCCAGGGGTGGCTGAGTTAATTATGAATCATCTTTTTATCAGGGCCGATTCGGAAAAAATGTTACCTATAGGAAAAAATGTTTCTTTTGACCACAAGAATCTACTTTTAAATATTTGTAAAAGTCAGAGATTCCCCCTGTAGAACCAAGCCAATTCATCTCCTATTCCATTTTCAAAACATGTACGTTCAGTTCACCCTATAATTTTTCTGGAATTCCTCCTTTTGCCATCTATACTTCATTCAACTTTATTTTAGCAGTCGGTTGGCCATGGAAATTTGACACATTTCACTCTGTATAGTACGAAAATGTGGGGTTATGAAGCTTGTCAAAACATTTTTGGGTTTTAAATCAACGCTATGTTGCCCGTTCTACGTACAAGTTTCTCTTATTACGTATTTTATCACAATGTCGAATCTCTTCGGAAAATATCTGACGAACATAATTGAAGTTTACACAAACTGATTGAAGGCATACCAAATCCAGTTATTTGCATGGAAAATACAAGAGATCAGTATAATATCATAATATGCACTAGCTTGAGGAGAATTAATGTTCGTTATCTTCTTTGGCTTACATCACTTGTAGATTTCGAAAATATTAACCCGAAGATGAAATGCATATGATGCAGTGGTTGGCAATGGGTATCTCCCGAAGGAATTAACAGACAATTACAAGAATGTTAAATTTTTCAATAAAAATTATCTTGCATCAATATAAGTAAAAGGAGTTGAAGGAAGTTTCAAGTTAAGATGCAACTTCACCGTTGAACAAAAATTTCACATTAATAAACAGTAACAGGGCAACTTGTGCGTATTTGTGGCTATTCATCTTAATATATTGATGTAATTATAATATTTAGGTATTTATTAGTACCTTAAGACATTTACATTGTATAGGACAAGTCAAATGAAAAACAGAAAAATCCATTTTAGGGAACTCATTCTACGATGACATTTATCGAAAATCCTGTAGTTAACTTTTCGCATTAATTCACTCAAACATAAAATTCTGAAATGCCACCACTTTTTTGGGTCTCCCAATAGAAGGAAATTCTTTGTCATACTCTTCATTCACAATCTTTCTGATTGTGGAAATATTCAGCTGAAATATTAGTCGTTTAGATTCAGATGAAACGTTATATAAATTCTCTTACATTGAATATGTTCGCTACCGTCTGACGTATTGTGGATTTTAGAATATCAGGGTATAACTATTTGAATGAGCGGACCTGAATTCTAAATAGCACTTCCTGAAACCCTGTCTCTTTTTTCAATCACTTTCGGCATTTTCGAATTTTCGTAATAAAAATTGATATTAGTTGTGGCAACGGCGTTATGACATTAACGACATTTCATGAGTGCCAACCTAACTTCGTTCTAGTTACAAAAACTTGAGAAAATTATTTCATGGCCAACCGACTGCTAAAATAAATTTGAATGAAGTATAGTCACTAAGCACCTCCTATCGTTTCCTGAAGAAACCATCAATTTCCCTCACCCCTTCCCCGATCTTCCGGAATTGGCAGTAGTTAACATAAAACGGCAATTAGACAAATTTATTCGGCTCGTAAAAATTCCACTTTAATAGCCTGAATCTCGAGAAAACTCAGACGCAGGCGGTGAAGCGTTAAGAAGTGCCGGGGTTGGCGAGAATGCAGATTAAGACTAATGAACAAAATTGGACTTAACGCATCTTTAATTTCGCGGCGTGTTGTCGGGGTTGTCGAAACCTGCCGGGGGGTTGGAAGTGGAGTGTCGCCTCGAAAACGAACCGAAGGGTTAGGGGAAACGAAGGACCAAGAAGCTCATCATCCCTAGGAAACATTTTTCCGGGCAAACAAGATGGCGGTTGTCAAAAGTGACGTTTTTAATGTCGAAATTATTGAATTCAAGATGGCGGAGATGACAGTTTATGTTTGGATGTCACTCTGAACCTTTCGAGCTCTATGAATTTTCCGTACGAAATTATAATTTTATTTCGACATCATAAACAGATTCCATTCGTAGTAAGGGAGTTTTTTGTCAGCATCTGATGATCAAAATGGCAGTTCCCAGGTAGCAATAAAGCAACAGTTTTGCGTGACTGACTCTAGTCAGAAAATTGGGGTGATTGTGATAAGTTTATTTATTAATTCATAGTTTTCTATGTCTGCAGCTCTTCTGGAAACAAAACGGATGAGATATATCGTTTTTACGACGAATTTTGATTCAAGGGGGAAAAATTTTGATGTCGCTTCAACCCTTAGGCCCGTAAGATTAATCGTAGTTTAAACTTCCGATTAAGAAATCTCCGATTAAAGTTAATCTATGGTTTAAACCGTCGTGTTAAGATCAACTACAAAATGACAACAGATTAACTAATCCTGTGCAGTTGTCAAAATAGTTGGCCTATTTGAACTAATTGTGACTCATTGGTTGTCATTTCTTAGTTTTCTGTGTTAATCTGTGGATCAGTGCTTCTGTCAGACTGCAGCGATCAGTTTATTTATTTATTGTGTTCTCTCGTGATCTTTGTATCAGCACTATTATTGTTATATTATTGAGGTGTGAGCTAAGACCTATGGTTGATACATAGCATTCAGTGCTTATATTTTTTCTCAATCTCACTCAATTCTTGTAGAAGTTTTAAAGATAGAATGAATTCCATATCATCCCATTTATCCCAATGATTTTCTCGATCACGGATAATATATGGTCTATCATGATACCTGTTGAAATCATTCAACTCGTGCAAGATTTCAATATCTGAATCCGAATCACTATCATATTCCAATTCCATGTTCATTTTCAAACATTGAAGCATTCGCTAACCGGGAACGCAAACCTAAACACAATTTCTTGAATCAAAACAAGCAAGAAACTTCAAAAAACTTCGTAGAAAATAATTTCATAGAATATATATAGGGTTTAATCCTTTTTGGATGGTTTAAACCTACCGTCCCGAAGGTTTAAACTAATCGATAGTTTAAACCATCTTTGATGGATTAACTATGTTTGATCTTAAGAAATAATCGTTATCCAAAGTTTAAACCCTCATTCTTGGTTTAAACTACCATTAATCTTACGGGCCTTAGTGTTTTAACCCCAACCCCTATATTTTCAATATAGAAGATGGGGTAAGTGACACCTCATTTGGAACGTTTTTTCTTTCTGAACTCACCATATTTTTTTTTTCATTCAATTCGTTCGTTTTCGAGATATTCAAATTTGAATTTTGTACAGTCCTACCAAACAATTTTGTTGAATATGCTGTGTGAGTCAATCAAGTTTTTACTGATTAACTCTGTGGTTTCGATGATAATCATCAACTGCCAAAAACCAGACATCAAAATATTATTGATGGATTTTTGCATTAAGAAGGTAATAGAGGTTTACTCATTGGTAAAAAAAATGGAAAAACTTTGTTTATTTTTCAAGAAAAACGAGGACTAATGGAACTATAATAGTAAAAATTTGATTGATCCACCCATGCTGAATGCTTGAAGAAAAAGCCAATATTGTTTATATTTCAAATGTTAATATTTCGAAAACTAATAGACTAAACGACAAAAAATTAAATAAGCTGAATTCAGAATAAAAAACCCTTTCAAACGAGGTATCACTCACCCTATCCTTCCTACATGAAATTTAGGGGGTTGGGGTTGTAACACTAAGGGTTGAAAAGATACGATTGTAAATTTGATTACAGAATTTGTTCCCCTCGAATCGAAAATCGAGATATCGGAGAATTTTTTCGAAATGAGCTCATTACACCTGTTATTCCATCTGTTTCGTTTTTGAAAGCCTATTCTGTTTTTTTTTTCAGATTCCTTTGAAACTATTCTAGTTCCAGGTTCATTGAAGATTTTTCAAGTGGAAAACAATTTTTTTCCTTCAATAATTGTTACTATTCCAAGAGTTTCCCTCAAATCCCGAAAGAATTGCAAAAACGCGCCTTAAAACCTGCAAAATCGACCGTCCTCTCTCTCCGGCGTTTCGTTCCTATCTGCCGTCACCAGAGACCAGCGCCACCGGTCTCTGGAGCCTCGGCCCAAGGTCCACCCCCACCACCGCCACAAAACCCGCCCTTCCCCCGAACTCGGCACGCCATTGGCCGGTTTCTTTCCCGCTAACCGCGACAATTGGCGCGTAGCAGCGCGGGAGTGCACCGTAGCGACGCCCGGCGACGCCCAGGCGTCGTTCTTTTGGGCCTCTGGGAGGCAGCAGGGCGCATAACGCGTTCCACCCCCGAGATCTGCCGGTGTCAAATTGCCGTCGGATTCCTCGATGGTTATCTGCCACTAGTCAGTGTAGTCCCAGCAGTAGGTACGCAAGCGACGTCCGGCGTCGTCACAAGTGGTCTCTAGACGCGCGATATCTCAGAGACGCATTTCCGTCGGGACGTCCCGACAGTCCACGAGGACGCGCACGTCAATCCTGAGGAGGTTTCCTGAGGGTCGAAACGCGGTGTCGCGGCGCGGTTGTGTTTGTGAGCAACGGTTTATGAGGCGTCTCGAGGCACTTTGAGACGTCGCTCGAGGGACTTGCAGTTTGACAGTTGTGGAGATTGAAGGTTAGGTTAGTTATTTGCATGCTGTGACGATTTGTTTGTTTTGCGACGCGAAAGGGGATGTGTGAGAGTCGAATAAAGAATTTGATTAGTTGAAATTATTTATGTGAGAGAAGAATACGATAGGAAAACGTTAAGAAACAGATAACGACAATTTAGACAGAAGTAGTGTTCTCAAATCTGCGAATTTCGTTAAATGGTAAGCAATAATAATAAAAATCACAAACTGATTCATGTAAATTCAGTAGGTACATAACTAAACCTGTCAATCTGAAGAGCAAAAATTGATCTCTAATTAATAAATATAACTAAAAAATTATATTGTTGAATATAATAACTTTATTTCGATAAAAAAAGGATATATACCTACAAATTGGTGTAGAGATAAATTGAAAATTTTACATCAGAATTTTCTTCGGAGAAATTTTATCTATGAGTAAACGAGGGATATAAGAGAATTATCATTTTTGGTGAACTTCTATTTATGCTTTCTACTCAAATGTATTTTTACAATTATCTATTAATTAATTCATTGAAAATATACAAAGGAATGAAAGATATAACTACATAGTACATTTCTGAGTGCGAATATTTTTGTAATGAAAGAATAAAAATAGGGATGAACGGAAGCAATTTTTTATTGATTCGTCTAGATTCCAGAATAAAAATAATAAACTTATCAAGATTTTTAAATCATGGCCCAATTCAGCAGAATTAACTAAAATTAAAAAAAAATATAACAACTAGCGAATTATCTCCATGAAATCTTAAAAATGCATTCAAATATTTTTATTTTTTGATTTTATCAATGAATAACGATAATATGTGATGTGAAAAAATTTAACAAAGCTTAGAGCGCTGGTGATAAAGTAAAATTAATTCTGAAAAATATTTTATCAGCTTATATTATCCTCTAAATATTTTTTTCTGAATTAAAAAGAAAAAAATTATTGAAGGTTGCGTTGGATAGAATTTACTAAGAAATACAAATAAAATTTGAAAGTGAATGTGCTTTCGCTGACTTTGAAACTTCGAACAATTATTCTCCGACTTATTCGCAGAATGTGGAATGAAAAAATCTTCATTTAATACAGTTATGAGTATTTTATTTTCATAGTTGGTTTATTTTTACAAAATTTTCGCATCGAACTGTCGAGTTAATTTTTTTACCATGTATTGTGGATATTCAATTTTTTATATGTAGATACTATGAAAAGTTTCAAGATCTTGAAGAGTTCCAAACCACCAGTCATTGAAGTGTTAAACTAATATATTCACCATAAAAATTAATCATTTGATATTAATTCAGTAAATCAGAGTTACTTCTCGTTGAAAAAATGTTTGACAAATATCAACTACATAATAAAAATTTAATGTCAGGAGAAAAAATGATAACAAATATTTGTTATCATGTTTGTCTGTGAAAAAAGTTGAATAAACTTTACTTTGATCTTGTTACTTATTTTTATTCAACTTCTTTTTTTGACAAAAAATAATACCTCTTGACATTACCTTTTCAAACTGCCTGCATTATTTTATCGAGTTCAGATCCTTCATTTTAGAAATAGTTGATGTTTGTTAAAATGTTAAATATCTTTTCAACAACAAGAGAGCAACCCTCATATCTCATATTTGGGACAGGCTGTATAACATTTTCCTGCGTGAAAAAAACGCAATTTAAAATAAAAATCGACCTCATCCAGTATATTCACCAGAAGAAAACTATATTTGATTTACTGAATTTATCTCCAGTTTTTTTCTTCCTGAGAAAAAAAAAACAAAATATGTGTTCAACTCGGTATAGTAGAAATGTAAGATTTGACGTCATTTTTCTATCTTCACCACCCTGTGTAATTGAAATATCGAACCAAACATGAAGAATAATTTTTTAATTTTTTTTAACTCAACTTATCTGAACTTTTTCATCCCCCGCAGGTTCTCTCAGCCGTCAAAACGCGGTCGGACGAGTCTCTAACCCCCTCAGAGCGCTCGGGCTCGGGAGGCTACCCCACGACGTCCCCTTGGCCGGCCCTGTCGCTGCCAGCCCCCGAACTGGACCCGGTAGCCGCCGCCTGGGGTAGAAAGCTCTACTCCGGTTCTGCGGGCGCTGGTCCGAGGGTAGCGGCCGGTCCTGGACTAATGTTCGGGCTGCATCACCACCAAGACCATGCCACCGGGGGGCTGCATCACCACCATCAGCCCAGAGGGCCCAGCCTCAAGGAGGAACCCCTGTCCAGCACCAGGGCATGGATGCAGCCTTCTGTGCAGGATCAGAGTGGGTGAGTGCTGTTTGGATGTTATTGGGGGTGCTCTTGAACATTAGAAGATTAGAAAATACCAGACTTCACTGAAATTAATGATATAAATTTAATATTTGATCGCGTTTCTTCAAGAACTACTACTTCTACCACTGCTGTCATACTACCACTACTACTATTGTTACTAGTACTACTTCTACTCTACTACTACTACTTCTACCATTATTACTACTACTAGAACTGATTACACTTTCATTTGTGGGTAATATATCTGTCTCAAGATGATAAAGTTTGAGTCTTCTGGGCTGTAGCCGCATCCTGCTCAACTACTTCTACTTCTACCATTATTACTACTACTAGAACTGAATACACGTTCATTTGAGGGTAATATATCTGTCTCAAGATGATAAAGTTTGAGTCTTCTGGGCTGTAGCCCCATCCTGCTCTACTACTTCTACTTCTACCATTATAACTACTACTAGAACTGAATACACGTTCATTTGAGGGTAATATATTTGTCTCAAGATGATAAAGTTTGAGTCTTCTGGGCTGTAGCCGCATCCTGCTCAACTACTTCTACTTCTACCATTATTACTACTACTAGAACTGAATACACGTTCATTTGAGGGTAATATATCTGTCTCAAGATGATAAAGTTTGAGTCTTCTGGGCTGTAGCCCCATCCTGCTCTACTACTTCTACTTCTACCATTATAACTACTACTAGAACTGAATACACGTTCATTTGAGGGTAATATATTTGTCTCAAGATGATAAAGTTTGAGTCTTCTGGGCTGTAGCCGCATCCTGCTCAACTACTTCTACTTCTACCATTATTACTACTACTAGAACTGAATACACGTTCATTTGAGGGTAATATATCTGTCTCAAGATGATAAAGTTTGAGTCTTCTGGGCTGTAGCCCCATCCTGCTCTACTACTTCTACTTCTACCATTATTACTACTACTAGAACTGAATACACGTTCATTTGAGGGTAATATATCTGTCTCAGGATGATAAAGTTTGAGTCTTCTGGGCTGTAGCCGCATCCTGCTCAACTACTTCTACTTCTACCATTATTACTACTACTAGAACTGAATACACGTTCATTTGAGGGTAATATATCTGTCTCAAGATGATAAAGTTTGAGTCTTCTGGGCTGTAGCCCCATCCTGCTCTACTACTTCTACTTCTACCATTATAACTACTACTAGAACTGAATACACGTTCATTTGAGGGTAATATATTTGTCTCAAGATGATAAAGTTTGAGTCTTCTGGGCTGTAGCCGCATCCTGCTCAACTACTTCTACTTCTACCATTATTACTACTACTAGAACTGAATACACGTTCATTTGAGGGTAATATATCTGTCTCAAGATGATAAAGTTTGAGTCTTCTGGGCTGTAGCCCCATCCTGCTCTACTACTTCTACTTCTACCATTATTACTACTACTAGAACTGAATACACGTTCATTTGAGGGTAATATATCTGTCTCAGGATGATAAAGTTTGAGTCTTCTGGGCTGTAGCCGCATCCTGCTCTACTACTTCTACCATTTTTACTACTACTAGAACTGAGTACACGTTCATTTGAGGGTAATATCTGTCTCAAAAGATGATAAAGTTTGAGTTTTCTGGGCTGTAGCCCCATCCTGCTCTACTACTTCTACTTTTACCATTATTACTACTACTAGAACTGAATACAAGTTCATTTGAGGGTAATTTCTGTCTCAAGATGATAAAATTTGAGTCTTCTGGGCTGTAGCCCCATCCTGCTCTACTACTTCTACTTCTACCATTATTACTACTACTAGAACTGATTACACGTTTATTTGAGGGTAATATATCTGTCTCAAGATGATAAAGTTTGAGTCTTCTGGGCTGTAGCCCCATCCTGCTCTACTACTTCTACCATTTTTACTACTACTAGAACTGAATACACGTTCATTTGAGGGTAATATCTGTCTCAAAAGATGATAAAGTTTGAGTTTTCTGGGCGGTAGCCCCATCCTGCTCTACTACTTCTACTTTTACCATTATTACTACTACTAGAACTGAATACAAGTTCATTTGAGGGTAATTTTTATCTCAACATGATAAAATTTGAGTTTTATGGGCTGAAGCCCCATTCTGCTGCAACCAGACGTAATCCAGATTGTTTTCTCCAGCAAGTTTTTACAATTCAGGCTGTAGGAAGCTTTCTAACATCGAATCGTAACGCTGTGAAGTTACTGTGACGGTGATATTTTCCTAATCGAAAAAGTAAGGGCATATCACTCTGAATTGAGAGACAGCACACCAAATTGTGACTTTAGGTGAGCGGAGTGGCCTTTCATGGAGTTGACGAGGGTTATCTATAGCCCAATACAGGAAACTTTGCTTATTCCCTGTTCCACAAAGTTATTTCGGTCCATATCATGGCCTCAACTAAAAACAACAGACCCTAAGGAACACAAAGAGCCCTTCCTCACTTATCTTCACAGATCGAGCAATGACGCTTCGAAACTCGTCAATCAGCTCTACTTTGTACCCTGTATAATCGAAATTCATGAGCTTCCTCAATGTGTGGTATCATGAAGAATGAAATCTTTTCTAGAAAGTTTTCTATAGGTCTTTGAACTCATTTTCTTTCTCAATTTCATGGTTTGACTAATAGAGTGGAG
This sequence comes from Coccinella septempunctata, assembly GCF_907165205.1. NCBI lineage: Eukaryota > Metazoa > Arthropoda > Insecta > Coleoptera > Coccinellidae > Coccinella > Coccinella septempunctata. The sequence goes on from NC_058196.1 coordinate 30,456,375, forward strand.
AACTCTTAAGCATTATTTCTTTTCTACGTTGAATGTTCACATATATACAGGGTGAGTCTTTGACTCGTACAAATATTTTAACAGTAGATTCTTGGGGTCAAAAGAAACACTTTTTTCCTATACCATTTTTTTCGATTCGGCCATGATTAACAGATATAGCCATTTTTTCATAATGAGCTGTGCCATCCATGGAAAAACAAAATTACGTTCAGAATAACTAGCTAAATCTGTGACACTACACATCTGAGGATCTTTTAAACAGAGTTGTATTCAGCCAAAGTACCCAATTATTCAAATTTCACAGATACCTTTAAATTTTTGAACAACAAATTACTCGAAAACGGCGCATTATACGAGAAAATATCAAGAATACTTTTATTTCACAAAACGTTCAAATATTCATTAGATAGCGTCCAACTTAGTTTCAGGTGTTGGTTTCCTTGATTTCTGCTATTTTCGAGGTACATAATGGTCATAATGAGAAAACTGGAAGACGTGGGTGATATTTTGTGTTCGTGAAAGATTCATCGAATAAATGAAAAACTATATTCCGAAATTCATTTCATTCGATAAAAGCATTTCTAAGATAAAACTAAAAATATAATTTTTTATGGTTTTTAAACAGCCTGTATCTTTTAAACCGAGCCGATTAGTAAAAAATGGTATAGGAAAAAAGTGTTTCTTTTGACCTCAAGAATCTACTGTTAAAATATTCGTACGAGTCAAAAACTCGCCCTGTATATCCTAACCCAGAGGTCTAGTCTCAAAATAATCCATCAATAGAAATCAACACTCCTCTAGCCCCCCTAACCCCCATCTCGATATTCACAGCCCACCGCGATAATGTTATAGGTCGCAACGCCAGATCCATCACTCTGTAATTTAAGCGTGTTTTCATTAAGAGCTGCGCGTACTTAAAACATTCGATAATTACTTGATCTCATGACGCGATAAGTCGGTCGCAATTACTCCAAATGTACGTCGCATCGATACGACAGCGGCTCTACACGAGGAAAAAAAATAGGAGCGGTATTAATGAGCTGTTAATAGTCGAATGGAGTTAATGAATTGGCGTCTGGTCCGAATAGAGTTAAAACTGGCGCTACAGCGCGATCATCGGGGGCTCTGGGCGTGAGTTTTTATCGAGCGCGATCCGGCTCGAAGGACCAAAAACGGCGAAGACGGAAAAGAAGGGAATTTATGAAGTGAAACTCTGACTGATGGACAAGATCGAATTATAAACCGGAACATCCCAGGGTTTTTTCAATAATTCATTATTTTGTAGGGTTTTCATCGGTCCAAAGGTTAAAGTCCATGTATCCCTATCGCCAAACACGGCGTCCATTTACATAACGACGTAACATTTTCGCTTCGGTGCAGGTCGGAGGCTGCGGCCGTCATATATCACCGCGCGCGGATATTCCGCCGTTGCGTGCGACAGTATTTCAATATAATCGACGCGATATACGGGCGCGGGCATGGTTAAAACGCAGCGCAGCCGATTGACCGCGGAGATAAACGGCCGAAAAACTGACGGTTCGGCGGCCATTATCCCGTCCGCGAATCGCATAAATTCGGAGGGCCTTCCGGCGTCCGGGCGCGTCGTTACAGCCGCTAATTGAACCGTTTATCCGGACGGAGGTCGTCTTTTTTTGTTGCGAGCCGCCGGACGGGACGGAATCCGTCAGTGTCGCGGACGGGACGGTCGAACGTTTTGGTCCTTCGAGCCGGATCTAGCGCCCGCTTGGGATTCGGTGATGTTTTCCACGTGATGGCGACGTGTGCATGATATGTAAAGATAATAATCTGAAACTCAGAAGGTTTCTTGATACTAAAAGAGTTGCACTTTAAGGAGATGTAACACTTTTAGCTCTACGATGGTTTTTCTGAGAGATACGCGTGTCGAAAGTACGAAAATTATGGGATTACTTAAAAATTCGTCAAGATCGAACGGTTGCACTGGGGTCTATGAAATTTTGATATTTATTTCTAGAAGAGTTGCTCTTTCAGAATATGTATAATTTTTAGCTTTACGTTTGTTTTTCTGGGAGTTATGCGTGTCCAAAGTTAACCTTCGAAAAATGCCGAAAAATATGGAATCAATGAAATAATCGTCAAGACCGAACGGCTGCATCGAGCATCCTGATATTTTGGGATTTATTTCTAGAGGAGTTGCTCTTTCAGAATATGTATCATTTTTAGCTTTTCGATGGTTTTTCTGGCAGATACGCTTGTCAAAATTTGACATTCGAAGTGGAGTCACTTAAAGATGCGTCAAGACCGAATGATTGCACTGAAGTCGATGAAATTTCGAGATTTATTACTAGAAGAGATGCTTTTTCAGATTATATATCATCTTGAGTCCTACGACGATTTTTCTAGGAGATGAGCACTTCGAAAGTTAACCTTTCAAAATATATATCACTACTATACTTCATTCAACTTTATTTTAGCAGTCGGTTGGCCATGGAAATTTGACACATTTCACTCTGTATAGTACGGAAATGTGGGGTTATGAAGCTTGTCAAAACATTTTTGGGTTTTAAATCAACGCTATGTTGCCCGTTCTACGTAAAAGTTTCTGTTATTACGTATTTTATCACAATGTCGAATCTCTTCGGAAAATATGTGACGAACATAATTGAAGTTTATACAAACTGATTGAAGGCATACCAAATCCAGTTATTTGCATGGAAAATACAAGAGATCAGTATAATATCATAATATGCACTCGCTTGAGGAGAGTTAATGTTCGTTATCTTCTTTGGCTTACATCATTTGTAGATTTTAAAAATAATAACCCGAAGATGAAATGCATATGATGCAGTGGTTGGGAATGGGTATCTCCCGAAGGAATTAACAGATAATTACAAGAATGTTAAATTCTTCAACAAAAATCATCTTGCATCAATATAAGTAAAAGCAGTTGAAGGAAGTTTCAAGTTAAGATGAACTTCACCCTTGAACAAAAATTTCACATGAATAAACAAGTATAACAGGTCAACTTGCGCGTATTTGTGGCTACTCATCTCAATACAATGATGTAATTATAATAATTAGGTATTTATTAGTACCTTAAGACATTTACATTGTATAGGACAAGTCAAATGAAAAATAGAAAAATCCATTTTAGGGAACTTATTCTCCGATGACATTTATCAAAAATCCTGTAGTAAACTTTTCGCATTAATTCACTCAAAAATAAAATTCTCAAATGCCACCACTTTTTTGGGTCTTCCAATAGAAGGAAATTCTTTGTCATACTCTTCATTCACAATCTTTCTGATTGTGGAAATATTCAGCTGAAATATAAGTCTTTTAGATTCAGATGAAACATTATATAAATTCTCTTACATTGAATATGTTCGCTACCGTCTGACGTATTGTGGATTTTAGAATATCAGGGTATGACTATTTGAATGAGCTGACCTGAATTCTAAATAGCACTTCCTGAAAACCTGTCTCTTTTTTCAATCACTTTCGGCATTTTCGTAATAAAAATTGATATTAGTTGTGGCAACGGCGTCATGACATTAACGACATTTCATGAGTGCCAACCTAACTTCGTTCTAGTTACAAAAACTTGAGAAAATTATTTCATGGCCAACCGACTGCTAAAATAAATTTGAATGAAGTATAGCTGCACAATGATTTTTCTAGGAGAGCAGTCTAAAAACTTTGTGAATGTTTGATCCATACAACCAACAATTACAAATGAGTCAGTACACCGTCCGGTTCTATCCTTTCACCCCTTTCATAAACGACAACCCCACTGTATCTGGTATCTCCTTTGTCGCCTCTCTAATCCACTAATACCAGAAATAAACCCATTGAATCGAGATCTATTATTCGAAGTGTCAAAACGTAACACCATGTGTGCGTGGGCGTGTATCGACTAAGGGGTTCAGTGGAAGTGTTGTGCATCGTCTGATAAGGCACCGTGCTTGTCATTTTCGGCAAGTGGCACTTATATTACAGGCCCTCTTGATATCGGGACCTAGAGGCGGATGGTCCGTGGCATCGTGTTTCATTTAAGTACGCTTAAACGTTTCTCCTAATGGCGTTAAGGCCATATGGGTTCGAGTGGACGGGCTCCATTGTGTGGAAAATTGAATTTTGAAGGGATCGGGATTATACGGAAAGTATGTTCCGATGCGTGGAAAGGAACTGAAAAGTTCAGGAGGATTTTTGAACGGTTGTTAAATGTTGATTCGATGATGTGGGAACTGAAAGAGGGATGGAATTACAGAAGAAATTATGGAATGATTTCCACACAAACTTGGCCAAATTTCGAAATGTATTCAAAAGTTGAGGAAATTATAATTTTTTGAATGTTTTTTCTTGAAACTCTTTTTGTTATCTCATAGCTAGAAACATCATTTGTCACAACTTTGGCAACGAATTGGTCAGGAGATTCTCGATAGCTTCGTGAGAAGCATATTAAGAAAAGGCCTGGCAGTTTTTGATGCTCGTGGAGGTCAAATTTTGTACTGACCTTATAAGCTGTCCTTAAATATAATAGTTGGGGAGGGAAATTCTGGATTTACTCGAGCGTGTCAGATAATTGAAAGAGCAGATACCTTAGGCCCTGTAGAGTACCCAAAATTAGACCTGTATATAGGGGGAATTGTCTAAGACAGCCTGTCAAAATAGTAAAAAAACCACGAGAATGGTACAGCGGGTCAGATTAGGAGATATGTGGTTGATTACTTGTTGGAAAGTATACATTCTCTTAATCTGACAATTTGAGCGTGACGAACAAGTGTGGGAGGGCAACAAATTCAAAAAAAGGTCACGCACAGTTGCTTTTCTTCTCATTTTGAAGCTTATGATTCAAGAATAATAGAAAAAATATAATCTGACAGTTTCAGCAAGCCGAAACAATAAGAATTGGCCATAAAGATCACAAAGATGAGTGTTTTTGAATTATCTCCTCTCCTGAGCTTCAAATCGTTTTCTCATTCATTATAAAAGTTGTAGAGCATAATATCTCCTACGAATTTTGTACGAAGCTATTTTTCCCAAGTCCAAACGTTTTTGAGATACAATGGCGATGAATGTACATTGGACTGGGATTCTACATTGACCTTGGCGTTTCGCATGTGTGGCTAAGCTCCTCGCCCTTATCGTCCTCTAACTCAAAAACGGTTAAGGGTATGAAAAATTGCTTCAGACAAAAGTTCTATAGAATTTTATTATCTACAACTTTCATAATGAATACAGAAACGATTAGAGGTACAGGAAAGGAGATATTTTAACAAAATGCCTTATAATCATCTTCAAACTGTCAGATTAAAAAAACCCCTTCTGATTAGTGTCAGATTAATGGACCAACACGTCTGCAACACTGAGATTAACCATCTGTATGAAAATCTGATAAGCTTGAGTAGGTACAAGCAACGATTTTTCTGCATTTTCAATCAATCAATTTGATATAGTTGAGTTAGGAATTAGGATCCTCGTATAATGAAAAATAGCATATAATACTTGTGCATTGAAGCCTTCAAAGTACACATAAACTTCTTATATGTCCTTCAAAGGCTCACTTATTGAGTTGCCCATTTTTTGGGTTTAATCCATCTGAAGCAAAATAAAACACTTCACCATCAAATCGATTTCTGGCAATAAACGAACACCACCGCTACCAACCTGAAACAACCCCGTCTCGGACGAATTTCAAGCGTCCCTATCCCTACGTGCGGGATGACCAGAATGTCCAGCAGGCAGCTTGCACAGCGCCCATCATTGCCGTTTGTGGTTGTCCTGCTGGCCGCAGGATCTGACTCGCGAGATAGGCCTAAAATATACCCCGGAGCAGGGGCAGCATCCTACGGATGAATGGGGTACAGAGGGACAGGTTAATTTATGTCCCCGGCCTGTTAATTTGCAGACCCGATATAATCTCCCCGTTTGATATACAGGCTCTTCCGCGACCGATACTGGGCGCTGAAATGATCCTAGATTGCTCTGAGAGTTGTACGACAGGTTCAGGAGAAAATTTGCGGACTCACATATTTTCGATTGAGGCTGAAATTCTTCTCTATAGATGAAAAACATCTTGAAATAGAAGTGGATAAAAAAGGAGAAAGAAGATTTCGACGAATTCAAAATTCGTCAAGACCAAACGCTCTGTGGTCGATGAAATTGAGAGATTCAAAAGTCTGAAAAGACTTTTTCAGAGTGTGTCTCATTTTTAGCAATCTGCTTGTTTGACCAGATAGAGTACCCTGCCAGAATGGGCTATTAATTCGTGATGATTTGAACATTAAATAAATAGTATTGAAGAAGTACAAAAATTTACAGAAAAGCAAATATTTAAACATCTCATGAGCTCAAACTCAGTGAGGTTCAGATTGTCACTGACACTTCCACTATTCGTCACCACAAATGGAAGCCAATTACAGAAATGAAAAGAGTATTTTTGAAGGAAACCAAATACTTTTCTAACCTAAAAAACATCTTGGAAAGCTTCAGATCTAGAAGATTGTGCCAGAGTTTTTTTGTTTCTATTTCATCTTTGTTCTGAAACTTTTTCTTGTAAATTCAATTCTGCTTCAACACAGAAGCGTTTCCGAGCATTTTCAAGGTTATAAATCGAAAATAAAGGAACAAAACGAAGTCAGATAAGAACGACATGCAAGACAAACATACAGATACAACCTTCATCGGAACTAACTGAGCCTCATTCATAATACAGACCGGTAATGCGGATCCTGAAAAATATTGTAGATTGAACCCGTTCACCGCCCTCGCTCTAGCCGCCCCCTAGGCCATTACTTGGCACCCCATATCCAATCGACTGAATATACATCCGGAATATACAATCGTCCCTCTGCTTCTTACCTGGCGCAGTTTCCGTATCAATTCCAACTCAACCTTCGGTTGAGGGTTTTACAGCTTAATAAAATATCGTTCGCGCCCGGGCGCTATAGCGTCGTAGGTGCATCGCGCCCATTCGTTGGGTATCGACAGACGTTGTTGCAAATGCGGCCAGTTATTTGCAGTTATTTGGGATTATGGACGAGATGTAAAACGGGGAGGATATTGCGGTTTTATGGAGTTTCTATCTACGGAAAAGACTCTCGTGGTGGGCGTAGATGGTCTGGGAAATTTCCTCGAAGGCTGCAATGATGGCTCGACATCTTTCGTGCATGATTTTGATCGACTTAGAAGGAATGATAGCCCGAAGTTTTCATTATTTAATTCAATCAGAACCACCTGATTATAGGCACTTTCTATATGATTCAATACATGTCCTTCGTGTACAGTAAACAAGATTAATATTTAGGTGTTTATCTAGGATTAAATGTGTCCTTTCCTCCTCAATTTATGGAATTTCCTCAGGCTACTTCTTTGCGACAATTGGCAACTGCGAACGCCGTATGTTCTAGAACTCTCCTAGTTTATCTACTTGAACAGATCTCTCTAGTTGACCAGTTTGTATCTATAATGAACCACGCTTTTTTTGCAGAATTGGTGTTGGCAGAGCCCATTTCGAGAAACAGCCACCTTCTAATCTCAGAAAATCGAACTTCTTCCACTTCGTTATCGCCCTCTACGACAGATCCGGACAACCTGTTGAAATTGAGAGGACAGCTTTCATTGGTTTCATCGAAAAAGATCAGGTAAGCAAGATACACATTTTTACATCCATATAATCATCTGAAGTGGGTTTTATGAAGGTTAATATGGACACGATTTTTCTTTTATGGATTAAATCTGATATTCAATTGATATTGATGTTTGAGGTGAATTATTTACCAGTCAAAATAATCAAAATAGTCAAATAGTACCTAAAGATGATCCATATGGACCCTAGACTACCCAATAATGAGTTACTTTTCACTAATTTCACCGTAATTATGCAAACACCTGATCGTTAAAGTTCGACGAGTATTAAGGATGAAAAAAATGATTATTATATTTGAATCTGTTCGAAGCCCTTTTCATACCACGACTTAACTGACGTACTTCAAGTCTGTCCTTTCGAGCTCCACCCTATAATTAATTGCTTCAACTGGCGCGACAATTGAAAAATATGAGCGAGAAGATCCCGCCTCAAACTGTTGCAACTTCTCTTGTTTCGCATTAGCTAAATTAGTCTAACTGGCGGGTGGAACATGCGAAAACAAGTTTTGCACGCGTTGTCTGGATCGAGTGTCGCAAACGGTAATTTTTCAGGTCCGGACGGGTGAGAATTCCCACCCAAATTGAGTCATCGTTACTTTTTATGCGAAGTTTAACGGGAAAATGTTTGATGGACCTATTGTGAATTGAAATTGCACATTTCAATCTGCGATATCTCCTGTTGTATTCGTCAGATCGAATTGGGAATTCCGGATCTATAATCAGCGTTGCCTAGGCTTTCACCCTAGCATAAAAACTCGATTTTTTGGGTCAAAAATGAGCAAGGGGTTAGACCCCCCTAAAATGACCTATTTGCCACTCTGTCGGAAAATCAGGATGTTCTATTACTGTCTTAGGATATGGAGTGCATAGAATTTGTTTTGAAGATTCTAGAAAACCAAACAGTTGATTATTCAATAGAGAATTGCACTCCAGAGAGCTCGTCAACTCGAAAATGAAAAGAGGAAAAACAAAAAAAAATACTTTCTACTGAACTGGCTCAGATATTTGGAACATTGGTATGAAAATATAGGTTTTCGAACACGCTGAATTTACTGCGAGCATTTTCGAAAGCCTATTTCCCTTCGTTTAGATTTTCATACTGGAAATGGCATTTTTCAAAAATTGCAAATTTCAATCTGCGATATCTCCTGTTATATTCTTCTGATCGAATTGGGATTTCCGGTTATATAATCAGCGTTGCCTAGGCTTCCACGCAAGCACAAAAACTCGATTTCGAAAATCTCGATTTTTTGGGTCAAAAATGAGCAAGGGGTTAGACCCCCCTAAAATGACCTATTTGCCTCTCTATCTGAAAATCAGGATGATCTATTACTGTCTTGGGATATGGAGTGCATAGAATTTGTTTTGAAGATTCTAGAAAACCAACCAGTTGATTATTCAATAAAGTATTGCACTCCAGAGAGCTCTTCGAAGTCAACTCGAAAATGAAAAGTGGAAAAACAAAAAAAAAGATTTTCTCCTAAACAGTGCCAGATATTTGAAATTTTGGTATGAAAATATAGGTTTTCGAACACGCTGAATCTATTGCGAGCAATTTCGTAAGCCTATCTTCCGTCGTTTAGATTTTCATCATTGGGAATGGCATTTTTCAAAAATTGCGAATTTGAATCTGCGATATCTCCTGTTTTATTCCTCTGATCTATTAGGAATTTTGGGTTATATAACCAGCGTTGCCAAGGCTACCAAAACTTGTTTTCGAAAAGCTCAATTTTGTCAGTAAGAAATGAGCAAGGGGTTAGACACCCCTGAAATGACCTATCTGCTCCTCTACCTAAAAATCTGGATGTTCTATTACTATCCTAAGATATAGAGTACAAAGAACTTGCTTCAAAGATTCCAGAAAACCAAACAGATAATGATTCAGCATTCAATGAGTAAAAAATCCGATGATTTCAGTGCCTGTAAGTTGCTAGCATTGCACCTGCCTAATACGCCTCTGAATTCAAAGTCTAACATGCATATCTTCATTAATCTGTGTGCACTTGCATAATGAATCCATAATATCACACCCGTTGTTTATACATTTCAATTTTAAACACCATGAAGTCTCATCACCTTAAAAGTCTGGACGATAAATTATCAACTCATTTTTTTTTGTCAAAACTAATTCAATTAACTCAGTGTTACGTAATAGTTCAGATCAAGTGATAAAAGTTACTCTAAATAGTGCAGGAGGTATTAATATTTGATTACGAGCGAAGAATTTCGTCGTAGTGGAATCTCAAGTTAAGTTCAGTCTCTTTTTCGATTGGACTCGAAATTTCATTGACAAGACAAGAGGTCTCTCGTAATTTCTGGATTTTAAAATGACGATATGATAGTTGCGATGCGTCAGAATGACGTTCCATTTATTTCCGTAGTAAGGTTGCTCCCGAAATGTACCCAATACAGCGATACCCAACTTGGCGACGAAACCAGGACATCCGAAATAGAGTCATAGAATTATCTGACATAAAATCGTCGAATAGAATCGGGCAAAAAATCGTTTTCCATCGACTGGCGACGGGCAATGAATCCGTAGGAATTTTCGCGAGGCCAATTCACCCGGGCTCAAGAAACAACCCCCAAACACCGTCCCCTAACGCGTCGCAACACGTCGGGGGCCCCTGACGAGCGTCGGCGGCGTCTGCGGAACGAGGTGGCGGCGTCGTAGCCATGGCAACCGGAAAAGGGCCCACGGTGAAATGTACAACAATAACGGTCGGGAGCGGGAACTTCGGGAAGCGGTATGAATAAATACAACACGCTGTTTTGGATCCATTGTTGCGGACCGGGGGCGGCGGGCTTGTGTAAGGGACGGAATTATGTACTGGAATGGCATTCCGGAAACAGGCTGGGGGATAATTGGGACGTGAACGTAGAATTGTGAGGTGTTGTCTTTCATTTTGGACTTTCGCTTTTCGCAACCATGCAGAGATGCTTCTTTGAGATATAGAAGAAAGATCGGGTCAGAAGGATGACCCAAAATGAGCGTGAACTCAATACAAAACCCAGGTTATAATAATAATAATATCGTTTATTTCATAATCTGAATTACATTCTGAAGATGAAATACGTCATAATACATGGGAAACAAAAGCAACAAGGCAAAATAAGAAGAAATAAGAAATTAACAATAAAATACATGAGAACAGCTTAAAAAATATATTAAGAGTTCATATATTCTAGAGTATGGCTCTAAATCTATTAAAACATTTAGGATAGCTTCCTTGAATTTTTTGATGTCCGTTAAAACGCGATACTGCTTTGGTACCCTACTGAACAATTTGAGGCACATATTTTCGATCTTTAGTTTGTTATTTTTTATTTAACCTGAAATACAGGGTGGGCAAAATTCGTTGTCTACCGAGAAGATCTCGAGAACTACAAGAGCTAGAAGAAAACGGATGATACTTTCCGACCTCTTTTTCAGAGAAACAAAGAGTGTTGAAAACCGTAGCCTCCTACGATCCTTCGTTTTTAAATTATTAGCAAAAACTGGGATTTTGACGATTTCCAAAAGTTCTCATAACTTTTTCGTCTTTGAAGTTACAGATCTGAAAATTGAACCTTCTATACCTCACTTCTTTACGTAGGATCCACTGACGGGCTGAAATATTTCTTCGTTTCGAATCATTAGGCGAACTTTCCTTTTTTTAAATGCAAACTTTTATTGAATTTGTCATTTTTTAATTGGAAAAAATCTTTTGTTAGTAGATTCAAAACGTACAAAATTGGCTAAGAATGTTTCAGATCTGTAACTGCAAGGACAAAAAAGTTATGGGAACTTGATGAAATCGTCAAACTCTCATTTTCGCTAATAACTCAAAAACGAAGATTCGTAGAAGTCTACGGTTTTCTCCATTATTTGTTTCTCTGAAGAATTGCTCGGAAATGTTTTATCCGTTTACTTTTAGCTCCTATAGTTCTTGACTCTCGAGATCCTCTCAGTAGACAACGAATTTTGCCCACCCTGTACATCCAATCGTGAGATCCACGAAGGATAGAGCCTAATACAGGGAATTCCATGTAAGAAAAAACGTTGAAACATTGTTTCACCCTGTAATTACCCTTGAGATTTCATAAACACAGAAAACAGAACATCAAGTGAATTTATTAGAGAGAATTTCTAAGGATATAAGGGGTGGATCTTTGACTCGTACAAATATTTTACCAGTAGATACTTGAGCTCAAAAGAAAGACTTTTCTCCTTTGCCATTTTTTCCTAATCGGTTCGGTTTGAAAGATACAGGCTGTTGAAAAATCATAAAAATTCTTATTTTCAGTTCTATCTCACAAACGGTTTCATCGAATGAAATGAATTTCGGAATATAGTTTTTCATTCATTTGATGAATCTTTTTCGAACACAAGATATCACCCACGTCTTCCAGTTTTCTCATTATGACCATTACGTACCATGAAAATACCAAAAATCCAAAGAACCCAACTCTTGAAACTAAGTTGGACGCTATCTAATGAATATTTGAACGTTTTGTAAAATAAAAGTATTCCTCATATTTTCACGTATAATGCGCCGTTTTCGAGTAATTTGATGTTCAAAAATTAAAAAGTATCTGTGGTATGCGCAAAATTGGGTACTTTGGCTGAATACAACTCTGTTTGAATGATCCACAGATGTGTAGTGTCACAGATTTAGCTAGTAGGTAATTCTGAAGAGAATTTTGTTTCTACTGGGGTGGCACAGCTCACTATAAAAACATAAAATGACTATATCTTTTTGTCAAGGCCGTACCGGAAAAATGGTATAAGAAAAAAGTGTTTCTTTTGACCACAAGAATCGACTGTTGAAATCTTGTACGAGTCAAAGACTTACCCTATATACTCAATGCTGACGCTAAACTGTTAGTTGCTTGTTATTAATCGTTATCAAAAAATGTTGCTTTAAATAATTTTATTTTCGTTTCAGGAAAGTGATGGTCAAAAAACAAATAATGGGATACAGTACAGGTTGCAACTTTTGTACTCCAATGGTAAGTAGAATTTGAAACTAACACGAAACACTTTAAGGTATATGTGAACCAAAATTTATTGAAATAGGGAAAAGGGAATAGATAAAGTTGAAGCTAGTACTCGATCATTCGATTTTTTGAGATAAAGTAATGAAATATCCAATAAAGGACCTTCATTTTCGTATCAGCTGATCTTTATTCACTTTCTCTCCAACGACAAGGAATAACAATTTGATATTTGGTATGCATGTGAAGTTCTTCAAGTGATAGTCATAAAAATAGGATTGCCCTTCAAAAAATTATAGATGACGTCATATCTCAAATGTGGGACACGCTGTATAACATTTCCTCACATCAAAAAGAGCGCAATTTTAAAGACTCATCGACCTATCCAAGTATATTTACAACAAAGGAAACTGTCTTTGATTTACTGATGCTATTTCAAGTTAAAAACTGTTTTTAACTTGTTAAACTTGACTGAAAAGTGATCTACTATGAAGGTCTTCAATGAGTGAAAAAGCAGTCTTGTTTCAATATGTCTAAATGTTGAAAAAAGAGATCCAAAATAGAAGGAAGATTTTTAACGGCATCCAGACAGGAATTGAATTCTGAAAAAAGTACCACCCAGAGCAGGATTCGAACCTACGACCCCCCGATTACCGGTCAGGTACTCTCCCAACTGAGCTACCCAGTTGGGAGAGTACCTGCCCGGTAATCGGGGGGTCGTAGGTTCGAATCCCGCTCTGGGTGGTCCTTTTTTCAGAATTCAATGCCTGTCTGAATGCCCTTAAAAACCTTCCTTACATTATATTTCCAGACATTAAAACTATCATTACAATCCAAAATAGAGCCACGTGATATTTTGTCATCCACGCAGACACGTGTCCTCTTGACGCCATTTCAGTCATTTCGACCATAGAGACTGTGTCAGTGCTCTTGAAATTTCACCTACAATCACCCTATTTCCAACTTCTTCCACCCCCCAAATCCCGAAAGTTCCACTCCGAACTTTCAGCGCCCTACTCCGGATTGAATCATTCACGAAATCTCCGATCGTAGGGCCTTATCGTCCGATGCGATAAGTTACACCCCACGCCCGAATTATTAACGAAGTTTGATAAATACGCGCCTCGGGGTGGTCTGGGAAACTACCCCCTCACGGAAACTTGGAAGCAGACTTGCGGTCGTCGAAAACTAAAGATCATTACTCGGACGAGCGACCCAGGTCGGTCTGAGAAATTTGCGGCTCGAGGCTGGAGTCTTGCGGTATTCCAAGTTTGGAGCGCGGGGTCTAAGGGAGATAACGCGGCGGTCGGATGCTACATGGACTCTGGTCATCCGCAGGTTTACGAGCCGGATTTGCCGGGACTAATAAGCCAAGTTCTGAGGGTTCCGGTTCATTGCGGTTGTCTGCCGAATCGATGAGGACGTATGCGTCTTATTTCTGCAGAAAATCAACAGCGTTTCGATCTCTGAATCATAAGAAGCCAGAATTTCTGAGAAACGGGTTGAATCTTGTATTTTGCCTGTCGGAATTCTGAGATATAAGGTCAGAATTCTCAGATATAAGTCCGAATTCAGAGATATAAGTCAGAATTCTGAGATATAAGTCAAAATTCTGAGATACCAAGCCAGAATTCTGAGATACAAGTCAGATTTCTGAGATACAAGTCAGATTTCCTAGACACAAGTGAGATTTCTCTGAGATACAAGTCAGAATTCTGAGATAGAAGTCATAATTCTGAGAAAACAACTCAAAATTCTGAGATATATGTTAGATTTTTGAGATGCAAGACAGAATTGTTAGATATAAGTCAAAATTCCGATATTTCGGGAATGAATAAGTCGAATACCAAGCATCGATCCTCTAAAAATCTGAATTTCGATCTCGAAATCCTAAGAAGCATGTCAGAATTCCGATTTTCAAGTGAGATTTCTAAAAAGCGGGTCAGAACCTGCCATTTGCAAGTCCGAATTCGGAGATATAAGTCAGAGTTCTAAGATACAAGTCTGAATTCTGAGATATAAGTCGGAATTCTGAGATATAAGTCAAAATTTTCAGATACCGAGTCAGAGTTCTGAGATACAAGCAAGATTTCTTAGATACAAGTCAGAATTATGAAATACAAGTCATAATTCTGAGAAAACAACTCAAAATTACGAGATTCGTGCAAGATTCTTGAGATGCAAAACAGAATTGTTAAATTTAAGCAAAAATTCCGATATTTCGGGAATGAATAAGTCGAATACCAACATCGATCCTCTAAAAATCTTAATTTCGATCTCGAAATCCTAAGAATCATGTCAGAATTCCGACTGTCAAGTGAGATTTCTAAGAAACGGGTCAGAACCTCCGTTTTGCAAGTCTGAATTCTGAGATATAAGTCTGAGTTCTGAGATATAAGTCAAAATTCTCAGATACCGAGTCAGAGTTCTGAGATACAAGTAAGATTTCTTAGATACAAGTCAGAATTCCCAGATACAAGTCAGAATTATGAAATACGAGTCATAATTCTGAGAAAACAACTCAAAATTCCTAGATACATGCAAAACTCTTGAGATGCAAGACAGAATTGTTAAATATAAGCAAAAATTCCGATATTTCGGGAATTTATGAGTCGAATACCAACATCTATCCTCTAAAAATCTGAATTTCGATCTCGAAATCCTAAGAATCATGTCAGAATTCCGACTGTCAAGTGAGATTTCTAAGAAACGGGTCGGAACCTTCCTTTTGCAAGTCTGAATTCTGAGATATAAATCGGAATTCTGATATATAAGTCAAAATTCTGAGATACCGAGCCAGAGTTGTGAAGTACAACTCAGAATTCTGAGATTCAAGTCATAATTCTGAGAAAAAGTTTCAGAATTTTGGGAAAACGACTCAAAATTCCAAGATACATGTGAGATTTTTTGAGATGCAAGGCAGAATTGTTAAATACACCTCAAAATTCTGATATGTGAGTCATATTTCGGGAATGAATGTTACCAAGTCGAACCTCAAACATAGATCCTTCGAAAATTTGAATTTCGATCTCTGTATCCTAAGAAGCGTGTCGGAATTTTGACTTTCAAGTTAGATTTCTAGGAAACTTGTCAAAATCCTGCCTTTTACAAGTCATAATTCTGAGATACAACTCATAATTCTGGGATATCAAGCCTGATTTCTGAGATTCAAGTCAGATTTCTTAGATACAACTCCGAATTCTTAGATACAAGTCAGAATTCAGAGAAACGACACAAAATTCCGAGATACATGTGAAATTTCTCAGATGCAAGACAGAATTGTTAGATAGAAGTCAAAACTCTGATTTGTAAGTCATATTTCGGGAATGGATCGCATCGATTCTCTGATTATGAGAACTTCCAACGTATAAGAATGATAACATCACATACAAGTAAATAAAAGGTTTAACGATTGAAAGAAGGTCCTGTCATAATACCATCGACAATATCCTAATGCAAATCAATTCCAAAACGAAGAGTACTAATATTCTAGGAGAGGAATATCCTATCAAACACCCTGATTTTCACAGCTAATAGGTGTCATTATTAGTTTTACCGTCGTCTATTAACACGTCGAAGTGGCAATTTCACACTCCCCAACGTCGACAAGACACCCATATTCGGATCTGGGGCTGCCAATACTCAAACGGCAGCAGATTTGCTACCGGAAGTTTGGTCGCTTCAGAGGTGATGGGAATTGTTGACAGATATACGAGCTTCCCTAATTGCTACAATAAATCAACGACGGGTGACGTTCTATCGGTTTCGGTGGTTTCGGTACGGGCCAGACCATTGTCTGGGATTTCAGAGATAGTAGGGTTATGACTGGTTATAATGGAGTGACAATAAGTCAGAAAATCGACTCTGGTACATTGAGAGCTTGAATAATATACGCATTAACACCAAAACGTCCTTTGACTTCAATTTGAGAAATATCTTATTAAATTAACAGAGTAAATCATGGACTAGGGAATGCTGATTTTGAATAGAGATGCACAGTGATTCTTTGATTTGTACATATATTTTAACAGGAGATTCCTCAAGTAAAAACATAAGTATGAATATAAAATTACTGAAATTACTGGTCAAATATTAATTATTGAGCGTTCAACCTACTTCGATGAGTTGGGTTCTATGATTTTCTGGTGTTTTTATGGTGTGTTATCGTCATAATGATAAGAAACTGCCAGATGTGAGTGGGGCTTTGTGTCCGAAGAAGATTCATCACGTCAATAAGATATGTTCCGAAAATCATTTCATTCAATAGGATTTTTTGTAAATTTTTTTCATGGATGTTCAACAGACTGTATCTTCTCAACAGAACGAATTGGAAAGAGTTGTGGTATCTTGTTGTAATAATAATGAAACGTAATATGTGATCGTATTTTCGCAGAATACGAAGAAGGCACAACAAAGACATCAAAAGCACATTAAGATTCTGGCATATATTTCTTTAAAGTCTCCAATAGTTCCCGAACTTATACCAAGAAAACACTAAAGGATAGTAACAAATTCATCTTGTATAAACTAAGTTCTAAAACGACACAACAAGTTCAGAATTCATGCATATTTCGAAAGTTCTTGTTGGTGGTAATCAACCAAAATCGATTTTGTCCAAAACACAAAAAGGCATCCACGACCTATGCCATCAATAATTGGTATTCGAAGCAGTTACCTCCGTCTCTAGAACTACATCTGCATCCCATGCAATATATCGTATATCTCTGAAATTCAATAATCTGTTGTGGAAGTTCCAACTGACAGATATACAAGCAGCGCTAATAGAAGCAATAAATCTATCGGAACTTGAAACGTTATCTACCTCTGAGCTACTGGCTGCGTTCGTGAAAGTGAAACCACAGTTGTAACGCCCATTTCTATGCTTCATCTTCGGGAACAGACTTTTTAGAATAGGGAATACTCCTTCTGACGAAAATGATTTTTTATGAAATATTTTTGAAATATCACATTTTGAAGTAAACACTTCAACCGTTTCCGAAAAAAAAATATTTTAAGCACTTAAAAATGAAAAATAAAAAAGGGCATTTAAAGATTAAAGCGTTTTGTGAGAATTGCACAAGCTTGCAACATCGACTGAAATATGCCTTGATAATAAAGGACAACAAATTATTTATCTTGATGAGATAGACAAAGATGGCTGTCTATGAAGTCTGCGACAAACGAGGAAGATCGTGAAATTTTATGGGATTTTTATGGCCGGTTGCAGTTGAAGCTCGCCAGTAAGTACGCGTCTGTAGATCAACAGCTGTTATTTTATAAACAAGCTGATGGGACATTGTTCTTTCCATTGTCCTATATGCGCTGTTGCCAAATCGTAAACTCCGCACAAAGCGATTTAAATTTTGAAACCCCATATTTGAAGGATGATTTTGAATAGTTTCCGCGGTGAATTTGAAAAAATCATGAATGAAACTCATAATAATTCAGTTTAAACTTGCATATGCAGTAATAACCTAAATTATGGAGAATTCCCCATTTGAAATTCGAATAGTGAGCCAGGAGATGCCTTGAAAAAGCGATAATGAAATGAATTTCATTAATGCCGAGGCATAAAACATACATATTGTACCATTAGACTATACAAGTCTAATTGGTACAACAACATAGGTTCTAACCTCACATTTGTCAGTTTTGTCAAACTGACGTTTGGTAAACGTCAAAAATCTTGAATTCTGCGTGGTTTTTCGGCCTTTTCCGATCTGGTTCGAGGGTTTAGAGTCGGATTATTGCCCTAGGAAACAGTTCGGTTCTTGGAGACGTTTCACTTCGAGGTACGACGGTAAAAGGGACCAAATTGTCGTTCGAATGCGTCGCGCGGAGCGGAAACATCTCTCCGCTTCTAGGTACATCTCCGGCCTTTTTTTCCGTCGTGACCAATTCGAGAAATTCCCAATCAATCAGTCCGGTTTAGCGGAGTAAAACATCAGTAACGTAGTCGTTCACAAATGGCGCATAGTGTACGGGCCCACCGCGCTCTCTCGCTGGCACAGGAGCTACGCGGCCAATTAATTAATTAGCCTTAAGTACGCGGCTTATCAATCGGTAATTACTTCTGTAAGACACGGTCGCCGCTCTCTATGTACTCGGACCGTTTTGTTGGATTGTCGTCGTCGTCTTTTCTTATTCGCTGTAAGAAAAACCGCCCATTTGCACTTCTATGAGGTTCGGATGGTAAGGCGCGATGTTGGGCGGACAGAGGCGGCTTTGTCAAGAGCCGACGCCGAGGAGAAGAAGCTGAAGAAGAAGAGAAGGACATGGTTTCGACTTTTTGATTGATTCAGACGAAAAAAGTCAGAAAAACCAGGAATATTCAGTTTTATCTAAGACAGAACAAGATTTACTTTACACATCCACGTTTCTATATGAAAAGTTGCCATGATCATCCTGTTTGTAGGTCCAATATATATTCTCAGGTACAAGTCTGAATTCGGAGATATAAGTCGGAATTCTGAGATATAAGTCAGAATTCTGAGAAAACAATCCAGAGTTCTGAGATAAGAGTCAGATTTCTGAGATACAAGTCAGATTTCCTAGACACAAGTGAGATTTCTCTGAGATACAAATCAGAATTCTGAGAGAGAACTCATAATTCTGAGAGAACAACTCGAAATTCCGAGAAACATGTAAGGTTTTTGAGATGCAAGACAGAATTGTTAAATATAAGTCGAAATTCCGATATTTCGGGAATTAATAAGTCGAATACTAAGCATCGATCCTCTAAAAGTCTCAATTTCGATCTCGAAATCCTGAGAAGCATGTCAGAATTCTCACTTTCAAGTAGGATTTCTGAGAAACGGGTCAGAACCTGCCTTTTGCGAGTCGGAATTCTGAGATATAAGTCAGAGTTCTGAGATACAAGACTGAATTCTGAGATATAAGTCGGAATTCTCAGATATAAGTCAAAATTCTGAGATACTGAGTCAGAGTTCTGAGATACAAGTCACAATTCTGAGGAAAATACTCAAATTCTGAGAAAACGACTGAAAATTCCAAGATACATGTATGATTTTTGGGATGTAAGACAGAATTGCTAGATAAAAGTCAAAATTCTGATTTGCAAAAATCATGATCATCCTGTTTGTACGTCCAATATATCCTTTATAGCTATCCCGAATATCCTGTAGGGATAAGCAATATATTCTACGACGATATCCATCAATATATCCAGTATGGATCCCTAGTGAAAAATTCTTAGCCTACTATAGAACCAAACAGAATTTCAATGTCAAAATTTATTACAGCGAACCTGCAACGTCTCTAGACCTTTCAAAAACAATGTTTCTTCTTGCTCTGCAAACCAGAGTTCCACAGCTTTTATTACCTCCTCGTTGAAAGATAATTTACGACCTTTTAAACTTTTTTACAGTTGAAGATAGTGATGATAGTCGGATTGAGCGAAATCTGGTGAATGAGGGGGGTGTTCTAATAATTCGAACCCTAAATCACGAATTTTTTGCTTGGCAACATGAAATTTGTGAGCAGGGGCGTTGTTCTGCAAAAACAAAACACCTTTGGATAGCTTTCCGCGTCTTTTCTCTTTAATTTTTTCCTGTAGAGTGGTAGGTAATGTCTAATAGTAACCTCCGGATACTGGTCTATCCTTATCCAGAAAATAAATCATTATTACTCCATGGCAATCCCAAAAAACTGAAGCAAGAACCTTTTCCCGCAGATTTTTGGACACGAAACTTCTTAGGTCTTGCAGAACCAGAGTGTCGCCATTCCATCGATTGTTGCTTTGTTTCTGGATCGTAGAAATGTACCCAAGTCTCATCCATAGTAACAATTCGGTTGAAGAAGTCTACATCGTTTATAAATCGAGCACAGATCGAACGCGATGCTTCTACCCTTGCACGCTTTTGGTCAACATTCGAACATTTGGGGATCCATTTTGCAGCAATTTTTCTCATGTCCAAATTGACGTGAACTATATGATGAACGCGTTCGTATGAAGTATTCAGTGCTTCAGATATCGTTTTTAGCCCAATTCGATGGTCTGATAAAATTATGTCATGAATTGCATCGATATTTTTGGGGACTGACACAGAAACTGGCCTTCCCGATCGGTCATCATCTTCAATTGAAAATTTACCTCTCTTGAAACTTGCAGTCAAATTTTTCACGGTCGCTTACGAAGGACATTGATCACCAAAGGTATTAAGCATATCTTCGTAAATCGTCTAACCTCTTAACCATTTTAAATACAGGTACTTGATGATGGCTCGATACTCCAATTTTTCGATTTTCACAATTTCGGCGGACATCTTCTTTCTTTTAATTTATTGCGTAACTCTGGTTTACTTTTTTGACCTCAAACTTCACACTGACACTTTTAATGAGTTATTGTTCGTTGGTATGGTAACTATGGTAATATTTTTTATGCATGGAACTGGTCTAGGCTAACTAGATATCAATACATCCTCGTACATCTCCAGAAAACGCCCTGTGTCTCGAGAATGAATTGGGATATCTAAGTTCTGCTTTCTGATTCCTTATTATCTCGTAAAATGAGATCAAGGGTCCTCGATTGCTATGGTAACGCAATATTTAGTACTAACTGGATATCAATATATTCTCGAATTAGATATCATATAGATATCCGTGGAAATATCTTATCTCCTGGATATTCAAAGGTTTCTGGGAAGGTTTTCCGCGTTAAAAAACGAAATTCGACAAATTTCTAGAATATTTTCGGCAAGATTCCAGGCTCTTGCCTCCATCATCGAACGGCCTCTACGCCCCTGCCCTCAGCAGCGTCTTATAAGGAAGCGATATCGCCAGGCGACCACCGTGGGGCTCGCGACGGCACGCATCCTGCATGCCAAATCGCGACATGCGCTGGTTTTAATTAGACGATAATTATTCCCGGGCCGGTCAATCAGATCTGCCCGATTTGGCGGCTGGGTAGATTCCGAGTCGCGATTCTTATTGGTGCCATGTGCGTCGAATACGGCCGGCACGAAATTATGCTGGAATGTTGGAAATTATGCCTGTCGGGTGGATGCTCGCCGTCTTGCATGGTTATTGAGCGATCTGTGGAGACGGGAGTAAGGGTGAAGGTTCGTGAGAGATCCACGGGGCGAAACAACACATTTGTATCATAAATTTCCAACCAATTGGCCATAATCCATTTTAAAATATCGTCGTAAACAGATGAATGCAGGAAAACCTTTTTTTTGTGTAAATTAAGAGTTGACTTGATCACTCGTTTCTACATCTATGAATTTTTATTCAGTTCGGGGAGACCAGAGATTGTATGTTGCTTAATATCTGTAAATTTGGACGAAGCTCCTGAAGATGCCTCAGTAAGGCGAAACATGTAGAGCGAATAGTAAAAGAAAGATCCATTTATGTGCAATATCCTCTAGTATTATTACATTTGTATCACTTTGAATATGCGGTATAAAGTTTATCACGAAACTTCATTATGCAGACGACTGCGCACTTATCGCTAGCAGCTCAGAGGATCTACAGATAATGTTGGACACCTATAAACATATATATGAAGCTTTAGGCCTTAGACTCAATATTGACAAAACCAAAATCCTGGTAAGTCCACCAGAAAGCCTTCAAACAGATATCAGCCTGGGGGATGAAACTCTAGAACAGGTCGAGCAGTTCAAATACTTGGGAAGCTTCATGAATACTATGGCTAACCAGGACACGGATATACACAACCGTATCAATTCGGCATCACGGGCATTCTGGAAGCTAAAGGACAGAGTGTTTCAAAATCACGACCTCAATCTGAAGACCAAGACAGCTGTTTACGAAGCAGTGGTCCTCCCACCGCCTCTTTACGGAAGCGAAAGCTGGACGACCTACAGGCGACATATTAAACATCTTGAACAAACGCAACAACGTCATCTAAGACAAATAATGCACATTATATGGTTCCACAAGGTTTCAGATGCAGAAGTTTTGCTGATCGCGAGTTGTATAACAGTTGAGACTTAAGTAACGAAGACGAAGACGAAGACGAAGTTCGTTTCGAGAGCTCCTGGAGTGAACACGTACTGTCGATTGCTCTGTTCTTTATTCCGATATTTCGCATTGTTTCACGTCTGTGAACTGTGATTCTTTCCCAGAAGATAAAACTTTCGTAAGTTTTGGTTTGAAACATTATCGTTTTCACAAATTCCTGATCTTTTGGAGTATTCTCCGAATTATTTGATTGTTTACTTATTATCTGCGCCATTCATCTGCATAATAAACACCGCCCGCGCATATCGCTCCCACCTCGATTAGGCTACCAACGGGGATAATACGTTCTGACTTCTGTTATTAATTATCATATCATTAGTATCAAACTAGTACCGGAGCGGTGTGTAGCGCTCTCGTTTGGACAGGATATTAAATTTACGCAGTTGAGAATCTGCGTAAAGGATCCTTTTATTCACCCCCTTCCTATTTCCTTCTGTTATCCGAGGCCTTCCACCCCTGTGTCCAAGTCTTTCCTACGGGCCCAGGAAAGTGAAAGGTTGTAATTGTTCTTCCCAACCATTGAAATGCCACGATGCTGTCCAGCTTGTTCTAAGGCGATTGCCTCCAATCGCTCCCAGCTCTCGTGCGCTAAATGCGGTAAATATTATCACCCCGAATGCACTAATTACACGGAGCGCGAAGTTGAATCTCTGAGGGAAAGAAATGAAAAGTGGGTATGTCCTTCGTGCAACTCGAGGGAGCGCTCGCTCAGAAGTGCTAGTAATACTGCACGCCCACAATCCCCATCTGCTAGCTCGCAGACCACTGCTGACAACTCTTTGAGCTCTTCCATGAACACACAACAGTTCAATATAATTTTGGAAAAGCTCAGTAATCTAACAAGTTCAATCGAACGAATGGAAAAACGGCACGACGACTTATTGAATACACTTGTGGCTTGCACTACCAAGATTGAGGAGCACTCCAAAATAATTTCAAACCAACAGATCGATATTCAGTCCTGCAAAGACGAAATATCTGACCTTCAACGCACTCAATCACATTTGAAGGCCGAAATCTGCTCAATCACTGCAAGTGTTGCCAGCTCCGGGCTGGATAATCGCCCCTACACAGAAGCTGTGCCAGAAATTCTAGAGAGGGTCAAGAAATCGCACAACATTATCATAACTAATGTGCCAGAAGGTGGCAGCGATTCCCATGACCTGGAGACGGTATCACAGATTTTGGACTGCATCAGCAATTCATCTAGTAAATTTATTACTAAAATAGTGCGCCTACCTTCGAAAGACAAATCCAGACCACGTTGGACTAGAGTTGTTCTTTCCGACCCCGACAAAGTCTACGCATTGTTGAAAAATAGAAATTCTCTATCGGGCCATCCTCAGTTTCGGCACATTAGGGTCCAGGAGGACAGAACTAAAAGGCAAGTTGACGAGTTGAATGCACTCAGAGACGAGCTCAAAATGAGACAAAGTTCTGGGGAGAAGGATATAACCATCAAATATGTACAGGGTGTTCCGAAGATAGTAAAGACCCAGGCAGTGCGCGGCACCTCAAAAAACTAAACACTCTCACAATATGGCCCATCATTTACACAAATATTCAATCCCTTTCTGCGAAATTCCATGAATTATTATTGTATGTTCAACTCAATAAACCATTTTTAGTACTCATTTCGGAATCCTGGCTTCAGCCTTCAATAGACGACAGTATCTTTTCTTTACCTTCATATACGCTTTACAGAGACGACAATACTGAATCAGTGGGATACAGAGGAGTTTGTATATATGTCCGAAACGATATTACTGACAACTTCAAGATTGATGTGACGCATAAGGATTGGCGTGGTATCGACAACCTTTTTCTACAAATAACTAATAATCACTTCTCAATTATGGTCGGCTGTATCTATCGTCCTCGCCCATGTGCTGCCGATGCCGACTTAGTCGAATTTCTATCCATGTCTTCTGCATCCCAGAAGAACATCTTAATTGCTGGCGACTTTAATTGCCCAGGTCTCAATTGGCCTTTGCTGCACTTACCGGCTGAATCATCGCCTTCCTTTCCCTATGCTAACTTTCTCCTCAACTCGGGTCTGCATCAGTTAGTTAGCAAGCCTACTAGATTTCGCTCTGGCCAGGTGCCTTCACTTCTGGACCTGCTAATCGTTTCCGACGTTAACCTTACTTCGGAGATATCTCATCTACCGCCGTTCGGTAAGTCCGATCACGCAGTGTTATCAACGGAGCTTCAGCTTGTTTGCTCACCCACCGCTCCCAAACATATTAGAACTTCAAGGAAAACCAACTACCAGAGACTCTCCGAAAAACTGCTATCATACAGTTGGAATGATCTCTTGCCCGAATCCGATGACATTGATAGGATGTGGTCAACCTTTTCAAGAATCCTTGACGAGTCGTTATCGGCTTGCTCGGAGGACATACATATCAAGCAGATTCCCTCAAGACCCTGGATAAACAGTCATCTGCTGGGGATGTTACGGCGCAAAAAATCCTTGTGGCAGCGGTATTTGAGAGATAGATCAGCTCGAAGCTATGACGATCATCGGTCATTCTCCAACTTTTTGTCCTCTACAATCCAGAAGACGAGATCTGATTACGAGAGAAATCTGACGATGAAAAGTAACAGAAAGAAGTTTTTTAAGTACGTTCGATCCCACATGAACGCAAAAATCAGTGTCCCTATTGTGAAAAATTCATCTGGAGTTGTAAGTGCGTCACCGGCCGAATCGGCTGATATTCTAGCGAGTCATTTCTCATCGGCATTTGTGGATGAACCTCAGGGCGCTATCCCCTCGATGCATACCGCCCGAACAACATCTTGCTTAGATGACATAACCATCACTAGAAACATGGTGGAAAGATATCTTTCTAATTGTAGGGAAGGTTCGTCACCTGGTCCTGATGGGATATCCACATCGATACTTCGACGTTGCGCACAAGCCTTATCCGAGCCTTTGTGCATTATATTTAGAAGATCTCTATCGACATCCAGTATTCCCAAGCCTTGGTCATCTGCTTTGATAACACCTATCTTCAAGGGTGGGGACAAACTGTCAGCTTGCAATTACCGCCCAATAAGCCTCCTGTCGACAGTTTCCAAAGTACTGGAGAAAATAATCAGCGACCAGGTACTTGAGTTTGCATCACAAAATAACTTGATCCCCAAGGAGCAACATGGTTTTCTGCCCCGGAGGTCAACACTCACTAACTTGCTCACTTGTATTGATGACTGGAGTAGGGCACTTGACATGGGCATTCCAATGGATGTGGTGTATCTCGACTTCGCGAAGGCCTTTGACAGAGTCCCTCATCGGCGTCTTCTGCATAAGTTGGAACACATGGGGATCCGGGGGAGACTACTGGAGTGGTTCCGATCTTTTTTGTCGGATAGGTCATTTCGTGTACGAGTTGGTGGTGATCTGTCTACGTCCGCGAAAACTGTTAAGAGTGGTGTCCCACAAGGCTCGGTTCTGGGCCCACTTCTTTTTATTTTATATACAGCCGATTTACCTGCATCAATTAGATCTAAATGTGCACTTTTCGCTGATGACACGAAGATTTTCAATCGCTCAATCAATTCACGGTTAATTCAGCAGGATCTCGATAATCTAAGCAGTTGGTGCCAGAGGTGGATGATGCCCCTGAATTTGAGCAAATGCTGTGTTATGCACATAGCAAAGAACAACCCTCGGGCCCCCTATTACATCGATGGGGTAAGACTTGGCACAGTGACTCGCCACTTGGATCTCGGTGTGACTATAGCGGAAGATTTGAGCTGGTCGGACCACATCGCGTCAGTATCAACAAAGGCCAGACAGATGATCTACCTCTTCAGCAAGGCATTCCCAAACACTGATGTTGTCTCCTGGGGCATGATTTATAAATCTTATATTCGACCGATAATGGAGTATGCTGGTCCGGCTTGGTGGACTTCTTTGCGAGGCGAGGTGGATGGGTTGGAGTCTGTTCAGAGATGGTGCACCAGAATTCCCTACGGTGTTAGGAGACCTGACTACGCAACAAGGTTGAGAGTGCTCGATATGCCCACATTTGAACAACGACGTGCGAGAGGCGACTTAATATTCTCCTACAGAGCGGTCCATGGTCACTTTGGTCCGGATATTATGAATATGTACCGTATGAACACGAACAATCTACGGGGCCATGGATTTAAGCTCGCGAAGGAAAAATTCAGGACTACCCAGAGGCAAATGTTTCTGTCAAACCGAGTGTTCAATGTTTGGAACTCCTTGCCTGAAACCGTCGTAGAATCGTCTTCAGTGAATGGATTCAAGAACAGCTTTGACAGATGGGTGACCTCGTCGAGATGACGGTGTTTCTATAATTTTTTTTTTTTTTTTTCTCTTTGTTTTCAATCATATGTTAAGTTCATCTTCAGGAGTTCAATTTAAACTTAGTTTTTATGTGAGTTTATAGGTGTATTCCTCTACTCTTATTTAAATAAATAATAATAATAATAATAATAATAATGACTCGGATGGAGCGGCCAAATTCTGAGGATGCAAGACACAAGACTCCCCAAAATAGCTGGTATGGCGAATTCACAGAGGGAGCTTAGAAACCAGGAGGCCAGTATAAGATTTTAAGGATATACTGCAGCAATCACTAAAATCAGTTGATGCCAATCATTACTGGGAACAACTAGCGTTACAGCGGTGGCCAGATCTGATTGGTGACTATCCATGCCCTGAGTGTGGAAGGATCTGTAGGTCACGGTTGGGTCTCTTCAGTCACAGGAGGGCACACAATGGCAAGTAGCCCCAAGAAATTATAAGTTTGATCGCACCGATAGTTTTGTTTTTGAGTATTTTTGTAGATTCATTCTCTGTAACGGGATACAGCAATGAATGATGGAAATATTGAAAAAGTGGGCTTCGAATTGTGCATCTATTATATACATCTGTATATCTTGTGCGTATATATCCACAGGGGACTTGTGATATTCTATTGCGTCTAACTGTAGCAAGAATATATACTTTAAACCTTAAGAACTTCAACACGATGCAATGTAAAAGGGGAGAAAGGGAAAAGGAATACACTACCGAAAATTTCAAAGATAATAACATTAAATTACAGACACACAGATGGTTCAAAGGATAGGAGGAAAGCACCTAGTCCACACAAAAACAAGTGTTTTTCAAGCAGAAATACTTGCGTTGACTCAAAGGAAACGAGAAGGAGATCAAACTCACCAGAAAAGGAGCATAAACGCTACCTACTGGCCCAGAATCTTTTTGGTATACAGGTATATGCACCTATAAGAAAGAGTTTCTGTAGGAGCAAGAAACCAAAAGAGAAATATTCTGGAGAAATATTCCAGGAATGGTTTACTCCAAGAAATTCCTCAAGGATTTTGAAACTGTATGATCCAAGGGGTATTTGGATCTCAATAAGAATAACTTACGCCTCCTCACAGAACATTGTCGTCTTAGGTAGCGTGTGATTGGAATGGGCTTATGAGAAACTGAAGTTTGTAGATTCTGTGTGGAAGAGAAGAACTCTCCTATTCACCTGGTTACAGAATCGCCAGCATCCCCATTGCAAGCCTTTGCAAGGAATGTCTTCGAGGAGAAAATTATGGAAGGCATGAAGGCTTAGCCTCACAGATACTGGAGTTCATTGGAATTCTGTAGCTGGAAGGTTTGCTGTAGATGGCGCACAGCTCACATGGATGGCACAATAGACTTTAAAGACCCAAACTATAACTATAACTACATCACTTCCTCATTAGATTTCCTCAGAGTTGTAGCCACCTCATGAGAATGGGTCCAGCAATCTCAGTGCCGGTTCTGTGATAAGAATTCGTAGTCTCATCAGAAACTGGAGTGTGTAGATTCTGCATGGAAGAGAAGATTACTCCTATTCACCTGGTTACACAATGCATTGCCATTGCAAGCCTGTGCAAGAAATGTCTTGAAGAAGAAAATTAGAGAAGGCATGAGGCTTAGCCTCCTTTAAGTCATCACAGATAGTGGAATTCATTGGAACTCTGGAGCTGAAGGGCTTGCTGTAGATAGCGTACAGCTCACATTGAGGGCACAATGGACTTTAAATACCCAAACTATAACTATAACTACCTCGCTTCCTTACTAGATTTCCTCAGTGGTGTTGCCACCTCATGAGAATGGGTCCAGCAATGTCAGTGCAGGTTCTGTGATAAGAATTCGTAGTCTCATCAGAAACTGGAGTGTGTAGATTCTGTAAGGAAGAGAAGAACACTCCTATTCACCTGGTTACAGAATGCATTGCCATTGCAAGCCTGTGCAAGGAATGTCTTGAAGGAGAAAATTAGGGAAGGCATGAGGCCTAGCCTCCTTTAAGTCATCACAGATAGTGGAGTTCATTGGAACTCTGGAGCTGAAGAGCTTGCTGTAGATAGCGTACAGCTCACATTGAGGGCACAATGGACTTTGAAGACCCAAACTATAACTATAACTACCTTGTTTCCTTACTAGATTTACTCAGGGGTGTTGCCACCTCATGAGAATGGGTCTAGCAGTGTCAGTGCCGGTTCTGTGATTCTTCCACATAAGAATTCGTAGTCACAGAGATGATCTGATAAGGTTTTCGGATGGCTGCATGGCTAACGGCCGTTTTCAATAACCTATCTATCCATCAAAACTGTGGATAGATAGATACTAGGGATAGACAAATCTGTCATTCTGTGCTTGTTTACGTTTCAATATTCTATCTGCAGATAGCGATTCTTACTGGCCGCAGCGATCTATCCCTTCCTCTGAAATGAGGTCAGATTGACAATCAGAGATAGGAACTTTCATTATATATGCGCCTATCTGCGTTTCAAAGAAATTTGAAGTAAATCATCGATTGTAAAAATTATCTCCGGTAGTTCAGTTTTTTGATCTGTCGAGTTCGAGCAGTAAGGGGTAGAGATAAGCGTTGGAAATTGCTATCAGGGTGCATTTCAGTGCTTTTTTCTTAACAATTGAATTGTAATTAACTTTAAAAAATGGATTATTTGAGTAGCGACGATAGCGACATGGAATTATTAGAGATGATTATGATGAAGAAAGTGAATCGGAAGAGACCCAAAAAGTTTATAAAGCACGAGTTGATTACATGATTATTTTTAATGATTACGAGTTCACATGTAGAATTCAACTGAGCAAAGGTGCTGTGAGTGAATTATTGGATTTAATTAATCCATATTTGAGGGCGCAATGTGGGAAAATTGAAACCGAAGAGTTGAAGGATTCGGTCAATCTTCTCCAACTCTCCTCTTTCAATTTATTGTTGGTAGCATTAATAGCTCTGCTGGTAATAACCCCATCAGCTGCTACAAATTGTATCAAACGTATCGCCTCTTCTTTAGTCATTGGTTTTGATTTAGGCTGCAAAAATCATTGCCTTCAGAACTTGAAATTAATGAAAAATGAATATCGATAACAACGGCGCTTTTATTTGAAGGTACTCACGGTTGAGGAATTCATTTTCAAGTATTGCGTGTTTGAGAATCTCGATCAACAATTATTGTGATGTATTTATTGCCGTATGCACCTTTCATTGAACGACGTTTAAGCATAGAATCTCTATGGGAAAAAAAGACATTAAGGAATTGAGCTCGTTTAATGAAATGGTGCATACGGGTATGTAGTCATACACACACGATTAACCTTCTATACATAATATTCAAATATTTACACTTTCTAACACACTCCAATATCTCAACCGCTAGAAATGAATTAATGATGTGAGGTCTTATATTAGTGTTCTGTGGTCTGAGCTGAATAGATTCCTATCTATCCTTGCCTTGAGATAGATAACGTCAAACCATAATTGTGAAATGCAAACCATAGATAGATAACTACAAGGATAGATAGGCAGACAAACTGGAGATAGCGATCTATCCCTTATCTTGGATAGGTTATTGAAAACGGCCGTAAATCGACTGAATTGACATATCCATCCCATTTTTCGTCTACGCCAATGCCGCCAGACGATCCGATCCGTTTTTGCACCCATGCCCGAAGTGTCCATACCGTCCGAATAAGTCTCGAAAAGCGGAATCACGGCCGAAAAGGCCTCCGTCGCAAGCGGAATCTGAAATGAACGCAGAAAAACGTTCACGGCATGTGTCCGGCAATCCAGAGGGCGCATCGATGGTTTACCGGCCACGCTAGCGACGCGTACAAAAAGGAGTGATCGGTCCTCGGGCAAAAAACGGGGCCCGGATTTGTTCGACTGGCCAATTTGCACATTGCCATTCGGGGGAGTTGGTTGACTCCGTCTCCCGGTGTGACGGATGTAAATGAGGCCGTTTCGGATTCCCATCTTGGATTTTACGGGTTTCCGCTGACTAGGACGGGTTTTTCTTGGAAATATCGCGAAAATGAGTCGAACTCGCGGACGTTAGGTTATGGATCAATAGGTTATGGGCCCAGGAATCTAATCAGATGAGGTAGTTGATATCGGGATTATGCAAAGCCCACTAGAAACCAGCAAGGCCATGAGGTTTCTGTAAAATGCGATGTTGCCGGAATAATATCGGAGTGTCGGGTATGTAGTCGGTAATTTTAATTAGAAATTCGGCCAAAGGGTGCGTGTTTTTTACTATTTTGTTTTGTTTGGTTGTTTTATCAGTGTTTCAAGTACAAATAGGTGTAAAAATTACAAGGACCGTGATTGTTTAGTGCCTGTTACTGAAGAATTCAACTTGGAGGCTTACTTTCCATTTGGAAATCGGTTTAACAAAATGAATATTGAAGCTGTATTTCCAAAAATATCTTGAAATTGATTTCAAATCAGTCACCGTTTGACAACGATGTTATGAGACTTGGGTACATTTCTCCAAGACCTAAGCAGTTTCGTGTCCAAAAATCTGGTGGAAGGGTTTTTGCTTCAGTTTTTTGGGATTGCCATGGAGTAATCATGATTGATTTTTTGGATAAGGGTAGAACAATAACCGGAGATCACTATTCGGCATTACTGACCACTCTACGGTAAAAAATTAAAGAGAAAAGACGCGGAAAGCTATCCAAAGGTGTTTTGTTTTTGCAGGACAACGCCCCTTCACACAAATCTCATGTTGCCAAGCAAAAAATTCGTGATTTAGGGTTTGAATTACACCCCCCTTATTCACCAGATTTATCTCCATCCGACTGTCATCTCTTTCCTCAACTGAAAAAATTTTTAAAAGGTCGTAAATTTTCTTTCAACGAGAAGGTAACAAAAGCTGTGGAGGTCTGGTTTCCAGAGCAGGAAGAAACATTTTTTTTGAAAGGTCTAGAGACGTTGCAGGTTCGCTGTAATAAATGTATCCAATTAAGAGGAGAGTATGTTGAGTAATAAAATATTTTGACATTGAAATTTTGTTTGGTTCTATAGTAGGCTAAGAGTTTTTCAATATATCTTCTTATTCTTTTGAAACTGAATCACTCGCGATGAAACAGGATGAAAGTGATCGAAGTAAACGAAATCCTGTATTGTTTTCCTCCCTACAGTTCTCAATTTTAATGTGAATTGAAATCCACGAAAACTGTTAAACTAAAAACAAATTAGATGATTTTCATAAAAATGGATTTCGAAACCACGACGCGGGTTTCGCTATCACAAAAGCATCTTCAGGTGAGGGAGGGTAAAGTGAGTTTAACAACAACCTGGGACCATAACCTGTTGTCATTAACACATTGAAATGAATACACTATAAAACAGCGTTAAAAATTTATGAAATAAAGTTGGCCCTTCACTACTATCGATGAAATCCATTTGGGACAATCAAAGCGCCACCCCCAACCCCATTTACCCTCCCACCTACCCATCGCGACAAGATAACTTCATACGTGGACTTACATCAAACTACCCTCAGCTCTAGCAGTATATCAATAGATATACTGCAGCCTACAACAAGACCTCCATCCAGAAGGGGCGATAAGAAAGTCATAAGAGGGCCGAAACGGGGTAGAGACGACGGGGGGGCGCCTAATGTGTGTGCGTCGAGACAAAGGACGCCTTGCGATACGGGACGCCGAGAAAAGGGCCTCGGGCCGCCATCTTTCTCTGCGGTCCTCAAGGGAACGTTTGCGGAGTTATTTTATTACAAATAAGGAGAGGAAGAGTGCTCCTGAGGGATGGGACTGAGTGAGGTGTGTCTTTTCTAGTCGATGAGATACGACAAGAGCCGGCAGCTATGAGGGAGTCCTTATTTCGGACATGTTCACAGATTTGCGTGGGTGGAAGTATCTCGCTCACGTCGTCATAAATAGCTGAACATCGAGGAGAGATAAAGGTGCCTGAAGAACACTAACTCAGTAGAAATGGGGCGTGCTAATACGGTACTGTTTATGGTTCATGGGCTATTTATGATTTCTCTCTAAACTTGCTTGGTATACTGGGTGTCTCTCTAACTTGGAATGAACGACAGTGAATCAAAGACTGCAATTTTGCAATTGTGTTCAGCAAGTCGACTGTTATTTTGAATTGCGTTTCTTTTTTGATGTGACTATTCTTGAAGGGTATATTATCTTGATGTAATTCATATTATATAATATAATATATATAATAATTCAATTTTTCCTTGACTTCAGGTGTTCGACAAGAACAGGATATCTTCGTCAGACTCATAGATTCTGTCACAAAACAGGTAAGTTTTCCCACTTTTTAATATCATTCAGTTAACCATTGAAAAAGGCAAGAAATGGCATCGAATTCAAAGTTGAAAAGAACAAATCGTCCCAATCCACGACGGAGTAAGTCATCCTGTTAGCGCATCTAACCTAATTAGAATCACCGAAAAGCCCAGGGCTATAGTTTTGGCGGTGTTATCGCCCGCCCCCTACTGCCGCCGCCGCTGCATCCACGGTGTAATTTTAACGAGATGGCGAATAAACACCCAGTTTGGAAAGTTCCGTAATTCGGAAAACCTCGTCTGGATGTCTCCCCAGTTTTGTCGGGACGTGGGCGTGGCAGCTACTAATGCCTCTGTGAACTGAACAGATTATTTCAATTTGTATGGGTCTGGCGTTCGTCCTTTGATGTGGTTTTTTAAAACGTTGAATCATTCGAAACAGCGTTGGGAGATGAAGAATTTTGACGTTTATCGAGATTTTACGACGTTTTCGAAGCCACAGAGTAAATAGCAAATATGGCAGACCCTGGTAGATGTCATAATATAGTTGTGCAACTGGTTGCCAAATTTGACGCCACTGGTTCAGTAGGAAACAAAAAGAGGGCGCATGAAAGAGACGAAGCGAGGGACTTGGATGTTATAGGTCATGTAGCAATGGATCGTTTTTTTTTATCTCTTGTTCTATGAGTGGGAAATAAAAACATTTCGTTATTCTGAATAAGAATGCATTTTTTTTTGGATCTCATATCATACTAAAAAATTTGCTTCTCAAAAATATATACAGGGCGAGTCTATGACCCGTACAAATATTTCAACAGTGGATTATTGAGGTCGAAAGAAACACTCTTTTGCTATTCCATTTTTCCGATTCGGCTGATGATAAAAATATATAGCCATTTAAAGTTTTCATCATAAGCTATGCCACCCCTGGAAAAACAAAGTTACTTTCAGAATAACTAGCGAAAACTGTGACACTACCCATGTGTGGATCTTTTAAACAGAGTTGTATTCAGCCAAAGTACCTAATGTTTCAAATTTGACACATACTTTCTAATTTTTGAATATCAAATTACTCAAAAACGTCGCATTATACGAGAAAATATGGGGAATACTTTTATTTCACCAAACGTTCAAATATTCATTAGAAAGCGTCCAACTCAGTTTCAAGAGTTGGGTTCTTTGAATGTATGGTATTTTTATGACACGTAATGGTCATAATGAGAAAACTGGAAAGCGTGGGTGATATCTTATGTTCGAAAAAGATTCATCAAATAAATGACTAACTATATTCCGAAATTCATTCCATTCAATAAAACCGTTCGTGAGATAGAACTAAAAATAACACTATTCTATACTTTTTGAACATCCTGTATCTTTTTAACCGAGCCGATTCGGAAAAAATGGTGAAAGAAAAAGTGTTTTCTTTGGCTTCAAGAAGCTACGGTTGAAATATCGGTTCGTGTCGAAGACTCACCCTGTATATTTTTGAACAGCTAGTTTTTTGTACGATATGAGATCAAAAAAGCATGCATTGGGATCTAAAATAACGTTGTACCAAATATTAAAAAAAAAATTAATATAGTTTCGTATTTCTAGTGGACTTTTAACGAAAATCGAGGACTCCTTTAAGCGTTTTTACCTCTATCTAGTCTAGAATTTAGAAGTATCAGAAACAACCAAAATCAAGCAATATAGGATACCCTGTACATGAAATATCCATTCTCCGCAACTTTGTGGGAGACCCTGTATATTAATATCACAAAAGAAGCACTTTGATAAACTTTGAATTCACTGAATTCAAGGAGAGAAATAAGTAAGAACACAAAACAAAAACTTTTTCCTCCTCCCAGACCAATGATCTAGATCTCCTACAACGAATAGCAATCATCTCCTTCATTAATTCAAACTACCATCTAGATTGCGTAATCCCAATCCCGGTAGAAGTGAATAATCTATCCAGCGCGTAGATTGCAATCTACTATACGTAATGAGCAAACAGTTCCGATTTCGGCCACGTGGCGATCACGTGTCCGGGCAATGGACTCAGGGCAAAAAAGAGCCCCCATTTCGCCTTATCGAAAAGTCCTTTGGCTGATCGGTAAACACGTATGACTCCTGTCGGGATTACGCCTCGGCAAATCCTGAAATATTATCGTTTTGCGAATGGAAATAAGTGGTTAAGAATGGGGATGAAAAGAAGTCATCACAGTGGTAGAGGGTGGGAGTTGACGTTGGGCGATGGGGATTGAAACTTTGATTATCAGGAATCTGTGAGAAGTAAGTAATGCCTCATATGGTGGCAACTGATTTTCGTGGTCTCAGAGAGGTTAGACATTAGTCTATAATATTCAGTTCATATCACTGTAATGATGATGTTTTTTACAACATAATTTCAATCCTAAATACCCCGCAATAAAATTAGAAGTTTTCATCGCTTATTTTTTTATTGTATGTATTCGTTTCTTTGAATTTAACCTGAAGCGCCTCAGAGCAAAAGCCTGTACAAAGTTCATCACTGAACTTCAATATGCAGACGACTTGGCACTTATCGCTAACAGCTCTGAGGATCTACAGATTAAGTTGAGTCTTCCTGTAGATTTATTCTCGGTAACGGGATACAGCAATAAATGAATCTATTTTCGAGTTGCAGAGACAGAGACGGTATTTTTCAAGTATTCAATGAACCTAAATGAATACTGGTTTATGCATTCATGCTCTTTGGTTGGTTTTTGCCTACTAGTGTTTATTTTTTTATTTTTTCTCGCGATTTAATTCTTGAAAACGATCAACGTATCGAAGCTGTATTCAAGGCTTAATTTCCCATCGAAAATCACCCTTCCCA
Source organism: Coccinella septempunctata (assembly GCF_907165205.1). Classification (NCBI taxonomy): domain Eukaryota; kingdom Metazoa; phylum Arthropoda; class Insecta; order Coleoptera; family Coccinellidae; genus Coccinella; species Coccinella septempunctata. The sequence continues at coordinate 30,492,418 of NC_058196.1, forward strand.
ATTCAATAATTCCCGCAGAAACAACCTTTGTTCCGTCTCCACCCGAAACCGTTATAAATAAACCTACTGCAAGGCCCTAAAAGCCATCCCACCGACAAAATAAATAATAACGAAATACGGCCCGTTATAGACGGGCTGCAAAGGAATTACCCTCCTTAGTAAAGTGCGAAATTAATCCTTCCCCACCTGACTCCAACCCCAACCCCCCCATCCCTCCACTTCTCCCGTTCCTCCCTCTCGATCCCTGTCCCGAATTAGTTAGGTTGCGATAAATCTGCGATAATTGGGTATGGGGCCACTGCATTAAACCATAAAACTCGAATTTCCCAAGGAAAATTATTATTTCAGCCGCAGAGGCACCGTGAAGGAGGGGTGGGGGGAGGAAGTCTTGGCCTGCCTTTATATTTCACAGTAATCACTGTCTTACTCCTGATTTCAGGCTTCTTGATCCCGAAAAGATTTCGTCAACGATGTCCTAGCCAAACAACTTAGTACTCCAAAACAGATCGCTTTGAAAACACAATAGGGAATACTCCTTCTGACGAAAATGATGTATTTTTTATGAAATATCTTTGAAACGTCACATTTTGAAATAACCATTCGCGTTCCCAAAAAAAAAATCATTTTAAGCACTTAAAAATGAAAAATAAAAATGGGTATTTAAAGTTTAAAGCGTTTTGTGAGAATTGTACAAGCTGGCAACATCGACTGAAATATGCCTTGATAATAAAGGACAACAAATGCATTATCTTGATGAGATAGACAAAGATGGCTGTCTATGAAGTCTGCGACGAACGAGGAAGGTCGTAAAATTTTATGGGATTTTTATGGCCGGTTGCAGTTGAAGCTCGTCAGTAAGTACGTGCCTGTAGATCAACAGCTGTTATTTTATAAACAAGCTGATCGGACATTGTTCTTTTCATTGCCTTTTATGCGCTGTTGTCAAATCTCAAACTCCGCACAAAGCGATTTAACTTTTAAAACCCCATATTTGAAGGATGATTTTGAATAGTTTCCGCGGTGAATTTGAGAAAATCATGAATTAAACTCCTACTTATTCAGTTTAAACTTGTATATGCATTGATAACCCAAATTGAGGAGAATTCTCCATTAGAAATGGTACTTCGATGTCTTCGTGGACTTTTTGTGGCATAAACTTCGACCCTGAATACCCTACGCAAGGAAGTCCACTGCACAAGCTCTCAATCCCTGAAAAATGCAATCAAAAACGGAGATAGAAGATGAACCCCAAATTTTATCCGCATAAAGAAAGATATGCAAAATAAAATTCAATTATGGCACGTCGATCGCCAAAAAAAATACCAAGGAAAGACTGATTTCCGGAAAAACCCCCGTTTTAGGTAGAAGGCGACGTCCCGTAGTCACTTAAGTGGCTGAAAAACACGATCCAGGCGTTAATTCTATTTACCCTCTTTTGGAAAGCCGTTGAACTTATTAAGGTGAGAGCCTCATTCAACGCTGTTTTTTCCGACTAAAGTGGGGATGAACGAATTGATCGAAAGAGGCAAGGTTCAGGATTGATTTTTCTGTGACGCTGTACTGGTTTGAGGTGTATTTTAACTGTACAGTTAGTTCTTTGCTATCTAACGCTTCAGGAACAATGGGGAATTCTCCTCAATTTGGGTTATCACTGCATATGCAAGTTTAAACTGAATAATTATGAGTTTCATTCATGATTTTTTCAAATTCACCGCGAAAACTATTCAAAATCATCCTTCAAATATGGGGTTTTAAAATTCAAATCGTTTTGTGCGGAGTTTACGATTTGGCAACAGCGCATACAAGACAATGAAAAGAACAATGTCCCATCAGCTTGTTTATAAGATAACAGCTGTTGATCTACAGGCGCGTACTTACTGACGAGCTTCAACTGCAACCGGCCATAAAAATCCCATAAAATTTTACGACCTTCCTCGTTCGTCGCAGACTTCATAGACAGCCATCTTTGTCTATCTCATCAAGATAATGCATTTGTTGTCGTTTATTATCAAGGCATATTTCAGTCGATGTTGCCAGCTTGTGCAAATCTCACAAAACGCTTTAAACTTTAAATACCCATTTTTATTTTTCATTTTTAAGTGCTTAAAATAATTCTTTTTGGGGAACGGTTGAAATGGTTATTTCAAATTGTGACATTTCAAAGATATCCCATAAAAAATAGATAATTTTCGTTAAAAGGAGTATTCCCTATTCAACCTTCCCGGTTCATCCCCCAAGCAAACGAATTAACCGGGCTTACCTACCGCAAAAACGATGTCGATAAACACAGACCTGTGTTCCTTCCTTTTTCCTCCTTCTAGAATGAAATTTCCGAAACGAAAGACTACAAAGACACTCCAGTGCGTTTTACATTCACCCCGCGGCTCGCGCGTTCCTACAAACAATCTCACTACGCGGAAAAAGTGCCACGTTCCCATCAGGCGAGCAGAGATGAAGCGGCGGCAAATAAGAAACCCAGAATGGCCTTTACACTGAACGAATTTAATTTCAGTCAGTCAGTTTTGGGACGGTTTGAGGTTGAATTTAATTTAGGGGGGGCCCAAATGTGGAGGCGCGAGTGGAATGGGAAAATTTCCGGGCTATGATTTCGTGTTCGGATTTGGTCGGGTGGCAATCTTGGACTGCAGATCTGTACAGGGTATCCCAAATAACTTGACTTTGGTTTCTGGTACTTCCAGACTAGATGGCTGAAAACTTTGGGAGGTGTCTTGGGCTAGGTTTTCGTGAAAAGTCCATTAGTGGAAAGCGTTTCACGATATCTTCCTTTGTCTTGAAGATATAACCTAATTTTGATATTTTGTCGATTTCGAAAATGTGTCACAACTCCTTTATTTTAAAAAATATCTGAAAGCGATTAAAGCACTTTTTCACTGGGAATACAGTACACTATATTAACATTTTTAATCTCTTGTACAGGGTGGGCAAAATTCGTTGTCTACTGAGAGGATTCCGAGAACTATAGCAGCTAGAAGAGAATGGATGAAACATTTCCGACCTCTTTTTCAGCGTAACAAAGAATGGTGTAAACCGCAGCCTCCTACGATACTTAGTTTTTGAGTTTGACAATTTCCTCTTGAAGATCTCATTATTTTTTGTCTTTGAAGTTACAAATCTGAAAGTTGAACCTTCTTCAGACACTTTTTTACGTAGAATCCACTGATGAGTTCAAAATATTTTTTTCATTTCGAATCATTAGTTGAACTTTAATTTTTTTAAATGCAAACTTTTATTGAATTCGGTATTTTTGAATTGGAAAAAATCTTTTTTCGGTAGATTCTACTTATGACAGTGCCTAAGAAGGTTTAAAGTTCAGATCTGTAACTTCAAAGACAAAAAAGTTATGAGAACTTTTCGGAATCTTCAAAATCCCAATTTTTGTTTATAACTCGAAATCTAAAAACGATAGGCCGATTCTGTTTTCAGATTTGGATTAGTCATGAAAAAAGAGCTAGTAAATGTGTTATCCGTTTTCCTCCAGCTGCTATAGTTCTCGAGATCCTCTCAGTAGACAACGAATTTTGCCCACCCTGTACATTCCAGCGATACTATGGGTGGGAAAAACAGTTCCGTTATTATGATGAAGAATGCATTCTTTTTTGATCTTATATAACACAAAAAAAATTAGCTTCTCAAAAATATACAGGGTGAGTCTTTGACTCGAACAAATATTTAACGGTGGATTTTTGAGGTCAAAAGTAACACTTTTTCCTATACCATTTTTTTGGATTCGGCCCTGATAAAAATATATAGTCATATGGAGTTTTCATTATGTGCTGTGCCACCCTTGGAAAAAAAGTTGCCTTCAGAATAACGTGCTAGATTTGTAACACTACACATCTCTGTATCTTTTGAACAGAGCTGCATTCAGCCAAAGTACCCGATTTTTCAAATTTCAAAAATACATTCTAATTATTGAAAATCAAATTACTCAAAAACGACGCATTATACGAGAAAATCTGAAGAATACTTTTATTTTACAAAACGATCAAATATATAGAGTCCAACTTAGTTTCAAGTGTTGGGTTCTTTGAATTTTTGGTATTTTTGTGATACGTAATGGTCATAATGAGAAAACTGGAAGACGTGGGTGATATCTTGTGTTCGAAAAAGATTCATCAAATGAATGAAAAACTATATTCCGAAACTCATTTCATTCGATGAAACCGTTTGTGAGTTATAACTAAAAATATCATTTTCTTATAGTTTTTCAACACCCTGTATCTTTTTAACCGAGTCGATTCGGAAAAAAAGGTATAGGAAAAACGTGTTTCTTTTTACCTCAACAATCTACTGTTAAAATAATTGTACGAGTCGAAGAATCATCCTTTATTTGGCACATTTTCGAAATCGGCAAAATATCAGAATCTTCAAGACAATATGGTCCTATAATCCCACAATCTTTATTTTGTGACCTCTAGTTACGAGACTTTTCCATTAGTCTCATTCTCAAGTCTTCCAAAGCTACAAAAGTTTTCAACATGAGGTAAAAGGGTCATAAACTATAAAAAGGACAAAACTCTCGAAACTTGCCGTCACAAAATAAAGATTGTAGGATTATAGGACCTTTTTCTCTCCCTTTATGATGAGTCACCCACATTTGGCAATCTTCCAGTTCAAATGCAGATATCGTGCAGCGGTTTCCAGTAGTAGACTTTTCACGAAAATCGAGCCCAGCACTATTTTCAAATTTTTTCCCTATCTAGAATAGAAGTATGAGAAACAGCCTAAATCGAAGAATTTGGGATACCTTGTATAAACAATTTCAGATTTGACGTCATATGAGCCTCATAAACGACAAAAACCAGATTCCATGTGGAATATTTTCATATTTTCATCAGTGTGGACGTAGCAGACCGTAAAATTCTTCATATCAAAGAATATATTCCAACACCACCCATAAATCCCTTTGCAACAAGGACCGCCCGGTATAGCAACCGTCAGAACCCCGCACGTAGCGCATCGAACAATTATTTAATCTAACGCAATTAAATCCGGAATAATAGAAGGACGCCTCTCGGCCGCAAAATCTTATCATTGAATTACGAGCCGGTTCTAATGAAACTAATTACACATGCATTCGTTTCCGACGCCTCTCCGACGCTCCTGCGACGTCGACGGCGCTTAGCCCCGTTTTCATTAGGGGCTTATCTGGGCGTCCCGCTCTTCGCGTATCTATGCATGAAAATTTTTATGAATATTAAAATTCGAGACGGCGTAGATAAACTCAGCCGAATGGCGTATTAAGGGCATTAGTGTGCTGTTACGTATTTACGTGCTTTGTTTATGGCTTAATTGGGGAGCAGAGGCTATAGATTTCACGTTTTTTAGTTTGTAGACGTTATTTTTTCAGTTTGTCATCCACGAACTTCGTTTAAATGCTGAAAATTGAATGGAATCGTTTGGGTTTCGCCAGAGGAACAGATTTAACCGCATATAAATCAACATTCACGTAAAGTTGCCAGCATTTTCTGCTGAACCTTCTCATCAGAAATCATTTTTCTGGGAGATACGAGGATATATTGAGAAATTCTTAGCCTACAATAGAACCAAACAAAATTTCAATGTCAAAATATTTTATTACTCATATTCTCCTCTTAATTGGATACATTCATTACAGCAACTCTGCAACGTCTCTAGATCTTTCAAAACAAAAATGTTTCTTCTTGCTCTGCAAACCAGACCTCCACAGCTTTTATTACCTCCTCGTTGGAAGAAAATTTAAGACCTTTTAAACTTTTTTTCAGTTGAGGAAAGAGATGATAGTCTGATGGAGCCAAATCTGGTGAATAAGGGGGGTGTTCTAGTAATTCGAACCCTAAATCACGAATTTTTTGCAAGGCAACATGAGATTTGTGTGCAGGGGCGTTGTCCTGCAAGAACAAAACACCTTTGGATAGCTTTCCGCGTCTTTTCTCTTTAATTTTTTTCCGTAGAGTGGTCAGTAATATCGAATAGTAATCTCCGGTTATTGTTCTACCCTCATCCAAAAAATCAATCATGATTACTCCATGACAATCCCAAAAAACTGAAGCAAGAACTTATCCAGCAGATTTTTGGACACGAAACTTTTTAGGTCTTGGAGAACCAGAGTGTCGCCATTACATCGATTGTTGCTTTGTTTCTGGATCGTAGAAATGTACCCAAGGCTCATATATAGTAACAATTCGGCTTAAGAAGTGTACATCGTTTTCAAATCGAGCACAGATCGAACGCGATGCTTCTACCCTTGCACGCTTTTGGTCAACATTCAAACATTTGGGGATCCATTTCGTAGCAATTTTCTCATGTCCAAATTGACGTGAACTATATGATGAACGCGTTCGTATGAAATATTCAGTGCTTCAGATATCCGTCTTAGCCCATTTCGACGGTCTGATAAAATCATGTCATGAACTGCATCGGTATTTTCGGGGACTGACACAGAAACTGGCCTTCCCGATCGGTCATCATCTTCAATGGAAAATTTACCTCTTTTGAAGCTTGCAGTCCAATTTTCCACGGTCGCATACGAAGGACATTGATCACCAAGGGTATTAAGCATATCTTCGTAAAACTGCTTACTTCTTAACCCTTTTAAATACAGGTACCTACTTGATGATGGCTCGATACTCCAATGTTTCGATTTTCACAATTTCGCTGGAAATCCTCTTTCTCTTAATTTATTGCGTAACTCTGGTTTCGTTTTTTGACCTCAAACTTCACACTGGCTCTTCTAATGAGTTATTGTTCGTTGCTATGGTAAAGCAATATATTTGTTATGCATTTAACTGGTCTAGGCTAACTAGATACCAATACGTCCTAGTACACGTATGAAAGTTGACTCGAAAAATCCCGAAAAAGATGGGGTCAGTAAAAAATTCGTCAAGACCGAACGGTTGCTCCAAAATTGATGAAATTTTCAAATTTATGACTAGAAGAGTTGCTCTTTCAGAATATGTACCACATTTGGATCTACGATGATTTTTCTGGGAAATATGCGTATCGAAATTTGCACTCATAGGCACGTTCTTCGATTCTCACAATCATAGGATCAATCCCATTTCCGATGCTAGATTAACCCCATCCCCTTTCGAAATTCCCAAAATCAGCTCGACGACGCAGAAACGTCAGTCTTCGTCTCCCAAAACACCCCATTTTTACATGGCAGTCACGGACCGGGGTTTTATTAAGGACGGGACTCTATTCGTGTCTTCAGACTTAACGTAATCAGCTAATGAGAACGGTGGAGATCTCAATTCCATCGCCCGAACGTCAGACGTATCGTTTGTACCCTCGCGAATACTGATGAGCATGCAATCTGCATTTCTAGACTTCGAACCGTGCCGAGGAATGAAGAAAGGGTACTCAGGGCGATTAGATGGGGATAGAAGTTGGGGAGTTATCGCAGTAATACACTCGCCAATTGTGGGTTGGATCGTGCAGAAGACAGGTTGTTAACAAGGCCAGCTCAGGGCATTAAACCGATCTTAGGGTCTTGGTAACACCTTTGAAACACAGATGGAGCTCGCATCGCTTTACCAACTCTATAATCTTTGATGTCACACTTCATTCTGGGTTCATTTCACTCATCTTTCGATTGCCATCAGTGCAATCCCTGCAAACGCCCTGTGTATCTAATCATGAGCACCGGCCAGCACTCCGTTATGTATGAATTATCGTGCGATTAAAACCAGTAACAAAATTTGTCATCACGATGACGCGATCCCATTCAAACTGGATCCAATTGGCTCTGCTGGCAGCTAGTTGACATAATCTGGTGATAACTGATGTAATATTCAGAAGCCTTCACAAGCTCGGATCTCTATCAGCTGTGCGGATATTTTCGAAAGCTCATATGTATGTAAATAGTAATATACACATAAATAAAGCATGAAATGTACATACGTCCCTGTTCGTTTGTCTGTTGGTCTTTACAGTACTCCCAAATCAGATGCCAGATATTTGTGGGGACTTCATTATGGTAGAAGAAACCATGTAGGATGGAAAATTTCGTTTTTCCAAAAAGGGCTCTTGAGTAAACGGGCCCTAAATGGTCCATCCACCATACTCCGACCATGTCGGTTTTTCTGCTACTTTGAAAACGATCAAATTCCCATGGGAATGTTTTAAGAGGTCTATTGGGTATCTATCTCAAACTCCCGTGAGAAGAAGTAGCATCAGATAGTCCTTGTGGGTACGTAGATTCATCCACCTCTGTGGGGTGATAATGCCTGCCTCAACTTCAACCCCTTGAGATTTTATCCGACAAGGATTGTCGGAGGAATCTCTTCGGGGCTTTTGATCAAGAGCACACTCTTAATTCTGAAGCTCCCAATGGGGCTGTGATGTTTGGTAGGAACTCGTCTATTTTTTCACAAAGTGGAAAATGTGTTCCTCGTGATTTATCCAAACATATGCAAGTTTAGTAGTGAAGTATATTGGCGTTTTTGATGGCGATGCATTCAGAGAAATATTTGTGTGAAGGAGAACTACAATTATGTAGTTCAAACCACATATTGATGTGGTTTGATAAATACAACCCCTATGCACATCGGTGGTCCCTCTTCCAATAGCATGTTTCAGAGGGGGATTTAGTGGAGATTCTCGATATTAATAAGGCAGATCACTTGGGTATTCCCACAACCATAGCCTCTGCCTATGTGGATTATACGGGGTGGCATCCTATCCTACTGGTTCAATAAATAAACAAGATCATATACCTACGTATTTTAGGCATAAATAACACCTTAAAGTATTAAAACTTTATTGAAATACATCCGCAGTAATCTTGGTGTTCAAGTTAGAGAATATTTAAACAAATATGACATTGCAGCTATCTAAGTTGTGTAGTGAATAAGGAGACTCATCTCATTTTATGGTTACAAAAGAAGTTTATATGAGCTTTTAATAATCCTATTATATTCAAGTCGTGGAAGTGGCATCAGTTGGCCTACTAGAAGATGCATCGACAGAAGAAGCAGAAGTTTAAGGACCTGCTCCAGCATCACTTGGGGGAGTAGCAGTTGCTGATGTAGTTGTCTCTGAAGAAGTTGTTGTAGGTGTCGTAGAAGAAGTGGTTGTAGGTGTCGTGGTAGAAGAAGTGGTGGTAGGTGTTGTAGTAGACGAAGTGGTTGTAGGTGTCGTGGTAGAAGAAGTGGTTGTGGGTGTCGTGGTAGACGAAGTGGTTGCAGGTGTCGTAGTAGTCGGCGACGTTGTCGGTTGTGTTGTCTCTTCTTCTACATCATAGCAAAAGAGATCACACATTGCTTCGGTGAACCAATCCAAGCAGTCCTCATCAGAGCAATAGTAATTACAGTCCTCATCTGTCTGAAAAAAGCAGAACATACTATATCAAGGGTGAATTCAATCTGAATCCATTGCATTCTTTCGATACATGTACTTTTGACATCTGCCAAATATACAGGGTGTCGAATTTAAGTTAAAATACTTGTATTTGATATGTTTTCTTGGGAGATCTAATAGGGAACTAATGAACTATGTTATGTATCATTTTTTTCTGTATCCATTATATGCCTGAAACGATATTTGGGATATATCCATGTTTTATCTAATTTATGTCCACTTAGGATATTCGAGTAAATGCAAAGACAGAAACAGAGACTGGTAAAGACTTGTTTTGATTTCCCTTGGAGAACAGTTATGAAATAAATCATAATTATGATGTTTTAGGTACTTTCTACTTCAATTACTTTATGCACTAATTTTTTTCTATCAATTTTGTAACCTGAAATTCATGCAAGCATAGATCTATTCCTTGAGATATTTCATCGAAATAATCTGAACTATTTTTTAGAATTTTCTTCTCAACAATGATTGATAGAAGCAAACACTCAGTTCAATATTATAGGAATCATTCATATTGATATCTTTGATTTGTCATGTTTTCGTGGCAGCGTTTTCAAATACAGATCTTTTTTCAAATCACATAAAGGTATCAGCAATGTAGCTTATATGGAACAAATTATTTGCATGATCCATATTTGAACTATTGACGTTTTCATCAGATTGTTTTAGGCGAACCAGGGCTGCTATGTATCTTTTATATATTTTCACTCTTAATGCTCTATTTATGTGTCGAAAAAAAATATTGCTGGGCTGTTATATGATCACCTGGGATTCTATCTGTGTGTATTTCAACAAACAAAGTCAATTTTCAACTACTTACCCACAAAAATGCTGACGTCATCGACGAAAGCGTCAACAGGAAAAAAATTGAGGCAGAAAATTTTTGCATTTTGTCTATTTCGCTTGTGCGACAAGTAAACGACTTCATATGAACTTCTCCTGACAAAATATATATAACTCGAACGTCAGTCTGATCGTGAGCATGTATAATGAACCAATTCCCCCATTCATGCACAAACAAATGATTTTCGTAATGAACGATTGGTTAGTTTTTGTTTTGTTTCGCACTCAGAATGAAATTCTTCGAATTCAGAATGAAAAATCGAGTTGTTTCGAATAGATTCACGGTAAAATAGGACCTTGATCTCGATTCGTTAGTAACTTTGAATCCTGACATGCGTTTAATGTTTTGTGGCGAGGTCTAATTGAGATATTCACGATACAATGAGTGATACTAAGAAGATAGAGCAGAAAATGATGGAATTTACGATAAATCAACAGGTTATGTCCCCAGTACTCTTTCAATCAACTTCCTGCGCACGTAGAAGGAGGAAAATCAATCTGTTGGTACGAAAATCCGTCTAATTTTTGCCGATTCACCCCCGGTCCCCTTTTCGACGACCGTCGAAAGCCAGGGATGCACCGGCCGACCATCTATTTGCAAGGGATTTGGGCTACCCGCACCGGAGTCACTAGTCCCTGGATTAGGTGGGCTTAGGTTTAGAACAGTTGATAGATTTTTGTTTAATTGAATATATAACGGGAGGGCCCAAAAGTTGTTTTGTTGGGGGGCTCAGCTGCGGGATTAGGTAGATACCGTGCAACATGTGTTCTTATGTAAAGACGCCATTAATTCTTCGTCCGCGCGCTGCCCCTAACTGGATGGGTTATGCCTGGGATTCTATGGTTTTTGGGGGACTTTGAGGGTCCGCCGAATTGGCCATTTGGATGTTAACGATGCCGAAGGAGATTTGGCGATGATAGGTAGGCGAATTTCTGGATGGCTCTTGGACCAGCAGTATTATCTTCAAACGCTCAATCAGAGGAAGCTGCGGACAGCTGAGATCGAAATCCTAGCTTGAAATGGGGAATGGAATACTCCTTCAGAAGAAAATGATGTATTTTTTATGAAATATCGTTGAAGCATTACATTTTGAAATAACCATTTCAACCGTTTCCCAAAAAAAATATTTCAAACGCTTAAAAATGGAAAATAAAAATGGGTATTTAAAGTTTGAAGCGTTTTGTGAGAATTGCACAAGCTAGCAACATCGACTGAAATATGCCTTGATAATAAAGGACAACAAATACATTATCTTGATGAGATAGACAAAGATGGCTGTCTATGAAGTCTGCGACGAACGAGGAAGGTCGTAAAATTTTATGGGATTTTTATGGCCGGTTGCAGTTGAAGCTCGCCAGTAAGTACGCGCCTGTAGATCAACAGCTGTTATTTTATAAACAAGCTGATGGGACATTGTTCTTTTCCTTGTCTTGTATGCGCTGTTGCCAAATCTTAAACTCCGCACAAAGCGATTTAAATTTCAAAACCCCATATTTGAAGGATGATCTTGAATAGATTCCCCGATGAATTTGATAAAATCATGAATGAAACTCATAATTATCCAGTTTGAACTTGCATATGCAGTGATAACCCAAATTGAGGAGAATTCCCCATTGCATCCTTGAATAGGATGATAACATAACGAGAGTTCAAGAAATTGGTCGTCAAGTGATCCCTGTAGTGCCATTGGATCATCTTTTTATTCAACAGTTTCATGAAGATCAATCATGATTGACAGTTTGTCTGAAATAATAATAAGAAATATCGTATTTCCTAAAAATGTGAATTGCTTTATTTTTTATGCTTGTGAATTTCATTGTACTGACATCGTTTTTTGTTACAGGCTATAATTTACGAGGGACAAGATAAAAATCCAGAAATGTGTCGAGTCCTCTTGACCCATGAGATAATGTGCAGGTAGGTTGATATTCACTCTACTTCTTCTCACTGATCGATCATTTTTACAACAATTTCGATTCACTGCAAGATATGCGGGAATATCTCAATTTGTTGGTCCCATTTCAAAATAATTGTTGAAATATTCAACGCTACACTGTACTGGCGAGGGACAATGATCCCGAAACCGGTCTAGAGTTGCGCTCAGAAGTTTCTACTTCTCTGGGATTTTCTACGCCCGTTTATGACTAGCTGGCATTAGTGGAACCAAAGTTCTTTGGATTTGTTGCTTTCAGTTTCAAATTTATGTTGTCAGCACCGTTTATCTTTGAATAATTAGGTTTAAAGGGTTGACAATCAAACACTATCGTCCATCAACATATTTCAACAATCCCTGAATCATGTTTCCATTAGAAAATGAGAAGAAAACAGGAAATAATGTCGGTTACTTCTACAGAAGACCCATTCTATCATGAAACTTTCAGAAATTTTGGTTAAAAGTATTATTTTTGTTGAGGAGAAAATACTTATAAACTGAAAACTCTCCACCTTCAGAGTTGTCTCTATCGTTTCAATCCTTTATTCACGAACTTCCTACTAGGATAATATGGCCTAGACCGGAATTTCCTAGAGCGACATGAAGCAAACTTTTTATAGGCCTTCAGGATCGTCCGAGATCGCGTGAGGTGAAATAGGAAAGGGAAACTTTTAGCAAAGGGAAATGATGAGGGGTTGAGATTGGCGAATGAGAAAGCGATGCTCACTATGTTAAGACAAGGGGAAAGAGGAAAGATGGCGTCCCCTAGGGACCTCTAAGACCGTTTTCTACCCAGGTCCGGGTGTGTTGACGTCATCGCGGTCGTTTTCATTTGTCACGGAGGAATTTCTCGCAAGGTTTCGTTTTGGTTCTTCGATTTTGGGTATAATTGATGGGAAGCGCAGAGAATTGCGATGTGGGAAACCTTTTTGAGTTTTCCTCCTAGTTGATTATTCCTAGTTACTGAACTGGAACTCGCCTAGTCCAGATTTTGTCCGTATGACTCTGATGGCCAATGTTGGTGTGGCGAGGACGGGGTGAACGGTTCAATGATGAAGAAAAACAGAATTCGAAATACCTAGATCAAAAAAGATAAACTGAATTGATTCCAAAGGAGGAACTAGCACTAGATTCTACAAAATTAACTGAAATTCTGATTATTCTAGTAGTTATGAAGGTTTTTCCTAGGAAGAGGCGAAGTTTGAAGCCCCTGAATGTTGGTTTACCATATGCAACTTCATATCGAGAATAATTCGTTGCTTTTTGGCATAACATCATCAACTGACATTTTTATTCTTTTTCAGTCGATGCTGTGACAAGAAAAGTTGTGGAAATAGAAATGAAACACCGTCAGACCCTGTGATAATAGACAGGTGAGTTGATTTTATACCCATTCTGGTATTAAACTGATTGAAACTCGTGTACAACTTGACAAATTGATGCTGAACCTCTCTCTGATGATTCTGGATTGTTATACGTTCCCATTTGGTTCATATAGACCTGCTCCAGACAATCTACCTGAAGGGTAAAGTTATTCACCGATGGTTTTAGACCATATCTACGACTAGAGAACCTTGATGGTCAGGTTTATGAATATCATTGTTACAAAATGCAGATATCTGACAAACTCAATGTCTAATTGCTTTTGTCGCCACACACTTTCCACTCAAACTCCAAAAGGAAGTAGATTCTTGAAGAAAAATCGAAAAATAATAAGTAAAAACCACAAAACGCCAATGAAAAATGAAAGGAATAGCAAACATCGACACACGTTCCAGCAATTCCATAAAGCTCTCCCCGTAGCGCGTAGATGAATCGAAAAAGCTGCGTATATAGATAGCTGTATCATGTACCTTTCGAACTTTACACGATATACGTAACAGCGCCGTCCCCTCCTGCTGCTGGGGGCGGCGTAGACTTCACCCCTTCCCTGGGGAGCGGGAAATAGACAAGGGGAAGGAAGACATCTTGTAGAAAGAACGCCGCAGTAAACGCTCGCGATGGACCGGGGTCCCTTCTTACAAATGGACGATTTCCGGTGAATGGAGATGGGGGTGGCGGTTGGGATGAGCGAAATTTTCAATTTCACGCTTAGAATGAGGAAGGTGAATGTGGATGCTCGATCTTTGATTGAGGTTTCAATGAGATCTGAGGAGATTCTTCGGTGAAAATGTGTCTACTATAACTATCAGTTGATTTCTTCATTGTGATTGTCGAACCTTCAGTTTTTCCTCCTTTAATGGTTTCAGCGTGCTCAGAATTTTCCCCACTGTTCAGTTTTTTCAACAGTTTCACACACACTAAAAAATGAAGCGAGTTTTGGCAAAATATTCTTAGACCCGTTTGCGCCAAACATACTTAGTGTTAAGTGTCCCTTAAAATGAACTCTTGACTTAAATTACGTTGCACCAACTGTTAAGTGACATTTAAATGGCTAAAGCTAACCTTAAATTTAAGCGCTTGTAATGACCACTTAGGTATTTAAGGGCGGGATTCTAACCTGAAATAATTTGTTGAACTGGCTGCAGAACTTCCCATTTTTGATGGATTTTGAAAATTGAATTAATCTTTATTGAATATCAAGCCTTATCTTTTGCCTTTATTGTTATGCCATTGGTCTTTCAATTTTCAATTTTGTGTCACAAATCATACTATAGTTAGCAACAAACTGTTTTCTTCTGTTGAGAAGTTGAGTGTAGATTTGTAGATTACCACTACTTGCTTGGCAATCATTCATTGTATTCGTACTAACAAGGACTATAAGGACATTTTCTTCACGTTCCTCTTCAACATTAGTAAAACAAATTCACACAAGACCTTACAAAGAAAGTGTTGTACTTATATAAACTAAGGTACCCTTTATTTGACAATCCTTATGATTATCAATAATAATACTAATTCAACAACAAAAAGTTGTTACTCTTTGATAATATTATAGTAATATCCTTGACACTGACTGACAGGACAATAAAGTTAGGTTAATGAAATGACAACGATCATCGGCAACCGGCCAACCAATGAAATAGCTTTATTGGACTAGGATGAAGTGGCACCAAAATAAAAAACTGAAATATCACTAGATATAAAAACTAAGGGGCCCCTTACTTAAGAATGTGTTAAGCCACAGTCGTGCAACTGGGAATAAAATTAAGCGTCCATTAACTTTAAACGACACTTAGTTAAGTACTCGTTTTAAGGGGTATTGGTGCAAACGGGCCTTAGTTTTCAATTTTAGACGCCAATTTTCCGCATAATTGATATTTAACTTGTGTAATATTCTCTTTTTTTCGTCGAATTTTAACCGGTAAGACTGCAGCTACATTCTCGATTGTCCTCGACCTAATTCCAATCCACGAAAACGCGCGTTGCGGTTCTGAAGTCCCTTATTAAGTAACCCCCCTTTGTTTTACTACAACTCGACGGGGTGCCTTATTTACCACTCGCAGTGAAGAGGCTTAACCGGCTAATCTGGGGTAGTTGACAAAACAGCCTTTGCGGCGTTCCCCGTGGTTCGGTTTGCGACAATCGGGGCATAAACGACATGAGCTCGCACGAGTTTTGACAGCGACAAGTCAAGCGGAAGGCCTTTTTACGTTGCTCAAGGTGAATCGGGAATGTTAGGCGCTCTTTCTGAAATGACAGAAAACCGAAAACGAACGATCCTTGGATACTAAACTCATTGAGGCCCGTTTGCACCAAACGCACTTAGTGTTAAGTGTCCCTTAAAATGAACCCTTAACTTAAATTACGTTGCACCAACTGTTAAGTGACACTTAAATGGCTAATGCTAGCCTTAAATTTAAGCGCTCCTGTAATGATCACTTAGGTATTTAAGGGCGGGATTCTAACATAAAATAATTTGTTGAACTGGCTGCAGAACTTCCCATTTTTGATGGATTTTGAAAATTGAATGAATTCATTACTGAATACCAAGCCTTTTTTTGCCTTTATTATAATGCCGTCAGTGTTTTTTAATTTTCAATTCGGTGTCACAAATCTTACTATAGTTAGCAATAAGCTCTTTTCTTCTGTTGAGAAGTTGAGTGCCCTTCGTAAATTACCACCACTTGCTTGGCAATCATTCACCGTATTCATACTAACAAGGGCAATAAGGACATTTTCTTCACGTTGCTCTTCAACATTAGTAAACAAAGTTCACACAAGACCTTACCAAGGAAGTGTTGTACTTATATAAACTTAGGTACCATTTATTTGACAAACATTATTATCATCAATATTAATGCTAATTCAACAACAAAAAGTTGTTACTATTTGATAATATTATAATAATATGCTTGACACCGACTGACAGGACAATAAAGTTAGGTTAATGAAATGACAACGATCATCGGCAACCGGTCAACCAATGAAATGGCTTTATTGGACTAGGATGAAGTTGCACCAAAATAAAAAACAGAAATATCACTAGATACAAAAACTTAAGGACCCCTTACTTAAGATTCTGTTAAGCCACAGTGGTGCAATTGGGAATAAAATTAAGCGTCCCTTAACTTTAAACGACACTTAGTTAAGTACTCCTTTTAAGGGGGATTGGTGCAAACGGGCCTGAGTCTGCAATCGCTTACAAAAGTTGTCATAACCCAGACTAATGGCTGAATCTAATCATTTTCAATTCATAGAACTGGAGGAATTTGTCTTCTAAACAAACCCCTAGAACATCTGAAGTATTTCTGCTACTGCGGAAAGATCAATGCGTTAGTAATGTATCCTAAAAATGGACAAACGTCGAAAATAGCGCCATTTTAATCGATCAACGGTTATGGCGACGAGATAGAACGGTTTAGCAACAAATCAGCAACCTTTTCTCCATTTGAAGATGTTGATTAGGTCTAGAAGTAATAACTGCTTTCTCAATTATCTCCAATTCGTTTGAGGATGCCGCTACGTTTAAAGAGATATCAATTGACCAGATTTGGCCATACTTTACATCGTGTGATTTATTCTTTCACCATCGCTGTTTAGTTGTCGACGTTTTCGTTTAATGTTGAATTATAAATCAGGCGGAAGTAGGAGTAGAAGACGGTTCAAACTGTAGCATTTACATCAGACGAACGACTGCCTTCTAGAGTGCCATTTCAGTCGCCATTAACGGCTTTTCAAGAGGTGAATGGTGGGATTTTTTCTCGAACTAATGACTGTGATTAAGGAGGCACATTTCCTGATGGAGCTGCTCCAATGATGAACTGGGGAATGTGTAAAACACACGCAGATATAACTCTTCACGTATATCTTCCAAAGTTCTCCAAGCTTCTCTCGCTCATTCAGAAGATCACATGATGCGTCACCTAAAAATCAATTTGTCGCAACATAACCTCAAAAAGACCCTTCCAAACTTCCCCGTTCCGTCGACGTTGAACATCAATCCAAGTAGGCGCTTCGGCAGCTTCCAGATTACGCAATACAGCAAAATTATCAGACTGAGACCGTCTCGGGGAAGACAGGGACGGAGAAAACCATCTAGAGCGCCCTCCGAAGACGTCGGAACGCCGAAGAAGTTCCCGGCTAGAGCCGAGAGGACTCGGTGACTACACAAACATTAATTTTCAAGGATGAACGCGTGCACAGCAACTGACAACTATCTTATCCGGGGCAATTTGTTAGGTTCCTTTATTTCCACCTTCCGCCTTGGCAGACTGCAGTTGGGTCTATGGCTGGGATGGTCGAGAAGTGGATTGCTAAGTTTGGAAATTCGAGCGTTGTCTCGATATTTCGTATTTCGAGAATTTGGAAGGATGCTACAAGATTTTTAAGATTGTTCCTACCGTATTCTTCCACACTTTAACTCTGGGTAAAACAGGAGATCCACCTTGTAGGTTCATTCATTCATTCATCATTCAATCATTGCTGTATCCCGTTACCGAGAATAAATCTACAAAAAGACTCAAAAACAAAACTAACTAGTGCGAGAGCTGGCGACGAAAATCTGCAAGAGTTTTGTAATGGCTCATAATTAAATATGATTTAGTATTGAGGGTGTACATTAGTCGGCACCCACTCTCAAGGTCAGGTAGTGGAATACCTAGCGGCAACGCTCTTTGGTGTACGTATATAAAATTACAACATACTCTACAAGTATTTTGTAATGATTGAAAATACTCACTCAGCTAGTTTATAGAACAGAAAACTTGAGAATGTGGTCAGACCTCATTTTAGTGAAACACGGTGGTCAGTACCCCACAAAAGTTGCTGCCGTAACGATGCCGTTTCAAGTGATTTGTAATGGCTGAAAATGCATTTATTGTTCAAATATCATGTATTATTTGAGAATAAAATAGTCAGACTACATATCAATAGAACAGAAGCGGTCAGCAGTCACTCAAAGTACGGATATTGTAATTTTACATAAATCAAAGAGCGTCACCGCCAGATGTTCCACTACCTGACCTTGGGAATGGGGGCTGACTCATGTACACCACCAAAACTAGCTAATATTTAAATATGAGCCATTAAAAAACTCTTGCCGATTTTGGTCGCCAGCTCTCGGACTAAACGGTGCGATCAAACCTTCAATTTCTTAGGGCGACTGTGTGCCCTCCTGTGACTGAAGAGACCCAACTGTGACCTACAGATCCTTCCACACTCCGGGCATGGATAGTCACCAACCAGATCTGGCCGCCACTGTATTCTTCTCGAGTCTCCATGATAGCTGTGGACCAAAGACCTCCACTGTGATTTGTCTAACGCTAGTTGATCCCAGTTATGGCTGGCTTCTCAGAATGTGGCCGCTCCATCTGAGTCGGGCCTTCGTTACTTGAGTCTCAATTGTTATACAACTCGCGTGCTGCAATACTTCTGCATTTGAAACCTTGTAGAACCATCTGATTTGCGTTATTTGTCTAAGATGACGTTGTTGCGTTTGTTCAAGCTGTTTAATGTGTCGCCTGTAGGGCGTCTAGTTTTCGCTTCCGCAAAGAAGCGTTGGGTGGAACACTGCTTTGTAAACAGCTGTCTTGGTCTTCAGATCGAGGTCGTGATTTTGAAACACTCTGTCCTTTAGCTTCCAGAATGCCCGTGATGCCGAATTGATACGGTTTTGTTTTGCCGTGTCTAGGTTAGGCCTAGTATTCATGAAGCTTCCCAAGTATTTGAACAGCTCTACCCTTTTGTAGATTCTTATCAATATTATTCTATTGATGATTCATTTCTTTATCGGTAGTGATGGTCACAGGCAATGTGAATTTGGGAATATTCTACATCATAGACCGAGAACCCGAAGCCACTTCGACAATCTTCCATTTCAACCCCCAACTCTTGTCGTGACTACAGATCGATACCTGTCCTTTCAATATAATACCAACCCTTATAACATAAGAAACTTTCCCCCCCTAATAAACGACATCGTCTTCCCAAGGAAATTTTGAAGGTTCTGTCGGTGGCCATATCCCCGATCATAGATTTCGAGCACATTACTCAACGCCAATGGCCTCGACCCCCCTCCACCCCTGCCTCGCCGAAGAGTGAGGAGGGTCAAAAAGCTCAGAAAATCGAACATCTTGAAAGGGTCCCTCACACACGCCAGGAGGGTGCAGTAGGTGAAGGATAGAGAGAGGATTAGAATGGAGGAAATGTTGGGATTCATGCGATAGGAGAGATTCGCGCGGGCAGAGATGCTTTTCAGGTTTTTTTCTGAAAACGTTTTCCTTTTATCGATCTGGCTGTGGATACGTTGAAGCGTTGGGACGAAGCAACGGGTTTCGCAGAATGGATACTGAGAAATTGAAGAATTCGAATAATACTATTGGAAATAAGTTGATTTAATCCGGCCCGAAGGACCAAATCTTCATTAGGGCAAAGGATGAAGCGATAAGAGGTCAGATCGTACATATATCAAACTGATGTTATTGTCTGTACACGTTCCATTTCTTTCGCCCATTTAACCCCCTGCAAGAGGAAGTTTTCCGCAGTTTCTCGGCAATTTCCGGTCCCCATCTTGACTGTGTTCTGCGTGGATGGCGAAAGGCAACTGGATCTCCTCTGGTAATGGAAATTTCATCAATTATTCAGGCGTCTTGATATGGGTTTTATTAATTGATGACAGTCGGATGAAAATCGATGTGTATAAAGCAGGGGACGATAACTGAAAACGGAAGTGAGGGATAGTTCCTTGAGATCGTGTACGGAAGTGGGGAAGTTCTTAACTATTAGTTTTCGACGACGTATGCTTCATATATTGGAATTTCCAGGCGTAGAAAGGCATGAGAATGTCTTCTTTACAACGTTCTGCTGTTCCAATTCTTTCGAACGCTCTGTATGTCGGTTTTCCACGAAACTGCTTCAATAGATGTTATAAGATCACGTGTCTATATGTATTGCTTTGCCCTGAGCCTAATATTAACAGATGCAACTGGGGTAAAGGCTCCTAACGTCGAATAATCTGGTTACAAGAAATAGACACGTCCAGAGTAGAACTGAAGGAGGGTCCTTATATAGTGTTAGTCCTTTAGCCGGAGGCTACTACAAAGCTATTTATCTTCGCACATAATTCCTCCCGGTTTTGAACCCCGAAACCAGAGTAGTCATAACTTGGAACTCAGGACCGGACTGAGTGATAATCAAAATTCAGCATAAACGGAAAAGGAACACAATACCAATGATTTCTTATAACAATATTGTCACTTAACTCTCCGCTCATTGTAGGTTGTTTTTCGAATATTAAGAAAAATATTTCATACTACTTTTAATTCATTCTCGTTACCGAGAGTAAATCTACAAAAAGGTTCAAAAACAAAACTATCGGTGCGATCAAACTTATAATTCCTTAGGGCTACTTGCGACTGTGTGCCCTCCTGTGACTGAAGAGACCCAACGTGACCTACAGATCCTTCCAGTCTCCGGGCATGGATAGTCACCAACCAGATCTGGCCGCCGCTGTATTCTTCTCGAGTCTCCATCATAACTGTGGACCAAAGACCTCCACTGTGATCTGTCGAACGCTAGTTGTTCCCAGTTATGATTGCCATTAACTGATTTAAGGGATTAATGCAGTATATCCCTAAACCGCTTATACTGGCCTCCTGGTTTTCGAGCTCCCTGTGTGAGTTCGCCATACAGAGTTATTTTGGGGAGTCTTGTGTCTTGCATCCTTAGAATGTGGCTGCTCCATCAGAGTAGGGCCCTCGTTACTTGAGTCTCAATTGTTATACAACTCGCTCGCTGCAAGACTTCTGCATTTGAAACTTTGTGGAACCATCTGATGTGCATTATTTGTCTTAGATGACGTTGTTGTGTTTGTTCAAGCTGTTTAATATGTCACCTGTAGGGCGTCGAGCTTTCGCTTCCGTAAAGAAGCGTTGGGAGGACCACTGCTTCGTAAACAGCTGTCTTGGTCTTCAGATTGAGGTCGTGATTTTGAAACACTCTGTGCTTTACCTTCCAGAATGCCCGTGATGCCGAATTATTGAGGGTGTGTATTTCCGTGTCCAGGTTAGCCCTAGTATTTATGAAGCTTCCCAAGTATTCGAACTGCTCGACCTGTTCTAGAGTTTCATCTTCCAGGCTGATATCTGTTTGAAGGCTTTCTGACAGACTTACCAAGATTTCGGTTTTGTCAATATTGAGTCTAAGGTCTTAAGCAATGAACTGATGACCCGGTTGGATCCCTCAAATGTAAACGTAGATGTCCTAGAGGTTTGAATCGATCATTTTCTCTGATCAATATATACCAACTTCTTCGTTGTACCGAGAGCCACACATCGTCGACTACAGAATGATATTATTTTTGAGTCTTGCTGCACCAATGGCACAATTTGAGGCTTCATAGAATCCCAAGCCTCAACGGTGTGAGTAAATCGATGGCCTCAGCTGAATAAATCAGAAGAGTCGACAGTACATGATAAAATTGGAATCATTGAAACTAAGGACAACAGCGTTTTCTTGTAAGAAACCAATTGAAACATAGACTATATTAGAGATCCAGGAGATGCACTACGAAGACTCTTCTTGCCTTTACTGTGCATTTAACGGTTTGGTTAAGGATTAGACTGATATTTGTAGGATTGATTTTAGGTGAACTAGGACAGGAAATATGTTATATTGGAATAGAGTAGTCTCCATGTCATCAGGAGTTTTGTACTGAATCAAACTCTGCAAATTCTGAAAGGCACGCTATTTAAAACAGATATATACGAAGAGTTGGATGTCCAGCGAAAGGTATGATTTATATAGACTTTAATAACGAGGAAAAGTATGAGAGTCATGTTAATCCTATTTATAATTTGACGAGAGGTCCTTCAAACACCTGCTTAGCTGTATTCAGATTGGTCAGCAACCACACAGAATGCTTATCAATCGTATGGCTGGTTCAAATCGGAAAAAACACCAACAAAATCATCCCTTATCCCGATTCCACATCTCGCCCTATTCCGTTCCTGATGAATACATTAAGCAACCGAAACGTATTCGGGCATCGTAACACGGTCGACATAAGGCGCTCACTTTGCAACTAGTCCCGCGGCCATATGGGCAGGGTAATAAGATAATGCTCGCCGTCCAACCCCAGAATCACCCCTGGCCACGTTCACGCTACCGACTATGCCAATACTGGCCTCTGCGACCCCCCGACGCGAATGTTGCTCCCAATTATGTAACTCCATATCGAGTATACAAATTGCATTACAATCGTCCTTGCCTATTTTTATTAACTATTAGCGTATGATTCTACCGATGGGGTGAGTCCTGGGGTTCGCTTGACACTCGATACGCTAGGTATGCGTCACAGTGTAGTCAATTATCGGGATGGAAGCGTATTTTTTCGGTGGTAATTGGATATTGTCGTTGTGAAAGAGCGAATTTATACGGGATATATTAATTTTATCGCTATGGGACTGGGTGATAGTTGGGACGTTTAGAAGAATGTGGGGGCATAATATTGAGTTTTGACTGCGAAATCGCGAGATGAATGTTTCACCTATGCAGAATTATTGAGGTTCAATATTTATACACAATCGAGCTTGTCAGATTGACATATACGAGGATATATTGAAAAATTCTTAGCCTACTATAGAACTAAACAAAATTTCAATGTCAAAATATTTTATTACTCAACATATTCTCCTCTTAATTTGATACATTTATTACAGCGAACTTGCAACGTCACTAGGCGTTTCAAAAGAAATGTTTCTTCTTGCTCTGTGAACCAGACGTCCACAGCTTTTATTATCTCCTCGTTGAAAGAAAATTTACGACCTTTTAAACTTTTTTGAAGTTGGGGAAAGAGATGATAGTCGGATGGAGTCGAATCTGGTGAATAAGGGGAGTGTTCTAGCAATTCAAACCATAAATCACGAATGTTATGCATGGCAACATGAGATTTGTGTGCAGGGGCGTTGTCATGCAAAAACGAAACACCTTTGGATAGCTTTCCGCGTCTTTTCTCTTTGATTTTTTCCCGTAGAATGGTCAGTAATGTCGAATAGTAATCTCCGGTTATTGTTCTACCCTTATCCAAGAAATCAATCATGATAACTCCATGGCAATTCCAAAAAACTGAAGCAAGAACTTTTCCAGCAGATTTTTGGACACGAAACTTCTTAGGTCTTGGAGAACCAGAGTGTGGCCATTCCATCGATTGCTGCTTGGTTTCTGGATCGTAGAAATGTACCCAAGTCTCATCCATAGTTACAATTCGGTTTAAGAAGTCTACATCGTTTTCAAATCGAGCACAGATCGAACGCGATGCTTCTACCCTTGCACGCTTTTGGTCAACATTCAAACATTTGGGGATCCATTTTGCAGCATTTTTCTCATGTCCAAATCGACGTGAACTATATGATTAACGTGTTCGTATGAAATATTCAGTGCTTCAGATATCCGTTTTAGCCCAATTCAACGGCAATTTTTTCTACATTTGAACGTTATATGGCGATGAATGTAGACTGGGTTTCCACATTGACCTTGGCCTTTCGCATGTGTGGCTAAGCTCCTCGAACTCATCACTCTCTAGCTCGAAAACGGTTAGGGGTATTAAAAATTGCTTCAGACAAAAGTTGTATAGAATTTTACTATCTATAACTATCATAATGATAACAGAAACGATTAGCGGTACAAGAAGGGAGATAAAAAAAAACCTTGTTAACATCTTCAAACTGTCAGATTGATGAAACCCTGCCTGATTAGTGGCAGATCAATGAGTTACTCCTTATATAACCTTAAATAAAATTCGTTCGAAAAACCCCTATACCTGACTAGCAAAAAATTCCCAAAAATGAACTCGATTACAGTTTATTTCAAAAAACTCCAAAACGGCTAGATCGATTCCGACCAATATCAACAGTCTTCGTGAAACTCTAGATGAACCCACACGCAAAATTCCACATCGATAGGTTCAAAATAGCGAACTGTAGCGTCCCCACAAAAAAATTTCGAAAATTTCGAATAACTCGAAAACCGCTCATCCGATTCCCATCAAAATCGACACACTCCTTAAGACGGCTGATGTGAAGAAACGTGCCGAAATTGAGCTCGATAGCTTCAGAATTGCCACTTGTAGCCTACCCAAAACAAAGCGTTACACTCATATAAAGAATCTACGTCTACTAAAACGGATTCGGTACATAACAAGAATAAAAAAGAAAAAACAGATTGCATTCCAGCATCCTCAGTACCAAAAACATCACATTCCCCCATCCCTGACCACCCCAACGACCAGCTGTCCGTCATTCAGTCGCGAAATGACAAATTACATCCGTACGACCGGACATGGCCGGCCAGTTCAATGTAAATGAGTTATACGAGCCTTGATTGCACGCAAATTTACACGATCCACCTAGCGGACCCGTCCTGAGTTATGACACTGAATTGTCATCGGCGATATGACATGGTCGCTTGTCACATACCGGAACGCGACATCCCGTTGTCGATTTTAGCCCGCTTGATTTACGCCCGGTTTTTTCGTTGTTGTCGCAATCTGTCCAATTTATTCGTCTGACCGTCGATTGTTAATTTCGTCGATTATCATAAATTTATGGGTGTTGCCCGGCCGACGATAACTTCGTTTTGATTTTATCCGGTCGGTTTTGGGGTTTGCGATCGAAATGTGCCATTAGGGTTAATGGGCACATGTTTTTCCGTGTTTATGACGAAGAGTTTTGAAGTTGCTTGTTTCCGGCAACATCCTGCTTTCAATCAGTTCGGCATATACCTTATAAATCAGCCAAACAGAGATCTATCTTAGAACATAGATTGTCAACCTCAAATTACATGGTTTGGTAAGAGGCTTACACTCCACTGTGACCTTAAATGCCAGCCATCAGAGCTGCTCTCACAACTGTGCCATCTAGAGCTCCAGAGTTCTAATGAACTCCAGTATTTGAGAGGTCTTCAAGGAGGCTAAGTCCTCGATCCTACTATAATTTTTAATAATGACCAGTAACCAGGTTACCAGGAGATTTCTCCTACTCCCCACAGAATCTGCTCGTCAGTTTTTGATGAACTCGTTTTCATCATATGCTTTTTAATGCGACAATGTCCTGTGAGGAAGCCAGTGAGGAGATGTACCTTATTCATGATGACATCCAAATACTTCTCGGATGTTGCAGATTCAAAATCTCTTGGAAAGATCCTTCCTCGGAAGATTCCTCTAGAGTATTTGCCTTTGGTTTCTTTCTTTTACATAAACTCTTTCCTTATACGAGGGTATATTGAAAAATTCTTAGCCTACTATAGAACCAAACAAAATTTCAATATCAAAATAATTTATCACTCAATATATTCTCCTCTCAATTGGATACATTTATTACAGCGAACCTAGACCTTTTAAAAAACTTTTTTCTTCTTGCTCTGCAAACCAGACCTCCACAGCATTTATTACCTCCGCGTTGGAAAAAGATTCACGACCTTTTAAACCTTTTTTCAGTTGAGGAAAGAGATGATAGTCGGATGGAGCCAAATCTGGTGAATAAGGGGGGTGTTCTAGTTATTCAAACCTTAAATAACGAATTTTTTGTATGGCAGCATGAGATTCGTGTGTAAGGGCGTTGTCCTGCAAAAACAAAACACCTTTGGATAGCTTTCCGCGTCTTTCCTCTTTAATTTTTTCCCGTAGAGTGGTCAGTAATGTCGAATAGTAATCTCCCGTTATTGTTCTACCCTTATCCAAAACATCAATCATGATTACTCCAAACTGAAGCAAGAACTTTTTCAGCAGATTTTTGGACACGAAACTTCTCAGGTCTTGGAGAACCAGAGTGTCGCCATTCCATCGATTTTTGCTTTGTTTCTGGATCGTAGAAATGTACCCAAATCTCATCCATAGTAACAATTCGGTTTAAGAAGTCTACATCGTTTTCAAATCGAGCACAGATCGAACGCGATGGTTCTACCCTTGCACGCTTTTGGTCAACATTCAAACATTGGGGTATCCATTTTGGAGCAATGTCCAAATTGACGTGAACTTTTTGATGAACGCGTTCTTATGAAATATTCAGTCCTTCAGATATCCGTTTTAGCCCAATTCGACTGTCTGATAAAATCATGTCATGAACTGCATCGATATTTTCGGGGACTGACACAGAAACTGGCCTTCCCGATCGGTCATCATCTTCAATGGAAAATTCACCTTTTTTGAAGCTTGCAGTCCAATTTTTCACGGTCGCATACGAAGGACATTGATCACCAAGGGTATTAAGCATATCTTCGTAAATCTGCTTACCTCTTAACCCCTTTCAAATACAGGTACTTGATGGCTCGATACTCCAATTTTTCGATTTTACAATTTCGGTGGATATCATCTTTCTTTTAATTTATTGCGTAACTCTGGTTTATTTTTTTGATCTCAAACTTCACACTGACACTTCTAATGAGTTATTGTTCGTTGCTATGATAAGGCAATATTTTTTTGATCATGGAAATGGTCTAGGCTGTTTATATTGATCAGTGAACAATTTTAATATTGATCAGTGGAAATTTTGATATTGATCAGTGGAAAATCTTGGTATTAATCAGATGGAAATTGTGATATTGATCAGGAAAAAAGTTTTTATATTGATCAGGGAAGTTTGTTCATATTGATCCGTGAAAAATCTTGATATTTATCAGAAGACAATTTCTATATTGATTGTGCAAAGTTTTTTCCCTATCTTGATTTATACGTGTCATTATCACCCTCCAAATCATACAGAGTTACAAGAAAACCCGTAACTCCACATCGTACCCGGTTATCCCGTCATATTCCCGACTTTTTCCCGATTTCCCGAACGTCAATCAATCTCGAAGTCGATTAGGATGACGGACAAATGAACGATGGTCCCGCCAAATTGAATCCGCTAATTTTCCGGATCAACAAGCCATATATATCCGTCGAGGAAATTCACCGAGGAGCGGACGCTCGGGACGGCGGCGGGCGGAGGAAAACGCCGGGAAAACCCGCCAGCGCTCGGCCAGTTTCGGCTCCTAGCTCCCAGCGGTATTGACTACCGGCTCACTGGGGAGAGAGAGAAGAGTCAATACCGGCCCGAGGGAATGGGCAGGATCCCGAGGGAGCGAAGGCGACGGCGGGAATTGTGGACTCGGGCGGTCGCGGTAAAGGCTCCACACACGGACGGATTTGCCCGACCGTTTCGTCCTACGTTACCGTTCGTCATTTTGGCGGGGCATTTGGGTAGGGGCATGATCTTTTATTTGAAAATCGAAGGTTCGCTCTTGACGAATTTTTAACTGACCTCACCGTTTTCGGGATTTTTCGAAAGTCAACTTTCCACACGCGTATTTCCCAGAAAAATCATGGTTTGGTCACGTGTAATACATATTCTGAAAGAACAACTCTTCTAGTTATGAACCTGAAAATTTCATGGATCTCTATGCAGCCGTTCGTTCTTGACGATCATTTCATTGATTCCATCTTTTTGGAAATTTTTCGATAGTCAGTTTTCGAGTTGTTTTTCTTTCAATAAAAGTAACCGTAGATGGAAATGCGATACATATTCTGAAAGAGCAACCCTTCTAGTTGAAGATCTGAAAATTTCATGGAGCTCGATGCAGCCGTTCGGTCTTTTCTTCTCGTTTTTCTACATCATATCGATACCTACGACAAATCCGCCCATGTGTGGGACCCTTAGTTTGCGAGGAACGAGACGTAGCCGGTGATATACTCCTCGTGTAGCGTTAACGTAGTTACCTGCTACTCCACGCTGCAGCTGTTGCAGTAAATAATTTTTTATGTGTACAAGAGCCACGAGTGCTTGTCGTTTGCGTCATGAACGTTTTTCCATAAGTCCTGGTAGGTTTACCGTCGAAAGCTCGGCATTTGAACCTTGCACGGTGGTTATTTACGTCAACCGTTGACGTAGTGGAGGAATAACGTTCGATATCATACCTCGAAATGTCAGTGAGTCACGTCTTCGACTATTTTCGGTATCATTCCAGGAAAAACTGGGACATGTGGGGCTCCTGCAATAACGCAATGAATGTCATCGCAGATAATTTTTGACGTCAAAACAAAAGACATTCATTCAATCATAAAAAATTCAGCTGATAAAGAAATAAAAAAGAGAGCATAACATGAGAATATTTCAATTTTCGCCGGTTAAACAAACTGATCTATATTCATCATTACAAAACGTTGTAACTCTGTGATAAACCATTATCCTCAGAGGAGTTCACGACAGTGTGGCCTTATGATGCACTCCAGTTCCTGGATTACAGGATCTTCATTCCCAACAACTTTACAGCTCTTTTACTACTTCTCTGCATCATTCATCCCAGTCGAAATATAATGAAAAATTACAGGTAATAAGCATAAAGCTCGGAAGCTCCATTTAATGCGCGTAAACTCCAGTCTGTTTGCTCTTTGCTACAACTCAAGTTCCAGACAAGATGTTTTATTTTCATGGCGTAGTCCCTGTTTCTTATTGGTGAAATATTGTCAGTGCAAGTGTAGGAGAAAACGGCATTGAAGAAGTTGATGAAAATCGTGATTAGTAAATACTTGTGGTTTTGATGTTCCTTTGACAATATCGCCAATTGACAGATGATGCATCTCTAGGCATACCTATCATAAGAAGACCTATCCAAAGTTCCCTGAAAACTGTCATGTTAATTTAAATATCCGGAATTAATTCAAAGAGATGATACCCCAGAATGATAGGATTATCCATTACCAACTCACCATCAACACCTACATCCCATCATGTCCGACCAATTGAACAACACTCTTCCAAATGGACCGTGAAAGTCTAGAAATACTACAGGACACCCCAACATAAAGAAACCTATTAAATAGTGGATGAAATCCCGAACAATCCTTCGGAATTGAAAAGACCATTCGAACCAAATGAGACATAACTGAGCTGCAGCGCAACGATAAGGGGTGACGAATTGGAATGAGAGGGAGCGTGGGGTTGAGAAACATGAAGGGGGATGGGGTAATCATTCTCGAATTGATCTGGGATTGATTGGATGTATGTAAAATTGATCACAACGGGATTCAGGGTATTGTACACTGAAACTCTGCTGGAAAAGTTCTTGCTTCAGTTTTTTGGGATTGCCATGGAGTAATCATGATTGATTTTTTAGATAAGGGTAGAACAATAACCGGAGATAACTATTCGACATTACTGACCACTCTACGGGACAAAATCAAAAAGAAAAGACGCGGAAAGCTTTCCAAACGTGTTTTGTTTTTGCCGGACAACGCCCTGCACACAAATTTCATGTTGCCATGCAAAAAATTCGTGATTTAGGGTTTGAATTACTAGAACACCCCCCTTATTCACTAGATTTGGCCCTATCCGACTATCATCTCTTTCCTCAAGTGAAAAACAGTTTAAAAGGTCGTAAATTTCTTTCCAACGAGGAGGTAATGAAAGCTTTGGAGGTCTGGTTTGCAGAGCAAGAAGAAACATTCTTTTTAAGGTCTAGAGACGTTGCAGGTTCGCCGTAATAAATGTATCCAATGAAGAGGAGAATATGTTGAGTAATAAAATATTTTGACATTGAAATTTTGTTTGGTTGTAGATATAGTAAGCTAAGAATTTTTTAATATATCCTCGTAAATGTGATTCAAGATTCTATTCCCAACAACTGCGAATTTGAATCAATTAAACCACACAAGATGAAGAACTCTCTATATTTCACAATCAGCTTACATAAAACAATACGTCTACTAACTTCGAAATTAGTGTAAATTTCAAGGACCCCTACAACTCAAACCTTTTTTTCGCCTCCAAATCATGCGGTTACAAAAAAATTCGAATTGAGCAATTAAACTAGGATCAGATCGGAGATCGTCCGTGCTCCCACAAAATCTCTACCTCTCACTCTCTCATTCCAGGCCAATTACGGTGGTCTATCTTGTGACTGACCCGATTCAATTAATTCTACATGTCTGCACATATTCGCGAATTCCTGATCCTTGTTTTTATCCCGGCCCTTCACAGTGTCTTCGACCGATCGATTGTGGGCATCATCGAGCGTGCTTGACGGTCACGTGTAGAGCAGCGACAGAGTCGTATCGTTCTATGTTTCCCTGGAGTAAGAGTACAGAGTAGAATCCCATAATTTTTCGATGCCAAAAACGTAGACACTATCGAAATTAGCGACTGAATCACTTCAACCTTGCGGTCGGATAAAAATAACGGAAATCAAGGTTAGTTTCGGACTTATTGGTACTCTTCAGAGCAACACAACTGGATTTCGAACTAATACGTGGCTATCCGTTGATTTCGGTCCCAAATAGATCAACGGTATCATCGTCGCGCTCAGATCTTATCTCAGACACGTCACATCCTCATAAATCTCCGACAGTCTGAAGACTCCGTCCGTCCGTTCGTGCGTTTAACGCATAAATTAACGCCGTCCTAAGCGGGATTCGGGGACCTATAAAAAGTTAATGAAAATTGGCGTGGGGGTACGCGCACGATATGTAGATTAATTTTTCGACTTAATTTCTAGACGCGCGTTATTTCAAGCTTAATTAATTAATACCGCCGTATCGGCAACGTCGATCTGCGGACGGTCGGAATCGTCCATTGATTGATGGGGTACAAATGACATACCTGCGTCGGCATATGGCGTTATCAGTTGTTTCTGTAATGTGTCATTTGTGTGCCGTCGACGTCGATGACCGGAAGCGGGGAGGGGATGATGAGTTTTAGCGGCAGACACGATTAATCTGGTATTAATATTTTTGTTATCATTATATGTAGTTGACTTATCTATGGCAATGCGATCGTCCACAGAGAAATCGGCGAAATAGGGTTGACGTTTGATTCCAACTGATTACACGTTCAATCGTGTCTTTTTTCTATTGGTTGGTATTACTGTAAGAGATTCTATGTTCAGTACATCCGCCAATGCAGGGTAATGTGTTAAAATTATACTCCATTCACTTTTATTTTAGCACTCGGTTGGCCATGGAAATTTGACACATTTCACTCTGTATAGTACGAAAATGTGGGGTTATGACGCATGTCAAAACATTTTTGGGTTTTAAATCAACGCTATGTTGCCCGTTCTACGTAAAAGTTTCTGTTATTACGTTTTTTATCACAATGTCGAATCTATTCGGAAAATATGTGACGAACATAATTGAAGTTTATACAAACTGATTGAAGATATACCAAATCCAGTAATTTGCATAGAAAATACAAGAGATCAGTATAATATCATAATATGCACTAGCTTGAGGAGAGTTAATGTTCGTTATTTTCTTTGGTTAAAGTTTGAATACGTTACATCAGTTGTAGATTTCAAAAATATAAACCCGAAGATAAAATGCATATGTTGCAGTGGTTGAGAATGGGTATCTCCCGAAGGAATTAACAGATAATTACAAGGATGTTGAATCCTTCAACAAAAATCATCTTACATCAATATAAATAAAAGGAATTAAAGGAAGTTTCAATCAAGATGAACTTCACCTTTGAACAAAAATTTCACATGAATAATCAATAAGCAGGACAACTGGCGCGTATTTGTGGCTGTTTATCTTAATACATTGATATAATAATAATAATTAGGTATTTATTGGTACCTTAAGACATTTACAATGTATAGGACAAGTCAAATGAAAAATAGAAAAATCAATTTTCGGGAACTTATTCTACGATGACATTCATCGAAAATCCTGTAGTAAACTTTTCGCATTAATTCACTCGAACATAAAATTCTCAAATGCCACCACTTTTTTGGGTCTCCCAATAGAAGAAAATTTTTGGCAATCCTCTTCATTCACAATCTTTCTGATTCGGCATTTTCGTAACAAAAATTGATATTAGTTGTGACAACGGCGTTATGACATTAACGACATTTCATGAGTGCCAACCTTACTCCGTTCTAGTTACGAAAACTTGAGAAAATTATTTCATGGCCAACCGACTGATAAAATAAATGTGAATGCAGTATAGATATTCATCTTTACACTATTTCATAACGTTGGCAAAAGTTGCGGTCGAAAGCATAGAAGAACGAGCACTAGGTTAGAATGGCGCAGAACAGAATGGCGAAAATTTTATAAGTAAACTGTTAATCCAGGAGACTAATACGCAAAACAACTTGAAGAGTGTTAGAGTTTTAAATTCTAACATCAAATGCTCAAATTTGATTAACCATTCAGTTGGAGGACACAGACTTTAAGTCTATAACAAGAAGAAGAATATAAGAAAGAAGAAGAGGATGAAGAAGAAGAAAAGGAAGAGAAAGAGGAAGAAGAATAGGATGTCAATAATCGAAACTCATCTTAAGGCGTTCCGCTTCGTCGTTGGTGACACTTTTTTGCGGACATTGAATGCATGCGCCGCAAACTAGAGCGGCAAATCCGAGCGTAGAGGCAAAAACGAATTTTCTCTATTGCGTGGCAATCAATTGCTTGTTCGGTCTCGGTCAAAAGGGCCCCGCATGGCCCGGAAAAACGATTTTGGTTAATGGGTTTATGACGCTCATTTTCGATAGAGTTGCAAGCGTTTTGTTACGACGGACCATCGAGCACGGTTCCGCCAATACAGGGACGCTTTTGAATGTTTCAACGGACGCGCTATCGCCGGCATCGATCAGAATTTATTCGGTTCGGTTTTTTTCGACTTGGTGGGACCAAGAGGGGTTTCATCGTTTCGAGGTTTGGATAGGGTGAAAAGTGATTTTTTCGAAAATAAGATCACTATACAAGGCGAGTCTTCGACTCGTGCAGATATTTTAACAGTAGATTCTTGAGGTCCTGAGGAACACTTTTTTTCTTTACCATTTTTTTAGATTCGCCTCGGTTTGAAAGATACAGCTGGTTGAAAAAACATAAAAAAATGTTATTTTTAGTTATATCTCATAAACGGTTTTATGGAATGAAATGAATTTCGGAATTTTTCGGAGTTTTTCATTCATTTGATGAATCTTTTTCGAATACAAGATATCACCCACGTCTTCCAGTGTACCCATTATGACCATTACGTACCATAAAAATAACAGAGATTCAAAGAACCTAACTCTTGAAACTAAGTTCGACGTTATCTAATGAATATTTGAACGTTTTGTAAAATAAAATTTTTATAGGTAGTTTCTCATAGGACTCAAGGGACGAGTTTGTTACCTTGGCAAGATCCGATTATTCAAAATTCGCGAGACACAGTTTCAGGACAAATAGAGCTCCCTAAATCTTCCCTCATTACCTCTCTCCCTCGGTTTTTTTGTCAGGAGAAGTGACTGTTCGTTTTCCACTTTCAAGGGACACCCCGTATGATCCTCCACGACGGAAGCACGTAAATCCAATCGATCGCCGACAAGCGGGAATGCGTCTCGAACTGGAACACCTCCATGTTACGCCGTTATTACCCAAATGATTTATCTGACGTGTCCGTTTTACCGAGATTCCTCGACAATCATCGCGACCGCTTTTTCCTCGCGCTCGGCCGGTCTCAGATCGGGCCGCCTGGAAGGCCGGCATTCGATAATTTGTCGGTGGTGCGTTCCGCTGGCATTTTTTTCGCGCGGTACGATGTCCGAGCGACCCGTCAACGTGTTCTGCGAGAGAAATGTGGCGGGCTTAATGGACGCGGCGGACGTCATGGTACGCGAGTTGTGGCAGGGCAAATAGTCGAACGATCTGGATGATGTATGTGGAGAGATGCCGTATTTTTTATCAGTGGCTCGAGTTTTCTTTATGGGCCCCTGTGACCAGGGATTTGGCGAAGTGAGTCGTCAAGATAATGATTTGCTTTGAATTTTCGAACCTGCAAGGTCTCTAGACCTTTAAAAAAAAAGGTTTCTTCTTGCTCTGCAAACCAGACCTCCACAGCTTTTATTACTTCCTCGTTGGAAGAAAATTCACGACCTTTTAAACTTTTTTCAGTCGAGGAAAGATATGATAGTCGGATGGAGCCAAATCTGGTGAATAAGGGGGATGTTCTAGTAATTCAAAATCTAAATCACGAATGTTTTGCATGGCAACAAAGGATTTGTGTGCAGGGGCGTTGTCCTACTAAAACAAAACACCTTTGGATAGCTTTCCGCGTATTTTCTCTTCAATTTTTTCCCGTAGAGTGGTCAGTAATGTCGAATAGTAATCTCCGGTTATTGTTCTACCCTCATCCAAAATATCAATCATGATTATTCCATGGCAATCCCAAAAAACTGAAGCAAGAACTTTTCCAGCAGATTATTTAGGCACAAAACTTGTTAGGACTTGGATAACCAGAGTGTCGCCATTTCATCGATTGTTGCTTTGTTTCTGGATCGTTGAAATGTACCCAAGCCTCATCCATAGTAACAATTTGCTTTAAGAAGTCAACATCGTTTTCAAATCGAGCACAGATCGAACGCGATGCTTCTTCCCTTGCACGCTTTTGGTCAACATTCAAACATTTGGGGATCCATGTTGCAGCAATTTTTCTCATGTCCAAATTGACGTGAACTTTAATGATGAACGCGTTCGTATGAAATATTCAGTGCTTTTGATATCCGTTTCAGCCCAATTCGACGGTCTGATAAGATCATGTCATGAACTGCATCGATATTTTCGGGCACTGACACAGAAACTGGCCTTTCCGATCGGTCATCATCTCCAATGAAAAATTAACCTCTTTTGAAGGTACTTGATGATGGCTCGATACTCCAATTTTTCGATTTTCACAATTTCGGTGGACCTTTTTCAATTCATTGGGTAACTCTGGTTCACTTTTTCGACCTCAAACTTCACACTGACACTTCTAATGAATTATTGTTCGTTGCTATGGTAACGCAATATTTTTTTATGCACTCAAACTGACTTTAACCGGTCTAGGCTAACTAGATATCAATTCATCCTCGTAATCTCAGCAACATTGATATTTGAGGTGAGGCGTTCAAAAACTACGATTGTACTTTGGTCTAGAACTGGCTTAGTTCATCTACTTTTGACGAAGTGTTTCACTTTTCGTGAAGAAATATCATAACAGAAGGGTTTTAACCCACCGATTGTATACATTGGACTTCAATAAATTCAAATTTCATTAGGAAGAAGATACAGAAGAAAAAATAAAAAAATATTTAGGTTCCAGGTTTCTGAATCAGAACACGAAAAACAAACGTAAAAACGCTCTAGTTTCCGGAGCTTGAAAATGACAGTGAATAGCTGTATTTCTTCATATCAATATACCCATAAGACACCCTGTATCGAAAGATCAAACCGCGATTCTAATTGCACAATACGAATTCCCAAAGAGACCGAAAATCTCTTCCGGCAATCTTCGAAATTCCAGGGCTGAAACCGAAGGGAAGTCTGCGTTTCCAGCGCCGTAAAATATTT
The DNA here is from genome assembly GCF_907165205.1 of Coccinella septempunctata. Classification (NCBI taxonomy): domain Eukaryota; kingdom Metazoa; phylum Arthropoda; class Insecta; order Coleoptera; family Coccinellidae; genus Coccinella; species Coccinella septempunctata. The sequence goes on from NC_058196.1 coordinate 30,528,286, forward strand.
CCTTGATCTCCATACTTTCCGCCACTTTAGCAACTCTTTATTAAACTTGTTCCGCCTTGTTTACAGCGGAACAAGTTGGCTAACAGTCTACGACACCTCGGGGAAGTTTCACCGAGGCCAGGTTGTTCGTTTATATGGGGCAAGATTAGCGATCCGAATACCGTTGGTGGTTCTTTTTTTTTATCAGAGGTTCAACGAGGAATTATGACTGGAATTTGGGAGTAGGAAAAGTGTTTTTCTTGATGATTTTTCCATCTGTGTTGCTTTGGTGTCGATTAGATGGAAACTTTGAGGTGGAATCAGAATTTGAGTTTCTTCATAAGATTCCGAGGTCGATGAGTTGGGGATTTTTGTTCATCTGAATGGGAATAAGCCTTTCAGGGTGGAAATGATACGATTGTAGGCTTTAAAGAGAGTTGTATTGCACTGCGACCTCATATGATCTATCGTACTCCTATCAGTCCAAAACTCAGCCGGAAAAGTCTTGCTTCAGTTTTTTAGGATTGCCATGGAGTAATCATGATTAATTTTTTGGATAAAGGTAGAACAATAACCGGAGATTACTATTCGACATCACTGACCACTCTACGGGAAAACATCAAGTAGAAAAGACGCGGAGAGCTATCCAAAGGTGTTTTGTTTTTGCAGGACAACGCCCCTGCACACGAATCTCATGTTGCCATGCAAAAACTTCGTGATTCAGGGTTTGAATTACTAGAACACCCCCCTTATTCAACAGATTTGGCTTCATCCAACCTCTATCCTCAACTGAAAAAAAGTTTAAGAGGTCGTAAATTTTCTTCCAACGAGGAGGTAATAAAAGCTGTGGAGGACTGGTTTGCAGAGCAAGAAGAAACTTTATTTTTGAAAGGTCTAGAAAAGTTGCAGGTTCGCAGTGATAAATGTATCCAATTAAGAGGAGAATATGTTGAGTAATAAAATATTTTGACATTGAAATTTTGTTCGGTTGTATAGTAATATAAGAATTTTTCAAAAAATCCTCGTGATGCTGATGAATGGAAATAAACATGTGTTAATCAAGAACCACTTGCAGATATTTCATAATACAAAAAATTGAAGAATTTCTTTGCGGGAATTCTTGTATTTCAGGTTGAGCTTTCGCGATCGCTGACCTCGCAGTTATCAATCCATCTAACTCGACAGGCCGGGTCTCTTTCCCCGACCGAAAAACAGTCCATTTCCCGAACAGTCTCGCTTTTCGAATATTCCATTTTTACGAGGCAGCACTCGATCATGTCTTCCTTCTCGTTCCTGCCTTATTCCTGGCACTGGCGGCAATTTCATAGGTAGTTTGAAGGTGGATATATCGAAAGTTTCCCTGTTCCCGTTTTCTCTTCCGTTTCCTTCGCACAGGCAGGGACTCCTGGCCCCACTTTCCACCCTCCCGAAGTGAGGACTAGGATGGTCGTTTCCCTCGTTGCCTAGGCGACGTTTGTAGATGGAAATAGCCGTTACTTTCTACGATGCTGTGTGTTTTGGTCACGGACGGGTCAAAGATGCTGCACGAGAATTAGAAAAGTGTCTTTCTTCACGAAGGAGAACTGTGTACAGGGAGACTCCACAACTGAGAGATGAGAAGTTATCAATGTACACCGTAGATGGCTTCAAAATTTTTTTGCAGGGCATTCCATCAATCCAATGAGGAAGGGTAGCATACAAGGGCGGTTCCAGTGTTACAGAATATTAGCTCCTACAAGAGGATGCTCTTTTAGAAAATGTATCATATTTAGATCTAGGATGATATCTAGGAGATACGCTTGTAGGAATTTGACCGTCGAAAAATTCCCAAAAAGATGGGCTCATTTGAAAAATCGTCAAGACCGAACGGTTATGCCGAGATGGATGAAATTCTCAGATTCAATACAAGAAGAGTTGCTCTTTCAGAGTCTGTATCACGTTTAGATTTACGAAAATTTTCCTGGAAGATAAATCACTCTGAAGATGACCTTCTAAAAATTCCCAAAAAATTGGGTTCAGTTAAAACTTCCTCAAGGTCGAACGGTTATGCCGAGATGGATGAAATTCTCAGATTTAATACTAGAAGAGTTGCTCTTTCAGAGTCTGTGTCACGTTTAGATTAACGAAAATTTTCCTAGAAGATAAATCACTCTAAAGATGACCTTCGAAAAACTCCCAAAAAATTGGGTTCAGTTAAAACTTCCTCAAGATCAAACGGTTATGCCGAGATGGATGAAATTCTCAGATTTATTACTGAAAGAGTTGCTCTTTTAGAGTCTGTATCACGTTTAGATTTACGAAAATTTTCCTGGAAGATAAATCACTCTAAAGATAACCTTCTAAAAATTCCCAAAAAATTGGGTTCAGTTAAAACTTCCTCAAGATCGAACGGTTATGCCGAGATGGATGAAATTCTCAGATTCAATACTAGAAGAGTTGCTCTTTCAGAATATGTATCACATGTACGAAAATCTTCCTGAAAGATAAATCACTCCAAAGATGACCTTCGAAAAGTTGGATTCAGTTGAAACTTCCTCCATATCGAACTTTTTTTTTAATTATCTCCTCTTGTGGGCTTCGAATTGTTTTCGTATTTAGTATAGAAGATGTAGAGCATAACATCTTTCACAAATTTTGTTCGAAGCAATTATTTCTACGTTTGAACGTTTTTGAGATATATGACGATGAATGTACATTAGACTGGGTTTCTACATTGACCTTGGCCTTTCCCATGTGTGTGGCTAAGATCTTCGCACTCATCACCCTCTAGCTCGAAAACGGTCAAGAGTATGAAATATTGCTTGAGACAAAAGTTGTATAGAATTTTATTATCTACCACTTTCATAATGAATACAAAAACGATTAGAGGTACAGGAAAGGAGATATTTAAAAAATTGCCTTGTTATCATCTTCAAACTGTCAGATTAAAAAAACCTACCTGATAAGTGTCGGATTAATGGGTCACCACGTCTGCAACACTGAAATTAACCATCTGTATCGAAAAAACCTTTTCCGCCGACCTCTTAATAATAGCACTGTTTAATGTACATGAAATTAGCTGTTAATAAACTCTTTTATTGGTTAATTTCCTATTAATGCATTATTGTCATGGGTAATCGAACATAAAAGTATTCAGTAGCTTCCCAAATAATTATTTCATTTGTAAGTAGCATTGATTTTCGTTGTTCCTAGCGGGTGAGTTGAGAAGAGATGAATTGTGGAGGTTGCGAAAAAATTATGATGGTTAGAGAGTAATCAATTTATCTATGTACTACAACTCCAGCTTCCACCAGCTCCACACATTCTTTAACAGATATAATAGGGACTGATATCAATGTGATTTACTCAAAATGTCACAACTCGAAAATGCCCTCTATGGACTTCTCAAATTGTTCGATCGGCCGCATAAATATCAACATTCCGATATGAGCATAGAAAATTCTTAAGGTGTCAAATTTGACTAATTATGGATCGAAAATTTCGCTCGCACGTTAAAATATCTCAATCATTGATCGCTTTTATTGATAACCTTGTTGATTAAATAACTATTTCACCATTTTCAACTACGTACGGCCAGCCCCACCACGCAAACTGTCATATTAACATGAATTTATCATCAGAGACACGCCTGGGCATATACAGTATCTTAATCTGACACGCTCGAGTATGTACACCTTACGATTTTTTTTTTTTACATCTTTGAGAACCTACAGATGCTTTACCCAATGCTGAAAGTGCATACATCATAGAACCTTCTTTTCTTTCTACCATCTTATCTTCAAAATCCACTAGGTCTCTACGACGCTCGAGTAAATTGCGATCTAGCATCATGGGCATCCCAACTACCAGCGTCACATAAAATGAGCAAGTGCAACAGGCCCTAAGCCGTATAAAACATCGAAAAAACCGAAACGTTGACCGCGTGCCATCCACCGAGGTTTCCCTATCTCCAACAGCGACTTTTTCATCGGCGTTTCATCCCAGAAAAACCGGCAACAACTCGCTCGACCGTCCTGTCTCAGCTCGCCGAAAACCAATCAGTCGGATTGATTGCGGGCTATCGCATATCCGTCCGCAATTTGCGGGGACGCACGCGGAGCCGCGTGCCCCCCCTAATTCGGTCGCGTGTCCCTGTTTTGTTACATGTGTAGACTGGAGTGCGCCGGGACGCCGTCCGTATGTCGTCGTTTCTCAGCGACGAGGCACGCGATGTTGAGCGACGTATCAAGTGGAATGGCTAATTTTGGGCCATATAGCTGATGGGGTCCTTTATTTTAGCGAGGGATGAACGGAGGTATTTATCGATAATTGAGACGGGGTGGGTTGGTAGACGATGGTTCGAGGAAAATGGAATTATGTTAGAAAGAAGCATCGGGAATCGGAGACAAGGAAATAATCCTAAGAATTGAGTACACAAATCAGTTTTGTCTGTTTTCTGTGGTCAAAAACGCATTTATTCCAGGACAAAATGGATGAACAGATCATAAGAAGTGTTCTCCATCGCTATCTACGATTTTTTTTCGCCTCTCAGGCAATTTTCGAATTTCATCTCGAAAAAATGCCTCGTCTCCTGAGGCGATCCAGTTGGGAGGCTTCGACTTTTGCGAAACTGCGCCAATAACCTGCCAATTCGTGGTACATCCAGCAGAGCAACCAGTTATCAGAAGAGGCATAGTCTAGCTAGAGAATTTAGCAGATGTGGTAAAATGTCCCATGAATTTCATTTGTATGTTGCTCATACTGCCTTCCAGTTATTTTTGTCTGTCCAGAGAGAGGCTCGTCTTCAACGCTAAAATTACCCATCACAGCATTGTCACCACAAAATTAGACAAGCATTCGAAGCATTGCAGCTACACTTTCTTCCAATTCATTCATTCATTGCTGTACTGATACTGATACTGATTGCTGGGTGTGTTGGACGGATAAACCCAAACCTGCCACTGCGACCAAGCGGTCTATTGTAGCACACAGGCAAGCTCGTAGAGCTAGATCTCTCCCTCCAGTCCCATCCTGCCCAAAAAGGAGATGATGTCGGAGGGGGAGTGATTTTTGAGTTCCTCTAGGATCATCTTCGGAGAGACAAAAACTCCATGTCTGACCTTTCTGCCGCCGGGCAGTCACAGAGGATATGCTCAATTGTTTCGTCCTCCTCTAAGCAGAGTCTGCAGAGCGGGTCATTGACGATGCTAAGTTTTTTGAGATGGGCTCTGAGTCTGCAGTGTCCTGTGAAAACCGCTATTATAGATCTCAGATTCATTGCTGTATCCCGTTATCGAGAATGAATCTACAAAAAGATTCAAAAACAAAACTATCGGTGCGATCAAACCTACAATTTCTTAGGGCTACTTGCGACTGGGTGCCCTCCTGTTTCTGAAGAGACCCAACCGTGACCTACAAATCCTTCCACACTCTGGGCATGGATAGTCACCAACCAGATCTGGCCGCCGCTGTATTCTTCTCGAGTCTCCATCATAACTGTGTACCAAAGACCTCCACTGTGATCTGTCTAACGCTAGTTGTTCGCAGTTATAATTGGCTTTTACTGATTTTAGGGTTTAATGCAGTATATCCTTAAACCGCTTATATTAGCCTCTTGGTTTCCGAGCTTTCTCTGTGAATTCGCCATACAGAGCTATTTTGGGAAGTCTTGTGTCTTGCATTCTCAGAATGTGGCCGCTCCATCTGAGTCGGGCCTTCGTTACTTGAGTCTCAATTGTTATACAACTCGCGCGCTGCAAGACTTCTGCATTTTAAACCTTGTGGAACCATCTGTTGTGCGTTATTTGTCTCAGATGACGTTGTTGCGTTTGTTCAAGCTGTTTAATATGTCGCCTGTAGGGCGTCCAGCTTTCGCTTCTTAAAAGAAGCGTTGGGAGGATCACTGCTGTGTAAACAGCAGTCTTGGTCTTCAGATTGAGGTCGTGATTTTGGAACACTCTGTCCTTTAGCTCGCAGAATGCCCGTGATGCCGAATTGATACGGTTGTGTATTTCCGTGTCCAGGTTAGCCCTAGTATTTATGTAGCTTCCCAAGTATTTGAACTGCTCGACCTGTTCTAGAGTTTCATCATTCAGGCTGATATCTGTTTGAAGGCTTTCTGGCGGACTTACCACGGTTTTGGTTTGGTCAATATTGAGTCTACGGCCTAAAGCTTCATATATATGTTTATAGGTGTCCAACATTATCTGTAGATCTTCTGAGCTGCTAGCGATAAGTGCGATAAGTTCCAATGAAAGCCAAAAACTAACATTACCCTCAAATTCTGTTTAGTTAGGCATAATTCAATATCTTCAACATAGTAAAAACAAGATTTTTCATTAAATTCAAAGCGAAATATAATGAACAGATGTCGAACCTCACTGAAACTACCAAAATCAGCTGTTACCGTGAGACATTCATGACATTTGAAGCCCTTTTTGTTAAAACTGAGTTGTACTCTCAATAATGTACAAGAATGTGAGAAGTAAATTGCAAAGAAGAGACCTTACCCAAGTTATATAGAAACCAAGTCCTCAAAATCGAAGAAGAGACTTACTCCCCAAAGGATTCCCAATAATACCTACTCAATAGAATGAAATCAGTCTATTAACACTCCAGTACTCGCGCGGGGTACTACAATACCCCAAGCTCCACGTATTGCTTATGTATCTATCGGACGCGCGAGTACTGGAGTGTTAAGATAAGAATATCGTTATTGGAAATAACCAACCAGAATATTAACGCTCCAAAACTCTCCTGCTTCGAATGCTTAGGTTTTCTCGAGTAAAATTCAGTTTCCCAATTCGTGGAAACCTCCATGGCGACCCTGTAGCCAAACCGACAATGTTGTTCTTCCAAATAACCGTCCATCTCCTGGTGTAATTGTGGGCGGCCCAAGGTCCTCTCATATCCGGTATCGTGTGGACCGGCAATATCCGGTATAGCCAAGCCAGCAATGACCTGTCGCTCCCTTTATCGGGCTCAATTAGTTTTTATTTGCCCCCAAACGGGCGGGGTTGCCTCTTCATTAGTCCGGACAAATTGGCGAAAAACATCTCCAATTGGATTAGGACGGAGTGAAGAAAGCAAGAAAATTACGGTGCTTCGCCTTGGCGCGTTTCCACGCACTAGATACAGGATGGCTCTGTGAACAAGTTTTAAACCTGCTTGGTTTCTGAAAATGTAGATTGGATCCAATTGAAAACCAGTTAAAACGGAATTAGAGTATCATAGACGGGTTATTTTAATGATTTTGGTCATGCAGTACTTAAATTTTATTTTTTTTTTTAATTTCTTCAATTTTTAGGGACTTTTTGATTTTCTAGTTAGTAAATTCTGCGAAACACTTCGTATCGGGTCTCTAGCTTTCATTTCGAAAGTAACAGCGTTACGACAGAACTGAATTTGCCACGAATTTTCCTCAGATAGTCGTTTGATGATAAAAGTTAAAAAATTACAGAAATTTGGATGAAATCTCTCTTTCCTACTATCAAGCAGGCAAAAAGGAAAAAGTGAATAGAGTTCTGGAGCATTTCTTTGATAAGTTTACCTGTTTGAGAACATCCGAAACTTCCTCCTGCATTCGAAGTTTTGACTCTATCAAAATTGTGATTTACGAAACCTGATTGATCAATTCTTATTTCAGATTTTTTTTGAAGTTCTTCCTCAAGTGCAATCAGAACTGCCTCAAGAACGCTGGAAATCCAAGGGATATGCGCAGATTTCAGGTAAGTGTTGTCTAATGAATTGAAATAAGTCGTATTACAAAGAGAGTTCTCTCGCACTTTTGACATAACTATCCTTATCTGAAAAATCAACCATGAATATTCCATGTCAATCCAAAAAAACTGAAACAAGAACTTTTCCAGCAGCTTTTTGGAGACGATACTTCTTAGGTCTTGGAGAACCAGAGTTTCGCCATTCCATCGATTGTTGCTTTGTTTTTGTATCATAGAAATGTACCCAAGTCTATCCATAGTAACATTTCGGTTTAAGAAGTCTACATCGTTTTCAAATCGAGCACAGATCGAACGCGATGCTTCTACCCTTGCACGCTTCTGGTCAACATTCAAACATTTGGGGATCCGTTTTGCAGCAATTTTTCTCATTTCCAAATTGACGTGAACTATATGATGAACACGTTCGAATGAAATATTCAGTGCTTCAGATATCCGTTTTAGCCCAATTCGACGGTCTGATAAAATCATGTCATTAACTGCATCGATATTTTCGGGGACTGACACAGAAACTGGCCTTCCCGATCGGTCATCATCTTCAATGGAAAGTTTACCTCTTTTGAAGCTTGCAGTCCAATTTTTCACTGTCGCATACGAAGGACATTGATCGCCAAGGGTATTAAGCATATCTTCGTAAATCTGCTTGCCTCTTAACCCTTTTAAATACAAGTAGTTGATGATGGCTCGATACTCCAATTTTTCGATTTTCACAAGTTCGGTAGACATCTTCTATCTTTCAATTTATTGCGTAACTCTGGTTTACTTTTTTGACCTCAAACTTCACACTGACACTTCTAATGAGTTATCGTTCGTTGCTATGGTAACGCAATATATTTTTCATGAATGGAACTGGTTTAGGCTAACTAGATATCAATACATCCTCGTATATATTCTTATATGTAAGCAACGTTTTCACTTCAAATTTTGAATTTGTATTGAATTTCAGGGAGATTGCGATAGCGTTATATTCTGACCACGTTTTTGAGTGGAACTAAGGTCAATTTGCATTGACCTGAAAAATAGCGAGGGAAGTATAGTCAATTTTCGCAAATATTATGCAACATCTCTTCTTCAACGTCAATTCCAATCTCGTACACAACCATTCAAATATGCTTTTGATGTGTCAGGTCTAGAATGAACGCATGCTAAAGCCACCGAACCGTTGGAAAGCGTTCGGGTGAATTTGACGATGCTTTCCGGACACAAACCAAGGTATCAAAATCTCCCTCCTCATGTGCTTTAGTTTGCCTTCGAACATCCTTGTAGAGAAGGAGTCAGCATTGGAAAATCAGAGTAGAAGGACGAGTGATCCACGTTGTATCAGTTCTGAGAGGCTGGGCTAAGCCTTAGCAACCTCCACTCAATAATAATAATTAATTCAGATGCATACCACCCACTGATATGAATATAAACGAGTGTTACAATCTCATTTGAACTAGCCAAGTTCCATCGTCAGGACAACTAAATGGAGAACGTTCCAAGAAGAAGGGCATCTAGATGCTGAGCATGGTTTCGGTGTCATTTGACCTCGTCAGAGCAACACAGCTCCTACTCCGATGGAAAAACGCTTGGAATCGATAATAGTAATGATTCAACCTTTAAAAATGAATCAGTGTTTGATTTATAGCGGTAGTTTGTCGATAATATTCTTGATTGAGATTGTAGAGGTATGATCCCCACCCATATACGTCTGAGCGACAACCAAAACGTACAAAGACCATCTCCAAGACCCGCAAAAACTCCTTCGGCTTCCTGCCGACGTCGGAGCGTCGTTAACGACGGAGCCGGCAAGAACTACAAAGTCTCTCTGGCTCCCCAGGGGGTGCCGCAGTTAATCGCTGCGTTTAAAATGCGTGGAAAAACGGGAAAACGTGCAACGTAGAACAAGACGGGGGGAGGGAAGGGGGAAACGAACGTTTCTACGCTACGAACGAGGCGGGGAAGAACGGTTGAGTGGCGGCGCGGGACGGGGAGCAGGAAAACGTAATCAAATTAATGGCGGACTATTAAGTTCTCGCGCCACAACATTGTTGTTTCGCTGTTTCCGCTGTTTCGTCGCTTATTTCTAATCGGGAGGTTGTGTCCTGACGTAGGTGGTGCGTCGGCAGGGGTTGGTAACAGGTCAAGGGTGTATATGGGAGGTTGAAGAGGTTTAAAAAATGGTGCAAAGGGCATTTCTGGATGACTTTGCGTGAAATACGATGGGAGAGTTCGTTTCAAGTTACCAGACCAACGATTGAAACAATTTTACCACTAAGAAAAGGAAATTTCATGACATAACTCCATTATGTTGAGTCAAGAAGGTACTCAAGAGGACACGGAAGTTCCATCCGTCATCTAAGAACCTGTTACTACAGAATTAAACTTTAGAGAGTCCCCAACAGAATTTTCATCACAATCAGGCATGATCTTCGCCAATATCAATATTGGCACCTCATTACCTGGATTGCAGATGATGTTAATGAAGCATGAGAATGTTAGCCTGATGAATTCATCGTCAAATTTTTGTTTGTTCCCCAGTGGCTTCAACAAGATGTTATCAGAATGATTAGATGATCATCTATGGACTGGCTTTTTATGTAGAGAAATCAACAAATCCTCCTTCTGGTTATTCTACGAGTATGTATTGATATCTAGTTAGCCTAGACCAGTTTCATGCAGGGAAAAAAATATTGCGTTACCATAGCAACGAACAATAACTCATTAGAAGTGTCAGTGTGAAGATTGAGGTCAAAAAAGTAAACCAGAGTTACGCAATAAATTGAAAGGGAGAAGATGTCCACCGAAATTGTGAAAATCGAAAAATTGGAGTATCGAGCCATCATCAAGTACCTGTATTTAAAAGGGTTGAGAGGTAAGCAGAGTTATGAAGATATGCTATATACCCTTGGTGATCAATGTCCTTCGTATGCGACCGTGAAAAATTGGACTGCAAGCTTCAAAAGAGGTAAATGTTCCATTGAAGATGATGACCGATCGGGAAGGCCAGTTTCTGTGTCAGTCCCCGAAAATATCGATACAGTTCATGACATGATTTTATCAGACCGTCGAATTGGGCTAAAACGGATATATGAAGCACTGAATATTTCATAGCTCACGTCAATTCGGAGATGAGAAAAATTGCTGCAAAATGGATCCTCAAATGTTTGAATGTTGACCAAAAGCGTGCAAGGGTAGAAGCATCACGTTCGATTTGTGCTCGGTTTGAAAACGATGTAGACTTCTTAAACCGAATTGTTACTATGGATGAGACTTGGGTACATTTCTACGATCCAGAAACAAAGCAACAATCGATGGAATGGTGAAACTATGGTTCTCCAAGACCTAAGAGGTTTCGTATCCAAAAATCTGCTGGAAAAATCATTGAGGTTATCAATGAAAGTTTGAGGAATGTTTTACCAAATGTCAGTTGAAGCATAGGCGAGCAGTTTTAATGTCTGCGGTGGGTCAGGTAATGGTGTAATTGCTGTGACATTGCAGACTAGACATGTTCAATAAGATCTCATTATCCTTCAAAACTTTTCCCCTATTTCTTCATAGTGCGCAGGAATTTTTGTTGACGAATGTCCTCCCGTTCATGAAAAAATTGAAAAACAAACCTTTCAACACCCACTCACAATTTTGAAATGGTCTACAAAGCCAGAGAGAGATGATAACAAAACGAATCATCAGATCTACGCCATCGCGCGTCTTACCCTACACCCTTCAGACCCTCCAACGACTTGAACCCCAAGAAAACGGTCCCTCATCGAAACCGAGCCTGCCGCGCCTCCCGCCACCCCTCCATACTTCGGCCCCCAAGCTCCCCCGTTTTTAATCTCGCCGTCCGACGATGGCCGTCGTATATTTTCTTTCCTTTATCGACGCCGCCCACCGTCCGCCACCGTCATCATGTCAGTCTTGCCGTTCCCATGGGAACACCGCGTGTGTATAGCGGCGGCATGGTCCCCGGGGACGGGCCGCTGTCCCGTGGGAGGAGCTCCCTGTGATACAACGGCGGCGGGCGTCGGGAACGCAGAAAAGTCGCCACCGTGCGACGAAGATGCGGACGCGCGCCTATGGGTATTGTTGGCGGCCGGACGCCCGTGCCGCCTATGGTTGGAGTGTGACCGGAAGGAAATATTTTGGGGAGAAGTCAGGGAGAGAGATTGTTGATTGTTTCAAAGTTCGATTCAGTTCGTAAAATTTGAATTAATATCTGAATTACTTCCTCTATCTGTCAAGAATCCGAACGTTTCCACACCCCTTCTCGACTGCTTGATGACTGCAGTATGCGGTTCCCACAAACTAAGTTTTTGGAGCAAGTGGGTACAATATGAAGACCAAGGCAGCTGTTGACAAAACAGTGGTCCTGCCAAAACTTCTTTAGGGAAGCGAAAGCTGGACGTCCTACAGGCGACATATTAAACAGCTTGAACAAACGCAACAACGTCATCTGAGGCAAATAATGCACTTCAGGTGTTTCCACAAGGTTTCAAATGCTAGCAGCTCAGAAGATCTACAGATAATGTTGGACACTTATAAACATATATACGAAGCTTTAGGCCTTAGACTCAATATTGACAAAACCAGAAACCTGGTAAGTCCGCCAGAAAACCTTCAAACAGATATCAGCCTGGAAAATGAAACTCTAGAACAGGTCGAGCAGTTCAAATACTTGGGAGGCTTCTTAAATACTAGGGCTAACCTGGACACGGAAATACACAACCGCATCAATTCGGCATCACGGGCATTCTGGAAGCTAAGGGACAGAGTGTTCCCAGATCACGACCTCAATTTGAAGACCAAGACTGCTGTTTACAGAGCAGTGGTCCTCCCAACGCTTCTTTACGGAAGCGAAAGCTGGACGCCCTACATGCGACATATTAAACAGCTTGAACAAACGCAACAACGTCATCTAAGACAAATAATGCACAACAGAGGGTTCCAGAAGGTTTAAAATGCAGAAGTCTAGCAGCTCGCGAGTTGTATAACAATTGAGACTCAAGTAACGAGGGCCTGACTCAGATAGAACGACCACATTCTGAGGATGCAAGACACAAGACTCCCCTAAAAGCTCTAGATGGCAAATTCACAGAGGGAGCTCGGAAACCAGGAGGCCAGTATGAGCGATTTAAGGATATACTGCATCAATCCCTAAAATCAGTTAATGCCAATCATAACTGGGAACAACTAGCGTTAGACAGATCACAGTGGAGGTCTTTGGTCCACAGTTATAATGGAGACTCGAGAAGAATACAGCGGCGGCCAGATCTGGTTGGTGATTATCCATGCCCGGTGTGTGGAAGGATCTGTAGGTCACAGTTGGGTCTCTACAGTCACAGGAGGGCACACAGTCGCCAGTAGCCCTAAGAAATTATAAGTTTGATCTCACCGATTGTTTTGTTTTTGAGTCTTTTTGTAGTTTGATCCCTGGTAACGGGATACAGCAATAATGATGATGATGACATCCTGTCATCTTAACTCTGAGAGTTCAGAAGGAGGATAGAGCTGGATTTTGTTCCCTGTCAGATGGCGTTAAGGTGTATTAATACACCACAGTTGCATCAGACGTCGCGTCGACTGTAGGGGCCATCAATTGTCATTTTCGTCGACGTTGAAGTTGTGTTGCTCTGATGATGTCAGATGAGACCGAACCTGTGGTCAGAATGTAGTCTTTCTCGATGGAGTGCTCTTTTGCTAACTCAGCCGATCGACCATTCGATCTAACATTCATATCGGCAAACGTGCTATGTTTTTTTTTATCTCGGACTTATTTCAAATTTCAAAATTTTCTGAGCTGCACGTATACGGTTTCTCTGATCATTCATGATTTTACAAAGGTGACAAATTGATTGAGCTTTGTTTTTTTCAGGTTGTCATAGCAACTCAAGTGTCAGTAGATGGACCACTCCTAGCAATTTCCGACAACATGTTCGTACACAACAACTCCAAACACGGAAGGAGGGCGAAAAGAATGGATCCATCAGAAGGTGAGGATTTCCTTGTTTACCTAGGTAATCAACAAATTTGACACAGATTTCATTCCAAACTTCTTCTTCTTCTTCTTCTTCTTCTTCCACATATCATAGGCCTTAGGCCTGTGTTTTCCAACTCTCAGTTCTCTTGAGACATTGATGACCACGAATCCATCCATCTCTTTGGGGGTCTTCCTAAGGGGCGTCGTGTCCGTGGTGTACCATCCCTAGCGATTTTTGCTAGTCTTCCCGTAGTCATCCTGTCCACGTGATCATTCCAAGCTCTTCTACGCTTACGTCCCCACCTGACAATGTCTTCTACTTGACATTCGTGCCTTATGTCAGTGTTTCTTTTCCTATCTCTTAGTGTGTAGCCTGAGATGTTTCTTAGTATTTTCATTTCAGTTGTTCGAATGATATTTTTAGTTTTTTTGTTGTCAGCTCTTGTTTCTATAGCGTATGTTAATACCGGTCTAACACAAGTTTTGTATATCCTTACTTTAGCCTTTTTATTCATAAACGTATTATTCCAGATGATGTCCCGTAGTGCACCTGATATTCTGCTGGCTTTAGTCGCTTGTCCATTCACTTCATTTGTTCTATTTTGGCTTGAAGTAATTTGTATGCCTAGGTAGTCGAATGACATAACTTGTTCAATGATTTTATTTTCCAGAGAAAGTTTGCATCTCACTGGTTCTTTGGAAACGACGAGGGTTTTGGTTTTTGTGATGGATATTTGCATGTTGAGGTTTTTAGCTTTTACATAGAATGCGTTCAGGAGCCGTTGCAAATCGTCTTCGTTCTCTGCTATAATCAGGGCGTCATCGGCAAAACAGATAATCTTGATTATGCCCGTTGTAAGCGCATATCCTCCTTTTGTACTTTTAACTTGATTTATTATTTCGTCCATTATTTGATTAAAAAGCTGGGGGCTCAAAGAATCTCCTTGTCGAATTCCTGTTGGCGTTTTTATTTCCTTTGTTAGGTTTTGATTAACTAATATGTGGGTAGATGTATTGTGATTAAGTTGTCTTATGATATCTATTATTGTTTTCGGCACCTGTTTCTTTCCAAGGATATCCACTACGTCACTTAATCTTACCCTATCGAACGCTTTGGTGAGATCTATAAAGCACATGTATGCGGGCTTTCCGTATTCTATAGCCTTTTCCACTACTTGCCTAACTATGAAAATAGCATCTATAGTCGACCGATTTTTCCTGAACCCTTGCTGTTCCTCTGATATGTTCACATGCTCGCTTATTATTGCTTCTATGATCTTTGTGAAAAGTTTCATTACTGAGCTTAGTAGGGTTATGCCTCTATAGTTTTCTGGTGATTTCTTGTCCCCTTTTTTGAATATAGGAATGGTTATGCTCTTTTTCCATTCTTTAGGGACTTTTTTGGATGTTAATATCTTGTTGAAGAGTTTTGTAAGTTCCACGATCAATTTTTGACCTCCGTATTTCAACAGCTCATTCGGTATATTATCTAGCCCTGGCGATTTTCTGTTCTTAATCTTTTTTGCCATTTCTGTAGTCATTTCTTCGGTTATTACGGGACATTCTTCGTTTTCTCCACTTCCTTCTTCACTGTGTTTCTTATCTTTCTCTTCGGGGTTATCTGTGTACAGTTGTTCAAAATAGGTTTTCCAGCGGGACTCATCAATTTGTTGTGTCTGTGCATATTCCACGATGTCCAGTTTCCTTCTCTTCAACATTCCCCACACCTTCCTTTGAGCTCCATACAAGTCATGCTCCATATCGCAGGTAAACTTTTCCCAGTAGTTACGTTTTATGTTTCTGATTTCTGCGTTAACCCAGTTTCTTGTTTGAATGTAATGATATTTTTCTTCTGGTATTTGGTTGTTTCTATATCTCAAGTATGCTTCGCGTTTTTCTCTAGCCAGAGCTTTTACTTCTGGTGTATACCATTGCTTGTTTTTATAATTTTTATTAGCTCCAACCTTTCTCACACCCAGAGCCTCAAAAGCTGCGTCGGTAATGTTTGTTTTTATCTTTTCCCAGCACCTCTCTGTGTCGTCCTGTTCCGTGATGGTGTTTGATTCTATTTTTTGAGATAGTCGGGCTTGGTATAGTGCCTTAGTTGTTGGGTCTCTGATGGACTCTATGTTTATTTTCTCCTTTTTTGTTGAATCTGGTACCTTCTTCTTCTGAATGGTAATCCTCAGCTTACAAATGACCAAAAAGTGGTCGGATCCTATATTAGCTGATGTCAGGCTTTTTGTGTCCAATATTTGGGTTGGATGTATGGCCCTGTTCGATATTATATAGTCTATGGTTGAGTTTTGGCCTCTAGTGTTCTGCCATGTAATTTTGTGTTGGGGCTTGTGTTTAAAAAAGGTGTTGTTAATTCTCATATTATAACGTGCACACAGATCTATTAACGCTTCCCCGTTCTCGTTGATGTAGTCCTCGTTAAATTTGTATTTTACTCCAGGTAGTACACTATTCCCGATTCTGGCATTTAGATCACCCATAATCAGTAGTTTTTCATTTGTTGGTATGTTTCTTAGCTCGGTTTCTAGATTTTCGTAAAATGTCTCTGTTTCTTCTTTGCTCTTACCAATGTCTGGGGCATACACACTGATAAGGTTGAGATTTTCTGTTCCTATCATCAGTGATACTCTAAGGATTCTTTCATTTACGTAGTGTATGTCTTGTATTAGGTGTTCGTATTTTTCGGCTATAAGTAGCCCCACTCCGGCTGTGGCTCTTTTGTGTTTATCGACACCGCTATATATTAGCACGTAGTTTGGTGTTCTTATGGTTCCCTTACCTTTGCGCTTGGTTTCTGACAACGCACATATATCTATTTTGTGCTGTTCCATCTCTAAAAGTATTTCGCTCCCTTTGGTATTCCACGACATTATGTTCCAGCAAGCTGTTCGAATTATGTTTTTCCTCCATTTCTGCTTCTTGTTCAGTTTGTTTTCAGTTTTCGTATTCCAGTTTCTAGCAGGGTTCGTCATCGTTGCATCCGTCCTGTTCCGAGGCTCATTGTTGGATCTGTGAGCATGTATTATTTTTTTACGTCCGGCAGGTTGCTAGCCTCACCTGACAACCCTCCTCCTTTATCCGGGCTTGGGACCGGCAACAGTATTCGCTGGACTACTCAATCCGCCCAGCACCCACTGCAGGCGGAGTTCCAAACAAGACTCAAAATCCAATTATTGTGTCAGTAAACGACTCGCTGCATTTCACAGCGCGCACCGGACTTACCGTACGACAAGTCCCGCGATAAATCCGTCCCGCCGCGACACCCTTACCGGCCACGTCGTATCCCCCCGAAACGGGGTAAAATGGAGTCGGTGAATGGAGAAAGAACCGGCTAGTCATCGAGTTACGCTTCTCCCCCTCCCTACCCTCTCCGAGCCCCTTCCTCCTTACTCCACTGAACTGAATCGGGAACCAATTTCGCGAAGTTTCGGATACGCCGCGCGCCCCCGCATACAAACGAGACCTTTTTTACGACGCCAAACCGACTTTGGACGTCGCGGCGGCGGAACGGCGTCCCCGCCGGTGCGGCAAAGACGACGCTGAGCAAGGACTGGAGCCGAATAACAACTAGGCCGGAAATGATTTGTGAGGGGACGTATATACGCCGTTTTGGGGAGATTCGTCCTATGGCTCGGCTCTCGTTTCGCAGGGGGTGGTTTTTGATGATTTTTCGAACTTCTTCCGTTGAAAAAACTAGTAATCCATTGTTTTGTATAATGACAGGGGCCAAAAATCGTTCATCTGGTTCTATGACTCGAACCAGTGTCACAATGAGACATATAACTCACCCTGCTCTATGATCAAGGCTAAATTGACTTCTGTCGATGATGATCTGTGGCGAAGCCAGTATATTAAAACTGCCGATCTGAAATGGGTATACGGTTAATCTTATCAAATATGATGATGATAATGATCAAATATATCAGAAGTGAAGCTCCATAAATACTAAGGCTAACCTGGACACGGATTACGGAAATACACAACCGTCTCAATTCGGCATCAAGGCCATTCTGGAAGCTAAAGGATACAGTGTTTCAAAATCACAACCTCAATCTGAAGACCAAGAGAGCTGTTTACAAAGCATTATAACAGAATTTGAGGGTAATGTTAGTTTTTGACTTTAATTGGAACTCATCGCACTTCTCAGCTCAGAGGATCTACATATAATGTTGGACACCTATAAACATATATACGAAGCTTTAGGCCTTAAACTCAATATCGACAAAACCAGAATCCTGGTGAGTCCGCCAGAAAGCCTTCAAACTGATATCAGCCTGGAGGATGAAACTCCAGAACAGGTCGAGCAGTTCAAATACTTGGGAAGCTTCATAAATACTAGGGCTAACCAGGACACGGAAATGCACAACCGTATCACTTCGGCATCACGGGCATTCTGGAAGCCAAAGTACAGAGTGTTTCAAAATCACGACCTCAATCTGAAGACCAAGACAGCTGTTCAAAAAGCAGTGGTCCTCCTAACGCTTCTTTACGGAAGCGAAAGCTAAACGCCCTACTGGCGACATATTAAACAGCTTGAACAAACGCTACAACGTCGTCTAAGACAAATAATGCACATCAGATGGTCCCACAAAGTTTCAAATGCAGAAGTCTTGCAACGCGCGAGTTGTATAACAATTGAGAGTCGAGTAACGAGGGTTCGACTCAGATGGAGCGGCCACATTCTGAGGATGCAAGACACAAGACTCTCCAAAATAGCTCTGTATGGCGAATACACAGAGGGAGCTCGGAAATCAGGAGTTCAGTATGAGCAGTTTAAGGATATACTGCATCAATCCCTAAAATTCAGTTGATGCCAATCATAACTGGGAACAACTAGAGTTAGACAGACCACAGTGGGGGTCTTTGTTCTTCAGTTATAATGGAGACTCGAGAAGAATACAGCGGCGGCCAGATCTCGTTGGTGACTATCCATGCCCGGAGTGTGGAAGGATCTGTGTGGGTCTCTTCAGTCACAGGAGGGCATACAGTCGCAAGTAGCCCTAAGAAATTATGAGTTTGATCACATCGATAGTTTTGTTTTTGAGTCTTTTTGTAAATTTATTCTCGGCAACGGGATACAGCAATGAATGAATGGTGACATTAGGAATCATCTCGAGAGACAGGTGCCCACCATCACAAAGTTACTATGGTTGGGTTCATGTTTTTCTTGAAGAGCTGCGCAGTTTTGATTCGAGCCCAAAATTTCCAAGAAACCTTGAATTCCGAACTCCAAAAATCAAGAACCTGTTTGAGTCTTACAAAGAAAAAGAGCCTCCACTTATATTTACTTGAAAGCGACTTGCAGGTTCAGGAATGCTGGCATATAGTTGTCAACTTGTTCTTCCTTTCATCCGCTTATCAATTATGATGTAATTCTGAACAGATTTTACTATCTTGCCAGTTCTTCCAAGGCTTCGATCTGACCAACGATTAATTGTACTTCACACTTATTCCAATTTGCATTTCAAATCCTCGAGTGCATAAGCGAGATACATCATATGTTTAGGTCAATTTCCAGGACTGTACCCGCCTCTCCCCGTAGCGACACCCTGTATAAAGGCCATAAGCCCGAGCGAGGGTTGGACAGCGGGAGGATCCACCGTCATCATTGTCGGCGACAACTTTTTCGACGGCCTTCAAGTAGTCTTCGGAACGATGTTGGTATGGAGCGAGGTGAGTATTCATTTCAATAAGTTCCAATTATCGATACTCATCCACTTCAATCTTCACCAGTTGATAACGCCGCATGCCATAAGGGTCCAAACGCCACCAAGACATATACCTGGAGTTGTCGAAGTGACACTGTCCTACAAGTCGAAGCAGTTTTGTAAAGGCGCACCAGGTCGTTTCGTATACGTATGTAAGTACCACTAAGAAGTCATGGTGAGCGACAGATATTGACTTTTGTGTCCTTTCACAGCTCTGAACGAACCTACGATAGACTACGGCTTCCAGAGGCTCCAGAAACTTATACCAAGGCATCCAGGCGATCCTGAGAAACTTCCTAAGGTAATTTTCCAACTAATCAGGGTGTTGAAAGTATTTCAAGAATATTTCTTGACCTTCTTCGTTTCTTTTCAGGAAATCATCCTTAAGAGGGCTGCAGATCTCGCGGAAGCCTTATATTCTATGCCGAGGAATAACCAACTGACCCTTGGCGGTCCCAGATCTCCATCCATGGCGAATAATGGGATGTCATCGGCCACGTTTAACGCGTATGCAGGACAATTGGCTGTCAGCGTTCAGGAGAGTGGAAACGGTCAGTGGACTGAAGGTGCTTATCCTTCTTTTTCGACACTGTCGTCTGCAAGCTTTAGTTCTAGTTGTTGTAGTTTAGCAAAAGGTTCTTTTGGCACTTCTAACATAAATTTCAAATCTCCAATTCCAAAATGAATATCAACTTTGTGTTCTTGTACCTCCGTCAGGTCAGGTTAGGAAGCTGGAAGCTCTTTGTAGCCAGATTTTGAACCTATCAGCACAAAATTTGCATGATGTATAAAACTCGTATCTAGATGGTCTACTGAAACCAAAAACAAGTAGTTGATGGAGCATGTGCATGAGTTAAATCGAAATATCCCTGTGTCGATTTTCGATGAGTACTGATTGGTGGTTTTCTGATCGGTAGGGTTTTTCTTTTAGACGAGTACGGAAGGGCACAGAGTAGCAGCGTGTCGCCTAGGGGGGGTGGTTATTGCTCTAGTGCTTCCACACCACACTCGTCCAACGGTGGCTCGTTCGTGAACGGCGCCTATGGAGGATCCACGCCCACTAGTACGCCGCTGAACACCTCCAACATGCTGCCAGGATCCCCGTCCACTGGGATCTTCAATTCCGTACCCAGTAAGTATATCCCATTTTCGTAAATCTCTGCCATTTTCACTTGCTCGCTAGAATAGTTGGTAGAGAATCGATTTTGAACAGGGGAAATGTAATGTTACCATATATTTCGGATATTTTCACATCCAAACTCTTGACCAAAGGGGATAGATCGCTTGAAGAAGAATGTTGAGTGTTGAAAACCTATACTGAAGCTACCAGTGACTGCACCCTGATTCTTCTTGAAAAAAAAAACCCCCAATGGGTCGCTCAAAAGTCATCCAATAACGTTGGTGTATGTTCAATCAAAAGTACCTCTAAAAGAACATTCAATACAGCCCGGGTTTACTGCTGACTGAGGAATACCTTAATACTACCTAACTTGCAAAAAAAAACAGCATGACATTCCTATGGACTCCAATATCTAATGGTATTGGAGGTGGATGAACATGCGAAAGGAGCATCAGGGTTAACTTCAGCTAGTGTTTAACCCTTTGGAACGAAACAAGGCAGCTTTCAACAGTGAAAATGCAACAGTCTACACGTATTACACCAAGAAGCTCTTGTAGCTGCCACCTGCTGAGTAATTCTCACCATGCGACAGCCAAGACTCTTTCAGACATCGTAAGATTTGTCGACCCCAGATACTGATCGAGCAAGAGTATCAGAAAAAACTAACAGAAGGATCTGATCACTTAGAGAACAAAATTCGTAGCAGAAGAGTAGAATTCCTCAATCGATCAATCACTAACCTAACCTAAACGAACCTAACCTAACTTAGCTCAATGCAACCTAACCTTACCATTGAAGTTAATGGTATGTGGTACTAATTTTGCTTCTTTGGTCTACTACTTGTCCGTGGACTCAGGGGGCCAAGGTAGCCATAGTTAACCGAGACACTCCTTAATCGTAATAAGCCTTTTCTTGCTAGCTCTGACTCTGGCGTTTTTTTTGTCTTTTCTGCCTAGGTTAGGTTAGGTTAGGTTAGCCTAAGTTAGGTCAGCCTCTGTTAGGTCAGCCTAGGTTAGGTCAGCCTAGGGTTGGTCAGCCTAGGTTAGGTCAGCCTAGGTTAGGTAGCAAAGATGTCAAACTCTAAACGCACGCTTTGACAAGAGCCTTGGATTTGGAAGGAGTTTGGGTTCGGGATATTGTGGTGTGAAGTACTAACATTACTCTTTGGGTCAGCCCAGGGTCCATAGACTCCAGGGGACAAGTGAGTCATAGTTACTTCCAACCCGGCTTTGGGTAAAGTACTAACGTTACTCTTTGGGTCTACCTCGAGTTCGCAGAGGGGGCAAATGAGTCATAGTTACTTCTTGTTTTGAAGGACTCACATTACTCTTTGGGTCTGCCTCGACTACGTGGATTCGAGAGACTAAGAGAGGCATAGTAACTTCTTCTTGGTTTCGTGGCTCCTCTCAAGAACAAGTCTTAAGATTCCTGACAACTACTTAAGCTCGTACACCACGACAAGGTGATGACCATTGTACGGGGACTCAACCCACCCCAACTTAACCTAATATAACGCAACCCAACCTAACCTAACTGATTTTGTCTTCCTAATGGTGTGTTTCTGTGGAGAGACGTTTTAGTTTTGACCTGTTGTCGATATCAACACTCTTCTGGTGAGGGTGTGTTGATTTGCAACGTGGTTTAAGGGTGTCATCTTCAGTTTCGAACCCCGCAACCTCGTAAAACTGCGAATGTTCTCGAAATCAGTCTAATTGTTCCCTTTTGAATTTTGTTATTTTAGTCTCAACTGAAGCGGGTCACTACCATTTCGGCCTTCACTACACCAGCAACAACAACAACAATAACAACAACGATACCACGACCACCGTCAAGTCCGAAACGTCGGACAAGGAGAAGAGCGCCTTCGCCCCCGTCATCAGGGCAGGCTGCGACGTGTCCCCCTCCACCAGCACCCGCACCCCCGCCCCGGCGCTGTTTCACCACCAGCCCATAACCGGTTGGCACCATTTGGCAGCCGTACAATGTTAGTATATTATTTTATTATCTTTGCGCCCGTTGCCGCTTATAATTTTCCATTATCTGCAACAGTTCTCTTTTCCGCCGGTTCTAATTGCGTTACGTTCGCTTTCATAAGCGTCCTACTATTCAGAACTAAGTAGATTTCGCCCCGTTTTAAATGCCCGGGCTTCGGTAACAAGGCGTAACTGAACTGGTTTTTCGGGCTTTCTCTCTATACGTTTTCCCTTTGATAAGTTCGCCGTTTGTGTGTGTGCGTGGGTGTGGGGTTATCGAATTTTTGCGGAAATTCGAGAACGATACGATTTAATGGGTATAGTTTATTCGTTTTGGCGACGAAGCGACGTCACTTATCGGAAGGAAACGTCGTTGTCAGACTGCCGAAATTATCCTTTAACTTTTGGATATTTTACAAAAACAAACGTGCTTGTTTGATGAAAGGGAAAATTTGAGTTTGAAAGTGTACGTGATTCAATTTTGATTCAGCCAAATTTCTATAAATGAATATACAGGGTGAGTCTTTGACTCGTACTAATAATTTAACAGCAGATTCTAGAGGTCAAAAGAAACACTTTTTTTTATTTGCCATTTTTTCCGAATCGGCTCGGTTTGAAAGATACAGGCTGTTGAAAAACCATAAAAAAATGTTATTTTTAGTTCTATCTCACAAGTGGTTTTATCGAATGAAATGAATTTCGGAATATAGTTTTTCATTTATTTGATTAATCTTTTTCGAACACAAGATATCACTCACGTCTTCCAGTTTTCTCATTATGACCATTACGTACCATAAAAATACCAAAACTTCAAAGAACCCAAGTCTTGAAACTGAGTTTTACGCTATCTAATGAATATTTGAACGTATTGTAAAATAAAAGTTCTCAATATTTTCCCGTATAATGCGCAGTTTTCGAGTAATTTGATGTTCAGAAATTGAAGAGTATCTGTGTAATTTGAAAAATTGGGTACTTTGGCTGAATACAACTCTGTTTGAAAGATACACAGATATATAGTGTCACAGATTTAGCTAGTCATTCTGAAGGTAATTTTGTTTTTCCAGAGCTGGCACAGCTCATTATGAAAACTTAAAATCGCTATATCTTTTTATAAGGGCCGAATAGGAAAAAATGATATAGGAAAAAAGTGTTTCTTTTGACAAGAATTCACTGTTAAAATATTCGTATCGTGAGTCAAAGACTCACCCTGTATATATTTTTGAAAAGCAATTTTTTTTGTATGATATGAGATCAAGAAAAGTATGCATTCGTCTTTGAAAATTGTTTTTTTTTTCACCCTTGGTACAAAATATTAAAAAATTATGAATATAGTGTCGTATTTCAGTGAAAAAGTGCCATATGAAAAGTAGTGTGTTCCATTTGGAAATATCAACTTTTTGACGTTTTCGTATCAAGTGAAAAGACGAACAATTTTGTAACACCCTGTACAGGGTGGGCAAAATTCTTTGTCTACTGAGGGAAATTCGAGAACTATGGCAGCTGGATGAAAACGGATGACACATTTCAGAGAAACAAAGAATGGTGAACCGTTTTTGAATTATTAGCAAAAAATGAAATTTTGACGGTTTGGAAAAATTTTCATAACTTATTTGTCTCTGAAGTTACAGATCTGAAACTTGAACCTTCTACAGGCTCTTTTTCACGAAGAATCTACTCACGAGCACCAAATATTTTTTCATTTCGAAACATTAGGCGAACTTTCGTCTTTTTGAATGCAAACATTCATTGAATTTGTTATTTTTGAATTGGAAAAGAGGTTCTGTCAGTAGAATCTACGTATAAAAGTGACTAAGCAGGTTCTAGTTTCAGATCTGTAACTTCAAACACAAAAAAGTAATGAGAACTTTTCGAAATCGTCAAAACCCCAAAATTCTAGAAATGATAGGCCGGTTCTGTTTTCAGATTTGGATTAGTCGTGAAAAAATATCTCTAGAATGTGTCATCCGTTTTCTTCTAGCTGCTCTAGATCTCGAGATACCCTCAAGAGACAACGAATTTTGCCCACCCTGTATATCACAAAGCGAGTTTTTTCTACACGAAACTAATCCTCAGAATCTCAGCGAACTAGTTTCAAAATTTCAGCTTATCAAAACATGAAATGCCTTTTCTATGCCTATTTCCATGTTTTTGGCAATTTTCGTGGAAAAACGTTTAAATTATCAGATAAAGGAATGTGCTAGACATAAATACTCATGCTATTGCTGAAATAAATTGACACTCTTCTCCCAAAATGTATGCTTGATGAAATTTAAATATTTGCCATTATAATCAATTGTAACCTTTTTTATCACAATTCTTTGCGCCTTTCAGTGTTATTATTATCTTTGTATATTCGAGTTTTTTGTTTTAATTTCATTGTGATTTAATTTTTTTTTAATTTTTCCAGAAAATGCAGAATATCTACAAGGCTTTACCAACTCCTGTTGGTGATCACATCCTCTTCATCAACCTAGAACAACCACTTCCTCATCAGTGCAATTTGTGTATAGTTCAAACAGTACCAAAGACTCGATTGTACATACATAAATGACGTTTTAACGCGAAACCCATCCAGTTACCTCGTCTGCAAAATATACCAAGTGCGAAAATTACGAACATTACTGCACGAGATGAAAGAATCGAGAAGCATACTCGCGAAAAAAATCATTCGATAGACGAATGAAGTTTGCCGCGGTCTTATATCGAAACAGAAATTGTATATATTCACATAGTAAGTAAATCGACCCAATGATCTGTGATCTCCATAATTATAAAGCGAGAGTTTTGAGCAGGAAGGGGTAGTAGACGCCACTTTCCACTTTTTTTGTCTATGATTGTTGACATATCTTTATGAAGATTATATACATATCGCTTTAAGCTGGGATTTGTCTGGTGAATTGTTGATATCATAATATAGTTATGTGTGTAAATATTGAGAGGTGCATTGTGGGAAAACTGGCACAGGGTTATCCAGAAGCTTCTTACAGGATGACCTCTATAGTCTTCTGGGACACCCTGTAGATCGTCAGTTTCCCCCTTGTATCTTTCGTTTCTGTACAAAGTTGTAATTAAGTAAAAAGTAGGTTACATACAACGATTAATATATTTGGTATTTATTTTTCATATTCATCATATTGTCGATCAGAATCTGTATATAAATCTGCGATATTCCACGCTCCATTCCACACTCGGATGTCGGATTCACAAATGAAGCACGCAAAAGTGAGATCAAAAAGTATACGAAAAGAGGATACCACTTTTCTACCTATTAAATAAAGGGCAGAATCTAATCAAAGTGCCCTATTTATTCGATAATTTACTGATAGTTTTCATGAATTGTTGCACTAGGTACACTATAAAATACATATCAAAGTCTATTTTCATTCCACGTGCAGAACTCTTAGATTCAATCTTGACCATGCATCGTAAAATATCTCTAGTTTGAACTTTTATATTTTTTTGTAGTTCCTATGTTTCGTTCGATTGTTACTAGTTTGTTTTCAACGTTCTCACGAATGCACATATGAAATGTCGATTTATTTTGTTGTATTTCACTTTTCCCTTGTATATCTATTGTTATTTTTCAGAGATGTTTTATTTTGTAAATATGTAATGAACTTATCGAATTGTAAATTTGGTAATACACGTTTTATATTTACACTTGACTTATGTTTTTTTTAATTATTCAAGTTGTTTGACGAGAATAAAATGTCGAATTATACAAGCTGTTGTTTTATTCAGTCATTTTCTCATCAAGTTCACGAGTAATAAACATAAATATATTTCAATGATCATCACAATAAACGCCATTAGAGATTTTATAGATGACCTGATAATATTAATCAAGCTTACATTCTTCGGAGCTGAGTCCAGGCCTCAAGTCGTTGTCAAATATCTGCCGAAGTTAAAACAATGTTCATATCGTTGGGGACCTTTATCACATAGACATATAGACATGGACTGTGCCTTCCCTTTCTATCTATGCATGACATACGGTCAAAAAAAGTGACAGAGAGAAACGCACGTCGGGAATGCAGTTGTCTCTTTCTAGAATTTTGATTGGTCTACACTCACCTCTATGTGAACAAAAAAAAGACAGGTAAATTCCCGACGATCATTTCTCTCTTTCTATAAAAAAAGCCAATTTCATGCTGACATTGCTCAGTCCATGTCTCTATGTCTATGCTTTATCATTACAAATGGAGAGGTTCCATCCAGAAATAAACCGACAGGTGCGTCACCTATCGCAAGGTGGGCGAAGCTATCACCTAGGCCATCTGTAGATCCCTTTAAAATGAGTATGAGCACCACGAGATTTAAAATCGACCTCATTTAAGCATTTAGCTAAACCATTTCTTTGAAACATTTTCAAACCGAGGTTTTTATGGATGATTTTCTTCATTTATGTCGATATTGTCAAAAAACATAATTTAGACCTCTTCGTATCGTTCTAGAATCTCCTGGGAATTACAACCCTACTTCATTGACTCAACTCGTTAATTTTTACCAATTGAACAGGTTTTTACGCTTTCTAGTAATTTAATTTTTTTTTAATCTATGTATTAAAATTAATATTTAGTTTTGTGCATCTATGTGCACCTTTTTTGGTTCTTTCCCCAATGTTCATGGCCCGGTACTTTCACCTTCGAATAAATTTTATTCAATGTGAATAAGTATCTGTCAAATAATTTCCCATCTGATGGATACCTTTTTTCGGTGCTTCCAGATGAAATTATTTGACGAATAACAATTCTATGAAAGCACGGTATACAACTTTTCACTGATTAATGTAAAATAAGACACCGCATTGTAGAAATTGTCATAATTCCAAATAGAAAGTGAATATTTCGTGAAAATCACACAAAGAATAACCATACATCAAGAATCTAAAAAATTCAAGCAATAATGACGTACCGACATTCGATCTATGACAAATAAACTCTAATTATCAAGTTTCAATGACAGATTTATTCGATGAATAACACTATCTGAAACTGAAAAGACAGCATTTTTACTTATTCTATGAATAAGGCTTATCTATCGAATAAATTTATTTATTTTCACGTGAAAGTACCGGGCCTTAGTGTAATTGGGAGTTATTGTTTTTTTTTTGTATGGGTCTCTCAATCATAATCGCGCATCTAGATAAAGGTTCGACCGTTTTTCTGACCAGGTGTGGTGAACACATGTATCAGATCAGTATCGCCGCAGACTTCGCTAAAACAGTGTGTTCGATTTTCTTCGCATTTTTACACTTTACGAAATAAAGTGAAGTATTTCTCGCTGTTGAAAATAATTTCGAGAGTGAGACCATCTTTGGATGCACTTCATAAAGCTGGCCAGCTCGTCTCTTCACTTCACACCATAGGTAAGTCGTGCCTTTATTGTTCAAGACAGTCCATCAACTCTTCTCGAGAAATCGAGTGGTCCTTCAGACACTTTGAATTTCTTATTTTCTTTTGAGTTTGAAATCAGATACCAATATTTTATACAACAATATTAAACGTTTTACATCAACGTTGAATAGGAAACCAATATTCAACCACTACTAGGAAGCGTTTTTTATAGGTCTTGCTCAACATATATTCAATAAAGAGTAGGAAACGTTACAACTGCGTTGAATACGAAACTACTCAAGAACTCGTTACTTTAACACCAATATGAAATCTCCTCAACTTATATCAATAAGGAGTTAGAAACCTTAAATCAACGTTGAATGGCAAACTATTAAACAACCCGTTACTTTAGCAACTAATATGTAACGTATCCTTGTTGTATCTCCTCATAGTTTATTCAATAAAATATAAAAACGTTATATCAACGTTGATTCACATTTATATTTGCATACCGCTAAATGATGAATTGAAGTAATAAAATGACTTGATTTTCATGAAAATAAAAACAGTTCTTTCTCTTTATCACGAAACATTGTTGAGGCACAATTGAGCTAAAACCTTAGATTGATAAAACAATCTATGGCTGAAACGGATATCTGAAGCACTGAATATTTCATACGAACGCGTTCACGTCAACTTGGACATGAGAAAAATTGATGCAAAATGGATGCCCAAATGTTTGAATGTTGACCAAAAGCATGCAAGGGTAGAAGCATCGCGTTCGATCTGTGCTCGATTTGAATACGATGTAGACTTAAACCGAATTGTTACTATGAATGATACTTGAGTACATTTCTACTATTTAGAAACAAAGCAACAATCGATGGAATGGCGACACTCTGGTTCTCCAAGACCTATGAAGTTTCGTGTCCAAAAATCTGCTAGAAAGATTCTTGCTTCAGTTTTTTGGGATTGCCATGGACTAATCATGATTGATTTTTTGGGTAAGGGTAGAACAATAACCGGAGATTACTATTCGACATTACTGACCACTCTACGGGAAAAAAATGAAGGGAAAAGACGCGTAAATCTATCTAAAGGTGTTTTGTTTTTGCAGGACAACGCCCCTGCACACAAATCTCAAGTTGCCATGCAAAACATTCCTGATTTAGGGTTTGAATTACTAGAACACCCCTCTTATTCACCAGATTTAGCCCCATCCGACTATCATCTCTTTCCTCAACCGAAAAAATGTTTAAAAGGTCGTAAATTTTCTTCCAACGAGGAGGTAATAAAAGCTGTGTAGGTCTGGTTTGCAGAGCAAGAAGAAACATTTTTTTTGAAAGGTCTAGAGACGTAGCAGGTTCGCTGCAATAAATGTATCCAATTACGAGGAGAATATGTTGAGAAATAAAATATTTTGACATGGAAATTTTTAAATATATCCTCGTATAGTTTCAACATTAGCATCGACTGAATATAGTCCCCCTGTTCCCATGGCACACGCCGCTGAGATACCAAATCATAAGCAACAACTGCCGGATTGACATCGGGATGACACCCAATTCTAGGCACTTGAATTCGCTCGTGTTGATGTCAATTAGAAACGTGCCCCTGATCGGATTAAGACGGGGGCCAGTGTTGTCTGCCGGCCTTTTTGCCTGCCAGTCCGACCGTGTGCACTTTTGTGCACCGCTTATTACCACTTGTAATTACGAATTGAAGGATCCAGTTTGGGGCTGGTGGACGAGTACGAGATTGTGTGATTAGAAATTACGTGTAGAGTTCGCCTTTTTTAGGGGTGGGAATTCCGTTTGATGGGCTAGATAGGATGGGAATATTGCGTTGCATTAAGATTCAACTTGGGGTGTTTAATCGTGATCCCTCTCGTGAGGATAGTTCGCTAGTGAGTTGAGCCTTTTATGAGATGGGTTTTGCCTATGTAAATTTGTTAAATCCTCTGTTCATTCTTCCGTTGCTATTGTTTGTTGATTTTACTGAAACACTGTGTAGATTACGATCTAGGTTAGATCGTATTTGAGGCAAGATTACATGCGACATGTTCGCTTCAAAATTTTAGAGGGGCTGATTCTTCTTAGGATTAGGCGCTTTCCGAAATTGTCAAAGGGGTTTCAGGAAAAATTGAAATCGTTGTGATCAGGTTCTAAGCCTAACTACTTTCATTGAAGCAGGTTTGAAGGATAAACTGAAAAAAAGAACAACATTTGTGGATTTATCTGCTGCATATGACATGGTATGGAAGGATGGTTGATTTTCAAACTTTGTACACATCTGAAGTGTGAAAAGATGGTTCGTTTACTAGAAAGCATGCTGTCAGATAGATGGTTTCGTGTTTTGTTGATGATAATAGTTGTTATTTCAAAACTTTGAGTAACGGTCTTCCCCAAGGTCAGTTTTAGTACCTCTTCTTTCCAATTTATATCTGTGTGATGTCCCTACTACTTCTTCTGAGAAGTTCATATACTCTGATGATATTGCCCTCGCATTCCCTCAGTCTGACTTTAGATGTATAGAGAATAATCTATCTACAGAGTTAGAAATCTTGAGGAAATACTTTTTCGAGTGGTGTTTGCGTCCTAACCCAAATAAAACCAAGGTTTCGTGTTTCCATTTGTATAATCATCAAAAATATAGAAAATTGAGCGTAGTTCTCGGTAATTCTGTTTCGGAACATAACTTCATCTAAAATATCTTAGAGTTAAGCTGGATTCCTCGCTCAATTTCGAAGCCCATTTGAGAAATTTGCGTCTGAAGTTTGTACGGGTTTTTGCTCTGAGGCGCTTCAGGTCAAACAGGCCTCCATCAAATCTGAATCTTATTCAAATACCTCTCACAGGCATATTTATGTCAGCAATTATCGAGACAATTATGGCGAATATATTGAACAGTGAAGGCGCCTGCACGCAGTCTTGTTTTATTCCAGAGTTGGTTAAGAAATGGTCGGTTGTAAAGAGCCATTTACGATAAATCAGTTTCGAGAGCCAGGATTTGTTGAAAATATAAATGCCTGTGACAATAACTGTCATTTATTCTTGGCAGAATTCGAATTTCAAGCCAAAAATGCTCTCAAAAGATTGAGTTAGTGTTGGTGCTAACTGAATGTCATTTCATCATGCTGATCTGATGCTCTTTGGAGATCCTTCTACCCCCAGCCTCTCAACCACCCCCTCCGTCATTATTTATCGATGAAAATTCCCCAATTTCCCCCTGCTCCATCGCCCCCGACGAATAAAAGAAAATACATCACTGTCCGTAAAATGAGACGGGAAATTCGATACCTTCCAATTACGATTCAGGGCTCTACGACACACATTTACATTTAAATTCGTCATACACGTACGTACCAACCAACCCTAGTCAATAATACGAGCAGTGAGTGGTTATATTTCGGGTGTATTTGAATATGATATAACAAAACGAATCAGGTTATCATCAGTCGGTGGCGTTGGAGTGGCTACGCGGGTGCACATGATGGGAGTTGTACCATAATTGGATTTATGCTCGTCAATTTAAATTACCCGAATGCGATGTGATAATTCCTTGCGGTTTATGGCTTGTTTCGCGGGCGAACCGGTTTATTTTCGGATCAGAAATGCTGGTCGAAAAGTTTGTTAATAACTGTACATTTCGAAGAGCAGAACTCTGTATGGTAGATCATCGAGATTACCATTCTTATTGAAGGAACTGGTAACAGAGTATTTGGGTTGAGTTGCCAATATAGAATTTTGAGTATTTCCTACCTCAGGGATGAAAAATTTCATGAAGATCTCATCATGTTGAGGTTTACCTTACTTATAAATAACCTGCTCGTCAGAAGTCTGGGATACATTGAACTAATTCGTGTTTTTCATCCAGAAAAAC
Organism: Coccinella septempunctata; assembly: GCF_907165205.1. Taxonomy (NCBI): domain Eukaryota; kingdom Metazoa; phylum Arthropoda; class Insecta; order Coleoptera; family Coccinellidae; genus Coccinella; species Coccinella septempunctata. Next base: position 30,559,976 of record NC_058196.1, read on the forward strand.
CTAATTTCCTTTTGAAATATGTACATGTGGAGTTTGCAGGTAGGAATATAGATTCTTTCGATAAAGAGAATAACAATTTTTGGAGGATGAAACTCTAGAACAGGTCGAGCAGTTCAAATATATACTCGGGAAGCTTCATAAATACTAGGGCTAACCTGTACACGGAATTACACAACCGTATCAATTCGCCATCACGGGCATTCTGGAAGCTACAGGACAGAGTGTTTCAAAATCACGACCTCAATCTGAAGACCAAGACAGCTGTTTACAAAGCAGTGGTCCTCCGAACGCTTCTTCACGGAAGCGAAAGCTGGACGCCCTACAGACGACATGTTAAACAGCTTGAACAAACGCAACAACGTCATCTGAGGCAAATAATGCACATTAGATCGTTACACAAGGTTTCAAAGGCAGATGTCTTGCAGTGCGTGAGTTGTATAACAATTGAGACTCAAGTAACGATGGCCCGACTCAGATGGAGCCACATTCTGAGGATGCAAGACACAAGACTCCTCAAAATAGCTCTGTATGGCGAATTCACAGAGGGAGCTCGGAAACCAGGAGGCCAGTATAAGCGTTTTAAGGATACACTGCATCAATCCCTAAAATCAGTTAATGCCAATCATAACTGGGAACAACTAGTGTTAGACAGATCACAGTGGATGTCTTTAGTCCATAGTTATAATGGAGACTCTAGAAGAATACAGCGGCGGTCAGATCTGGTAGGTGACTACCCATGCCCGGAGTGTGGAAGGACCTGTAGGTCATGGTTGGGTCTCTTCAGTCACAGGGGGCAAACAGTCGCAAGTAGCCCTAAGAAATTATAAGTTTGATCGCACTGATAGTTTTGTGTTTGAGTCTTTTTGTAGATTGATTCTCGGTAACGGGATGCAGCAATCAATGAATCCCTACTATCGTATTTGTTTATATGCGACACACAGAGCGGACGAAAAGTGTTTACGGACGAAAAGAATGGCATCAAAAATTGTCGAATTAGTACGTAAAATCTCATTTTATTTTTTAACTGAAGGGTATGTACTGATTACTGATTACTGATTGCTGGGTGTGTTGGACGGACTAACCCAAACCTGCCACCGCGACCAACGGTCTATTGTAGCACACAAGCATGCTCAAAGAGCTAAATCTCTCCCTCTAGTCCCATCCTACCCAAAAAGGAGATGATGTCGGAGGGAGAGTGATTCTTGAGTTCCTCTAGGATCATCTTCGGAGAGCCGAAAACTCCGAGTCTGACCCTGTCTGCCGCCGGGCAGTCACAGAGGATATGCTCAATTGTTTCGTCTTCCTCTAAGCAGAGTCTGCAGAGTGGGTCGTTGTCGATCTTGAGTTTTTTGAGGTGGGCTCTGAGTCTGCAGTGTCCTGTAAAAACCGCTATTATCGATCTCAGATTGGTTCTAGAAAATTCTAGCCAGCGACTGGTGTATGGACTGGGAGGCACTGAAATAGCCCTATGCGAGTGACGCAATCCAGGACGGTTGCGCCAGTGCTCCAGGACCTTTTGCCTTATCCAGCTGTTGTTTCGGTCCCTTATTAAGGAATTGGGAATTCCTATACTAGGTTCCGGGCCAATAAGCGTTGATGTCGCGCCTTCTCTGGCCAGAGCATCCGATACATCGTTGCCACTGAAGCCAGAGTGTCCAGGTATCCAAATCAGTTGCAGTCTGTTTAAACTTCCCAATTTGGTGAGTTTAGATCTGCACTCAAATACCTGTGCCGAGTTGCATTTGTCAGCCGCGAGAGATTTGATCGCAGCTTGACTATCCGTAAGGATTTTTATCGATCTGCCCGCCCAGCCACTGTCAAGTAAATGGCCTGCGCACAGATCAATGGCGAAGATTTCTGCCTGAAAAGCTGTCGCCGACTTTCCCAGACTAGCACTGAGTTTGGTCAGCGGTCTACGGCTGTAGACTCCGGCTCCAGATCCCTGACTGGTTCTGGAGCCATCAGTAAACCAGCAAGGTCCTTGTAAATAGAAATCCTTGTGATGGAGCCATTCGTCTCTGCTTGGAATCACAGAAACGAATGTTCCCTCGGTGCTGGTTCTTGTGATTATTTGATCAGTTCTCATGCCCATCACCTCGTCAGCCTCCAGTTGGGCCGACAGACGACTGGGCACGAAAGTGAGTTTGTCAGGCTCGTTCACGGTGAGGTGGTGGAGCCTGTGGGTTGCTAGTCTTGCCTCTCCCTGGACCAAAATGTGAAGGGGAGGGAGGTCTAATAGCATCTCCATGGACGAAGTTGGAGTAGAGCGGAATGCCCCCGAAATCATGAGGCAAGCCGTTCTTTGGAGTTTGGTAAGTTTGTTTTGGGTTAGAACGCGTTCAGTGCAGGACCACCAGGCGACACAGCCGTAGGTGACCAATGGTCTGATCACCGTGACGTATAGCCAGCGGAGCTGCTTCGGCGCTATCCCCCATGTCCTTCCACAGATCCTTTGGCAGGCCCATAGGGAGTGCCTGGCTTTGTGGACGACTTTTTCCACATGGGAGTTCCATAGAAGCTTCCTATCCAGGGTAATGCCTAGATATTTGGCCTCCTCTACGAGTGGAATGGTCTTACCGTAGAGAGTTGGAGGAAAGATTTGAAATTTCCTTCTCCTGGTAAAGGGGACAATCAGGGTCTTGGAGGGGTTCACCCCTAACTGCTCCCCATCACACCAACCCTGAATTACTGTTAGTGTTTCCTGAAGAGCATCTGAGATGGCTGCATCGTCATTGCCCTCCAGTAAAACAACTATGTCGTCAGCGTAAGCCTGAACATATACGTCAAGCGAGCTGATAATTGCAATTAGATCATCAACCAGAAGTGACCAGAGAAGGGGTGATAGTACACCTCCTTGCGGACAACCTCTGCCTGCTTTGAATCTAAGTGCTTCGCCACAAAGCGTGGTTATGATGTTTCTGGAGCTCAGCATTGTGCTGATCCAATTCGATATGGTAGGAGGGACACCTCTAACCTTGGCAGCCCTTACTAGAGATTCAGTAAGGGCAGCATTAAAGGCTCCCTCAATGTCCAGAAAGGCAGCCACTGCAGTCTCCCTGGAGTTGAGAGATTCATTGATCCTGCCGACAAGATTATTGAGGGCAAGATCTGTGGATTTGCCTTTCTGGTAGGCATACTGATGAGCACTCAGAGGATGATTCCGTAGAATCACCTCTCTGACGTGCTCGTCTAGTATCTTTTCGAGAGTTTTCATCACGAACGAAATTAAACTGATCGGTCGGAATGATTTAGGCTGTGAGTCTGTTTTTCCCGCCTTGGGAATATAAACGACTTTGACCTTCCTCCAGTTGGATGGTATGAAATTCCATGCCAAGCTGGATCTGAAGAGCCTAATGAGATAAGACATTAAGAATTCCAGTCCGTGCTGAAGTAGAGCTGGAAATATTTCATCGTCACCTGGCGCTTTGTATGGGAGAAAGGATAAAACTGCCCTTCTCACCGCGCTCGCAGTGACAAGTTTGTTTACAAATTTCCAGCATTCCTTGCTGGGTCGCTTGAGGCGACTGGTGAAGTTACCTTCTTCCGCAGATGCGGAATCAATCAGCACGTGATCCGGAAAGTGTGTGTCAGCCATGATCTTAAGGGTCTCCGCCCCAGAGGCCGTATAGGTGCCATCTGATCTTTTAACAGATCCCAGCGTCAAAGACGGCTCTCTGGAGAGAATTTTATGGAGTCTTGTCCCGCTTGCAGCATCTTCGATGCTGCTGCAGAAGTTTTCCCAAGACTCCCTTTTGGCCTTCCTTACTTCCTTGTTGTACAAGGTGAGGATTTGACGATACACTTCCCACTCACCTGCTGATTTTGCTCGGTTAAATTTTTTCCGAACCTCTTTACGAAGTTTCTCTAATTTAGAGTTCCACCAAGATACTTTCCTATTGTCGGATTTCTTTCTTAGTGGACAGTTTTCATGATATGCCGAGACTATAGCTTGGCCAATTGAGTTGGCCAGCCTCTCTAGGTCTTCATGATTGTTAACGTTAACGTTGATGGATCTCAGATTCCGTTGCAGGGATAGTTTATAACCATCCCAGTCGGTTAATCTGGGATTGCGATATTCCTGAATGGGTTTACCGCCTAATTCAATGTTAAATTGAATATTTCTATGGTCTGAGCCAGAGGGCGTGTCAGAAACCCTCCAGTCAGTGATTTTAGTGCTCAGGTATTGCGAGCAGAGCGTGATGTCCAATACCTCAGCCCGATTTTTCGTAACAAAGGTTGGAACCGAGCCCCGATTCAATACAAAAAGCGCTTCTTCTAGAATGAAGTCAAATAAGTGCTCACCTCTTTCGTTGATGTCCGTGCTACCCCACGTAGTGTGATGGGAGTTGGCATCGCAAGCAACGAGGAGTTGAAGGTTTTTCCCCCTGCAGAAGGCAACTAATTTTCGCACTTCATTTGGCGGGGGGAACATGGTATCACCAGGGAAGTAGGCAGAACAGATGACCAGTTCTTTAGTGCCCGTTTCCATGGGAAGTTTTACCAGGATGGATGTTACATCTCTGGAACAGAATCCTGTAAGTACAAAAATGTCAATAGTGTTCCTGACAAAGATACAGGACCTGGGTGATTCCCCAGATCCAAGTGATATTACCTTGCCAGGAAGGTTACTGAGGCCGTTGATTCGGCCTCGGGAAGTAACCCAAGGTTCCTGGATGAGGGCGATATCTATCCTCTCGTCCAGGATTCGTTTTCCAAGGAGGTAGGATCCAGCCTTGGAATGTTGCACATTAGCCTGCAGGCATTTGAAGAGCCGCGCCATCACTAGATGTTGCGGCTTACTTCTTTCTTCCCACCGCCGGCCCCTTCCTGGCCGTTTTACCAGCCTTGGGAAGAGCCCCGGTGGGAAGGGACGCCTGCGGCGCTTTGCTCGTCGAGGGAGCAGAGTTAGACCTCTTTCCCTCAGCGAGCTCACCTTTGGAGGTGCCAACGGAGGTGGAGGGATTGGCCCCTCCTTCCTCTTTCTTTGTTTGGGTGTCCGACTCTTTGTCGGCACCCATGCCCTTTTCTTTGGCCCGGAAGGTAACCCTCCCGAAACCATAGTAGGGCATCATGTTCAGGGCTTTGAGCCTAGACATGGAGCTCTCATCTACAGAGAAGGTCCATGTCCGGCCCGGCCCTGAAACCTGGTGGTGTAACACCGCCCAGCTCTCTGCTTCCAGGTCTGGGTTCATCACACTCAGACCTGTCAGCACCTCATCCTGTGAGGGTCGATCTCCTAGTGGAGGATCAGGGATGTATGCTACGCATACATAGGGCTTTGGCAGCTCCGTTCCCTGAACGATGCGGAGGTTGGCCCCATCCCACAGCTTGATCTGCAACAAGCAGTTTTCAAGCCATGAGACAGTAGCCTCGTCCGCGCATCTAATCATGAGCCAACCCGGCTTATGAGTGCAGCTCAAGAAGCGGATTCCCGCTCCCTTTTCCTCCTTCCTGAGGGTATGCCTCAGGATGGCGCCCTGGAGCAGGTCCAGCTGCTCAGCTGACAGATTGGCTTCAGGGTCCCTGTCGACAATGCCGACCTTGATCCCTTCCACCATCTCCTTGTAGGTCACCCCCTTGCTGACCGTTCCCCCAGGACAGTGCTTTTTCGCACTGGCACCAGGAGTACTGCCATCAGAGCGCAACCTCTTCGGAGTTTTGGCAGCAGGCGTTGGGAGGTTAGGTTCCCTCTCCTTTGCTGCTGCCTTTTCGGCGCCCTCACGGAGTACTGTCGCAAGTGCCGACTTGTAGTCGGCACCTGATTTCAGTAGCCGTTTCAGGTGCCTTTTGGCTGCTCCCGCCATTCGCCTGCGTTTGGAGGTAAGATTCATCTTCTCAACCTCCTTAGCGACTACAGCGATTGCAGCCTCGGGGATACCCTCCCCTTGTGCGGTTCCGGATTTCTCCTCCGCGCCTAGGGTTGGGTTTGTAATGGCAGAATCAGGTTTCACCCCGATTTCTGCACATTCCTCTTTCGAGGTTTCGGTCGTCGAGATAGGATTGATCCCCGTCTCGACTGGTGTTGGTGAATTTATTAGTTCTTTGGTATCCATAAGCGGTCCCACGAGAAGGGAAGAAATAAATGTCCGCCAGGGCAGTGCTCCCTTACCCTGGTAAGCCATATTGAAACCGGAGGGCGGCAGGTGTCCGGAGTTCGCCTATTAGGAACTCATCTTAACCCAATGAGCTACTCAAAGAGGAAGTTCTTCGGCATAGGATGTTCCACCTTGAACTAGGGGGTTTTTGATGAGGTTGTCTCCTCTCGATCCGGCCAATTAAGGCAAGATCCCCCGCAAACAAGTTTGCATGGTTTGTCAACTGCCGCCAGTCCTTGACTGTCCGGTAAAGTTGGCGCCGTTAGTCCTGTGCAGGCCCTTAGCCACGACACTACAGCTGGGCAGGAGAAGTTGGTCCGCGGTGGGATTTTGGAAGGCTACCAGTAGTGTTTTTAAGACTACGAGCCAACTTATAGTCCCACAGTCCTCAGCTTCATTTGTAATCATTAGCAGAAGGACCCCTCCTATCCGCCACCTGGAGACGCGCCTGGTTGGTACTTCACCCCAATGGCCAGGAAAAGGGTATGTAAGTGCAACGTTAAACTAATATACATGGTACCAAATTGTTATAGGCATTCGCCGCTTGATTTTTCTATATTTAGGAATCTCCCTATCCTACGCCAACAATAAATCCTATCGCAGAATTTTCCGAGGTCGCAAATCCCATATGCAGGGCGAGGAGGGAGAATAATCATGTAAGGAACCAGCTAGTTGTTGAAGCAAGGTGGAACATAAGGTTTTGAATAATTCATCCCTCAGTGAAAACAGACAAGAGAGTGACATGAAAGGGCGGCACTTTGTAGCATGTGGTCCAGGACCGTATGTCACCCTTTAGATGATGAAAGAGATCGAAAATAAGAAGGGGATACATCTCTTTGGATTCTGTTTATCTATCACGATCGATGGCGGTCCTTGTGGAGAGGGTGAATTAGATGGTTGCAGTGCGATAGTGGAGCTCAAAGTACACAACGACAGATGTCAAATTAGAAAGACTATTGCTGCGTCAAATCGTGATGGAAATTTTTTCCACAATCAAAAAGTGGAAATGTTGTGATTTTTTTTTGAAGGCGAGTACTCATCGTCCGCAAACACTTTTCTTCCCTCTCTTCATCACTAAGCAATATTAGATCCCGGGGCCATTGAAACAATTTTGGGAATACAGAATTGAATAAAATATGAGTGTCTATGAGAATAACTGTCACTTAGTCTCGTCAAATTAATTCCTCACTAAATCGGCGAGATTTTACGAGTGGAAGGTGGTTTGAATGTTAGTGGCATAGAATCGCAACTCTCAAGAAATATGAGTCATTCTTAGAAAAAATAAACCCAGAAAATCGAAAACTATCAATGCTTTCGTTATTTTGTTGCATAATTTCCCTTACAATGTGTATTAATGAGAGAGAATCATAACAGTCTTTCGAGGAACTCTTCAGGAATATCTGTCAATTCCAAAAAATAATAAAACTCAATTTTTAAAATTTGAAATTATCTTTGTCTAATAAGTCTTATAATCTATGGTATGGTATTCTGTATATTTATGATCGTAGGTCACATTTGATGACATTTCGTGTCTGAAATGTCAAACGATGTAGATTATAAGAGAATAGCTTCGGATTACATTTTAGTCGGTATTTTGGGCTATGTCGCCTTCATAATTCTAATAGTTTTTGTACGTTACATAATATACCAAAAAATTTACTTCCCAAAAACGTGCGACGAGTGCCTTACCTGCGTCCAATCACAAAAATGCTGCCCGGATGGCTGTTCATCGTGTCAGAAAACACGAAATCCTAGTAGATGTATGTGTTGTGTGACGGAAGACGTTGGGTTTGAGGAGTCCTGTCTGGATAGGGTACCGACGATCGGTCTGAGGTGTTTCAAACCAAGCTGCAGCAAAATATCTTGCCTGTGTTGCGAAGTGTATGTGACTAACGGGGTAGTTCCTGAAGATGCCTATGTGCCGGCGGAAAACAGGGAGGTAGAAGGAGCAGAAGATGAATTATTGCAAACTTATAGGTCCAATGTAGTTGATACTCTTTGTAAAGGAGATGCAAAGTAGAAGATGTCCAATATTGTTTTTGAAATCTCTGAACATTGAATAGGTACCGAATATTGAAGATGGCTCTTTTATAAACGTAATATTTTTGAGTTTATGTGTAACTTTAGTTAGAGAGTGATGATCATAAATATGTTTGTGGTGCCATCTGTAAAAGCGGTATAGAAGTAATGAGCAGGTAGAGCCCTTTTTACTGCTGCCATCTCTGTTTAGAAACTGGAAACCCTCGGTATCGATTGCTTACTGTGCTTCTGCACAGTATAGAGTGGACAGTATAGTGTCAGCAAGTGGTCACAAGGTGGCGATGAGAGTATTAAATTCTACAGTGACTCTATCAAGAGTCACTACACTGAATACTTTCAGTGACTTCATCAAACTTAATAAAGTGACTGTACAAGTTCTAACAATTGAATTCTTGTTAGAGTCACTGTGAATTATACAATTCATTTGGACTATGGAGGTAGTCTAACCTTCATATGGTAAACCCCCCTGAAATGACCTATTTGCACCTCTGTCTGAAAATCAAGGTGTCCTACTGCTGTCCTAGAATATGGAATGAATGAAAGTTGTTCTGTAGATTTCAGAAAGTCAAACAGTTTATGATTCAATAAAGAATTGCACTCTAGAGAGCCCATCAACGTGAACCCGAAAAGGAAGAGTGAAAAAAAAAATTATTTTCTCCAAAATAGGCCCATATATTTGAAATTTTGGTATGAAAATATAGGTTTTCGAACACGCTGAATCTATTTCGGGCAATTTCGAAAGCCTATCTCATTTCATTCAGATTTTCATCTTGGAAATGGCATTTTTCAAAAATTGCAATTTTCAATCTGCGATATCTCTTGGTATATTCATCTGATCCAATTGAGACTTCCGGTTTTATACTCAGCATTGCTAAGGCTTCCACCCAAGCACAAAAACTCGATTTCGAAAATCTCGAATTTTTGGGTCAAAAATGAGCAAGGGGTTAGACCCCCCTAAAATGACCTATTTGCTACTCTGTCTGAAATTCAGGATGTTCCATTACTATCCTAGGATATGGAGTGCATTGGAGTTGTTTTGAAGATTCTAGAAAACCAAACAGTTTATGATTCAATAGAGAATTGCACTCCAGAGAGCTCTTCAAAGTCAACTCGAAAATGAAAACTGGAAAATAAAAAAAATTATCTTCTCCTAAACTGGGCCAGATATTTGGAATTTTGGTATGAAAATATAGGTTTTCAAACACGCTGAATCTATTGCGAGTATTTTCGAAAGCCTATCTTCCTTAGTTAAGATTTTCATCTTGGAAATGGCATTTTTCAAAAATTTGCAATTTTCAATCTGCGATATCTCTTGTTATATTCATCTGATCCAATTGAGACTTCCGGTTTTATAATCAGCATTGCTAAGGCTTCCACCCAAGCACAAAAACTCGATTTCGAAAATCTCGAATTTTTGGGTCAAAAATGAGCAAGGGGTTAGACCCCCCTAAAATGACCTATTTGCTACTCTGTCTGAAAATCAGGATGTTCTAGTACTGTCTTCGGATATGGAGTGCATGGAATTTGTTTCCAAGATTCTAAAAAACCAAAGAGTTGATTATTCAATAGAGAATTGCACTCCAGAGAGCTCTTCGAAGTCAACTCGAAAATGAAAAGTGGAAAAACAAAAAAAATTATTTTCTCCTAAACAGGGTCCGATATTTGGAATTTTGATATGAAAATATAGGTTTTCAAACACGCTGAATCTATTGCGAGTATTTTCGAAAGCCTATCTCATTTCATTCAGATTTTCATCTTGGAAATGGCATTTTTCAAAAATTGCAATTTTCAATCTGCGATATCTCTTGTTATATTCATCTGATCCAATTGAGACTTCCGGTTTTATAATCAGCATTGCTAAGGCTTCCACCCAAGCACAAAAACTCGATTTCGAAAATCTCGAATTTTTGGGTCAAAAATGAGCAAGGGGTTAGACCCCCCTAAAATGACCTATTTGCTACTCTGTCTGAAAATCAGGATGTTCCATTACTATCGTAGGATATGGAGTGCATTGAAGTTGTTTTGAAGATTCTAGAAAATCAAACAGTTTATGATTCGATAGAGAATTGCACTCCAGAGAGCTCTTCAAAGTCAACTCGAAAATGAAAACTGGAAAATCAAAAAAAATTATTTTCTCCTAAACTGGGCCAGATATTTGGAATTTTGGTATGAAAATATAGGTTTTCAAACACGCTGAATCTATTGCGAGTATTTTCGAAAGCCTATCTTCCTTCGTTAAGATTTTCATCTTGGAAATGGCATTTTTCAAAAATTTGCAAATTTCAATCTGCGATATCTCCTGTTATATTGGTCTGATCGAATTGGGATTTTCGGTTATATAATCAGCGTTGCCTAGGCTTCCACCCTAGCACAAAAACTCGATTTCGAAAATCTCGATTTTTTGGGTCAAAAATGAGCAAGGGGTTAGACCCCCTTAAAATGACCTATTTGCTACTCTGTCTGAAAATCAGGATGTTCCATTACTATCCTAGGATATAGAGTGCATAGAATTTGTTTTGAAGATTCTAGAAAACCAAATAGTTGATGATTCAATAGAGAATTGCACTCCAGAGAGCTCTTCGAAGTCAACTCGAAAATGAAAAGTGGAAAAACAAAAAAAATTATTTTCTCCTAAACAGGGCCCGATATTTGGAATTTTGGTATGAAAATATAAGTTTTCGAACACGCTGAATCTATTGCGAGTATTTTCGAAAGCATATCTCCCTCCGTTGAGATTTTCATCTAGGAAATGGCATTTTTCAAAAATTGCGAATTTCACTTGAGAATTCGTCAAGATCGAACCGTTAGGCCGAGAAAGATGAAACTATCAGATTAGTTACTGGAAGATTTGCTCTTTCAGAATATGTATCAGTTTCAGATCTACGATAATTTTCCTGGAAGATAATCGACTCGAAAGATGTCCTTCGAAAGATTCCCAAAAAGTTGGGTTCAGTTAAAACTTCCTCAAGACCGAACACATGTGCCGAAATGGATGAGACTCTCAGATTTATAACTAGAAGAATCCATTTGAGAATTCTAGTTCTATTATCAGCGTTGCCAAGGCTTTCTTTCTAGCAAAAATATCCATTCCGAAAATTTCGAGTTTTTGGGTAGAACATGTCTCAGTCACATTGTGTTCAACTTTATTATTTCTCACTACCTTTCTGTCGACAACAAGAAGGACTTGTGAACCGTGAAATCATCAGCTCATAACCAATCTCTAATCCATCATTTTTCCTTATACCCAACAAAAATTCCGCCAAAACGCCAACCCGACAACGACAAAAGCCCAGATATCAGGTGTACCTACCAACATCCATCATACCGACTTTGACGCTGGGTGTTACTTACATCATTGCGAGGCTTGCCAACATAATGAAGCTTTGAAGTGGCCCTCGAAGCCGATTTCTTAGGCGATGGCCGATGGTTATTTTGTTTCGGCGACAGGCCTGCAATTACGCCATAAGCCGCCAGGGTATATCCTACCGCCTTTTTAATTTCGGTAAATTTATATGCGGTTACCGGGAAAAGTCACTAAATTGATTTCGGTTAACTGTTGGTAATTGACAGAAGCGTTGAACTGGAAGACGCGGTTTGCAGAAAGGTAGAAAGAGTATAAATAGACGTAGACTATATACACAGAACATAAACATCAAGAGAATGGTAAGTCGCGTGCTAATCTTGTTGACCGTGTTTTTTGTCTGCGACACTAGCGCTGAAACAGCGTACTGTGGAACTACATTCTTTTTGCCCGTGCGGCTTTCGCTTCCTCCCGTCCGGACCTTACTAGCAGCAGGCGAGAGATTCAAATCGACGAGGACGTATTGAAAGAGCGCCGAATCAGAGAAATAATGAAAAATTCGAGAAAAATTTTGAGTTTTATAGGAAAATAAAGGATGAAAATAAACTTTTATGATTTCTTGTATTTCTTTTCCTGATGGTACTCAGAAAAAGTAATGAAATTAGAAACAGGAAGGTTTTTCTTCTTTTATTCTCCCTATTCAACTTAAAATTTCTCTGGAATTTTTCATTATTTCTCTAATTCGGCCATCCATCAATGCGTGCCCGTCAATTTGAAACAGCACCTCGAGTTATTTTGCAGGGGTAAAAAAATGGCTAATGCTAGTATTGCAAGTCAAAACAAGTTTTGTTTCTTATGTTTTCTCTTATCTCACGTTGTCCAACAAAGTATTATAATTATTATTTGGAGAAGTTATATTGGGATTATTGTCTGGGTTTCTGAATAGAAATATTGATTCCGATTTTTCTTCGCGAGAGTTTTCTGCTAAGTTCAATTGACGATTTAGAAATACAATTTCATAATTTTCATACTTCCAAATGAATGCTTTTTTTCATCTGTAGAACTTGTTCCATGAGCTGAAACATATTTATGTCTCTTGAGATTTCAGTATGAGGAATACCTATATCATAACATGGAATTGAAATATTTTAAATAGAAACTTTAAAACTTCCACTTAAACGCTTTAATTATCAAGATGTTAAGCTTCTACCTCACTTCACAAAGTTAGTATATGCTACCTCAACATTATAACCCAGGTTTACTTCAAGAAAGAATCTGTGAAATAATAGGAATTTGTGTCTAGGTACAATGGATCACCAATATCATCGCTCGATTTTTTTACACAATTCATCCGTTTTAAATGAAGTATTTCCAAAGAATGTTTATCTTTCTTTACGAAACTAAATCAGTCAATTCACTTCCGATAATTCCGATAAATATCTTGATTTACTAGAAAAACTCTGTTAGGCCGTATAATCAAAGAGTAACCAGTTGGTTACTCTTTGGTATAATCTCGAAAAGAGTACTGACAAACGTCAAAGTTTGTTTACATCTCGAATTTTATGGATTTGCCGATTGCGTGGTTCCCAATTGGGTATTTCTGTGTTGCCAAGGAAAGCGACACTAGCGCTCTAACAGCGTACGCTTGCAACTCGTGGTCCAAAATTATCTGAATGAGTTGCCACCGCCTGACTATATACCTCAATTTGACATCGATCACAGATAACAGAACATCGATTGTCAGTCCTGCAATTTTCAATCATAGATATCCTTCTGTCAGAAATCCAAGATAAGGAAGAAATAGGCAAAGACGATTCTGTGTCTTATCGAATTATCCCTGGGCCATATCCATTCTCTGACCCAGACCGCGTCCCCAAAAGACTTTTCATCAACTCCGAATGTTTTTTCGCTGTAATAAAACTCACATAATGTTGCCGATCATGCCCTTATCAAGACTTATAAATTTTCGACCGAGATGTAGGTACATGGGAATAAATGTCCCTGCGCGCCAGATTTATTGGAAATATCGGCTGGTAAAAGTCCAAGTTACAGCATTTGTGTAATATTATAGGGAATGATATCCAATCCTCCATATATAATATTTATCGTCCATTTATTCCAAAGTTTTGCACTGAATACATGTTGACTCGTTTTGTAACATTACCTGCACTTGTGCGTGTACTTGATTTAATAACTTGTTTATTGTTGGAGATAACACACAGGCTTTCTGGTGAACAGGCCTGGAAATTTAGGGTTAGGAATTGTCGTCTGGAGGTACTTTACATTGTCTTCAGTTTCGAGGTTATTTTCCAGTGGCGTTCTTCATATTTCAGAGATAAAATTCGTTTTATATTTTGCTATACAGAAGTTCCCCATCTTTAAGGGAATTTTTCGAATGTCGAATGCTTCGACAGGCGTATCTGCCGAAAAATCATCGTAGATCTAAAGGTACATATTCTAAAAGAGCGTCTCTTTAAGTATTGAATTTCGAAATTTCATCGAGCTCAGTGCTACAGTTCAAACTTGAGGAAGTTTTAACTGAACCCAACTTTTTGGGAATTTTTCTATTTAGAGTGGTTTAACTTCCAGGAAAATTATCGTAAATCTAAACGTGACACATACTCTAGGAGCAACTCTTCTAGTAATAATTCTGCGAATTTCATCCATTTCGGCATGATTGTTCGATCTGGAGGAAGTTTTAACTGAACCCAACTTTTTGGGAATTTTTCGAAGGTCATCTTTAGAGTAATTTATCTTCCAGGAAAATTATCGTAGATCTAAACATGATACATACTCTGCAAGAGCAACTCTTCTAGTAATAAATCTGAGAAAAAATTCATCAAAAAGCATGGGCTCAACCGGGATTTGAACCCGGGACCTCTCGCACCCAAAGCGAGAATCATACCCCTAGACCATTGAGCCGAACTGAGAGATTTCTACTTCGAGCCATACTCTAGGTTAGCGTTGAACACTTTCTACTTTCTACTGGCTACCATACTACACTTGAATTCTTCAAAATGTGGGTCGACTATGTTGAGTTTCACAATTCATCGACTTGTTATCGTTCGGCTCAATGGTCTAGGGGTATGATTCTCGCTTTGGGTGCGAGAGGTCCCGGGTTCAAATCCCGGTTGAGCCCATACTTTTTTACAAAATTTCTCCTACTTCCCTGTGGATAAGTCAACAAGTTATCATATAAATAGTATAAAGGTCCGCAAGAAATGATTTCACGAAGATCCAAATCAATTTATGCGCGTTGTATACGTCCGTTATCGTATCAATTCCAGTTTTACCTACGTCCTTATCTGCGGCGCGGAATGCTCATGGAAATTTCACATTGTTCCTCCTGATTAACGAGACGTTCTCCCGTCCCTGTATAAATCTTATCAAATTCGTTTTATTTATGGCCGCAACAACGTCGGCTTGTGTAACGCGTTTCAGATATTCGAGTCAAACTCGGCGAAACACAGCGCGATTAGTTAAACACTTCACTTTTATCTCAATTTATGCGCCTGAATTATTCGATCAATTTCTATGGTGTTTCCGTGTTCTCTGTTCTCAGCCGATGGCCCTCGCATTCTTCGGATAAGGACCAGCCGCGGGACGGATCTTTCAGGCGATTCGGCGCTTATTTCAGATGGAGAACGTGTGAAGTACTTTTTGAAAGCGGCGTTTATCATCTTGAAGACGCCATATCTGTCCATCTCTTGCCAGGAGGATAACTTATCGTGAATATTTAGAACTATCGGGAAGAGTATCTAGTTTACGACATGAATGAAGCCATTAAAATTGTTCCTGGTCAATATTATACAGGGTGGTCTTTGACTCGTACAAATATTTCACCAGTAGATTTTTGACGTCAAGAGAAATACTTTTTTCCTCTAGCATTTTTTCCTATTTGGCCCTAATAAAAAGATATAGCCATTTTTGGTTTTCATAATGAGCTGTGCCACCCCTGGAACAGCAAAATTACCTTCAGAACAACTAGCTAACAGCGGGTTTCATAAAACTTTGATTGCCCGATCAACGATTTGACAGTCAATTGAGGATGATTGAATGGACGTATGAACGTCATTATTTGATGACAGAATGATATTCTGAATGATCATTACTGAATAATCGATTGAAAACAAATGGACGTCTATTCGTCAATCAAGCGTTGATTCCCCGATCAAGCTTTATGAAACCCGGGGTTGATCTGTGACACTGCACTCTGTGAACCTTTCAAACAGAGTTGTATTCAGCCAACGTACCCAATTTTGTAAATTGCACAGTTACTTTTCAATTTTGAACGTCAAATTACTCAAAAATAATATGAAGAATAATTTTATTTTACAAAACTTTCAAATATTCATTTTATAGCGTCCAACATAGTTCCAAGAGTTGGGTTCTTAGAATTTTTGATATTTTTATGGTGCGTAACTGTCATAATGAGAAAACTAGAAGACGTGGGTCATATCTTATGTTCGAAAAAGATTCATTAAAAAGATGAAAAACTATATTCCGAAATTCATTTCATTCGATAAAACTGTTTGTGAGTGAGAACAAAAAATATTTTTTTTTTAAGGTTTTTCAACAGCCTGTATCTTTTGAACGGAGCCGATTCAGAAAAAATGGTTAGGTAAAAAAGTGTTTCTTTCAACCATCAGAATCGACTGTTAAAATATTTGACTCACCAGGTATAATTGGGTTGGTCTACTCTGTATATTTTTCTTCGTTACAGTCCCCCTCCCTCACGCTGTGAAAATTTCGAGTGCTTCTTCCTGAATATTCGGGAAAGAGGAGCTTTGAAAGGAGGACAGGAAAACAGACTGGAGCAGGTTATTTCGAAAGGGATAGAACCAATCCTCATGGTGGGTGATATCTTTTGTTCGAAAAAGATTAATTAAATGAATGAAAAACTATATTCCGAAATTCATTTCATTCCATAAAACCGTTTGATAGATTTAGATAGAACTGAAAATAAATTTTCTTATGCCCCAGCCCTCATATCTTCTTGGCCGTTTCTCAATTGATGTATACAAACAATATTAACGGATTTATCCGAATACGAAACAGGAGTTGTAAATTTTCACTTTAATACCCTTAATTACCGAAAGATGATGCCTCTGTACATGCCCATACCGAAATTTAATCGGTTTTTTTAATTCAGGAGGTTGGATGATTCCAAGATCAAAAGAACCGTCAAGTGTTATCTCACATTCAGGATAATTTTCAGTTAATGAACAGTGTGTGTACTGCGATCACGCAGTACCAGATAACTGTGCAGTAGCGCTGCTTCAAGGGTTAAACATTATTCTTGAAGAATTGCCAACAATCTCAATGCGATGTCCCTGACAGGATTTATATACGGTCACTGTATCATTTTTGTAAAATACTTCTCTCTTATGTTATTTTCATTTTGTGCAGATATGTATTCGCATATTGCATCCGAAATAAGGAGGTTTTGAAGAAAGACATTCTTGCCTGCATCATTTTTGTTGGTTCAAAGTTCGTATACAAATGCAGACCATAAAAAAAATTTAACAATTGAATCTAATAGATACATAACGCCATCTCGGTTCTGAATTCCACGAAAAGTGGATTTAGTTTGATCGTGGCATGCTAGGTGGCGCTCAGAGATTATTTAAGCTTTCAAGCGCGTCCTACATTCAATATATTCCGTCGATTCTGTGCTTTGGAGATGAGGGTCATGTTGCTGTGGTCAGAGCACAAATTGGAAGTGTTCAACGAGCTTATTTTACCGCACCCGCCTCTGAGTGCATCGTAATATTAATTTTGAACGGCGAATCATTATCCTGTCCCAGTTGCGGATGTTTTATTGGGGTATACATTGTTGGATCGCGCCTTTTAATTGTATTTTTTCGAAATCGATAATGATTGATAGCGTAGAAGGCCCATTATACCGCTATGCATTCAATTATGGTGAAGATGAGAGTCGGCATCGAAACGAGCTCAAGATTTATTGAAACTGACATCGATTTCACACGTGAAATATGGGGATTTTTCTCTAAGAGGTGATGATGTATGTGTTTTCACGCCTAGTAAGGAAAGTTAATAGTGGTGTTTCTATGGAATCATCTCAAATGGTAGATAATTGTTTCGATTATACTGCAGCATCTTCAGGTTGTGACAATACGAGGATGTATTGATATCTAGTTATCCTAGACCAGTTTCATGAATAAAAAACCTACCATAGCTACGAAGAGTAACTCATTAGAAGTGTCAGTGTGAAGTTTGAGGTCAAAAAAATAATAACTTGATGAGATCTTAGAATCGAGGTATTATGACACTCCTTAGCAGTCAGCACTTTTTAAAACCACGTGATTCGCTTTTAACATGAACTTGCTTCAGTTACGATAACGCCAAAGGGATATATTCAATTACTTTTTCCTTGGAAACATAAAATCTGATTCAATGGCTTGGTCCTCTTCGAACTCCAGATTTTCCACAAACTATCAATCAATGTGCCAGTTTCCCTATAGTGACTTACAACTCGCCTACATCCAAACATATGCTACCAGCGAGTTCGAGAACTTCCGAATAGATTCATCAATTTTTTCTTCACACGTATTTTCACCTGAACTCTTTCAGATGATCTGTAGATGGTCATATTCCATAGTTGGATCCACGTATCGTGTAGCCAATCAATCAACGCTAGACAAGATCTGGCCCAGCTTTCTTCTGACTCTTTCTTCGATCTATCATCAATAAGCATATTAGTCCGCCATCCTCCAATTAGTTCGACTCTTATCGATATTGTTGCCATGAGAACAACCACAGGAATATCAGGTTGTATTTCATATAATATGTGGTGCGGGCAATATATATAAATTATTCTAGTTTTGGTCCGGCTTCATGTTCAGAATTAATGAACTGGATTATCGGTTCTTTTCCTTCACGACGCTTCGATGTGTATGTAACTTTATGGTCGCCTCATTTGAAATTTGAAGGGTTTAGGTTTTAGTTGTTCTTTCTGCTTCGCCTATCTATTCGGCGCTGATATTTCTTCATCTCCAACGAGCAAAATTGTTTTGAATATGTCTGATCTGTAGCGTCACAGCATTACACAGCTTACCTGACCCACCGCAGACATTACAACAGCTCGCCAATTCTGTGACGGACATTTGGCATAACATTCATGGATAATCTCATTTACACAATGCCGAAAAGAGTCAGCTAGTGATGGTTCCAATCGATGTTAAAAACCTCTAGTTCAAGGTGTTTTCAACCTTTTTCAAGAATCCACCAAGTAAAATCATTATTTTGTTCATTGCTCTACTATATTGTCGCTCTAAAGCATTCTTGCTTAGTGTTAGGTTTACCTAACTTAATGCATCAGTACATATACAAAATCTTTTTTATTAAACTTCATACAAATACGAGGATATATTGAAATTCTTAGCCTACTATAAAACCAAACAAAATTTCAATGTCAAAATATTTTATCACTCAACATATTCTCCTCTTAATTGGATACATTTATTACAGCGAGCCTGCAACGTCTCTAGACCTTTCAAAAAAAATGTTCTTCTTGCTCTGCAAACCAGACCTCCACAGTTTTTATTACCTCCTCGTTGAAAGAAAATTTACGACCTTTTCAACTTTTTTTCAGTTGAGGAAAGAGATGATAGTCGGATGGCGCCAAATCTGGTGAATAAAGGGGGTGTTCTTGTAATTCAAACCTTAAATCACGAATTTTTTGCATGGCAACATGAGATTTGTGTGCAGTGGTGTTGTCCTGTCAAAACAAACCACCTTTGGATCTCTTACCGCGTCTTTCCTCTTTGATTTTTTCCCGTAGAGTGATCAGTAATGTCGAATAGTCATCTCCGGTTATTGTTCTACCCTTATCCAAAAAATCAATCATGATTACACCATGGCAATCCCAAAAAACTGAAGCAAGAACTTTTTCAGCAGATTTTGGTCACGAAATTTCTTAGGTCTTGGAGAACCAGAGTGTCGCCATTCCATCGATTGTTGCTTTGTTTCTGGATCGTAGAAATGTACCCTTGTCTTATCCATAGTAACAATTCGATTTAAGAAGTCTACATCGTCTTCAAATCGAGCACAGATCGAACGCGATGTTTCTACCCTTGCACGTTTTTGATCAACATTCAAACATTTGGGGATCCATTTTGCAGCAATTTTTCTCATGTTCAAATTGACGTGAACTATATGATCAACGCGGTCGTATGAAATATTCAGTGCTTCAGATATCCGTTTCAGCCCAATTCGACGGTCTGATAAAATCATGTCATGAACTGCATCGATATTTTCGTGGACTGACACAGAAACTGGGTTAGTATGAAATAATTCGTTCTCCTTGGACCACACTGTATATTTTTCCTTATAAATAATTCTCCAAAACAATACATCACATTTCCCCTCACAGTGTACTATCCTCCACTCCTAGCGTCTAGATCTACCTGAAGTTTCTCCCACACCAATTACATTTTATCTATTTTCGTTAAACTGCTCAATTTCTCCCGGTAAGATGGGGGACTACCAGATAAATCAGTCGTACATGCCAGTGATGCTGCGATACACTTGCAGCAGATAGCATTACAACAACTGTTCAAACTCTCTAATTGTCCCACGACATCTTGAACTTGGTCATAAAATACCGAACGTATTGTATACGCACCGTCGTTATTTTTTGGGAACACGTTGGTGATGTTGAAATGGGCATGTTTCTGGTTTGGTGTTCAATTGCAATTCCGCTGGATTTCTTCATCTGGAAGTTATTTGTACCGTTCGGGATTTTACCATTTTAGTATCGATCAATTTACGCCATTCTTTTCTGTTCTTATCGGAATTTATTGATTTGTTGAATGAGCTTCGAATTCCTACATTCACGATCATCTGTAGGATTCTGAATCACAGGATTAATGGATCTCGAGGCTAGAACCAGTGGATCAATGCAAGGTACTCGAAATGAATCCAAAAACCTTTAAGGAAAATGCTCGAAAGACGTACGTAAGTTCAAAACAGTGTTAGAGAGAGAACATCAATGCTTTATTGGCAACGCTGTAGCTAGCACGCCACTGATCATCCCGAATATAAGAGGCATGCACTGGCGCTGTGTGGGATCGAACTAACCGATAATATAAATAACAGTAATAAATGGTGAAACATTCCTCCTATATCCGTTAACAAATCGGGGGTAGTGGATATAGTGGTACTTATCAAGCGTTAACAATACATCTACCTATTCTTTACCGTTTGATTTATCATGGAAAACTAGACGCGATCAGGGTAATGTATACGGATCACATTGCCACGGGAAAAATAGAAAACTAGACAATGTAACGATTGGTTATGGTTCGACTTGGTGTACAAACTGTCCTTCTTCGGTTACAGCAAGACATAGCCCTCTATCTAATTTCAGCTTTGTTGTATGGCCCCCTGATATCAATTGGCAGCGTATTCAACAGTCCAGGACCATCAACCATTCCTTTGGTTCACTTCAAGGATGGTCTAGATGCCACTAAGAACCTTTGGAGGTTCAAGCTGACTTGTTGGAAAAAATTCTTGCTAGATCAGATTCAGCTCTTTTACAAGGTCCAGATTTGACCAGATCTTGAGTACTTTTGCCATGTTCACTCAACATACTATGCAGTTCTCGAATTTGGTCCAGAAAAGAGCAGAACTATTAGGTGATTATCCAACTTGAGTGTATAAGTTTTAACATGGTTAATACAAAACCTTATAGCTTCAACCCTTTACGTTCAGTTCCCTAAAGTTTTTCAGCTTCTTTTCTACCTACCTTTGTTCCAGATTATTCTGAGATCAAAGTCACAATCTGAGAACCCTCTGTTAAATCAATATAACTTTCGCTGATAGCCAGAGTGAGAAATTTCTTCACACCGAAACCCCAGAGGCCATTGACGTTAGATCCACCAGACAAATCCTATAAAAGGATGAAGGAATTTCTCTCCGTTCAAAAATAGTTTAATTAGTATTACGGGTGATAAATATTGAACGTTCGGCTATCATTTTTATCTAGATCTCGGTGTGAGAATTCGTGTTTCAGATATCTTATTAGGCACAAATTGGAAATTAATTCTTAACATGGCTTGTAACTCTTCCGAAAGAAGGAGTCTTGGATATTTTCGATCTAATTTATATGATATTGGCGCTCGTCACGTTTTCTGGGATGGCTGATGCTGCCTTGCTCGACCGATATCTCTTTTGGTGTTTCAGACGGTCCTAGAAAATGTTAATGACGGTAGAGACGAAGCTATAGATCTTGGTGATCATTAGGCTACTCTCCATAAGGAAAGATATTACTCAATCCGATTCTTAATTGTGTAGTTGGTCCTGAAAATCTTTCAAATTCGAAGACATTCCTTTCACTCTTAACTCAAGGGTTTCGATTTTATGCTGAAAATCTTTTTTTTTTGGCTTCAAGATGCCTCAGTAACATACAAATTGCAAAGGTGTTGATAAAGGCTTGGTCTTTCCTCCTAATAGTAATACATTTCCACAATCTTCTGCCAAAGGTTCAGCTGGATGGTCTTTTTCTCCTTAATCAGTCTTCAGAAGATGGAGCAAGGTTCTAAGTCCTCCCCATAATGCAGGATCCTTTTTCCTTGCTCGAAAACAATATCACTTCGTGAAGAAACACCCCTTCTGAGACTGAAATGGACTCATTCGCTGCACTTTTTCCGTGAACACCCTGTATACAAGCATGATCAATGGGCGAAGGGTTGAGTGAACATTAATAAATTCCCCAATCGATGATTCCTAATAATATTACCTGTAACCAACAGATAACCAATAAAAGGTCAATCAATTTTCGAATTGTCGTCAACAACCCTTTCATTTCGAGGCCCCACAGACACATTCAGCTGGTAGTCCCTTGACTAATGGCGCAAAATTAGTTATAACCGTGTCATCAGGCGCTGGATCAGGAGTGGCCACTCGGTTTTGTGGTTTCCTCGTTTGAGCATGGCCCTTCTGGTATTTAATTGAATATTTGTTGTGTAATAGATGGTTCCGGTGCTGGTAACCTTTCATCAACGCCTTGGAGTTTTGAGTTGAACAAGAACATAGGCGTATCGTTGGGTATCGGTGAAAACTGTTTTTTGATTTCTTGTTAGCTCAAGACCTCTGGATGGGCTTGATCTGAAGCCCTATTGTTGCTTGGCAGCAGTAGGCATAATTTCCTGTAGCTGAGCAGAGCTGTGATCTTTAGAATTTGTGTATCTGGAACGATCTTGATAAAATTTGTGTGCCTCGGGTGTGGCTTTATTGTTGCAACCTGCACTCAAATCTCATGTTGCCATGCAAACAATTTGTGATTTAGGGTTTGAATTACTAGAACACCACCCTTATTCACCAGATTTGGCTCCATCCGACTATCATCTCTCGTGAACTTTCTTCCAACGAGGAGGTAATAAAAGCTGTGGAGATCTGGTTTGCAGAGCAAGAGGAAACATCTTTTTTGACAGGTCTGGAGACGTTGCAGGTTTGCTGTAATAAATGCATTCAATTAAGTGAAGAATATGTTGAGTAATAAAATATTTTGACATTGAAATTTTGTGTGGTTTTATAGTAGGCTAAGAATTTTTCGATATATCTTCGTAGTATTGTGAGGTGGAGCAGTTTAGAACAAAGAAATTTGGTGAAATGTGGTACCTAAAGCAATACATTTTTAGTTATCAAACAATATAGCATGTGTATGAGTCTTAGCAAAGGTTAGTGCAACGGGGTACCATAAAATTTGGAGTATGATACAAGAGCTTAGGGAAAAACCTCAGTAAAAAAACCCTGTCTCCCCGTGAGAAGTGTAGTGATGACAAATTTGTTTACAGAATAAGCTTTTAATACTGAAGGGCTTCCTTTCCATTGACATAAAAATTTCTTGATCCTCTTTCCATTTCGAAATAATATCTGAAACAAAGAAACAGAGCATAAAACGAAAAAAAAGGCGAATAATAAAGCCTTCATCCAATCTTATTTCAAGACTTGAAGATGACTAAAGGAAAAAATAAATAATCATAGGTACATAACTTCTTTTTCAATTGCACTGGGAGGAATATCATCTCTGCGTCAAAAATCTTCTGCTGATCATGGTGGAGGATCACCCTCGTCGTTAGAAATGCCTTCAGTACTCAAATTAATAATAGCCAAATCTTGCTTTCGACTGGGAGGGCCTTTCGACCAGGTCCAGTCTTCCAAGTGATGATTCTTCTATTCTTCAGTTGTTCGAGGAACGCTACAGGACCCTTATATTGGGGAATCATCTCCCATAGATATACCAGTGGTTATTCAGTAGAAAATTGAAATAACAGGGAAGAAATTCAAAAAACTTCTGACACTTGATCGAGCATTTTTCTACATCTTTCCACTCACTCTGATCTTGGAGAGGTAACAAGGCCTCAAATGGCTAGGTAATTCCCTTCCGAAAGCGCGTCCATCAAATCAGAATTCTCGAGAGTAAAAGCGATCCCATTACGTCCAAACAGCTCAGACTACCATTTCAACACCTGACACGCAGTAATAAGCGAGATGATTGACCGTGATGATCTAGGAATACATGAATAATAATACGGGCATTTTTCAAAGTACACAATTTACATTTTAGCGCAGTCTTCACGTACGTTTAGGCAGCTCGTCTTTAAAGCTGATCGATGGAGGCCAGTCGACAGATCGATCAACATGGAATGAGCGAATCTTGTGGACGTATAATTTAACACTACCACAGGCTGAATGGTCTTTGTCGGCTAGATGGTAGAACTTGATGAGATGTGATCTCGAAGGTTGGCCACGACACCTATTCGATTCAAATCCCTCGATGTTGTTGGTCCGTATTTTTCTGCGTCGGTCTCATTTAGTGGTTGTCACTTATACGAGGATATATTGAAACATTCTTAGCCTACTATAGAACAAAAACAAATTTCAATGTCAAAATATTTTATTACTCAAAATATTCTCCTCTTAATTGGATACATTTATTACAGCGAACCTGCAACGTCTCTAGACCTTTCAAAAAAAATGTTTCTCCTTGCTCTGCAAACCAGACCTCCACAGCTTTCATCACCTTCTCCTTGGAAGAAAATTTACGGCCTTTTAAACTTTTTTTCAGTTGAGGAAAGAGATGATAGTCGGATGGAGACAAATCTGGTGAATAAGGGGGGTGTTCTAGTAATTCAAACCCTAAATAACGAATTTTTTGCATGGCAACATGAGATTTGTGTGCAGGGGCGTTGTCCTGCAAAGACAAAACACCTATTGGTAGCTTTCTGCGTCTTTTCTCTTTAATTTTTTCCCGTACAGTGGTCAGTAATGTCGAATAGTAATCTCCCGTTATTGTTCTACCCTTATCCAAAAAATCAATCATGATTACTCCATGGCAATCCCAAAAAACTGAAGCAAGAACTTTTCCAGCAGATTTATCGGACACGAAACTTCTTAGATCTTGGAGAACCAGACCGTCGCCATGCCATCGATTGTAACTTAGTTTCTGGATCGTAGAAATGTAACCAAGTCTCATCCATAGTAACAATTCGGTTTAAGAAGTCTACATAGAGCACAGATCGAACGCGATGCTTCTACCCTTGCACGCTTTTGGTCAACATTCAAACATTTGGGGATCCATGTTGCAGCAATTTTTCTTATGTCCAAATTGACGTGAACTATATGATGAACGCGTTCGTATGAAATATTCAGTGCTTCAGATATCCGTTTTAGCCCAATTCGACGGTCTGACAAAATCATGTCATGAACTGCATCGATATTTTCGGGGACTGACACAGAAACTGGCCTTCCCGATCGGTCATCATCTTCAATGGAAAATTCACCTCTTTTGCATCTTGCAGTCCAATTTTTCACGGTCGCATACGAAGGACATTGATCACCAAGGGTATTAAGCATATCTTTGTAAATCTGCTCACCTCTTAACCCTTATAAATACAGGTACTTCATGATGACTCGATACTCCAATTTTTCAATTTTCACTATTTCGGTGGACATCTCCTTTCTTTTAATTTATTGCCTTACTCTGGTTTACTTTTTCGACCTCAAACTTCACACGGACACTTCTTATGAGTTATTGTTCGTTGCTATGGTAACGCAATATTCTTTTTATGCATGGAACTGGTCTAGGTTAACTAGATATCAATTCATCCTCTCATTTAGGTAATTTTGTTTCTCCAGGGGTGGCACAGCTGATTATATAAACCTTCAATGGCTTAACCTTTTTATCAGGGCCGAATCGGCATAAATGGTAGGAGAAAAAAGTGTTACTTGTGATCTCAAAAATCTACTGTTGAAAAATTTGTACGACTCAAAGACTCACCCTGTATATGTATATGAATATTTAATCCCAACCCTGTATAATGAATAATTCCTCATTGAATGAGGTGGCAACCTTCTCCCATTAATCGATAACGATATTCGTGTCCCCTCTCGAATTTCTCGAAAGATTCCTCAAGTCTGGTTAACGTCGAGACTAATAAGCAGTTATAGAAACATTAGCACCTCGTTTCGATTCCGAGTGCTCGGTCGAGACGCGTACAGGGCCTTGAGGATGATTAGAGGCTGCCCCACAACATTCTGGTCCTCATAAACTTCCATCCTTTCACATACCATAGGTCCGGAGGACCATCAATAAAATCGAAGCATCCAATTCACACTTGCATATAACTACGCGTCGCTTTTAATGCGTCCAACATGAATTATTTACGGCCAGATCGATCCGCGAGCTCCAAATTACAGACATCGGGGCCTATCAGCATAAATTTCGACCCGATTTGGTCGGTCATTAGTCGGATGATGTGGATAAAAAGTGACCACCCGGTATAATAAAGCATGCGAATTGAATGCGAGAAGCCTGTGATTTATTTACTTTTCACTTTTGGTATATCGGAACCAGCACCGGTGATGGTCCAATTAAAGAAGGTGACTGTGAACATGAAGAATTTGAACCTGGTTCCTATTGGAGGTGTTCCACATGGTCCTTTTTTCGGAGACTTGGAACATGACAGCCACTGAAATTTCGAACTTTCCTAGACGGTTGTCACATTTTCTATGGAATTCTGTCATCTGATGATCAGTGTTTTCTCGGACCAAATCATGTATTTTTGTGGTTCTATCTTTGATTCTCTTCAAACTGGGCTTTGTTTTGGTATCCTGAGACTCTTTGAAATGCAGGTACTCTATGATGGCTCGATACTCCAATTTTTCGATTTTCACAATTTCGATGGACATCTTCTTCCTTTTAATTTATTGCGTAATTCTGGTTCACGTTTTCGACGTCAAACTTCACACTGACACTTCTAATGAGTTATTGTTCGTTGCTATGGTAACGCAATATTTTTTTAATGCATAGAACTGGTCTATGCTGACGAGATATCAATACATCTTCGTACATAGAAAGATCACTGACAGTAATGCCATAAAACCCTAGATGGCGATCAGCTAGTGAAACTTGTGGATGTAAACATTGACTACGATGCTAAGTAAATAGGAAGCTTGGGAGAGACAACTTACCTTCTGAATGCTCCAAAGAAATACCATTGAATGGTATACATAGATCGAAAACCACAATTTCTTCTTGTTCATCGTTTATTTTGAACCCATGTGTAAATTTGTTGTGGTATTTTAATTATCATATGAAGGGATTGATTAAAATCATGTCTTGGTTATGTACAATATCAAAGTTTGAAAATCAACCCAGATCTCAATAAAGGACGTAGGTATTGATCATGAAAGAATCAAAGGTTGAATAGTTCACCACTTTATTCCCAATTTAACTGAAAATGTACAACGGATCCTCTCAATTTCATCTCATATAACCCCTCAAATTTTTCAGCTCTGCTTGCAGCTGTTGGGATCAAACTTCTGTGGTTTGGCATCGACGTTTTTCACTATTTCAAAAAGGGACTTCTCAAAGTCTAACAACGCTTTTGGCTTCTTATACTGAAAAAAGACTCCATGAAATTACAGATAGGTACTTGTGTTTAACCCTCTAATACCCAAGTCCGCCTTGAGACTGGTTGCATATAAGTGCATACAAAATTATTCTGCCCATGTCCGCCTTCAGTATAGGTTCATTTTGTGAGAACAGGTGTTAATGTAAATCAGTTAACTATTTGCGAGAAAAAGATGTAGATTACATAAGCTAATTTGAAACTATACGGAAATAATTATAAAAAAGGAAAAAAAAACTTGGGCATTAGAGGGTTAATAATTCAAGAAAATCCTTACTGTAATGATGAGAGTGTTGCACTTATGAACAAATGAAACGTTATCTTGCTTTGGTCTTAAGCCAATTCGTTGTAGTTCAGGAACAGTCAAAGTTTTGAAATATTTCTTATTGCTCGTCCTCACAACTATAGTTTCTTTCTCATCGTCACAAATAACTGAATAAGTGTTAATGGGGTATGGTAGATTCCTTATCCTCCATTCCAAGTTGTTTTTCGTGTTCCTTCTACTGACGATTGGCTAGAAATTCGAAACTAAAATCACACCAAAGAATTCGGTTGAAATTCCAATATCTCAAACCTGGGATGAATTTTCTCTGATTGACAGTCTGTTCAAATCTTCAATGTTCGGTTCTGGGTCCCCCAATTCTATGTCCCACTCTTTCTGCTTTCCTATTTGATCTTTGACCTTCCACGCTCGTCTGGTGATCATGTTGGTTTGGAGATCGTACTCTTCAACCAGTTCTCTCCCATCCTTGAACTCGTATAGGACTTTTTTAAGTGTGTGGTCGACGATAGATGATTTTTTCGCCTCTTGAAGTTCTTCCAACCACCCCATTCTGTTTTCGATGCAGAAATGAAAGGTGTCAGGAATGACGGGTATTGTTTGATCGATAGAGATATGTTTCTATGGAGAGGTTGCCAATGAACAAGTACGGAAAAGCTTGCAAACATTGTAAATATCGACAAAACATTCATTCATTCATTTATTGCTGTATCCCGTTACCGAGAATGAATCTAAAAAAAGGCTCTGAAACAAAACTATCGGTGGTATCAAACTTATAACTTCTTAGGGCTACTTGAAACTGTGTGCCCTCCTGTGACTGAAGAGACCCAACCGTGACCTACAGATCCTTCCACACTCCGGGCATGGATAGTCACCAACCAGATCTGGCCGCCGCTGTATTCTTCTCGAGTCTCTATTATAATTGTGAAGCAAGAACTTCCACTCTAATCTGTCTAAAGCTACTTGTTCCCAGATATGATTGATATTAAATGATTTCAGGGATTGATGCGGTATACCCTTAAACTGCTTATACTGGCCTCCTGGTTTCCGAGCTCCCTCTGTGAATTCGCCATACAGAGCTGTTCTGGGGAGTCTATCTTGTCCATCTAAGTCAGGCCCTCGTTACTTGAGTCTCAATTGTTATACAACTCGTATGCTGCAAGACTTCTGCATTTGAAACTTTGTGGAACCATCTGATGTGCATTTTTTGTCTTAAATGACGTTGTTGTGTTTGTTCAAGCTGTTTAATATGTCGCCTGTAGGGCGTCCAGCTTTCGCTTCCTTGAAGAAGTGTTGGGAGGACCACTGCTTTGTAAACAGCTGCCTTGGTCTTCAGATTGGGGTCGTGATTTTGAAACACTCTGTCCTTAAGCTTCCAGAATGCCCGTGATGCCGAATTGATACGGTTGTATTTTCGTGTCCAGGTTAACCCCAGTATTTATGGAGCTTCCCAAGTATTTGGACTGCTCGACCTGTTCTAGAGTTTCATCCTCCAGGCTGATATCTGTTTGAAGGCTTTCTAGCTGAGTTGAGCAAGATTTTGGTTTTGTCGATATTGACTCTAAGGCCTAAAGCTTCATATATATGTTTATAGGTGTCCAACATTATCTGTAGATCCTCTGAGCTACTAGCAGTGCGCAGTCGTCCGCATATTGAAGTTCCGTGATAAACTTTGTACGGGTTTTTGCTCTGAGGCGCTTCAGGTTGAACAGACCTCCATCAAATCTGAATTTTATCTCAACACCTTTTACAGGCATACTTATGTCAGCAATTATCGAGACAGCTATGGCGAAAATATTGAACAGTAAAGGCGCTAACACGCAGCCTTGTTTTATTACACAGTTGGTTAAGAAATGGTCGGTTGTAGAGCCATTATGCTGTATTCTATCGGTGTTGTTGGTATGGAGACTTTCACGCACTGCTAAGAATTTTTCGGGTACTCCAAGGCGTCCATTGATTTTCCATAGCGCTCACCGAGTCGAAGGCTTTACTTAATAAACTTACTTACTAAATTTTAATTGTGTCTCAATCATTTAACTACCCTTAGAAAAGCGCCTTCAGTCTGAATCAGTGATTTCTACGAAATCTAGTCTAGATCCAGAAACAGCAAAAATCAAGCAGATATAACTGTTAGTTAACTGTCGCAGGTTTGATGGAATTTTGATTGAGCTTCAGCTATAAAGCTATAAAGTTGTATCATAATATAAGTACCGTTTTTTGGACTCAATGTCGTGGATGGCAGTGAACATAAGGAGAAGTTATGGTAAAAAAATCGTATTCTAACTGAACATAATCAAACTGAGATTGATTTGAAAAAAAATTCATGACTTTCTTCAGTCATTTCTTACTTCCATCTCGACCATATCTCAATTCGATACCTACCAAGGGACGACAGGAATTTCCAAACCAATTAAAACCGATATCCCCGTTTGATGGATGCTCCACGGCGATCGATAAATTCCTATTGATGTTGCGTCCATATATATAGCGTTTTGGCCCCCCTCGAGACCCCCCACAGCAACGGCCGTTTGACTCTACTCGCGCTCGGTACCAATTATAGGGCACCGGTAATGGGTTCTGAAATCACTTGGTCCCAGATCTGGAACGCGGCCACTTCCTTTCCGTTCAATTTGGTGCCTAAACGCTGCAATTATGTAGTTTTGCGGAATTGAGAACTTCATTACCGGGCTTCATCATGTGGTTTGGTCTATTATGTCGAAAATTGTCCAGATATTAGATGAGGGTTATTTCTCAATTATCTAAGTTTGTGTCTCAATTACTATAGGTTAATGGTCAGCATCTCTATATCGTGAATTATAGCGGTGTATCTATTTGGAGAATCAGGCATGAAGAACAAATACCTTCAACATTTTTTTTTCGATTCAACCTAAATAGAAAGATGCAGCAATTGTGATGATGGATAATGATCTCTGTTTTTCCAAGAACCAAATGTACCATTTCCACATTCGAAAAAGCTATTATACAGGGTGAGTCTTTGCCACGTACAATTATTTCAACAGATTCTTGAGGTCAAAAGACATAC
The DNA here is from genome assembly GCF_907165205.1 of Coccinella septempunctata. Classification (NCBI taxonomy): domain Eukaryota; kingdom Metazoa; phylum Arthropoda; class Insecta; order Coleoptera; family Coccinellidae; genus Coccinella; species Coccinella septempunctata. Next base: position 30,590,673 of record NC_058196.1, read on the forward strand.
TTTTTCCCTATACCATTTTTTCCGATTCAGCCCTGATAAAAAGATATAACAATTTCCAGTTTTCATAATGAGATGTGCCACCCCTGGAAAAATAAAATTACCCTCAGAATAACTAGCTAAGGTCCGTTTGCACCAATCCCCCTTAAAAGGAGTACTTAACTAAGCCTCGTTTAAAATTAAGGGACACTTAATTTTATTCTCAGTGGCTTAACAGAATCTTAAGTAAGGGGCCCTTAAGTTTTTATATCTAGTGATATTTCAGTTTTTCATTTTGGTGCAACTTCATCCTAGTACAATAAAGCCATTTTATTGGTTGGCCGGTTGCCAATGATCGTTGTCATTTCATTAACCTAACTTTATTGTCCTGTCAGTCAGTGTCAAGGATATTATTATAATATTATCAAATAGTAACAACTTTTTGTTGTTGTTCAGCATTAATATTAATGATGATAATGATTGTCAAATAAAAGGTACCTAAGTTTATATAAGTACAACACTTTCTTGATAAGGTCTTGTGTGAACTTGTTTTACTAATGTTGAAGAGGAACGTGAAGAAAATGTCCTTATTGGCCTTGTTAGTACGGACACGGTGAATGATTGTCAAGCAAGTGGTGATAATTTACGAAGGGCACTCAACTTCTTAACAGAAGAAAAGAATTTGCTGCTAACTGTAGTATGATTTGTGACACCAAATTGAAAATTAAAAATGACTGATGGCATTACAATAAAGGCAAATAAAAGGCTTGGTATTCAGTGATGAATTCATTCAATTTTCAAAATCCATCAAAAATGGGAAGTTCTGCAGCCAGTTCAACAAATTATTTTAGGTTAGAATCCCGCCCTTAAATACCTAAGTGGTCATTACAGGAGCGCTTAAATTTAAGGCTAGCTTTAGCCATTTAAATGTCACTTAACAGTTGGTGCAACGTAATTTAAGTTAAGGGTTCATTTTAAGGGACACTTAACACTAAGTGCGTTTGGTGCAAACGGGTCTAAATCTGTGGCAGTACAGGGTGGGCAAAATTCGTTGTCTACTGAGAGCATCTCGAGAACTATTTGACACATTTCCGAGCTCATTTTCGGAGAAACAAAGAATGGTGAAAACCAGAGTCTCTTATGATACTTCGTTTTTTAGTTTGACAATTTCGTAAAGTTCTCGTAACTTTTTTGTCTTTTAAGTTACAAACCTGAAACTTGCACCTTCTACAGGCACATTTTCACGTTGAATCCACTGATGAGCTCAAAATATTTTTTCATTTCGAATCATCAGGTGAATTTTCATTTTTTTAAATGCAAACTTTTATTGAATTTATTATTTTAGAATTGGAAAAAAATCTTTTGTCAGTAGATTCTACGTATGAAAGTGCCTAAGAAGGTTTAAGTTTCAGATCTGTAACTTCAAAGACAAAAAAGTTATGAGAACTTTCCGGAATCGTCAAAATCTCAGTTTTTAATTATAACTCGAAATCTAAAACCAATAGGCTGATTCTGTTTGAAGGTGTCATCCGTTTTCTTCTAGCAGCTATAGTTCTCGAGATCCCCTCAGTAGGCAACGAATTTTGCCCAGCCAGTACACATCTTTCAAACAGAGTTGTATGTTGTATTCAGCTAAAGTACTCAATGTTTCAAATTTCATAGATACTTTTCAATTTTTGAACGTCAAATTACTCGAAAACGGAGCATTAAACAAGAAAATGTGAAGAATACTTTTATTTTACAAAACGTTCAAATATTCATTAGATCCAAATTAGTTCAAAGAGTTGGGTTCTTTGAATTTTTGGTATTTACATGGTACGTAATAGTCATAATGGGGACACTGGAAGACATGCGTGATATCTTGTGTTTGATAAAGATTCATCAAATAAATGAAAAACTATATTCCGAAATTCAGTTCATTCGATAAAACCGTTTGTGAGGTAAAATCAAAAATAACATTTTTCATGATTTTTCAACAGCCTGTATCTTCTGAACCGAGCCAATTCGGAAGAAATGGTAGAGGAAAAAAGTGTTTCTTTTGACCTCAAGAATTTACTGTTGTAAGTAGAAGACTCATCCTGTTTAATCAACAAGAGTTACCAGATTCATACATAATCCATTTTACCTTTTATTGATAATTGTTTCTTATAGCTAAATCTACGACAGTACACATCTGTAATGTGTTACGTTTCGAGGTTCTGTGGCTCTTTTGAACGCTCAATTTTTTTCAACTTTGGGTGTGAATGCAAACGAACGAAAATTTTTGTTATTTGGCGAAGAATTCTTGAACATATGTTCTTCTTCTTAAAAAGTTGGTTGAATCCAGTCGAATACGACTCTGCTGTAACAAAAACAGACGTCAGAACTGACCTCAATCAACCGCCAATTAAATTTTACCCCAACTCTGAATTCTTCCAGACAATTTATCGTCCTGTGTGGGGTAGTATTCCACGATTACCCCCTTAAGTAGCGTTTATCTGTAATTGACCACCCCATATATAAAATAATTTGACAGGCCTAATTGAGACTGAGCAATATTTTATTGATTTACTGCTCAATAAACGTGCCTTATCAGGGTTCAGGAAATTAGTCGGAAAATAATTGGCTATAAAATATAAATTGCATCAGTTGATAAAACAATGTCTAGAAATTTGTATTTAGGAACGGACGATGAATGGAACCTAAATTTCAACATTCTGCATCAGATCAGGTTATCATGGCATTTCATCTTTGCCGATTTATCTCTACATCCATACAGATTCTTCCGTTTCAAGCAATAACGAACAAATCTGTACATGGATATATTTATATAGACCCATTAATGTTCTGCCCATTTTCATTAATAACTGACATCACCTGAACTAACTACTCTCACATAACACCGTCGGGAAACCTCTTCAAATTGAATGCCAGGCTATTAAGATCCTGTACTTCGTACCTATCAGGTTTCCGTTCGGGATTTAAACAAACAATTGAAAAAACGAGTTTTCAAGCTACAGTTAAAATCTCAGTGTATTTTCTTGGAAACATCGAAGATAAGGAGTCATTACGACTAGCGCTGTTCATTAACAATCATTCTTTATACAAATATTCGCGTAGATCAACAAGTAGACATGTAGTAATCACATTATCAGTGTCGTAGACAGGTGTTTTACGATGAGGGACACCATGTAGAGGCGAATTGAATTGAATCTGAGCTATTCCACTCCAGAGTCATGAAATAGCATGATTTAAACACTTTAGATAATCGTATACTGACAATTCAAATCTTGTTGAAATCATATTTATGTCATACCAGTTTATTACTTTGATATATTGGGTGAGTCTTTGCTCGTACAAATGTTTCAACAGTAGATTATAATATTCCTATAAGCCAACGACTCGACCTGTATATAAATAAATATAAAATTAGCTCATTTCATGATATAATTCGAGTCTACTTCCACAAGAAACAAATTTATCTGGACACCATTGTTTGAGGAAACTTATCGAGCCTGACTCAAAACTTCATCCTGAATATTTATTACGAAATTCAGGTACCTAGATAAATATCAGAAACATAATAACATTACAGACTTATCTGTCGATTCAAAGTGGAATTTGAGCAACATTTATAGTGGAAATTGTCCCATATAGTCATGGATGTCATTCAAATGCATCAGGTTATCTTGTAGACCATCTCACGTACCTCTGAGGTCTCAGAATTTGGTCAAAAATGGCTTGGGAATTCAGCCAATTAGAGACAACTTTATTTTATTACAATTCTAATGAGCATAGAGTATTACGAGAATAAAGGAAATCGAGTTTACGAGAAATGCTGGGAATTGGCCCAAAGCAGATTTCTTTGATGTTTCCATGAATTTCACAATGAATGTGGACCTATTCTGATGAAACAAAAGTCATAGATCAGAATTCTAGTGATGTCCTACATACTAAGGATATCTTTTGGTCCAAATATCGTTTATAATGTTTGTTCCATATGAGTTTAAACTTCGGTATTATTTTGTTTTACATTGTTTGCATTTCAGCAATAGTTCGAGGAAACCTTGAGCAGTATCCATCTTTTATCTTCCAATAGTTTCTCTCTAATACCATGGGCACATCATAAACCAACAGCTCTTATGATGGACGTAAAACGCTGCTGGCAGTGAACATAATCATCTGCCACTGCTGCAAACAGAAGTCAGACTGGTTAATTCAATCCCTGTCTCTCTGATGTGATCTACCAGGAAGACAAAAAGAGAACGCAGCCACATGATTCATCTCCACCATCATTTACAAGCAATTAGAAATAATTGTGGGTAACATATACCATTAAAGGTATACAAGGTAATAATGTTAATTTATCCGGGCTCGATGTTCATGTTAACGTCTTGTCGCCAATGGTGTAAGAACATAAACGTCGAAAAAAATTGAATTGCAAAGTTAATTCGAGGAACTGGCAAGGTTAGAGTGATGGAATGGTAAATAAGTATGGCGCCTTACCCTGGGTGGGCGTTTGAAATGGTCGTTCTTTTAATTAGCGCCGGTTGAAATTGGTGACATGGTTGGATTTCGTATTTATTACAGTCATTGGGGCCTGTGTGTGATGGTGAGAAAGTCCGAGATGCAGATTTTTTCCTGCCTCTCCATTCTTTCGACTTTCATCGTTCTTGTTATGGAAATTGATACACGAAACGGACGCTAATTTTGTGGGAAACGAGTGGGAGAGTCAGAGGGCAAGACGGGCGGACTTGTTGAGTTAGGAAAATGGACTATTTGTAGTGTAATCGAACTAATAGACCTCTACCAAGGTAACACTTTCACCCTTGGATAAAGATCGGAAATGAGCACAAAAAGCTGGAGATTTTTGTCGTTTACGACACGCGAATGCGTGAACAAATCCACAGAAATACAGAATTAGCTTTTGCCTGACGTTTCTTACTAATACAGCAAAAATTATAGAGTAGAAAGATAAAAAACGCCCCCATATCTTTAGTACTTAAAACCGACTACAGTTTGGTCAGTGAAAACACATTTGACATTGAGATGGCGCTGAAAACGTACTGTCAATACATATAGACCTCATAATTTCTCCTAAATTGGCCCTTCTTGCAAGGTATGCTTCCTACAAACAATAATTGACGTGGATGAACAGTTCTCAATCGACTTGCAGTAAAATGTTCATTGCACTATGTAGTCAATAGTGTTTGCAGGCCTTTACGCCCTGAACATTTTATCCACTTCGTAGCACTGAAAATAAAAGTCAATGAATGACCGAGTCACATGTTACCAGTTTTAATATTTACATTCCCATTTTTATTTGTAAAATTCGTTTTATTTGATCCACAGTTCTTCACCATACAATAATTTTCGAACGATATTTTGAGGTTTTCGCCAAGAAATTAGACGAAAATTTCAATAATCAGCAACTAGAACGAGCTTGATAAACAGAAGGCGATAAGAGAATCAAAACATTCAAAACCTCTTTGATTAAAATGGCCATCTGACATCTCACAAAATTTCATTTGTCCCTCGAATTAACATTTTAACCAGTCTTAGGGCCTTAAAAACACATTTGAAACACAGATGGCGCTCACATCACTTTAGTCGCTTCGTTTCCCACCTTTCTAATATCTTTCTTTCTAAATCTTTGCTAATACAGGTTAATGTCAGTTTGGCAAAAGTGAGGTTGGCACAGATTCCAGATAGGGGAAGGTAGTAACGATTCAATTCCTAGAACAGTGTTTTCATTTCATGGTGTTTTTTTCAAGATAAATCGACCCATAAAGGTGGATCTTCAACAGAATTGTTTCTATACTAGGTGAGTCTTTGAATCGTACAAATATTTCAACAGTAGATTCTTGAGGTCAAATGAAACACCTTTTTCCTTTACCATTTTCTCCGAATCGGCTCGGTTTGAAAGATACAGGCTGTTGGAAATCCATAAAAAATAGATTTGTTTTCCAGATTAACCTAAGAGAAATTCAATTTAACCTAACCTAACCTAACCTAACCTAATCTAACCTAAGTGAAATTTAATTTAACCTAACCTAACCTAATCTAACCTAAGTGAAATTTAATTTAACCTAACCTAACCTAACCTAACCTAACCTAAGTGAAATTTAATTTAACCTAACCTAACCTAACCTAACCTAATCTAACCTAAGTGAAATTTAATTTAACCTAACCTAACCTAACCTAATCTAACCTAAGTGAAATTTAATTTAACCTAACCTAACCTAACCTAATCTAACCTAAGTGTAATTTAATTTTTCAAGGATTTTCAACACCCTTTTCCTTTCAACAAGGTCCGATTAGAAAAAATGGCAGAATAAATAGGTATTTTCTTCAGGAATTTTCTGATAAAATAAACTCATATTCAGTAAAAGACTCACCCTGTACAGGAAGGGAGGAAGTTTCTGTTGTGATACAGATGTATATACAACTTATTTCCTTCCACAAAACTTCCTTGATGTCAAGTAAACTTACTCTAGTTATGTACGATTAAAAAGTGTATGTTTTATTGTTTTTCTATTCATTTACTCATTTTCTACTGATTTTTCCTTTGTTTTTTGAGCCAAGTCTGTTGCTCTTTGGCAATTTTTTCGAAATTCGTCAGTTCCACGTCAAAACTTTCACTCTTTACGATTCCCAACGATTGCAAAAGATCGTTTCCATAGTAAGAGCAGTCAAAGTTGATTTCATGGGAAGTTAACTGGAAGCTCTCCGAAGAACAGGCTTCAATGGCCCCCCTGCGGTCAATCGCGTCCCAAACCATAACAAATCGTTTGTGTTTGTGCCGTATTAGGTAACAAGATCCAAATATAACGGATGATTTGGTACCGATGCAACTGTTTCACGCAGATCCGATCGGAATCCATTCATATCAAGGTCATCTGCCCGGAGAATTGGATGGGATCTGCGAAAATGGCTAGGCCGTGCTGGTTATATGGGGCCCATTCATGTGTCCTAGTAGGGGCATTGATCCGGAAGATATATACGATTTGGGCTGAATGAAAATTGGACCGAGTGTAAGGCAGATGGTGGACGCACTCGAAAGGGACAGATCTTTAAATTTGCGCGAATTGTGGACTTGCGAAAAGAATGTGGCACGGGCGGTGTCAACGAGAGCGTGAAGAATCAGGTCGGTTGGAGGGCCCTTTCATCGGGACCAGGGACGTACTCGGGAATTTTCTATTTCGGGAAAATTATCACATTCATTCATTTTACTTACTAATTCGAGGTCGTAGATCACGAATAAGCGATTGGATTTTTTGTAGGATCGGTATTTTGGGAGATAAATCTCTTTTAATGGAAAATTTCGAAAAAATTGGTCAACTTTGAGACTCTGTAGCAGTCAGAAAAAAGGCACTGGACATAAGCTGATTTTTTTGGTGCCAGATTAACTCTTTGCGCATATAAAAAACCACATCTCATTCATCTACCTAGAACAGTTCAGGTTTTATGATTTTTTCCGCGAAGGTCCAAAATTTCCGATATTCCATCGACTATAACTTGGAAAATAAATTTTTTTAAAAATATCTGTTTGCATATTCGTGTTCTACGACCTCGAATTAGTATACAGTAAAAATTTGGTTTCGATCGGAGACCAAAAAATTTTTTCAAAAAAATCGCAATTTTTCCATGTATGGAAAATTCTAAAAATTTTTGATCTCTTCGATTTTCACCAAAATTGAAATATTCATTAAATCGAGGGCGTAGATCACAAATATGCAAACAAAACTTTGCTGAAAGGATTATTTTTCAAGTTATGGTCGATTGAAAATTCCCAATTTTGGACCTTCGCAAAAAAAATCATAAAATCTTAACTGCTCGCGATAGGTGAGTGAAAGTTGGACTTTTCCATTTGCGAAGGACTAATATATCATAAAAAAAATTAGCGTATGTCGATTGCTCTTTTTATGGCTGCTACAGCTCTTCAAATTTGACAAAATTTTTGACAATTTTCGATCAAAATTGATTTATTTTCCGAAATACTGATCCTAGAAGAAATTTAATTGCATATTCGTAATCTACGAATTAGTCGAAAAAATGACCAGTGTCGATATACCTCGAATAATAAAAAATTACATCCACTACGTGCTGTTACCCACCCACACCCCTTCTCCGAAAATATTTCAAGTCCGAACAAAAATTTATTCATCTAGCTATATCGACCCGGATTATTTTGTTGACTGATTCGAAGTCGTAGATAACGAATATGCAACCAGATTTTTTCTAGGGTCAGGATTTCGGGATATAAATCACTTTTAGTGAAAAATTTCGAAAACATGTGTCCTTTTTGAGGGACTATAGCAGCCAAAAGAAAAGCAATGGACCTATGCTGATTTTTGTTGTAACAGATTGATCTTTTGCAAATAGAAAAGTCAAACTTTCATTCACCTATCGCGATCAGTTAAGATTTTATGATTTTTTCCGCGAAGGTCCAAAATTGGGAATTTTCAATCGACCATAACTTGAAAAATAATCCTTTCAGCGAAATTCTGTTTGCATATTCGTGATCTACGCCCTCGATTTAGTGAGTACTTCAATTCTGTCGAAAATCGAAAAGATCGAAATTTTTTCAATTTTTCCATACATATGCATGGAAAAATTTTTTGGTCTCCGATCGAAACCAAATTTATACTGTATACTAATTCGAGGCCATAGAACACGAATATGCAAACAGATATTTTAAAAAAAATTTATTTCTCAAGTTATGGACGATGGAAAATCTGAAATTTCAGACCTTCGCGTAAAAAATCATAAAACCTAAACTGATCTAGGTAGATGAATGAAATGCAGTTTTTCATATTCGCAAAGAACCAATCTATCACCAAAAAAATCAGCTTATGTCTAGTGCTTTTTTTCTGACTGCTACAGCTCCTCAAAGTTGACCAATTTTTTCAAAATTTTCCACTAAAAGTGATTTATTTCCCAAAATACTGATCTTACAAAAAATCGAAGCGCATATTCGGGATCTACGGCCTCGCATTAGTCAAAAATACACCCCGGGTCGATATTGCTGTAAAAATAAATTTTTTTCGAACATAAAAAAATTATTCTGTCAGTCAAAGTTGAACAACTGGGGATACCCTATACATACAACTATTAGAGATACAGTAAGACTAGCTGAGTACGGACTGACTATAAAAAATCAATTTCTGTTTCTCCCCAGAAAGAACTATGAAGCTATCAATGCTCATATGGTATTTTTTGCATCTTCCCGAACACTTTTATCTGCTTTCTCGCAGCTTTCGATTTCTCCTGGATACATTTTGTACGTACACAAACGTAGGCGAAATTTCTACCGACGTTATCGCCCGCACGATGGCGCCACTCTCCATCATCCAGACAATCCTCTTAGAACTGATCATAAGCGCAATTAATTATAATGATTATAGTTACCGCGGCTAGGTGTGTCACCGCGGCTTGTCGATAAACAAACCTCCATCGACAGTACCGATACAAAAGTCGGACCCTATCTCGTCCGACAGAAAACAAACGCATATTTATCGAACACGTGAGGATGGATCGCGTTTTGTTTCGATTTATTTATCGGTTTCCCTGTTCGGGACGGTCCACGCCCATAGATATGTAATTTTGTGTTTTCGTGTCGTCAGGTTGGTAACGAAGACTTCCGCTTGAGTAGTACCACGATCTTGACGTCACTCAGTCTTTGGAAGGGCCTGTTGTTGCTCTTCTTCACTGATAAATTCGTTCAAATTCTTGTCTTACTTCTAAACGGCTTTATTTAACAACCAACATCCAAAAAAATGTATACGCTGCTTAGCTTGTGCAGCTGGTTGCCAAATTTGACGCTACTGATTCAGTCGGAATCAGAATGAGGGCTCATGAAATAGACGAAGCGGAGGACGTGGCTGTGTTAGGTCATGTAGCAATGGATCCGACCTTTAGTACTGGGAAATTGCTCTATGCATCTGGTGTTTCACGTACAACTATCATGAGAATCTTTGAACAACATAAATTCCATCCTTATAAGATACTACACTGCGCAAAAAAATTAACGCACATTATGGAAATCTCAAATTTATTCTACAACTGAAGGTGTTCTCAATGATAATTATTTTTATCAGAATTATGCATGCATATGTTATCCACTTTCAACGGTTTTCTTCTATACAGATGTTTTTTCCCAGCAGGAATAAAAAAAGATGATATTATCAGATTTTGAATGTATTGGCTCCATTCTGAAATCAGTTGTTCTCGATCAATTCTAGTGATCAATAGTTTTTCTTTCGTTTGATTTTCTACACTCGATCGCTATGCAACGCGAAACACGCAATTTGACCCAAGAGGAATGTGCCCAAGCGGTAGTTTTGCGAGAAGAAGGGTGGACATACACAAGAATTGCAGAAAGGTTTACAGTTTCCCATATAAGTGTGTCCAGAATGTTGCAGCGATTCAGGGAGACTGGTATGAATGTCCGAAGACCAGGACAGGGTAGACCACGGGTAACAACTGCCATTCAAGAACGTTACTTGAGAGTTTCTTCGTTGAGACAACGGTTTGCAACCGCTCGTCTTCCTCAAATTCAGCTTAAGCAAACTCATGACGTGTAAATTAGCACTCAGACAATAAGAAATCGCCCCAGAGAATATAATTTAAGGCCTCGTGTCGCGGCAAGAGGCCCAGCTTTTACCCCAGCCCATCGAAGGGCGCGTTTGGATTTTGCGAGAGAGCATATCCATTGGGAAGAGGCCGATTGGGAAAGAGTTATGTTCATAGATGAGTCTAGATTCTGCCTCTACCATTGTGATCGACGTTCCTTTGTATACAGACGTCCACATGAAAGATATGTTCAGTGCAATTTCCTGAATACTACTGATTTCGGGGGAGGATCGATTATGGTATGGGTTGACTGCTCGCACAGACGTAATAGTCGTTGATAATGGAGCTACGAATGCTGATAAGTATATAAGGAACATTCTTGAAGAGCATGTAGTGCCATTTGCCCCATACTCTGGTGAAAATTCCATTTTTATGGACGATAATGCCAGACCCCATCGCGCGCGCATCGTTCAGGAATACCTTGAAGAGGTTGATCTCTCGAATGGAATGGCCAGCAAGAAGTCCAGATCTCAATCCGATTGAGCAGGTTTGGGACAACCTCAATAGAAGGCTGAGAAGTTCAGAAAATCATCCAGCTACTCTTAATGACTTAGGAATCCAACTCGGAGAAATCTGGGAAGGATTAGATCAGAACATTTTAAGATCACTCATTTTGAGTATGAACCGTCGTTGCCGAGCTGTAATTAACGCAAGGGGTTGAAATACCAAGTATTAAATCACTTATCAGCATTTCAATATTTTGAAAATTGTTCATTTCTCTTCTTTCACATAAGATTCGGTGAAATCCAGAATTTTTCTTCCATTCAATGTGTCTTGTTTCGTTCAAAACCTTCCCGAGAGAACATAAAAAATAGGTTATAAAGTCAATGTAGAGTTAACTTTCATTAAAATTGGGATTTTCAGAATATGCGTTAATTTTTTTGCGCAGTGTATTCAGCATTTAATAAAGTAATCACAAAAGTAAGCACTTTTCCTCTATTTTTCCTGTCATTTCCTTACACATGGAAATTTTGAAGCGCCATTTCAGGATCAGATAGTACTCGATAAAATCTTCAACATGAGGCATCTCTAGTCAAAATCAGGGGGTGTACTCCCCCCCTCTAGGGGGTTGCAGTTACGAGGATGAAAATAGCGGACAAGTTGATCCCCCTCGAATCAGAAATTGAAGAGTCCTAGAGATTTTCCACATTTTCATTTAAAAGCTGTAAAAACGAGGTGTTAAGTTTTCGTTGGACCACACTGTATATTGAGTTCTACCCTGTCTCACACCTCTGAACCCGATCTGACCCGAAGGTAGGAATCAGATGGAGAAATTGGAAGGCTAGAGCATACAGCCCCGTCCACTCTCTTTGTATGTGATTCCCTGCATTTCTAAGACCTCCCCCAGCTTTAATGTCTCTATGATTGTAAGTAATCCCTGACTCTGACCCAATAAATATCAATATCAAAGCCATAATCCATTCAAAAGGTGCGCCGTGGTGTGAAATCTAACGATACCGGATTCTTTCGTGAATGGGGATCCAAATAAATTAGTTGTGGGGTATAAAACCGAATAGTATGGACGCTATTCGAAATCGTTATCTTTTTCTGACATGTATGAACAAATGAGCTGGGGTCCTGGCGTGATATCTGTCAGGAAAATAATAGATGTTTGTCACATTCTGTCGTATTAGTAAAGCGATAAATGGGGACTATTTTCAAGCTGCTTAGTTTTAGAAAAGATCAGGAATTATTATAAAATGGCTTTCTCCCTATGTCTTTCTGTTCAATCTGTATTTAGGATAACATATCAAGTTTATTGAGTTCGCCGGAAGGAGGCACTGTTCTGACAACTTTATGACAATGGTTGGTCCATTACTAGAATATATTGGAAAATTCTCAGCCTACTATAGAACCAAACAAAATTTCAATGTCAAAATATTTTATTTCTCAACATATTCTCCTCTTAATTGGATACAGTCATTACAGCGAACCTGCAACGTCTCTATACCTTTACAAAAAAATGTTTCTTCTTGCTCTTCAAACCACTTCCACAGCTTTTATTACCTCCTCGTTGGAAGAAAATTTACGACCGTTTAATCTTTTTTCAGTTGAGGAAAGAGATGATAGTCAGATGGAGCCAAATCTGGTGAATAAGGGGGGTGTTCTAGTAATTCAAACCCTATCACGAATTTTTTACATGGCAACATGAGATTTTTGTGCAGGGGAGTTGTCCTGCAAAAACAAAACACCTTTGGATAGCTTTCCGCTTCTTTTCTCTCTGATTTTTTCCCGTAGAGTGGTCAGTAATGTCGAATAGTAATCTCCGGTTATTGTTCTACCCTTATCCAAAAAATCAATCATGATTACTCCATGGCAATCCCAAAAAACTGAAGCAAGAACTTTTCCAGCAGATTTTTGGACACGAAACTTCTTAGGTCTTATAGAAACAGAGTGTCGCCATTCCATCGATTGTTGCTTTGTTTCTGGATCGTAGAAATGTACCCAAGTCCCATCCATAGTAACAATTCGGTTGAAGAAGACTACATCGTTTTCAAATCGAGCACAGATCGAACGCGATGCTTCTACCCTTGCACGCTTTTGGTCAACATTCAAACATTTGGGGATCCATTTTGCAGTAATTTTTCTCATATCCAAATTGACGTGAACTATATGATGAACGCATTCGTATGAAATATTCAGTGCTTCAGATATCCGTTTTAGCCCAATTCGACGTCTGATAAAATCATGTCATGAACTGCATCGATATATTCGGGCACTGACATAGAAACTGTGTGATAGAAACGTCACACTGACACTTCTAATGAGTTATTGTTCGTTACTATGGTAACGCAATATAATTTTGCGTTGAATTTGGATATGATTTCTTCAAACAAATACTTTTTTTGTTTGGCTACTGTTTCCCATATATAATACCGTCTAGAAATGTGAACGAGTCAGGAAAAATTAATTTAGGTACTTGTTGAAAACTTGTTCTATTCCTGAACACCTCGAAACAGGCAGTTGTAGGTATTATACAAAGGGTTATCGACATTTTCAAGACAATGGACGAAAACCCATTAACGATCTGTTTATTACAAACCCTCCGATTTGTTTTCTTCCTGTTAATAAAACGAACGTTCCAGATATTGCACAGAATGATATTAATCCACAGCATTTATGTCATTTTCGTGACAAAACTATAAACATCTGCGTGCTAAATAACCAATGAACAATACAATATTAATATTGGGATCAATTTTTATGTCTGAAAGAACTGCTATAGTTGTAAGTACTATAAATCTGCATAAATATTATGAGTCATGTGTGGCAAGGGAGATGAAAGCACTGCACTTAAATCAGTATAAACAATATTGAATGACCAAGTGATACACTGAATCATTTGTTCATAAAAAATTCGTTTGGAATGAATGTAAAAACTGATGTTTCATAACGAACTGTGCCACCCCAGGAAAAACAAAATAACCTTGAGAATAATTAGTTGAATCAATGACACTACACATCTGTGGACCTTAAAAAAACATTTTTATGGTTTTTCAACAGCCTGTATTTTTCAAACCGAGCTGATTCAGAAAAAATGGTATAGGAAAAATTTTGTTTTTGACCTCAAGTAGCTACTGTTGAAATATTTGTCAAAGACTCGCCCTGTACATCATAACGTCTATTGCGACAGCTCAATTTCTTCTGTAACATCGAGGAGCCGTAATAGAATCGTTATCCCTCCGAAAATCCAGGTTGACATGGACTATGTCACCTTGAGGAAGTTACAATCATGATGGCACATAATTCTCTGGTCTTTTGAGACCAAAAATGTCAACGCTCTTTCGTGGATGCCGAATGGTGAAAAAGTGCGACAAAGGGGGCTGGATTCATGGTCAACTAGGCGGATGATTTATTTAAGGGACTATTGTTTCCCTTTGTGCGTCGTGCGACGTCACTGAACATTGTGAGTTGTGAACGATGAACCCAGCATATTTTTGGACGTTTTACTAGAAAATTTTGGAAATCTGATCAGACAAATCAAGTAGGCCACGGTAATGAACGAATTTAGGGACTATTTGACTAGAATATATCAACGTTGAAGATAATGCTCATCCTCATCCTTCCTATCTCTTCCGCTGTGGAAATCCATGTGCTACGAACAAATATTTGAGAGGTGTGCTTCAGCTAACTAGATACACGCATGTTTGACGAACGGTAAGGAACATGATGCGTGTTGAGAAATGATTTACAATGTGTTTGTAAGCCAGCAACAATGGAATACAAATTTAATGCTTGCTCGCAGTGTAAAATGAATAAAGGTGAACACGTTTTCAGGTGGGTAAAGGAATTTATTAAAGAGACATCTGCTTGCACGCTGTTCGTAATTTACGTGATTTCCTCATATGATGAGAGATGCTCCAAGAAATGTACCTAAGATAGATTGTTCTCCACATTGTTACGATCGAGAAAGTGACAGATCAGCCATGTAATGATTTATATCCAGAAAATCATTAACGAACACCTTCATCTTTGATAGGTCGATTTTTGTGTGGATCTGTGAATCATCAACATCACCAAAGTGAGTTATGATCCTTCAATACGACTCTCAACCAAATACGCGATTAATTTCGATGAAACATTGTAAGTGTCGTAAATCTCACGTACATTCTTCACTGAGAATGAGGGCAGTCACTTCTACAACCGCCAATTCAACAACACACTAAACATCGAAACATCAGACTCAACGGTTCAGAAAATGTTTCAGGACCACAGACCGTGTAATTTTGGCGCACAAAAATACCTCGCACCAAATTATATGACCATTAAATTAGATATATGTTCACGATAACTGTGCGAGAGCCCTTGTGGTGCTCTACCATCTCAATAAAAGCGGTTTTTAGTGCCTTTCCAGCTTCTTCAGGGGTTTGGAATGCAACGTAATGAAGTTATTCGAAAGTTTTACTGCCTGGGAATTGATTGGGAGATGGTTATCTCTGCACTTTTCGATTTCACATTAAATTTAGGGTGGGTGGCGAAACATAGAATACCTGAGAGTGATCTGGGTTATTTTTTGAGGGAGGAGCTAGAGAAATGAGTAGGTATTTATGTAAAAATATATTTTTAAGCCACAAGTGTTCACAATACATCAGATATTTGAAACACCAACCACAAATTGGCCCAATTCTGTGACTATCATTATTTTTATTGTTATCACGAGTAACTGTGATGTAGAATCCAGTCCACAGGTTACAAAATAAAGATATATGCTTCATCTCATAACAGATATCATAAGACACCATTTTTATCTTCCTCAATACCTCATGCATTCAGTTATATCTATAATAAAAAAGACTTGATACCACAGAACGTTATGTGGAAGTTATAATTAGTTTAAATCAATACTCTGGTATTTGTCATGACCAGAGGTTCGGTCCTTACAAAACCGAACATTACCGATTGTATCTGTTAATGCTCCACGATCAAGGTTAACAAATGGTTTACGGTTGGTCTGTAGTTTTGATCATTGTGGGTGTAGAATTTCAGATTTGATAATCTACAATTAAAATTCCTCATAATGGGATAAACTGCCGAAGGTAACTCATTGAATATTGAAATTTGAGACATGAACAGAATGACAAAATTAGAATTTCAATCAGTCCTTTGCATTCCACCATCAAATGAGCAATTTATTGGAAGATTGTTTGAAATTTATGGAGAAATAAAACAGATTCAGACAATTTTCTTCTTTCCGTACACATACCATCCAAAAAATTAGCGTTGTTGGATAAAAAATATAATCGTAGGTAACATAAAAGCTTTCAGATGTTAGCGAGTAGTGTGGACCAAAGGAACTTGAGTTGAAAATTGCCACATGCCTTGAGGAATATTTTCTTTTGACGTCGGCTTTGACAGATATCAACTCTTAATTCCACCAGAGAAAATTTATGTTTGCCTTCGTAGAAATCGTTGCAAAGAGCAATGAATCAAATAACTCTGCCTCCTTTACAACTTCGAAAAAATACATATTTACACTTCGTGCGTGACAATGTAAATTAGGAGCACTTAAACTTTTATTGTCCATTAAAAATATATTCAGTCCTACACCTCATACATCCAATCCACATTCTACACCACATTCTCTGTTTACATTCTTCGGCATCAGTATTAATTACAGATATAAATATCTAACATTGCATCGAAATATGGTCTTCCTTTTGGGCGTATTGTGAAATTCAATGGTGTCATAAAAATTTGTAGCTGTTATGGATATTCTTCCGTCATATTTCATACGAATGAAAATATGAATGGAATGGTAGAATGTAGCGGCTGTAAAAAAAGATTTAGGATGTATACATATCGATGTATACCTACCATAATGAGCTCTACCCACGCATGACCGAAAAATGGAAGTCAAGATGTCCATTATCACTTTCTAGCGAAATATGAGACGCTGAGCCTGTTAGATTATGAACACGAAAAATTTTTGGACAGGATTCTACAAACTGCACGCTTGGAGTAGGTGGCACATACGCCTACCTGACGATAGATGTCGCATTCGTCAGTATCTCTCCATTTTCAATGATATGATTGCACAACGCTATACATTTTCTACAGTAGATTTGTGTGTATGTACTTTTTTAATATAAATATGTACATGGGAAGGAATTATCTCGAATTATTAGTTTCATTCAAGGTGTTCTTAGTTTGTGTTTGTTGTAGTGGCTGTTGTTTGTTTTTTGTTCTGTTGTGTTCAACCTAAATGAGGTAACTTTTGTACTTACCTTGTTTCAGCTGATCTCTCTTCATTATTCTGTTCGACTATTTTTTGTCAGTCTCTTGATGAATAGCAGCCGAATTTGGGGTGGGTTTTCAGTGAAAAATCTGTTCTTCTTCGGTAGAATATTTATTGCAAATCATGAGTTATGGAATGTATATATCATAATAAGTACATTAGCTACAAATGGCACAGATCTCTTAATATAGGCTACTTTTTAATCCATTTAGCATGAAGCACACATCTTTAAACATCTGACAATATCCTGTTTTACTGAAATTACTGAACACACAAAGAAAAATGGGTTAAATCACAAATTCTGCCAAAAAGTCGAATAAATTCCGTATGAATATGAAAATTTAAGGGTGATTTTTTTCGTTTTCGTTTTATTAGAAAATTAGCTTCATTTCTCCATCAAAACTGGACCACCAAAATAGACATGGCCGAAAGCTTCCTCTAGAAAAATACTCTTTTATCACGGAATTGACAACAATTCTTTCCCTTTGGATTCATAAACAAAATTCATCCAGTTTATGGAATATTCTATGGTAACCCTATGCTTTTAGAAGCTTGTAGTTATGTAGTCCAGTAATATATAAGTTCTGAGTTGGGCTGTTATAATTCCAATAAAATTTTTGACTGCTTTAACACTGATTTATTTGGAAAAAAAATGGATAATCGTAGCACACAATATAGGCACAGATTTTTATCTCAATTGATCGAAAATTATGGAATCAAGTTATAAATACTGCTGAAGGTACTGAATTCGTTTGATACTACGTTGAATATCACGCGAATGGAAAATGAAAATTCGATTTCATCCTGATAATTAAATTCGAATTTTTCATCGAATAATTTCAGATCACTCGAAATGATGATAAACCAAACAATAAAGAAATTTCACGAAAAAATCCTAGACTGGTTTCAGCATGAGATGAATGGATTGTGAACTGAATGAAATGTGAGAGGAGTTGATGAAAATTCAACGTAATATCAAGCAAACACCGAAAATAAATACAAAGTATATACACATCAATAATTAAAAACTATTAAATAATACCCCATGGGGGTAAACAAAAACTGTACAACTATCATTATTAATGACTTTGTTAATATACAAAAGGAAAAATTATACAAAAGCTAAAATTACAACGCGTAATCGAATACAAAAAATAAATTATTTAATTTACAACCAAGAAAAAGTTATTGTTGCTTTTGGGTTGAGTAATGATCAAAAATCGTTAGAATAAAATGAACACATTTAAATATTTCTACGTATATGGTAGAATGCAAGCTGCATATTGCTTATCTCTTTGTGAACAACACATAAAAATTAAGTTCTGATATTATGGACATGGACTAAATTTTTTTTTTCTTTAATAAAGAGTTTCAAAGATGTAACCCTATAGTTTTGTGATGTGAGTATATTTGTAAGGAAGAAGAATATGGGAATTGAAAATTATAAGGGAATGTTCAGGGTTTCTATTACTCAGGGTGAAAATGATAAGTTGCGAGAAGGTACCTTTTGATAATTTTTTTTTCTCAAAAACCGTTACTTTTCAAAAGCAATTACTAATCACTTACACCCTGTAGAATGTGATGTATTTCAGTAACCCAAAAAAAATTAGACAATTTTTAAGATTTATGTCATAATTCCATTATATCAATCGATTTTTTTTTCCAATTTATTGTCAAGTTATTATTTTCCATTGTGAAAAATGTTATTTCAGATAAAATGATTACTGGGGAAGGGTCAACTGGAAATAAATTGTGAAGGAATGTAGCGTAGAGACTGTAATAATTGACGATTACTCAACCAAACGCGTATCGTCACCATACGTCCTACAATTTCACTATCTATAATTTTGTACATTAAAAATTAAAATTCTCTCATGCTTTATAGCTTTCCAATAACGCCGGCATCTCGTGGCTGTTCATGTACACATAAAAATATATAAAATAGTCAGCTCAACACACGTATACAGCAATTATTCTCTCACGCTGCTACTTTCATTCACCTACCAAGCAGATAAGCGTTATTGCCAAGTTGTCAGTCTCAGGTGTTTTCGCAATACTTCGTCTTCAGTTCGTGTATGACCCCCCTGCTCTTTCTCACCTCCTTCACCACGTCGCAGAAGATCCATTTGCCGTCCTTGCAGCTGGATATCAAGAAGCCGCTGTCACCTCTGCAGTTCCTCTTGGTTTTGTGGAGATGGTGGTGGTTGTTGGGCTTCTTGGTGCAGTTCCGGCCCTCCCTGTCCAAAAAGAGGCCGTTTTGGCCTATGGTGATCATGACCCTTCTGTCTCTGTGGTAGTTGACGTAGCTACGGAGGGTCTGAGGCATCTCTCGAGAAGCCTCTTCGCGGAACAAGCACTGGTCTATTTTGCTCTTCAGGGGATTTCTCTGCAAAAGAGAAGGGACGCTTTTGTGGTCATTTGCATGGATTTGGAGCGTGGTCAATTTGGCAACACTGATGGCAAACCAGCTGTCAACAGCGTGAAAATATTTATTTGTCTATCACAAGTCTAGTTTGAAAACAATGAAACTTTTACTTTACTTACCAAAAAAATATTATTAATATTACTGATGATGAATGTTTTTTATTGAATAATTTTCCTTTTTTCTCTTGCCTATTGTTTTGTTGTTTCATGACTTGTCTAGTACACTGTATTGGTACCAGAATGGACAAATAAATATTGTCACTAATGGTGAGACACTTTTTTTCAATGAAATACTAATACTATGTCGATCAGTGTATCATTCTTACCTTAGGCATTAATTTCGTTCGTTTAGGGTTGAAACAAATGAAATGCATGGCTCTGGGATCATACAGAAGGAGATTGAGTGACTCATATTTGATGAATAGCAAAGAATCTGAAAGAAAGATATTCACATAAATTCGAGTACATTTGTCAATATCAATTTTTTGTTAAATTTTTATATTTAATGTAGAAACTTGAGTTCCAGTCACCATAAAATTAATTGATTTACAAGGGAAAAAGTAGATATATATATATAAACCAAGGGCTGCTCAAGAAAAGCTATACAGGGTGATGTTTGACTCGTATGAACATTTCAACAGTAGACTCTTGAGGTTGAAAGAAACACTTTTTTTCCCTTAGCATTTTATCCGAATCGGCTCGGTTCAGAAGATACAGGCTGTTTAAAAACCATAAAAAAATTATTTTTAGTTTCATCTCACAAACAGTTTTATCGAATGGAATGAATTTTGGAATATAGTTTTTCATTTATTTGATGAATCTTTTTCGAACACAAGATATCACCCACGTCTTCCAGTTTTCTCATTATAACCATTACGTACCATAAAAATAACAAAAATTCAAAGAATTCAACTCTTGAAACTAAGTTGAATGCTATCTAATGAATATTTGAAGGTTCTGTGAAATAAAAGTAAGTATTTTTTATATTTTCTCGTATATTGCGCCGTTTTCGAGTAATTTGATGTTTAAAAATAAAAAATATCTGTGATATTCGTAAAATTGGGTACTTTGGCTGAATGCACGTCTGTTTAAAAGATCCACAGACGTGTAGTGTCATAGATTAAGCTTGTTATTCTGAAGGGAATTCTGTTTCTCCAGGGGTGGTATTATGAGAACGCAAAATGGCTACATCTTTGTATCTAGGCTGAGTTGGAAGAAATGGTATAAAAAAAATGTTTCTGTGACCTCAAGAATCTACTGTTAAAATATTTGTACGAGTCAAATACTCGCCCACCCTGTATAAAAAACTGACACTGTTTTTTGACAGGGGATCACTCCTGAAACTTTTTCGCAACTTTTCATCTACAGCCCCTATATAGAAAACTAAATAGTGTCCCAGTAAAAAAAACATAACATAGTGCATGAGGCGTTCTTTTTGAATATTATCGAAAAAATTGAAATTGAGGAATTTTTTCGTTGAGACACTTTCTTATCAAATGAAATAGGGGTTGCATCTACCACCCCTTCAAAAGATATTAGGAATATTAAAAAAATTATAAGGATAAATTCAGATGCATACCACCCGCCGATATGAATATCAACAAGTGTTACGATCTGAATTGAACTAGCCAATTTGCCATCGTCAAGGCCCCAAATGGAGTACGCTCCATCGAAGAGAAGCAGATGCTGACCATGGTTTCGGTCTCATTTGACCTCATCAGAGCAACATAGCATTTTTCTACGATGGAGAACGTTTGGAATTGATGGTGGTATGCATTCGAATTTATCCTTATTATTGTATTCAGTGCCTCCCTGTTTAGGCGTTATCATTCTTTTATTATTAAAAAAATGTTCATACGAAGCCTTCCAATAAAAAAATGTCCACTAACTACCTTATCTTTAACTTCTTCAGCATTTTCAACTTAAAAAATAATTTACTCTTTCAGTTTTCGAATTGGAACATATAGAAGCATCTAATATCATCCTTCGTGTAGCTCAATGCGTACGAATACCCACAGAACTCTCTAAAGGCAACATTGCAACACCCTTCTTTCAATCATGAATTCCTCCAATCAGCAATCAGCCAAACTAATCAAGGAAACGACTGCATTCACTCCTATCCTGATTAGTTCCCTTCCAAAGCGATTGTTCCTGGATTGAAACGTACAATTTATAACGATCTGCCTAAGGCTGTTCCATTCAATTGGCAGAAACCAATTAGCTGTCTGAATATCATTATTTCAAGAGCTTTGTGAACTGGTGCAACTGCACGTTGCACCGGGTGGTATCACTGCTTATTTATTGAGCGGTATGGAGTAATAGGATCAGTAATAGGCGATAAATAAATCTTGGCTGAACGTTCTCACCTACCGAGCAATCTGTGTTCTCTCGAGGGCTATACTCTGGTCTAGCTCCTACATTTCTGGAGTAATGAATACGAATTGTTTGGTTTGGAGCTCGAGGGCTTCATAAGGAAGCAAATCACTGTTTGACGCAATTAAAAATCGCATTTTCATTGGTCCAAGAGAAGTTTCATTCGATGAAAAGGCTGACAGAAGCCTGGCATACTTAAGGTTGGTCAAAAAACCTTTTTATTGTCTCATAATTCTGAAGATTTTAGTCAAGAACATAATAAACTTACTCATTTCATTGTGGGGCCTCCTGGCGATCACTTTTCTGTTCTCGATTCTCAGCGGACGATTGGATGGGTACAGGGTCATAATGGCCGACCTAATTTCACCACGAGGACAAAAAGGTGACGCGGCTATTATATTGGTTACCTGCAACAACGAGAAATACGACTGGGTTAAAATGGGAACAATCTATTTGTTAAAAGTTTGAGTAGGGTGGGGTTCCCCAGGGAACTATTCGTGTCCCTCTACAGTTCTCGAGATATCGAACAAGGAGCATTTTCTGATTCTATATTCGAATCTTGTTGTTTCTAAACGGAAAAATGTCTTTGCTGACTCATTACGAAGGCTGGGGAGCTGACCTTTGCTCCGTCTAATTACTACAACCCGAAATTACATAGTAGAAAACGATAAAATCAAGGGAACAACGAGAATATGCATTATCGCGTACCATAAACAAGAATCCACTGACGACCTCTCATTAACTGTGTTTTTCCGAGTGGTTCTACGTTTTGGGAGAAGGTTTAACGTGCCATAAAATTTAGAATTTTTCGCACATCGTCGCAAACATGCTGATCGTTTAACGGACAACGTTGAGAGTGATAAAAAGTGACGAAAACTGCCTAAAAGTATCCGGTAGTCGTTGACGTCTTTCTTTCGCAACGTATTATGCGATTCGAGAGTGCGTGGGTTCAAAACAGGGAGTTTGCAGCTCTTGGATTCATTATCAGATGCCTTACTTATAAGAAGCAAAATATTACCGATGCTTTTGGACAGGTCCGTCTCCAGAGACGTGGTATCTTATTTACAACTTTGCAGGATGGCTGAAATAACACTGCCACCTTCATGCGACGAATCTACCGTAAAATATTTTTTACCTAAACCGGAAAAATTGTTCTGCCCATCGGATTTTTTTGTATTTCGTGTCTACCGATGAATATTTCGTGTCTACCTGAAAAACCCTCGTGAAATTGACCCAAAAAGTGAAAAACAAGTATATCCACGTCGAAGGACCAAAAAGCATAAACCGATTTCTCCCAGTACGCGCCTGAAGCATCAATCGTTCACACTTCATGCGTACCAGCCTTCCTGGAATGAAACCGCAGCGGTACGATCTGCAAATTGCAACCTCGTCCGTCTGTCTGATCTGATTATAGGTATTATTATCGATATTCTCTAATTGATACCATGTTTGGTGCGCGCAACGGCCGTACTGTGTGTTATTGTTGCTCAATAAAGTGCTGCTTGCGTGCTGTAGAACTTGACACTTCGATTGGCTGGAAGCTGGCTACTGCCAATTAATGGTGTAACGCAAGAGGGCCTTGGAATGACGCCAATTTTATTTTATTGAAATTGGTTTTCTTTTCTTTTTATTGGCGGTTTGAAATTTGTTAATGCATAGTTTTTCGTCTTTGTCATAACTATTTTAATGTTTAACAAGATTTCGTAAAATTTTAGCATACGTCAAGGTGCTGATTTTAACAATTGCTTGAAAGGATTCCTTCGAATACAGTATTATTTAAGTGTTACTCACCGTTATCAGTGTTATCAGAGACTTTAGTCCAAGCAGTATTATTGATTTCCTGGAAAAAAAAAGATAAATCAATCATTGATCATGAAAAATATCTTAAAAATATTTGGGCCATCATATAATATTAAAAATTAATCTTGGGCATAGATGGGTAGTGTGTATGATTGAAATATACCTTTTCCATACACAATAACCTTTCTTCCACGTCACGAAGTGTCAAAACATTCAATACCGACTAATACAACGCAACTAATATTTCCATAATCTATATAGGAAAAATAAATAATGAAAACAAAGTAATAGTTTCGTCCTTATCGCGAATGTTTTGACAAATTAACAACTTTTATAGAGCCAAACTCGTTCAATGTAATGGATTTCACACAAATTGGAAGATAAGAATTACATAATATGCCCTGATAGACGTTCAATAACATAACAATGAAATAACTTCCAATTCGAAGCAAATCACACCGAAGTTTGCAATAAAAAGGCAATCATAATAAATCCTGGTATATGTGACATTTCCATTTGGGGAAATGTACAATAATCCAATCCAAAAAAGCATTAGAGTTCGGTGGAATTAAAAATAAAACGAAAATCACATAAGGAGAAGAATCGTGAGGAAAAAAATAGCTACTAGCTTTCGTTTACGACGTATTTCGTTTGAACTAGGGTTCATTTGAGCTACTACGAATAAGAACTACGAGGCGGCAGAACTACCCTTCAATTTGACACAGTTACGAACATATTTCGATGAATATCTGTCAGATTTACTACGATTGCTGGAAGTAGCTCCATTCCTAAGAGTTTGTTGGTCTGCCATTTCTGCTGTAGGCCAAAGTACCTAAGACAGCAACTCGGAGGACAGCAGACCAACGAAACGTCAACAAATGAACACCCGCGAAGTAACTAAAAGAACAAAATGAAACTAATGACGAAAAGCCATATCTAGATATGGTAGATAGTTATGGTCCACGCATATTTTGCGCAAACAAAGAGCGATAACTTTTTTTACGACCTCCTTTTGTATTATTTGCTATACGCCATTGTTATTTACCGGATCAAAATGGTCGTACATCAGCATTCCTGAAATATTTCACTTTATGGGCATCTCAATAAAAAAAATGATTGCATTGTTTAACGTGATCATAATTTGTAACGAGACTTGTTAAGTTTTGGATTACATGAGCAATGATACGGGATATTTGTTCTAGCTACGAGGTAAATTCCTGAGTTATTATCTTGAAGGTGTAAGCGATCATGGTCAAGTTAGGTAATTGATAAGCAGGCTGGCTGAGCTTGAGTAAAATTGCAATAGACGGCAATAAAGATGGTCCAGTAGTGACAAGTATAATCGATACTTACAACCCACCAAGAAAAAATGAACGCTAGTCGAGCAGCGATGTGTTTCACGCCCACAGAATCGTTTGAATTTGTACGAATTTATTCCTGGAACACAGAGATTTGTCGGCCGTCTCTGGAACGTCAATTTCCGATCACCATTTCCTTTATTTAATCAATGTTAAGTTAATTTCGAGCTTTGGTATTGAAATTTCGATGAAGGCATTATAAAAATAGCTCGGCAAGAGTGCATCTGCGTAGCTGTGCCTGCTAAACCCTAAAGCCAAAGATTCTGCAGTGGAAAGATAGTTATGTGAGCGCCATCTGTGTTTCAAATGTGTCACTAAGACCCTAAAACTGGCTGTAATATGAATTTGATGGCCATTTGCAGAAACATATGTAATTATGTAAGATTTCAGATGGCCATTTTGTTCAAAGAGTTTTTGAATGCTTTTTGTACCTCCTTTTGTTTATCTAGCTCCTTTTATTTGCTGATTATTTATTAAATTTGTTGTATAATTATTGCAGGGTGAAGAACTGTGGATCGAATAAAATGGATTTTCCAAAGTTTTTACTTTACTTACTGAGGAAAATGGAAATGTAAGTATTAGAACTTACTAGATATTCGAAATTTTGGTTGAAAATATAGGTTTTCGAACACGCTGAATCTATTGCCAACAATTTCGAAAGCCTATCTCCTTTCATTTGGATTTTAATCTTGGAAATGGCATTTTTCAAAAATTGTAATTTTCAATCTGCGATATCTCCTATTATATTCGTCTGATCCAATTTGGATTTCCGGTTTCATAATCAGCGTTGTCTAGGCTTTCAACATAGCACAAAAACTCGATTTCGAAAATCTCGATTTTTTGGGTCAAAAATGAGCAAGGGGTTAGACCCCCCTAAATTGACCTATTTGCTACCCTGTCTGAAAATCAGGAAGTTCTATTACTGTCTTAGGATATGGAGTGCATAGAATTTGTTTTGAAGATTCTATAAAACCAAACAGTTGATGATTCAATAGAGAATTGCACTCCAGAGAGCTCTTCGAAGTCAACTCGAAAATGAAAAGTGGAAAAACAAAAACAAAATTTTTCTCCTAAACTGGGACAGATATTTGAAATATTGGTATGAAAATATAGGTTTTCTAACACGCTGAATCTATTGTGAGCAATTTCGAAAGTCTATCTCCGTTCGTTAAGATTTTCATCTAGTAAATGGCATTTTT
Organism: Coccinella septempunctata; assembly: GCF_907165205.1. NCBI lineage: Eukaryota > Metazoa > Arthropoda > Insecta > Coleoptera > Coccinellidae > Coccinella > Coccinella septempunctata. The sequence continues at coordinate 30,617,153 of NC_058196.1, forward strand.
CAAAAATTGAGAATTTCACTTGAGAATTCGTCAAGACCGAACGGTTATGCGGAGAATGATGGAAAGCTCAGAATTGTTACTAGAAGATTTGCTCTTTCAGAATATGTATCACTTTTGGATCTACGATAATTTTCCTGGAAGAAAAATCACTCGAAAGGTGACCTTCGAAAAATTCCCAAAAAGTTGAGTTCAGTTAAAACTTCCTTAAGACCGAACGGTTGTGCCGAAATGGATAAAGTTCTCAGATTTATTCCTAGAAAAGTTGCTCTTTCAGAGTAGACTCCCAACAATGTTCAGATGAAATCTAATATCCTGATCCAAAAACAAAACCATACTATTGTTTTGTCGCCCAGGATGTGTGTTTTCTAGTCTCATCAAAGTCGATATAGAGATTCAAAACAAGGAATACAATTCGAATTTCGTGCAATTATAAAACAGAAAACTGTCATGAAACATTTTTTTTTGTATCGATAGTACGTTTACAGCGCCATCTCATTGTCAAATGTGGCTAACACAGGCCAAAACGTAGTCGGTTTTTAGTACTAGAGATATGAGGGCGTTTTCCATCTATTATAATCTTCGTCTAAACCTAGATCGAAAATGACTAGAAAAAGTTCCAGAAATTCGAGATTTTTGACGTTAATCAAACGGAACTCCAAACAAATCCAACATCACAGAATTTTCCCCCGTCAGACGTTCTCACACAACATATAGGTTAACTTTATTTTGACATGTGTTAGGTTAGCACCGATCACAGACAAAGTTAGACTCATAGAACGAAGAAAAGTGTTTTCGGCCTAAGTTTTCATGCAATTCATTTCATTATGGTCCAATATGAACCTACCGAAAAGATGTATCATAATATATTAGTGAAACATAACGATAATTTCGTGAGATCCTCTGATATACGTGTACAAATCAACAAAATACACTCGAGCATCCACTTCAGATTCCTATTTAGCGATTGCGATCTCTTTCCGCGATCGTCCAATACTCTCCGCATATTTGCGAGATAACCCGCGACCCAAAGATCCCCCAAAACTGGACTCACTCGAGATAACGTCCCATCACTTCCAGACACGACACCAGCACATCAGAACTCGCGAACTATCACCGCGCGGCCCGCTTAGATCATTTCCAGCGTACTGGTCGTTTCGTCCACAAAATATTGGTACTATACGATCGATCGCGGCATAACAACTGTAACAAGTGTGTGTACTTCAGATATATGTGGTGATTTGTTGAGAAATCTCACGAGGAATATTAGGCGAGACGCCGTGAGACAAAAAAAATTGGGTCTGAGGTCCAGAGAATCCGCACTTGGCCATCGGGACAGGCCCGACTCAAGTACGGTGTCTATCTAACCTAGAATTTGTTCACGCAGCTGATTAGGCACCATAAGCACTGCCCATCATCGGTGAAATATTAGATCACCTTGTTAGAGATGTAAAAAACGCTAATATTGCCAAAATAGTCGAAACATTCAAATTATTCGAAAGGATAGTAGGTTTAAGCTTGAAGGATGAGTGACAGAGCTTTCTAATTTGAACATGCGCACGAAGAAGGACCACTGCTTATGTCCATTCATCTCAATGCTTGAATCAAAAGCAGTGACTTTTTCTGGGGGAAGACTTATCATCCATTAAAAATATTGTAGGTATCATGAAGCAGAAATGAAGATGAAAATTCCATTCCAAAAGATACTGAAGTTTCCCACAAGAACGTTATCAGAGATCCTTAGGTCAGCAGTAAGAATACATCGATATAAACTGACACAATGTGGTCTTGAAGTTAAATTCAAGTTTTCATTCGAGTTCGTTTCAAAGAATCCCAGTCAATCTGTACATAAACTGACCCTTGCGGAACCCCACCAACTCGAAACTCTACAAACAGATGCTGTGATTAATTGGAAAAATCTTGTTGAATTTCTGATAAGGATATCTCAGTTAATACTCCCCAAAACTTGCTACAAGTTGAACAAAATCTCAATTTTGTTATAATCTCCTGATAGACACTTTTCGAATTGATGTATGAAGTATAAGCTAAACTCTGGTAGGGTCCTTTTGTTCGATATTGTTCTTACAAATGAACATGCTGAGGTCTGTTACGTTATTCTGATTCTAAAAAATTAATGCTTTGAGGGATGTTCAATCTTATCAATTTGATATCGTCCTTTTGTGCCAAAATTTAGTGCAGTCGATTATAAGGCTTAAATGATCTCGAAGAAGATGTTCTTCAAAAGACAACAGCAACAACACTGAACGTTGTAAGGGCATAACTCATGAAATGTTGCATTTTCAATACGATTTCGTTTTTCCTTGTGAAACTGCTCTTCAGCACCAATGCTCAACTTGGATCGATGTTAGATTAAAGGTGATCCTGTAACCCCCAAGCCAACATCATATGTCCAAGAGTAAATCTGAGCCACTCAGATTTTTCTGGTGGAAAAGACAAAAGAATGAAGCACGTGGCTACCAATTCGATCAATTAGAAGTGCAAACAACACATCCGCATCTTACATCTCTCATTTTCATTTGAAATCTTGATTTACTACTGTTTCTACGAAATGAACGAGCCCAAACAAGGACCCATGAGGAACCCCTCAATTCCACAGTGCGCCAATCGACTCACATAATCATTAAAGGCCTAAAGGAGATGTCAACTAACGAACTACTCACAATACTATACGCTCAGATCAGTCATCGCCTCAGTACAAATCTTCTGTTGACAACTCCAACGTATAATACGATCCTGGGAATGCAGAGGAGGCACGACTCGGTGGCAGACGCAGGTTGGCGTCTGCCCCGCGAGCGGCGTCACATCCGAGGCGGTATGGCGACCCGTCAAGTGTCAAAATCGTCCACTCGAAGAATACGTATCAGATGTCGCGAACGCAGATGTTTTGATTTATGATTCCAGTTTTATTAATCGATGCCAATTCGAGAATGAACGGAGGTGGCGTTGAAGCATGGGCTTGAAGACGACACGCTCCTTAGTCATTTGTTGGCGCCAAGTGTCGGTCTTCGTGACAGTTTGAATGTTGAAGCGTCGAAGTATACAGATAGTAACTGGAGGTATCATGTTAGCCTGTATAGATGTGGAAGTGATAATTTTAATATCACATGGTTACCCGAGAAGGTAGATCTACTTTGAATCTTGTTTATACAGTGTGTTTCGTAAACACTGCCAACAAATTTAGGATATTAAACTCTAAGATACACTTCCAAAGGACAAGAGGCTTGTGATTTTCAGTGTGGGCTTAGGCTCCAAATGTACGGGTTGAGGCTTCAATAGGCAAAACCCGCCAGATTATAGGCGTCTGATTTTTTATCTAATATTTGAAAACATATCGATTAAAGGTCCGTCCAAGCTTCAGAATCAGGAAATTCCTCGGCATCTTGCAAAGATCTCAAATGATTTTGATTACACATTCGATTTTCTGAGAAAATCTTCCTCTAGTGGTTGGAATATTCAACGCCACACTGTACTGATGAGGGACAATGATCCCGAAACCGATCTAGAGTTGCGTTTAGATGTTTAGACCTTTCTGGGATTTCCTACGCTCGTTTTCGGAATTATTGTTTCCATTTTCAACAATTAAACCAATGAAAAAGGACGAATAGATGCCACCTCGCAGATCTATTGGTCGCCGAGGTATCCTTCGACGTATATACCACCGAATGGGTGGCATTCCTAACGCCAGCGGCTGCTAAACTCCCATTGTTGTCGAAAAATTGGTTGACGGATGGTCGCCACTTCACAATGACAACAATGAGAGGGACGATGAGCGTCAGCAGCTGACGTCGAAGGAGTCAGCAGCTTTCCGATAATTCTCCTTCTTGATAATCTCATTATCCTTGCCACGGCTCATTTAACAATTGCCGCCCATTCACTGGCTGTCACTCTGTAGAACGGGGCGCCTAATTTGTGAAATGGGATTGTTATTTCTGTTTATTGTACGTGAGAGAGATCTCTGTTCTATTGTTGCGACGTTTATACTGGATGGAGGTGCGAAAATTGTGTTTGTGCCTGTTTAGTTGTCGATAGAAGTGCCAGGATGACGTTGTTGGTTTCTAGCAGCTTCTTGAATACAGAATAGCTTCCCATCAAACTGCTCTAGCTAAGACGATATCGTCCAGTTTGTAAAAGACATATCCAAGGCATCAGAGTCGATTATAGTGCTTACCGCAAGATCATCCACGCAATCTTGGAGAATATGAACTCTGGAGTGCCTCAAGGCTCAGTTCTGGTACCCACTGTCTTATCTTCTGAGCTCAACGGAGAACCAAATCATCAGTATCACGCTTAATCTTACCTTCATTCATGGTAGCACATGGATTCCTTTAAAGAAGATCTAGAGAACTTAAATGAATGAATTCTGGTGAAATTCGAGTTTGGAAGACAGAAACAACAATTTTTTCTTTCTGTTGAGAGCCAGCACTGCAAACTTCACTACATATATGACAGGTTTTCTATTCAAAGCTAGGAAATACTTCTGTGGAAGATTCCTTTCCCTACAAGGCTCAGATTAAACCAGGACTTGAATAATACTCTCATGTTGGAGCTCAGTATTCAAACACTCATTGATTCCATACAGAATAAAGCAGTACGACTGATGCACTTTCCAGTCTTAGCAGCCAGTAGCAATATACAGTGCCAGTCTGTAACTTTGAATAAATTCGGTAAATCAAAGAGAGCTTTTCTTTTGTAAATAAATATGCTCGTATTGGTCAATGGGTGTTTCAAATTACGCTCTTGTTAATGCATGAAAATATTATACAGCGTGTATAAATTGATGTTTGGTACGCGATAAACCCTTCGTGCATCTATAATTTCAAATCTTCAACTTGGAACACGCTCTATAACATTTCCACACATCAAAAAAGTGCTATTTGAAATAATAATAGACCTGCCTGTCTCCTGAATTTATTCCAATTTGGAGACTCGCACTCTAGCTCACGCAGAGCGATTATTCAAATCTCTAAACATATGCATATTTTCGAAAAACGGAACCAATTGATTCTCTGCACCTCGGTTTTCGCCAATCAACTTCTTTACATCCCGTGGTGACCCATTTGTTGATGTTTGAAACATCGTCGGCAAAAATTATCATAAGAAGGCTTAATAATTAGCGATAAATTAATATTCGCAGGGGAAAAGATCAGAAATAGTTAACGAAGCCCAAGTAAGGTGCGAATAATGTGAAATTGCATTCTTGTAACAACGCACTTCACTGTACAGGATGGCCCCAAACAAAACAGTCCATCCTGTATTTTACCTATAGCTGAAACTCCAAACAAAATATGTTGATTGTTTTCCAAGCCCTTTCGAAATTCAATTAACTGATCGATTAATATTCCGCCTCATAATGCACCGTGAAGCAAAACAAAAAAAAAGTCCTTCGGTCGTCTAACATTAAAGTACCGCTTCTTCATCAAACTGTTATTCTATTATCCTCTCCCATTCAACCGGCCAACCTCAAGGGTCCATAATTTCCAGTAAAGACCGAAGCCGGCATGATTAATAGATACATAAGTTATTCATTCCACACATATTTGGACCGTGTAAATTATTTATTGCTACCTAAAATTTACAAAACAATAAAACCGGGGCCGTAAATAAAACCGAAAGGTCCGACTTTCAAAATGTTAATAGAAGATGGGGACAATTTACATATCCGTGTAGATGAGGTAATAAAATATTTTACCATATGTTGGATCTTTTTTTTATTTATGACACTCGATTAGGCGCCACCGAAATCTGAAATGGCGGATTTTGTTCGGTCACAGACGAGTTGATCTTTCACGCTAATTTATCAATGACTGGGTCATGTGTGGTCCGACTCCTACAACGGACAAGCTGGGTACAAGTCAAGAACTTATTTGTGAAATCCAGGAAAGAATTTTGATCATTATCACTTATCACTGTCACATCTTCATTCTTGATCGCATCAATTCAAAATTGTAATAGTTTTTGTGATACATAAATTAACTCTCAACGTTTCATTGACATAAATTCATAAATTCTGGGTGTTCTTCTTTTTGTTGTCACTTAGTTTAATTCCGATTTTCCACGCATCAATCGAAGAGTAGATTCAGGTCCCAAGTCGGCACCAATTTGACTCGAAAACGCGGAGAACTGAATCCAGCCTCCTTTCCCGATCTCTCTGACACCTCCCATATCATTACATATTTTAGATCTCAATCAGCGTGTGTCGGTTCAAATTGATGTTACGCCCATATTTGGTAAATTAGATAACGTGATCGACATTCTCATCGATTCCAGCTCTATAACTGGAGCTAAATATAATATTCTGAGAGCCATTAACGCCTGAGGTCTCATCTTTAATTGCTGCGAGGTTCAAAATCAGATTCGAAACCACAGAATCATCGACAGTTCTCAGTCATGACCATAAACGTCAAGCAACTAGGCTTGACGTTGACATCGACATGTCCGATACGTCCAAAGCGTCTGGATGCTTTCGCTTCTCTCCGATTTATAACTTAGGTATCGATTTTGTTTTGGGGCAAGTTCCAGGTACCAAGTGGCTGGTACCGTGGTCAATCGGCAAATTAGTTCGTTGCGAAGCAGATGAAATTCACGTTTTGTTGTGTGGTAAAATGTATTAATTAAAACGCCCGAATTTACGACCACCTGAATAAATAGGCGGCGGGATCAAATGATGACACGAAATTAGAAAATTTCGTGCGAAATCCTTCCAGGGATCAACACCAGAGCACAGGAACGGCATGGGAAATTTAATTTAGGAATCACTGACCAGGATCTCCACATAAGTGTGCATATGTATAAGTCCAGTACTCCAGAGTGAATTTTTTTTTGAAAATTAATTCACGTTGCATATTCTCTGATCCGTCCCTGTCATCGTGAGGGACGAGTCGCGAAACTCATGGTCCCATCACGCTTGGATCCCCGTGGTTTACACAGCCCTCCGCGATGGTCATTAGATATTATGTTTGTATTGGTTTATTATTATAAGGATATATTGGTGTATGTACAACATATAGCGGTATTCATTTTACATAAAGGACTTTGATTTATCCCGATACAGGTTTAATGGTCCGACATAAATTAGAGCCAGCTTTGGACGGTACCTCACCGGCCAGTACATGTCCGATTTCTCTGGATACTCCAGCGTATTCTTAATCGTAAAGATAGCGGAATGGTTTGGATCCATTATGGTTAGCTGATACGTCGTAAATACAGTCGTTTGGAGGTCTAGTGGTTGTGTGCGTGGACTCGATTTTAAGCGCTAATTACGACAAAATACTGGCATCATAAAGAGAGCCAATTAAGACATTATGGGAAACATGACGTAGACAATGCAGAGCTCATTCGAAAATTCATCAAGGATTCTCTCATTGCTGAAGGTGTACTTTTAGAATATGCATCATTTTTGGCTCTACGATGTTTTTTCTGAGAGATACGCCTATCTTCGAAAAATTCCGGAAAACATGGGGTCACATAAATATTCGTCAAGACCGAACGATTTCACTGAGGTCGATGAATTTTTGGGATTCATTACGATTAGAGTTGTTCTTTCAGAATATGTATTATTTTCAGCTCTTCGGTGATATTTCTGCGAGATACATTCGACAAAATTTTACCTTCGAAAAATTCATACAAAAATGGCGCCACTTAAAGAACTGTCTAGACCAAACCGTTGCACCTAGGTCGATGAAATTTCGAGATGCATGACTTGAGAAGCTATTCTTTTAGAATATGAATCACATTAAGATCTGCGATGATTTTTCTGAGAGATACGAGTGTCGAAAGTTTACCTTTGAAAAATTCCGAAAAATATGGGGTTACTCAGGAATGTATCAAGACCATACGGTTGCACTAAATCCATGAAATTTGGAGATTTATTACAAGAAGTGTTACACTTTTAGAATATGCAACACTTTCAGCTCTAAGACGATTTTTCTGCGAGATACATTCGACAAAAGTTGACCTTCGAAAAACTCATACAAAAATGGCGCCACTCTAAGAGCTGTCAAGACCAAACCGTTGCACCTAGGTCGATGAAATTTCGAGATTTATCACTAAAGGAGCTGTTCTTTTATAATATGTATCACATTAAGATCTGCGATGATTTTTCTGAGAGATACGAGTGTCGAAAGTTTACCTTTGAAAAATTTCGAAAAATATGGGGTTACTAAGGAATTTATCTAGACCATACGGTTGCACTAAATCCATGAAATTTGGAGATTTATTACAAAAAGAGTTAAGCTTTTGGAATATGTATCACATTGAGCTCTACGATGACTTTTCTGGGAGATACGAGCATCGAAAGTTCTATATGGTGAAAACCATCACCTGGATGGATTCAGTTGAAAATTCGTCAAGGCCAAACGGATGAACGGAAATCGATGAAATTCCGAAATTTAGTAGTAGAAGAGTTGCTCTTTTAGAGCATGTATCACATTCAGATCTACGCTAGTTTTTTTGGGAGATACACGTGTCCAAATGTAACCATCGAAAATTCGTCATCGATTACACACTATAAAGAACCTTGCAGAAAGTAAACCTTCAATGAAAGCCAAATAAGTAGAAAATCAGCAACAAAAAGCGAGTAATTTCAACCAGTTACCTCCCAACCAAAACGAATGTCCCAAAAACAGAATTTCGACATTTAATAGCGTCTTCAGCGTGCACGAGTGTCATTCCAACGGCAGCACGTAATACTCCGGTATACGTTCTTGGTACGCTATCAATCAATTGGGCAAAAACACACCTATCTACACTTCACGCCATCAACAACCACTGCCGCAAGGTCTTTAACGCAAGGTATATCGAGGTATTATGGTAATGTAACAATCTGATAATATCTATTAAATGCAACAGTAATAATTATAGTATTCATCTCGCATTGGCCAAGATTTATGGGTATAACATTTCGGATTTGAATATGCAGGTTTTTTTAATGAGAACTATCTCGTTTGAAGCTATGCACTTGGCGAGACAGAGACGGCTGGATGTTGGTGTCGGGTTACTGAAAAAAATCACGACGTATTTGCTGCGAATTAGCGGATTCTTGACTGGATGCTTCAAAATAGCGATGAGTACCTATAATACAACGTCATGCTTCGATCTATGATAGTTATTTTTTGCTAGAACTATACTTCATGTATTGTGCCACTTTCATCCAATTTTTTGTCGTCATATCAGAGTAAGTTTCTTGGGCTGTTTCGGATAGCATACTGTCAACATTCTCACAGATGAGACGAAGAGTTGATAGGAGATAATCTACTCCAATGATTGAAAAATCACTCATATTCACTTCTTTCAGCCTTTTGATTAACTTTGGAGTCCTGAAAGTCATCAGGCTACCTATAATTACCCACCACTGCAGTAGGTACTGAAGGAGTCATCAGAGAACCAACTAGAAATTGATAAATTACAAGAATGTCAGCGAGAACCACTGGAATACAAACAAATCGTCTGTCTCTCTTCCCAAATATCAAGTTATCTCGCCAACAACTCACAAACCGTTTTGCACATGAAAACTTCATTACCACACGGGCCTTTCATTAAAAACTTATTAACGCCAAGCGAGCAATACGCCAGTGAGGCGTTGAGAAAAAACATCGCTCGGTTTTCAGGAACTCTGGGCAATCCTTCGTTAATGGATTTTAAATAATAAGTTTGCGTTGCGGCAAATTGAGATATCGTATTTTGCTCTCGAGGGAATTATCTGGAGGACTTAATTTGGCGGTTCGAGCGGTTGGTATTAATATAAACGGTTGTTTATTGGTCAAGATGACAGGAGGTGACACAGTTCTGCTTATTCGAAGTTGAAACAAATAAATCAGTTCCAACCAATTTTGGGAGATCGTCGATAGCATAACGAGCGAAGACCTAACTGCAAGCTGGTCCTCTATACGAGGATGCATTGATATCTAGTTAGCCTAGACCAGTTCCATGCATAAAAAAAATGCGTTACCATAGCATAGTATCGAGCCGTATTTGAAAGTGTTAAGAGGTAAGCAGATTTACGAAGATATGCTTACTACCCTTGGTGATCAATGTCCTTGGTATGCGACCGTGAAAAATTGGACTGCAAGCTTCAAAAGAGCTGAATTTTCCATTGAAGATGATGAACGATCGGGAAGGCCAGTTTCTGTGTCAGTCCCCGAAAATATCGATGCCGTTCATGACATGATTTTATCAGACCGTCGAATTGGGCTAAAACGGATATCTGAAGCACTGAATATTTCATACGAACGAGTTCATCATATATTTCACGTCAATTTGGACATGAGAAAAATTGCTACAAAATGGATATCTAAATGTTTGAATGTTGACCAAAAGCGTGCAAGGGTAGAAGCATCGCGTTCGATCTGTGCTAGATTTGAAAACGATGTAGACTTCTTAAACCGAAATGTTACTATGGATGAGACTTGGGTACATTTCTACGATCCAGAAACAAAGCAACAATCGATGGAATGGCGACACTATGGTTCTCCAAGACCTAAGAAGTTTCGTGTCCAAAAAGCTGCTGGAAAAGTTCTTGCTTCAGTTTTTTGGGATTGCCTTGGAGTAATCATGATTGATTTTTTGGATAAGGGTAGAACAATAACCGGAGAATACTATTGGACATTACTGACTACTCTACGGAAAAAAATTAAAGAAGAAAAGACGCAGAAAACTATCCAAAAATATTTTGACATGTAAATTTTGTTTGGTTCCATAGTAGGCTTAGAATTTTTCAATATATCCTCGTAAAGCGTTTGTTATTGATAAATTCTATAAACATAATTATACCGCATCTACCAGGAACTCATGGCGAAAAATATTTGCTGAGTGCTATCTCCAAATCCCGTAAAATTTCCAGTCCAGACATAACGTCTGCTCTCTCTGATACAACCTGCGATATAACAAATAACACCGTTGCAAAAGCCCAGAAATACGTTCGTAAATATTGATCTGAGCGTTGAAACGGAAATCCACTGAGGGAAACCTATTTCTCCTTTACCAGCTCTGAATCATTGTGGTTTCTGTAATTCAACCTTAAATAATCGGCCTAGTGCACCTCTAGTATGGTCTCATTTCCGTTGATAGGTGTAGGTGAATATGATACTATCGATACTTTCGGATTTTTCACTAATTGAAAAATGGAACGAGGACATTCGATTCTAAACCTGAGCGACTTGGTGGTACTGAAAGCTAATTCTGTAGAAAACTGCAGAAAAAAAACAAAATTTTGATATTGATCGACCAGAATTGCTCTTGATTTCCGAAGAAAATTCAGGGTTTTTCATCAGTTCCTTATGCTTTATTATCATGCACAGGGTGTTCACTATTAGATCAGTATAGGTTATGCAGGAAATCCTGAGGATTCTTTTTGAAATTCAGCAGGGGATGTAGAGATTATCAATTTGAATCTAGCCATGGCTAGGGATGTGAAACTATCTATGCAACATCGATATTTCCCTGGTAAAACATCGATGTTTTCCATGGATGTTCACTATTTCAAATCATCGATATCCTGAGGCTACATAAACGGTGTTTTTTCACATCGATGTTCCATGTTTTAGACAGAGATGCTGGAGAACCATATGTTCTAGTCGATAAAGTTATACCCCTAGATGATCGTCGACTTTTGTTTGCAGGACTCTTCCACCTTGACATCTGAATTTGTTAATCATATTCTGCATTTGCAAAATCCCTTCAAGGTGTGTTTCATTCATTATAAAGCTTATCGCTGATCGGTGTTACACGGTTTCAGCGAAAATCAAACCACAATTAATTATCGAATACACTCCCCATGGCCGAAAGAGAAATTTCTGAACCAGTTTCCACGTGGCAAACCTACATAATATGAGAATCCAATAACTGTAACACTGATAGCAAGAATTTTTTTGATAAATAGTATCTGGTTAGAGAGATGGATACTGTAATTACTGTTGCATTTAGTAGATCTTATCTGGCTTCATATATAGGCGATATAATCGTTAAGCCTCTAATACACTGATACGTTTAGTGGTCTAGCTCAGGGCCTTTCACGATGCCAGATAAATAGATTACTTCGGTTTCTTACAGCCAGCGTTTTGGCAGTTTCCCTATATGGTGAAACTTCTCGGAACGAATGGAAATTACAGAATTATGAATTCGATGGATGCTGACGAAACCAGTCGGCTTCAAGATCAAATTGAATTCCGATCAAATTCGAGAATAAGGATCATCGGAAATTCCTCAGTTATTGGAATGTGAACTGTTGAGGTCACTCACCAGAATTGCAGTTCAAGGAGTATCTTTGGTGACACGAAATGTTCGATTTCAATTTGCATAGAAGAGATTTCATTCTGGGAAACAACTCGAGGATGAAATTCAGAGTGTTTTGTGACTAATTCTGTCTAAATTGCACAATAGCGACTGTGCTGTACTAAATGTATCCAATTAAGGTGAGAATATGTTGATTAATAAAATATTTTGGCATTGAAATTTTGTTTGGTTCTATAGTAGGCTAAGAATTCTTCAATATATGCTCGTAAGTTTCTCTCTATTGCTTGTTAGTGAATATTCTGAGTCAGAATCGGAGCCAAATAGCTCAGCAGACGCTCTGTTTACTGAAGAGTCAATGTCACTTATGGTAAGAAAAGACTACCAATTTGGGATAATTAAGAAAAAGTAAAGAAAGAAGTTGCAATTCAGTACGAAGCCTATTGGAAGGGTGATGACGTAGGAGGTGGTAGGATCAAGTTTAATTGACAGAACTGGGTCAGCAGTGACGTATCGATAGGTATATAAGATAATTTAATATATCAAGAATACGTCAAGACATTTCACGAGCGCCAAATGAGAGAGGATGAGCAAAGTTAACGGGACTAGATCAACCGCTTTGTTAATCAGATTATTCTGTCTGATGTGCTTCAGATGCCTCTTCGCCATGAATCTATTTCCTCTTTCGACGATCCAGCATAATGGCTTCGGAAAGCCGCTGTTTGTAATGGATCTCGCGGCTCAATAAAGAGTCGTTTCATCAGTTTATAATTTGCCGGAGCTGATGCTGCATTCAAGCCAGCAATCATCACCTTTACGTGCTGGAATTGAACTCGAGAAGCATCAATCACAGCCCATTAAGATTTAAATGGCGACGATTTGTTTGTTATGAATGTGCCATTGCCCTGAATCATCCATCAAAGCTGCCGGTAATGATACACAACGTAGTCCACGCTCCGGCCGGAGGTGTTCTTCATTTTCATTTTGATTAATCCAATATGGCGGTCAGATGAAATTGGCATGTGGGAAAGTGGGCTTTGGCGTTCAATTGCCGGCTATCAACTTTCGTTAATGGACCGTGTGATTTGATTATGGAAATTATGTCTAATTTCGTGGTATTAATGGACAGGGAGATGAAGACATTAGCAATACGAGATGGATTGATCCACGAGCTAAACATATAATTTTCGGTGTGTTATAGGTGTGTTACCAGGATGTTGAAGCCAGTTTGTGGCAACAGCAACATGTTTTACAGGGTGAATATCAAGAAATCCATTTCTGTCAGTGACATACTGAATTTTCTATCCAAACGTCATTTTAACAAGTTCACCACTAGCTAACCACTCAATCTATTCTTGAATGGTCGTAATATGACCAGCATTTTCTATATGACGAGTCTCTAATCCTAACAAAGCACACCCTATCTTTGTTCGTCGATTTTTTTCGGAACCACCAGTTGACTCACACGCAGCTCACTCTGAATTACAAATTTGAAGCTAGGAAAGTCTCGTACGCGAGAGATGGCAGACAATAGACACGTGGGACGTCGGCAAACATCGTCGCCTGTCTCTTCTGTTCCATCAGAAGCGTAAACGGGCTACCGAAGATGCTGATGGAGATATTGATTGATTGATTAATTGATGTCGGCCCAACAATGCAGCATCCTTGACATTTGGAAGTCCCCTATATCGCCTGCGGGTGCAACTTTGCGTTCAATGAGGACCAAGTAAACTATCTTTGGGTGCTCAATACGCTGTGAAGTAACCAGTCTTTGTTTGATTCAGTTGGAATTCACGAAAAGGAGAAATGTAAATATTACCGACGAACTAATTCACGTAAATCTTTCACGAATTAACGTCTTCCATTTGAGCGTAACTTTGGTACATGTTAGTGATGTGAAAATGGGGGATTTCATCATAATGAATCTATGGTCAAAGTGGTGAATTTATGATGTTTCTGTCTAAAATATATAATTTTCTATAAGTGTTATTCCTTCTCCATAATTATTTCTTTATTGGAGCCTAATCATTCATACAACACATCATGTTTCATTTAAGTCACATGGATGTAACAGAGACGTAAAACGGCATCTGCGAAGCTTTGATACAGTAGCAACTTGTCACAAATAACAGCACATAAAATGGCTATAGAACTAGAGCTAAAAATCCTTTGAATATTCCATATCCCAGATGACGAGTAGCTACACATCAAGAATATATCTTGCGTTGCTTATTTTAGTAACTACATATAACAATAAAAGCTCAAACAGGGAACAGCTATGTGGAAGATTCTCAGCTAGATATCTTGAGGGAGATATTGATTGATTGATTAATTGATTGTGACCCAACAATGCAGTATCCTTGACATTTGGAAGTCCCCTATCGCCTGCAGGTGCAACTTGTCGTTCAATGAGGACCAAGTAATTTATCTTTTGGTACTCGTCTCTATGCTGTGAAGTAACCAGTCCTTGTTTGATTCAGTTGGAATTCACGAAACGGAAAAATGTAAATATTACCGACAAATTAGTTTGTACGAACGAATTCACGTAAATCTTTCACGGATTAAGGTGCTGTCAATTAAGTTGTTCACTTACAAAATTGACAACGTTACCTAATATCCGTGTTTTTCGATTGGGCTATTCGTTAACTAGAAAACCTACGCGGCACGGTGAAATACGAGAGTGTTAAATTTCAACACGGACATTTATAAACGAAGCCATATATCAGAATGGAGAAAATTTCATGAATTTTCATCGAATCTGTTTTATTGAGTCTTGGACGTGCGCAAGATGAATGCTGACCAAATAAGTGATATCTACGATCTTAACATCGATAAATTAGGTGTTGCCTATTGGTTGGGAATTATTGTCGTATTGGTTATTCATACGTTACCAATCTGTGGAATCATTCGTAACTAGAAACGATTGGAATTTACCTATTTTAGAGAAAGTGGTCGGACTGTTCGTAGTTGGGGAGCCCAAGAAGGGAAATTACTCTACCAAAAATATGACCTGTGCATAGGGGAAATTATCTAGGAAAAAATTTTCATGGGGTGAATCCTCTTGGATTGAATCTACCAATCTTCTGATTGAAGGTAAACCTTCTGCATCAAACCTTTTTCAACCTGCACCTTCATCGCCTTCGATTGACGTCACCAGGACGTATCACGCAGTGGCTTACCGGAATGATGCCGTGACCAAAGGCAACAAATCATCGATCAAACCGCGGAGGTTAATAAAAACGCCGTGAAATCAACGATCCGTCCGCAACGTTTCTCAAACGTCAATTTGTTAATACGCCAACTAGATGTACGGGATCGAGGCACGGTTTTGAGAAATCCGAAACCGTATAAACATGTCACGGTGCAGTATCGTTGCAACTTATTGATCGGGCGTCGTGCTGGGCCTTATTAATTTCGTTAATTATTGAGAAAACAGAGGGTTTCGCGTGATTGGATACGCAGGGCCGGACTGAGGTTGGAAACCGAAAAAAATGATCATTTGAGGATACCTTCAACCCCATTGAACTGAACCTACATCCCAGATGACCTTAGTAACTATAAGCAGAAAAATATCTTGTGTTGCTCTTTCTGGTACATACATATAACAATGAAATCACAAACAGGGAACAGATATGTGGAAGATTCTCAAGTCAAAAATGCAGCAATGGTTTGAATTTGTTCCATTTGGGAGTAACTTCGTTACATATTAGTGATATGAAAATGGGGTATTTTGTAATAATGAATCTATGATCGAAGTGGTCAATTAATGATATATCTGTCTAGAATATATAATTTTCTTTAAGTAATATTGCTCCTCCATAATTATTCCTTCATTGGCGCCTAGGCATTTATACAACACATCATGTTTCATATAAGTCACATGGATGTTACGAAAATGTAAAATGATATCTGCAAAGCTTTGATAGAGTAGAAACTTGTCACAAATTACAGCTCAGAAAAGGGCTACAGAACCAGGATTAAAACATTCTTCGAATATTCCATATCCCAAATGACAGAAGAGTAGAAGAGTAGCTACACGATAGGAATATATCTTGCGTTTATCGTTCTGGTAACTACATACAACAATAAAAGCACAAACAAATAACAGCTATCTGTAAGAGTCACTGCTAGAATCTTCTAAACGTATGTCATTCATCGAAAGCGAAGCAATGTTTCAAATAGGTTTATTAGTTAATTTGAGAGCAACCCTGCTACTTATTCGTGATAAATATTGGATTACATTATAATTGATTTAATAATGGTAGTCAATTGTTGTTGTACCCTTATGAATTTTATTTCATTGATATTAATTCATATATCTTGTTTCATATAAGTCACATGGATGTTACAAGGATGGAACAAGCGGAAACTTGTCACAAATACAAGCTTAGGTTAGCACTTACTAAAAAATTATACATACTAGAGCTCTCTCTTTGATGCCTACAAAGTATTTGATGTGGATGAAAAGAGATTTCAGAAAAAGTATGTCTGCTTCATATCTTTCTCTAATACTTGAATAAAGGGGTGTATCTAAACACCCGACTTCGCACGAAAGCAATCACGTGATGTACCATAAACACCTTGATAATTGTCGTAATAAAATCTTTTCAGAGCGTTTTTTACGACCCTTATTATATGGTGATATTTCCGGTGCGACTTGAGATTCTTGCAGCATCTGTCCGTCTGTCAGTAGTCGTAACAGAACACTCTACGTGATATCTCAGATATGATATTGATATGTCCACGCCTTGGAGTTTTATTACAAGCGTTTAAAGTGCTGGAACGATTATTACAATGGCATAAAGGCGATCCTAAAATATGGAGAGTGAGGCCAGCTCATCGAAAATTGTAAGAGGGCCTTATCTCAGGTTTTGATTTAGTTGAAGGAGTTTAGTGAACTCTGAAAAACGCAGTTTAATTAGGTTTATCTTAATGTAACTATTATGGCGTTACCGACACAGACTTGTCTGCACGTTTCGTCGAAGTATTATTATTGTAAAATAACGTTCTGATGGTTTATGAAGAATTCAACAAGCGTTGCTCTCAGGAGAAGTCTCTGTCGACAAAAAAAATCAATTCGGTGTTAAGATATGAATAAAAACTGTTGGATTATGAGTCGATTACGTTCTTAGAGAGGAAAATTAGAGTACATTGCCGTCAAACCGTACAATGCAACATTGTTTGTCCTATCAATAAATTCCGCAGAGCAAGCGTTCCTACCGGTTGCACAAATTGAAACTGAAGCGAATGTTAAGGTAGGTTGCGGAGAAACGCCTTCGAGTTATGAAAATAAATACACGGCACATGATAATGAGACCGCCGTACGTTGATTATCGACGTTGAAGCTAATTGGGATTGGATACCGATCGGTTTTTCCCAAGTTTCAGATATGGCGTCGATTTTCGACGTTTTAATCCCCGTGCAAACAGGATTATTTCATGGACAACCTTCCTCCGATCTATCAGCGGGAAATTTAATAGTCCACCATTCGATTATTAGGCGGCATTCAATTCAATTGATATGGATTCTGCCTACCCGAGTTCATTAACATTGCTCGTATCGAATTTGCTCGGATTTGGATCGCTGAAACGATAGGAAAATGGACTGGATACATGTGGAAAGCTTCTCGAGAGCCAAACGTCCATATAATATGAAAAATAAACAGATGCAGTCAAATTCTCAATTGATTTTTTACACTGCTCCAAAATTTAAGTGGATAATTCGCCAAAAAGAGTTGTTGGCATAATGAAATCTTCATTATACCCTTGAACACGTTCTCTGTTCTTCTGTTTCACACCCATCGTACTGATGGTTCCCAATAATCATGGAAAAATTGTGGTATCTACGAGGATGTATTGATATCTAGTTAGTCCAGACCAGTTCCATGCATAAAAAAAATATTGCGTTACCATAGCAACGAACAATAACTCATTAGAAGTGTCAGTGTGAAGTTTGAGGTCGAGAAAATAAACCAGAGCTACGCAATAAATTAAAAGAAAGAAGATATCCACCGAAATTGTGAAAATCCAAAAATTGTAGTATCCATCATCAAGTACCGGTATTTAAAAGGGTTAAGAGGTAAGCAGATTTACGAAAATATGCTCAATACCCTTAGTGATCGATGTCCTTCGTATGCTACCTTGAAAAATTGGAATGCAAGCTTCAAAGAAGGTAAATTTTCCATTGAAGTTGATGACCGATCGGGAAGGCCAGTTTCTGTGTCAGTCCCCGAAAATATCGATGCAGTTCATGACATGATTTTATCAGACCGTCGGATTGGGCTAAAACGGATATCTGAAGCTGAAGCACTGAATATTTCATACGAACGCGTTCATCATATAGTTCACGTTAATTTGGACATGAGAAAAATTGCTGCAAAATGGATCCCCGAATGTTTGAATGTTGACCAAAAGCGTGCAAGGGTGGAAGCATCGCGTTCGATCTGTGCTCGATTTGAAAACGATGTAGACTTCTTAAACCGAATTGTTACTATGGATGAGACTTGGGTACATTTCTACGATCCAGAAACAAAGCAACAATCGATGGAATGGCGACACTCTGGTTCTCCAAGACCTGAGAAGTTTCGTGTCCAAAAATCTGCTGGAAAAGTTCTTGCTTCAGTTTTTTGGGATTGCCATGGAGTAATCATGATTGATTTTTTGGATAAGGGTAGAACAATAACCGGAGTTTACTATTCGTCATTACTGACCACTCTACGGAAAAAAATTAAAGAAAAAAAGACGCGGAAAGCTATCCAAAAGAGTTTTGTTTTTGCAGGACAACGCCCCTGCACACAGATCTCATGTTGCCATCCAAAAAATTCGTGATTTAGGCTTCGAATTACTAGAACACCCCTCTTATTCACCAGATTTGGCTCCATCCAACTATCATCCCTTTCCTCAACTGAAAAAAAGTTTAAAAGGTCGTAAATTTTCTTCCAACGGGGAGGTTATAAAAGCTCTAGAGGTCTGGTTTGCGGAGCAAGAAGAAACATTATTTTTGAAAGGTCTAGAGACGTTGCAGGTTCGCTGTAATAAATGTATCCAATTAAGAGGAGAATATGTTGAGGAATAAAATATTTTGACATTGAAATTTTGTTTGGTTCTATAGTAGGCTAAGGATTCATCAATATATCCTCGTATAACCCCGAAACCACTGAGGAGATTGCGGTAGTAAACAAACCGAAAAATCCAAGTTCTCAACCCTTCTTCTCTGGGAGTATAGCTTCCGAATACTCACCTTCGCAGCTGTGAGGCACCACTCTTCCTCGACACCATAAAATACCGACCAATTGAATGGGATTAAATCCAATAATAGTGACATATTGTCCATAAATATAAGGCCTCGTCCTCGGGCAATTCGAAATCGCCGACATACAAAAAGCAAGCAGACGTGTTTATACATAATCAAAAGGTGATAAAAACCAGTATAAAACGTCGTGTCGAGATTAAACAAGACGAATCGTTCCGAATGCAATACCTGAATTATGTATTACTATCCGGCATAATCCGATTAAGAATCGATAAATAAAACTAGCAGTTACCCAAAGTGGTCTCTAATATATGAACGCTAAACGATCCGTTGCGAAACGCAACTTTAGAACGATGAGTTCGAAAGTTGTTTGGTAGATAAAAGTGATTGGAAGATTTGATGTATGGTTTCTCGAATTAACGTTATCGTGCGAATGATCGGAAGGCTGTCCGAGGTTGGTGATTAGATGTAATAAACACTGTAAGAAATGCAGTTCTCCATCTATAACTCATTCAGGAGCCGTCAGAGTCGCTCAGGTTCGAACAGGATGTGGAAATAGTCAAATGGGACCGTTTCACCGACGGATTAGGGATTGGTGATGGTTGGTGTCATTGGCGAAGAAGCCTATTCAACCAATTTAGGTTCTATCATGACAAGAAGTTCACCCTCAAACCATAACTTCCAAAATAGCGATCAATATCCTCCCAAAAACATGGGCAGAGTTAAAAAATCGTCAAGAGCGAACGGTTGCACCCAGCTCGATAAAATTACAGCATTTAATACTAGAAAAGTTGGCCTTTCGAAATACACTACGCAAAAAAATTAACGCACATTCTGAAAATCTCAATTTTAATGAAAGTTAACTCTACATTGAATTTATAACTTATTTTTCATGTTCTCTCGGGAAGGTTTTGAACGAAACAAGACAAATTAAATGGAAGAAAAATTCAGGATTTCACCGAATCTTATGTGAAAGTAGAGAAATGAACAATTTTCAAAATACTGAAATGCTGATAAGTGATTTAATACTTGGTATTTCCACCCCTTGCGTTAATTACAGCTCGGCAACGACGGTTCATACTCAAAATGAGTGATCTTAAAATGTTCTGATCTAATCCTTCCCAGATTTCTCCGAGTTGGATTCCTAAGTCATTGAGAGTAGCTGGATAATTTTCTGAACTTCTCAGCCTTCTATTGAGATTGTCCCAAACCTGCTCAATCGGATTGAGATTTGGACTTCTTGCTGGCCATTCCATTCGAGAGACTTCAACCTCTTCAAGGTACTCCTGAACGATGCGCGCACGATGGGGTCTGGCATTATCGTCCATAAAAATGAAATTTTCACCAATGTATGAGGCAAATGGCACTACATGCTCTTCAAGAATGTTCCTCATATACTTATCAGCATTTATAGCTCCATTATCAACGACCACTGGGTCTGTGCGAGCAGTCAAAGATATTCCACCTCATACCATAATCGATCCTCTCCCGAAACCAGTAGTATTCAGGAAATTGCACTAAGCATATCTTTCATGTGGACGTCTGTATACAAGGGAACGTCGATCACAATGGTAGAGGCAGAATCTAGACTCATCTGTGAAGAGAACTCTTTCCCAATCGGCCTCTTCCCAATGGATATGCTCTCTCGCAAAATCCAAACGCGCCCTTCGATGGGCTGGGGTAAGAGCTGGGCCTCTTGCCGCGACACGAGGCCTTAAATCATATTCTCTGAGGCGATTTCTTATTGTCTGAGTGCTAATTTGCACCTCATGAGTTTGCTCAAGCTGAATTTGTAGGAGGCGATCGGTTGCAAACCGTTGTCTCAACGAAGAAACTCTCAAGTAACGTTCTTGAATGGCAGTTGTTACCCGTTACTGAATCGCTGCAACATTCTGGACACACTTGTATGGGAAACTCCAAACCTTTCTGCAATTCTTGTGTATGTCCACCCTTCTTCTCGCAAAACTACCGCTTGGACACATTCCTCTTGGGTCAAATTGCGTGTTTCGCGTTGCATAGCGATCGAGCGTAGAAAATCGATGGAAAGAAAAACTATTGATCACTAGATAAAATGCTCAATAGCTTCTTTTTTTCCTGAGTCTCTCAACAGAAAACCATACCGTTAGTTTCTGGATGACACCACGCTGATGTCTTCAGTGACCTTGAGCACAATTGAATTTCACCTGCATAGATGTTAGCAAATCAAAATAACATAAATGGAATCTGATAAATCTAGTTTTGAAAAAAATGCAGCAAATATTTGGACGCTGAGTGGTCTACTCATACTCTGGTAACATAGTATCAGATGACTGCAACAGTAGCTTGCGCTACACGGATTTATCGTAACTATTGTTCTTCACCAATTAGTTGGAAGATTCGATTATGGTATTGTTGTTAGCCAGAGTAGAAGGTGCGTTGCTTGCTAACATTATTACATGATTTTCAATTTTCAAGCTCCCGAGTTTCCTAGAACCCCAGTTTGTTGAACTTTTTCATCTATCCTACTCAAATTTGGCAAGATTAGCAGGATCTATGATGCTCAAAAGCAAGTAGATTTCGGTGAAAATCAGAAAAATGGTTCTTAGGATATTCAAATTTGAAAAGGAAATTGTTGTACGCTACAGTTACCAATAATGAATCAGTAGATGTGAAATTTCACTCATTGGTGCTAATCTGAAGTTTGATGAAACCTATCGATTTTGGTTGGAATAGATTCAGCAGTTTTGGAGTTTTTAAATTTTTTCTCGTCAGATAAGGGTATTTTTCCGATCCCATGCCAGGTTTCCCTTTCGGTGCGTTTATCTGGTGTCAATTTTTGAAACTAGAGTTAGTACTTAGTACACATCGATGAACGGAAAAGATTCTTGGTTTTCAACTAGGAGTTTTCGATTAAATCTTGGTTTAAGCCGAAAATCTTGGTTTGATTCGAAATTGGATGTACTTTTAATCTTGTTGGTACTACAGTTACAAATTTTGACCTCAAAACATCCATTTCACTCTTTGAAAACTTGAAAAGATGCCCAGACATCCTAAAACGTCTCAAAAGTTTCCCTCATCCAACGAATCTCTTTATATTCACCTCCATCCTTCTCTGTCAGACTTATCAATCAATTTGAGTAACGACTACTGTTCCCATAGTACTTGATATGAATGAAATCTACGTACGAAGCAAATTCGACTACTAAATAAAATATACAATGTCTGAGCAACGTTTGTCGTGACGGTAGGTCCGTCACGTAGACTTTTCCTAGTTATGCCCGACCTGGTATTTACATGTTTTCATTTTTAGATGCGTCGACAAACATTTACCTTGAATAGAAACAATTATTGGATGGAATCTGATGCTCCAATTTCACGTTTACACTATTCTCGAAAATTCGACCTGATTGTGCCATGTTGTTTTTATAAATATGTGGGTTACGTGACCAGATGTCAAAAAGCAAACAAAGTTTTCTAGATAATTGGGATACCTATTGAATATCTCTGGAATTTTCTGGATATTTCTGGTTTCCGTGAAATATGGTTGTCGAATTTGACGGTACTGGTTCAGTCGGGAACGAAAAGAGGGTGCATTGAAGAAACGAAGGAAGGGACGTGGCTGTCTTGGGTCATGTAGCAATGAATGCGATCTTTAGTACTAGGAATTTGTTCGATTTATCGGGTATTCCATGCTCAACAATCATGAGAATCCTTAAACAACATATATTCCATCCTTACAAGATAAGATTGGTTCAGGAACTGAATGAGGATGACCCTAGTTTTGTGAAGAAGTGGTCAGTGAAATGATTAACGTGAGGTGCATACTCAGCTTCCCTAAAAATTAAATGTTTGGGCGCGTTTTTATGGAAATCACATAACCGACTCTTTTTTTATACCCGGTAATCTCACTGGCCAAATTCTCTTAGATCTATTGGAGAACGATATTTATCCAGCCCTCGTGAAAGTATTGGAGAATTCAGAAGACCATGAAACGATCATTTTCCAACAAGAATCAACTCATTTTTTCAACCGATGCATCAGTTCTTAGATGAAAATCCTCCTCAAGCCTTGATTGGAAGATGGGAAGATATTGAGTGGCCACCCAGATCACCTGATCTGGCTCCACTGGACATTTTTCTATGGGATCACCTGAAATCCAAGATTTACGCTACCCAGGATGATTTGACGAACTCTGTTCATTAATAAATGGCGTCAAATTACACCAGAAATCTTGAGTAATGTACATGAACGTTTTCAACAAAAGTTATATTGCTGCATGGAAGTAAAAAGTGCCCATTTCGATCATTTGATGAACTAATCACGAAAGTATTAGGGGGTTGCAGTTACAGGGATGCAAAGAGCATCTCCCTTGAAATCGAAGTGTTAAATATTTGTTGGTCCCTCTGCATGTGGTTTTTATTTCGAAGCTCACACAAAATGTTCCAGTGAAAAACCGTTACCAAACGTCCAAGCCTCAGTCGGCAGATAACGCAAGGAATTCCTCTCATCTTCCACCCATTAGAAAGCCCAGTTCCACACGGTGTATTTAACTAATTAACGGCCATCATGTGAACACCCGCCTGTGAAACAGGCAGAAACAATACGTGTTCAGGAGTCGGTTCCTGAGTTTCTAGAGGCCGTATTATTGACCATTGTGCTCTGAAAGCCAGAAGAATCTGATTGTTTAACGGCACATTCATCTTGCACTTTCAGTTAATAGAAGGCGAATAAATACTGCAGGTATTTCTTCAGGGTTCGACAACACCATCAACGCGGAGGAATTGAGTTATACCCGGTGGTCCGACAGATGCGGAGGTGGTTGTTACCTTCCTATGTGGCATTTCCGTGAAGACTCCCGTTCTTTTCGATGGAAAAATAAGTTTATTTTCAGTTGAGATAGGTGTGGAGTAAGGAGAGAACCCCAATTAGACATTTCTTCATCATACGTGCATCATAATCCTCGGAAAACGTGCATAATATCAAGATTTCGTCGAAAATAGATCATCCTGAGCATTTACCATTGCTGGCAACCCCTTTTTTCACCTCAGAGGCAATTTTTGAATTGAATCTCGAAAAATGCCTCGCCCTCTGAGGCAATCCGAGTTGGAAGCCAATTTTCGCTCACTACGACACGTCGAATCCATTCGATGCCTTTTATTTTTTCACTCGCCAATGCCCTGATGCATTGCCAGTCTAAATCCTGGTGCAGACTGAAACCACAGACCCTAAGGAACACGAAGAGTCCTTGCCCACCGACCCTCCGACTCTGCCACACCCTGTAGTTGGGGCTTTTCAAATGACCACCGTAAAAAAACGTTGACGATTTAATTGGGTCATGTTTTTATCATCCCTTCTCATTATGATATACAGAAACTGGTCCTTCACGTTGGATCTTCACCTCCTTGGAAAATTTACCTCTTCTGAAGCTTGCAACAGTCTCCTACGAAGTAAATCAAGCATATTCTCATTCTTAACCTATCAAAAATAGGTGCTTTATATTTCTGAATTGAAAAACTGTCTCCATCGACATCGTCCTAACCTCAGTCCATCGAAAGAACCAGATTCAAGCGCCATAGAAGTAAAACCATAAGGTCCCTCCATTTCTGCCACATTAAAAAGCCGTAAACATCCAGTTCACAGGCCAATCCCCCATATCCAGGAGATTTATTGTCCTGGGAAGATTATGGGATTCCACCATAATATTTAATAACAGATAAAACGTGTGTGGCGCAACATTCAACATGTTACTTATTGAATGTAATAAAAGTTATGTGCTAAATGCCTGTCTGATTTGTGCGCCGTGAGCGAGGGTCGAGATGATATAAAACTAGCGTATGCGACGTTTACATCTGTAGAAAATACTCCTTCGGTAAACACCATTTGTCGGCGAGGTGTGCATGATTATAAAACGATTGAAATTTGATTTACCCAACCAAATTTACGATTTTAGAGCTCGGGATATATTTTTCTGGCGATTGTATGAAACTAAATGGTCTCAGGTGGAATAATATTATGGATATTGGAGCAATAAAAGGTTCAAGAAGCTTCGTGGACGTTTCATCCCATGTTGGAACTGTCAAAGATATTTCTTCCACTTTGAGTGCTTGGCATTGGAAGAGTAACATTCTCATCTTCAATAAGAATTCCAACATGATCAAATCGCTTTAATTCAACGTGCTTCTCACACAAATACCCCCACAAAAATTCACTATTTACAAGCTACCCCTCCATTGATGAACAACTAAATGTATGGGTAACAGAAGGACCATAAAGTCCTCCGTGATGTGAAAAAAAGTTGCTACACCTTTCGTGTTTGACAAATAACATGTTCGCCTTTGATCAATTGCCGGCTAACTGCTGTGGAAGTGGAAGAAATACCCTAGGTATAAAATAAACACCCTGGGGAGCTTCCACTTGGTTCAAAAAAGTTCCCTGGAGGTTCGAAATCTAATATATCAGACCAAAAATTCTTTATTTGAGCAAAGGTAACTATAATAACTTTCATTCTACCTTCCATCTTATGTATACGTTGGAAGTTTGGTTAACCCATTGAAAAGAGAGAAATATGCCATAAATTTGAACTGAAGATGAGCTTGTTTACTAGTGAACAAATGAAGTGTATAGATATGTATATGTTATATTCAAGAAAATTGTGAAACTGATTGAATTTCAATGCAGTCTGTGCATGGAAGTATTTTCCGTGTCCTTTTGTACAAGATTGTAAATGAGTTATGTACCTATTTAATTCAAGCATTGGCCGAATTTTACAACTCTCGAATGCCTATTCTTATGGTGGCAAATTTAAATAATTAATATTCATACGAAAAATGATGTGCATCGGCATTAATTAGGGAAATTCAATAAAGACACACTAGGATGAAAGTTTCGTTTTATTCTACTAATGTATACGATCATGTTTGACTGAATTAAAACGTTGATTGATGAATCAGTATCCTTCATTCCTGAGATGGGATACTTGGAGGTCTTTTTCTTAATGTATGCATAGAATTATTAAATTCATACGGTGCCAACAAACATTTGATTATGCATTTCGTCTGGTTTTGAATTAGAGACGCCGAATTTCTTAGCAATAATAGCTTAATATATTGATGATTCAATTAATTTGATGGTGTTAAAAGGTATCTCGTGTTTATAATGTGTCTTTTTGAATATTCGCGAGCTTATTTTATGAAAATAAATAGGTACTGTTATTGAAATAGCTTTAATTCATTTGAAAGTCCAGTTTATTGAGTACCCTATGGTTAATAGTGAATCAAGAAGCTTAAGGGAAAATAATTATAAATGAATGGCTGAAACATACCTAACGAACCAAAAAAAATTACATAGGTATACAATATGAAACGTTTTCTCCGATCATATCTGAAAGAATTTGTATCAATTCGTTCATTGTTTCGTTGGACTCTATACATTTTCGGTATAAGCGAAACATTCAAGGTGTAACAATCTTATCGCAAGCCGAAAAACAATTGGAAAATATCCGCATACCTTAGTTATCACACGAATGTGTTAAAATGGAGTAAGTCGACTCAAATTGTTGATCGTCTCGTCCTCTAGTCCATGGAAATTCAATTTCAATCGTGCCGAATAGAGTATCCGAAATTCCATTTCATTCGCAAGAATGAAAAAAAAATTTTTTTTTTTTAACTCCGAAATTTTTTTATTTATTCATCTACATATATCGACCCGAATCATTTCACTCATTAATTCGATGTCGTAGATCACGAATATGCATTTAGTTTTTTTGTAGGATCAGTATTTTGGAAAATAAATGACTTTTAGTGGAAAATTTCGGAAAAATTGGTCAACTTTGAGGAGCTGTAGCAGCCAGAAAACAGACACTGGACATAAGCTGATTTTTTTGAAGTTAGATTGGTTCTTTGCGAAAAAAAATAACCACTCTTTATTAATCTATCGCGAACAGTTCGGATTTTATGATTTTTTCTGTGAAGGTCCAAAATTTCCGATTTTTCATCATTCATAACTTGAAAAATAAATTTTTTAAAAAATATCTGTTTGCATATTCGTGTTCTACACCCTCGAATCAATGTATGGTATGAATTTGGTTTTGATCGGACACCAAAAATTTTTTTCAAAAAATCGCAATTTTTCCATACATATATGTATGGAAAAATTTGAAAAATTTTCGATCTCTCCGATTTCCACCAAAATTTGAGTATTTACTAAATCGAGGGCGTAGATTACGAATATGCAAACAGAATTTTGCTGAAAGGATTAGTTTTTAAGTTAGGGTCCATAGTAAATCGGAAATTTTGGACCTTCGCGGAAAAATCCATAAAATCTCAACCATTCGCGGTAGATCGATGAAAATTGGTTTTTGCTATTTGAAAAGAACCAATCTATCACCAAAAAAATCAGCTCATGTCCAGTGCTGTTTTTCTGTCTGCTACAGCTGCTCAAAATTGACCTATTTTTTCGAAATTTTCCTCTAAAAGTGATTTTTTTCCGAAAGTACTCATCCTACAGAAAATCAATTTGCATTTTCGTGATCTACGACCTCTAATCAGTAAGTAAAAACATAAAGAAACTCACTCTATACAGTGAGTCTTTGACTCGAAAAAATATTTTAACAGATTCATGCTTTCATGTGAAGAATACTTCTTTTTACAGATTCATCAGATAGATAGTAAAGGAAAAAAGTGTTTCTTTCAACGATTCGAAGACTCATCCTGTATATCTGTAAAAATCTGGGTTAAAATTCAGAAAATTTTCATTGTCTTGTTTAATAAGATGTAGTCCTTCACTTGTTAACTGTTTAAACTCTTGTTCCTGAATAATCCGTGAATATTTTCGAATAAAAACTCATTCACCCCATAAAAAATTGTGGTGCACCTCACATATATGAACTTCCGATCATCACATGTTGGTTTCGCACCCTAAAACCACCTTGAAAAAAGTTATCCCCAACGAATGAAGTTATTTGAGCGTAATATTCAAACTATGAAACGCAACGTACAATAGCTAGACACGCTTCAAATACATAACGTATACTTTTAACAATAACAATGCCCCCCCTAGCACCATCCAGCAGAGGTTTTTTCCCGAACCAGAGCTAAATTCTTTATTTTACGACAAGCAGCCCCAGACCACCCTTTGATCCAACAAGGGGAGGACAACGAAGCGCCCGTATGAAAAGAATAAATTTAAATTTTAATTAGGCACGTATCGATTCAAATCGGTGTCTATCGCATTTTCGGATCTTTCTATACTATTCGTATTTTATTGATTCTCAACCCTTTAACTTGGTGGACGCGTTTTCGGTGTGTCCGTCATGTTATAACGTTATCTGAGAGGTTGGTGAAGATAGGCTGATTTGGACTTAAATGTTTCCTTAATAGCAGTCGGATTCTTCGATTAAGAATTAATTGAAAAAGGGGCAGCTGTACTTTGCTGCTTGATTAGACGATGAGGGGGCTACTGTGGTTGGTTTTTATGGGTTGATGTTTCGGAAATGGGTCACTCAATAAACCGAATTTCAGTTCAACAAGATCATCGTGAAGTTTACTTTAAAAAAAGGTGCAACTTCATACAAGAGTTCATCGTTATCAACGCATCGAAATTATATTCATTCAATTGTGAATTGTCTTTAATTTGAAGCTTCTTTTAGTTTCACTTTTAATTCCTAGTTTCATAATCAACTTTCAAGCTCCTTTTACTTGCAACTTCTTCAGTTTCTTTTTAAACAGAATTGATTATTATATTCTTTGGTCCTCAGCTCATTATAAAAACTTAAAATGGCTATATCTTTCAATCAGGACCGGATCGGGAAAAATGGTATAGGAAAAAAGTGTTTCTTTCGACCTCAGGAATCTACTATTGACACATTCGTACGAGTCAAAGACTGACCTTGTAATCTTAAAAGCAAGAAATGAACGGAATCCAATCCTTTCAATTTTAACCCCCCTCTCTCCTGAACTTTTAAAATTCGTCCCCTACATATCTCTAACAGCGTTCTGCGCCCCCTATTTGCAGCACTAATTAAGATTATAAACCGTATAATCCCCGGGCACGTTGAATTCGAAGCCCTTTAATTTCTGATACGAACCATACCCCGAACCCACCCCATCTTGCTACCTCCTCCCGTCCGTGAAACACCCCTTAATGAAAATTCAATTATTCTTCTGCCCAAGAGCGGCTTCAAATTAACTGATGAGAGTCGTGTCCGTAAGTTATGGATAGGCGTGTCTAGATGATTCTCAAAATTGGTAACTCATTCCTCTCCGAAGGGACTGTTAGCTCTGGGGCTGAGACTAGTCCACGACGAAATGAAAAAATTATCGTAAAAATCACTGTTTATTATATTTTTATTTCCATCTTATTGTAATTTTCAATTCGAGAGTTTTGAAGTTCAATTCATCTCTTTATTATTAATAGTGTAATATACAAGGTATATAGGTGGGTGGCCTATTAGTCGTTCAAGAAGAACGGATTACAGGATTGTTCTGAAAATTTTGGTACTAAGGTTTATGGGACACCCTATATATCAAAACTTTTTTCGCTTCTCTATCCCCATCTGAGTATTTTTGTTGAGTACTTCTCTATCCCCATTCCAGATATTTTCGGAGATATTAACGGTTGTTCACAAAAAATTGCCAAAAATATGGATCCACTTAAATAGGCATAGAAAGTACATTTTTTATTTTAGAAAACTGAAATTTTGAAAATAGGTCACTGAGATCCTGAAGGTGAGCCTAGTGTAGAAAAAAATTTGGTATGTTATATACAGGGTGTACTGAAATTCCTCGTTACAAAAACGGCGGAAGTTTTTTTTTTTTCATATGGAACACCCTTTTTTTCATCTGATATCTTCAGATAAAATAAAGAACACTTTCAGTCCAGCTTTCACTGATTTTAGAATGTCACGAAATTAACGTGACAGTAATTCTACGGTAGCAACAGAAGTCGTACGCTGAAAACTCCCACTTTGATAGAAATTTTACTTTATTTCCGAAACCACGGGGCTTCGTATGGGAACATGATACATCATTAGATGCGTATTTTGCTTTTCTCTGAAAATATCAGTTGAAAAGTATGGTGTTCCATTAAAAAAAATCAAGATTTTGCAGTTTTTGTATCTAGTGAAAAGAAGAGGAATTTCGGAACACCCTGTATATCACAAACCGAGTTTTTTTCTACACAATACTCATCCTCAGGATCTCAGTGACATTATTTCGAAATTTGAGCTTCCTAAAGAATGAAATGTCCTTTCTATACCTATTTCATTGGATCCATGTTTTTGGACTTGCACTAGACAAAAATAGACGTCAATTTTGTTCCTTACTTTTTACTAACTCCGTATATGGAACAATATTGATCATTAATTATAATGCTAATATCTTGGTTATGCTTGAGAGGAGTAGTACACAGATTTATCTCCAGAATCTCTCTTAGACTTAATTTTTCACATTTCAATTTGGAATGAGCGGTGTATCGATGAGTCCTTGTAACGTCAGCTAAACTACGTTCACACATTCGTTAAGCATTTTCGTTCTGATGCGGAAAAGAAGCAGGATAATTTGAAGCACGCGAGCTGAAAAATCGATATGTTAGAAAAGTTAATTATTTCCTGTTTTGGATTTGTACACAAGCTACCTCGATCAATGACGTCTACCGGCTTTTTCGTGATAAGATTATCGACGTTTTTCTTCAGGAGGTGATTTAGGTATAACTGCTTGGACTGTTTTCAAGAGAGGGTATCTCAAAGCGCACCCTCCTAAATGAAATCTGCACCTACTAAAACAAACCTGAACGTTTTGGGGGATGAAGTTTAAATCTAGTTTAGAATAATTAAGATTGATATTTGAAATTTTCGATATTTAATCTACTTAAAAATTGATATGATAAAACTTATACCTTGTTCTTTTTCTGACCAATAATGTTCCATAAGTTAAAATGGTTAATGATGAAATAGAATCAATAAAAATTGTACTTAGTGAACAAAAGCATTCACTGAGGTGAGCAGCATATTATAAATTCCTCTAAAAAAGGAAAAAATTGAAATAAAAAATTCCAATCCCCGTACAGATTTCATAATGAATTTCAACTTTCAATCACCTTCAGAAAATGAATAGATATAACACATGACACCGTGAATTCTTGAGACTCATCCAACAAAATTATATCTAATCAACATTACCTTGATAATTAACACTATTGAATGTGAATCTTTATGGTTGAATATATTATTTTCTCTTAAATATACTGTTGAAAATTCGTGAATTATAGCTCAGCTCATAGAGTGTTGTAACATCTATTTATACCTTTGTGAGCAGAAAAATAATTAAAATGTAGCTTTTGTGATCTTTGCAACATAATTGAAATACTTCAATTTTAAAATGTAAAAATGGTCTGAAGTGTTGAAATTATCTCCTTTTCATTCTCTCTAATGTCTTTGAAGTAAGTAATTTCGACTAAATGAACTGAAGAGCATTTCAGATTACAGAGAACTCGGTTGGGAATGAGCGTATTTTGATAAAAGCCTTTTCGTATTTTTTATATCCTAGTTGACGCTCTCTAGATATCATGGGAGATACTTTAAAACCCGTCGGGTATTTAAATATCGACCTCATGGAATCGAAGTGTTGGTAAATAAACGACCAGATATCGTTTTATTGTAATTTGGAATGCTTTCCGCCAGGGGAAAAAATATAATTTTAATTCTAATGGTGAAGGCGCAGCTAAAACAGTTTTAATTTGGTATTGAGATACAATGTTGGATAAGTGGATTCAATGTGTCGACTTGGTTGGTGGTTTTATTTTATTCATTCGATTGGAAATATAATATAATTTTTTGTGTGGAAAAAGGATTATTTTATATTTTGACGGAAAAGGAAAAAATCATGCATATCTTTATCATAATGAGAAAATATATAATGGAAAATTTTAATGAAGTTTGACTTTTGTTTAATATCATTATGCATTTTTTTTTGAAGAATTAAAAACTATTTTTCTTTTTTTCTCGAAAAACACAATATTTATTCAAACATTTTAGAAGATATACAAATATTATCAGAATCGTAAAATTCCATGGTATATTTTCTGAATTTATTCTGGATTAGCATTGATGCATATTCATGTTTTTAATTTTTTTTTTCTATTAATTCATAAAATTTCGGATTTTTGATATTTCGACAAATTCAAATGTAATTTATTTGTTTGTAACATTTTATGAGAATTAATTCCAAGTTCCTGTTTTTGAAAATTGTTTTATTATGAATGTAAAGAAGACGATAATCAGAATAGGTGAGTTCAATGTATATTCTGGATATTGAAATATTTGATAATTTTTGCTGAAATTTTTTGTGTCGTCTTGTTTGAAGATTAAAATTAACGAAATTTTTTATGCTCAGAATAATAATTAATAGTGAATAATTTTTTCAGTTTTTTGTTTTCCTTGATTGTAATTATTTTTATTAGTATCATTTTTATTATTGCTTTATGAGATATTTATGAATACTGAATTTTTGAGAAATTGATTGATTTTTCTCCATTTGAATTGCCACCGACAATTCAATTCAAAAGTGAAAATTATATATTATTCAAATTTTAGTGCATCAGAAAAAGTTTTAGAATTATTTTTGAATTTTGCTGCTACAAATATCGTAGATTTTCGTTATATTTTTGTGAGTAAGGATGTAAATTTATGTTTTCGTGTTTTTTTTCAATTTATTTTTGCCACTAAGTAACTTTTTTAAATTTTTTTTTTCTTTTTTTTCCATATCATAACCAGTTGTTGTTTTTCGTTTCGCAAAAAATTTCAAAATAGCAGGGGGAGTATTCCCGCGAGAATTTACTCACTTACACATTAGGGTGCATCCAGTAGATCAGAGGCGAGTAATGCCGCGGTGAGCATCACTCAGAAGCATCCTAGACAACGTCGAAAATTCAACACACTTATCCTTTCGCACTTCCTGGTCCTTATCGCCGGAAGTTCGCGAACCAAACGAACCATCAAAAAAAAAAAAAACTCTTCAACCACACTCACTCAGCGACCGTGGTCAACGGACCCCGAACCACCCCCGCCAACCTGATGATAACACTCGCGACCGAAACGTGGTCGTTGCCGCGGGTCACAGGGAACATCGGCGAAAAAAAAATTCGCGCGCGCGTTTTTTTTTATACAGTGCGGCTAGGTACGCGCGCCAGTTGAAAAGCGTGCGTATATCTGTCAACGGTGTTCGACGGTGCACAGCCGACGTGATAATACAATGGATTATAGTAGGCTTTGGAAAACCCCCCACCCCGATCACGGTCCACTACAGGTGCGATAGAAGCGACGCAGTTGCGCAAATCAAAAAAGCGCTCACTTGATCCGCTTATAACACAATTTCATGATATGTATGTACCTATTTGTGCGTATAAAGTGTTATTTCGTTACGAAGCGATCCGGGGATTTACCGGAGTCACAGAATTCGCGATTCGCTCGGGAAGGGTGCGTTCCGTAACGACGACTATTGCGGTCGATGCAAGTAGTCGTATCAAGAAACGAGAATGGTTGTGGATTGAACATTTGTTCATTATTTTCTGAGCTTCCTCTTCGAACACTTTTTACACTGTCCAAATTATACCGTGGGTCACATTGAAAGTCATAAAAATATGAGTGTTAGAACCTTCTCTAATGGGTCCATTTTTTCTGCAGAGAAAATTTTTCAACCCCTTTGAAAAAACACTTATAACTGGAATTGAGAGAAGTCTTTCTGAAACCTAACAAAAAAACTTTCGAAATCTGTTCCTTCTTTTCTGAAATATTCATTTCCATTAAAATTGAACCTTCATTCATCATGAACACTAAGTATTTCTGATTTGCTGAAAATACCTTAATACCCACCTAGACTATAGGGTGATTCTTCTGTTAAAATGTTTGTACGAGTCAAAGACTAACCATGTATATATCACTAAACATTCAGTTAATGATCTATAAAATAAAAGGTGTTTCCCTGTAACTCCGATATTTCATTAGTTGTTAACCTCAACTTATGGAAGGATGGATGATATGAATGTTGCGTACTTGTCTATTTCGAAAATTTTCAACTGGTCTAGAGGATATTCCAGGGGAAATTTTTGAGCATTTTCTTCTCTGTAAAGCTTTCACTTACAAAACACCTCTTCTAGATACTAGATTTTAAAGGGGTTGGCGTTTCACTGTGACCTTAAGATCTATTGTGTCCCCCATCATTCAAAGTTGGAGTTCAGCCCCTCAAAACAAACTACAATCTACCCTGACTCTGAGTTCAGGAGATCAAAGTAGGCAATACAGCAAATCCACCTGATTGGCTTCAAAATGAGCCAAGGAAGTTCTGGCTGTGGTCGTGAATTATCTTGATGGAAAAGTTGGTAGTAGATCGTAATAATATAAAACAAAACATGTGGTTCCACTACCTCCTTGATGTAAAATGAAAATCAGTAATGTTGAATCTGGTGAACATCGATACTTTAATAAGCAATAGCCATAATACTATAACTCCAACAGTGTATTACACGTGCCTCTCCATAAAACATGTCCAAACATGTGTTATACGATAAACATACTAAAGCAGCTCCCCAGAAGCTTATTGTACGACGATAAAAGGCGAAATGTAGCTAAAAAACACAATTATCAAGCAGGTACTTATATTTTTCTGTGAAACCAAACAATTCTGTAGATATGGTTGAAGAACTGATAGTGTCTTATCCTTACTTAAACAAACGTTCTCCAAATAATAACTCCTAACAAGTTCATTAATTCTAGGCGTTCTATTTTCTATGTCACTTAGTATTTCACATATTTCGACCTACTACTGATATAATCAAGTCCTCCAAAAATCTGTATGGACCTTAAAAATAAAATAAACATCACTGACTCACATTATACGTTATCTGTGCTATCCAACCGTTCTTGACCCACATCGATAGGGTCTCTACAACCAAGATGTTCTTACATGCTCCACGCCAGCCTCCGGGGCCTTTGAGCCACCTCCAAAACCAACTTCAGACACACTACATTTCGCGAAAGGTTCCACACAAACTGAGCAATAATTTCGTTGAGCGAAAACGCATCGACAGCTCTGATACTTTGGATATATATCTCTTATCGCCTTCCTGATCCATACCCAAATATCCATACGAAATTATCGGGAACTGAATGGATAGGACGCGTCGTTTTTAGACAGAATTGGTTTCTATGAAAGGTAGAACAATAAAAATTCCTCTGAGATAAGGACTGCGATAATACGAATTCACTTCCACCTGATGTGATGGGAAGTTTTAAACTTGCAGCGAATTATGAGGATGACACAAAGGTTATAGATCATAAATAACTTTTCGATATGGTTATTAGAGCCTCTATGTCCAGCATCAGTTCCAGCTTGTTTGGTAGTTAATTTGACCTTAGCAGTAAGTCCAAAGAGATCGTGCTATCTATGAAAGTTATAAGGCTTAGATGGAAGTGAGTGGATATAGTAGTGTAGAGAAATCTTTGGCCAATTTTCCTCTGAAGAATTATCACAAATGTTCGTACTACACGAGGATGTCTTGATATCCAGTTAGCCTAGACCAGTTCCATCCATAAATAAAATATTGCGTTACCATAGCAACGAGCAATAACTCATTAGAAGTGTCAGTGTGAAGTTGGAGGCCAGAAAAGTAAACCAGAGTTACGCAATAAATTAAAAGAAAGAAGATGTCCACCGAAATTGTGAAAATCGAAAAATTGGAGTATCAAGCCATCATCAATTACCCGTATTTAAAAGGGTTAAGAGGTAAGCAGATTTACGAAGATATGCTTAATACCCTTGGTGATCGATGTCCTTCGTATGCGACCGTGAAAAATTGGACTGCAAGCTTCAAAACAGGTAAATTTTCCATTGAAGATGATGACCGATCAGGAAGGCCAGTTTCTATGTCAGTCCCCGAAAATATCGATGCAGTTCATGACATGATTTTATCAGAATGTCGAATTGGACTTAAACGGATATCTGAAGCACTGAATATTTCATACGAAAGCGTTCACCATATAGCTCACGTCAATTTGGACAGGAGAAAAATTGCTGCAAAATGGATCCCAAAATGTTTAAATGTTGACCAAAAGCGTGCAAGGGTAGAAACATCGTGTTCGATCTGTGCTCGATTTGAAAACGATGTAGACTTCTTAAACCGAATTGTTACTATGGATGAGATTTGGGTACATTTCTACTATCCAGAAACAAAGCAACAATCAATGGAATGGCGACACTCTGGTTCCCTAAGAAGACCTAAGAAGTTTCGTGTCCAAAAATGTGCTGGAAAAGTTCTTGCTTCAATTTAAGATCTTGTACTGGATTTATTCTGGTTTTGATTGCAAATCAGATCCCGATCCAGCGCTATACCATTATGTGACCACCCTCTATCAGAATGGGAAAATTCAGAGCACGATATTGAATTCCTATATTAATAATAAACAATTCGATGAGTACCTTTATTTATAGAACGAGCTATTGATTATCTTAACTTATTATGCTTGAAGATAATATTGTTACTTCAAGATGTAAAACAGACAGAAAAATTTTTCACATGGAAATTGTTTCTTCAAGGTCTAGGACCTCTTAAACCTGTGGAAGTATCGACATGATTACTTCAGAAATTTGAAACAACTGCTTATGTCAAGTAAACGTTGAATGTGCATTCTGTTTGGTCGATGTTCATCTCCATTATTGAACGAGTATTTGAAATAAGTAATGACGAAAGTCAACCAAAATGTGTACAAGAGAGTGTTGGACAACCACAATGTGTGGCCAAAATATCGAGTACCAGAAAGTAACTTATGTTACAGGTTGTTCTGTGATAAACGAACGATTTAGATATGCTTATAAAATATTCTTGGAATACAAATTTCGGATGAATACTATCAGAGTCCGACTTTCATTCCGCTGCTGCGGTTGTAACAGTCATCTTGAAGAAACTCTTTTTATATCAGTGATACAACTCTTTTTATCAATTCCTATTAATTCAATGATAAAAATAGTCTTTCACGGAATCTAAGTATTGGTATATTTTATGGTTATACCTCCTGGAAGTTGTACCCCAGAGCCGGAGCGAGGGCGTGGCGAGAGAGGCGGTCGCCACGGGCGCTAGCGATCTGGGGGCGCAAAATAAAAATAATAAAAAAACAGTATTCTCTGCAATTGAATATTTTTCATTTAATATTTAACACAAAACATAATATTATAAAAATATGCGAAACACATTATACATATGTGTGTGAATTAAATTAATGTGAACGTAAACGAACACTATACAGGTGGGATTGTAAACAACGTCCGTAGTCCACAGCATGGACTGGAGAATAATAATCAAATACTTAATAATAATAAATTATTAAGATATAGTCCACACCATCAGTCTGAAAACAGAATGCGTCGCCACAGCCTTCTAAAGAACGTCTCTATTGACGGCTGTGGCGTCGCATAACTACCAACGCGATAACAAAGGCCATGTCGAGATCTACGCACAAAAAAACTATCGGAGACCGATTGAGGCGCAAAACCTTAGCCGATTGGGGGTATTTCCTTCAGAACATAGACAACAATAGCTCCTGGAGAACTGGTAAATTATCACAGATAGAGGTTACAGAAGAGGAAAAGAGAAGAAAAATAAAATAGCCTGGAGAAGAAGCTGATGATGAAACATTCTAATTTTGACTAGAAGAATAAGCTGAAAAAGGACCTCATTCAAGTATTGAACTATATTTCAGTGCAACTCGAAGAAAGATTCAGTGTTTTGCCAGAAGTTTCTGAAGACAGCTTTCTCGATGGAATACGTTTGCAAGGCTTTCTACTTGGCGAATTAAACAAGAAAGCATTGAAGTATAGTCCCGATTCAGATCCATACAAATTTGTGTCCACTCAAAATATTCTTGACTTTATCAGTAACTACAGCTGCCACAGCTACATATTAACGTTCTTTCAACAAATTGAAATTAGTGAAAACCTATTTAAGGTCTTTAACTGGACAGGAAAAGCTGACTTATTTAGCATAGCAGTCCCATCAATAGAAAAGAAAAAGAATCACGACATCATTGATATTCTTGCAGAAACCAAAGCAACAAAAGTCAAATTATAGTTCATTTTGAATGCATGTTATTGTTATTTCGTATCCCTTTTATTTTGATTTTATTTGTAATAATTTCTTCAAAATAGGAAAGATTATTCCGAGCAAAAAAAGCTAGGTATTCGATTATGAAAGATAAATACAAATCAACATAGGAAAGAGAATTTCTTAGGGGCGCATTATGAGAATTCGCCACAGGCGCCGGAATCCTAGTTCCGGCTCTGTTGTACCCAGAAAATTATAAGAATGGAATGAGAAAACAAGAATTTCAAATTTCAGACATTCTTTATCAGATCGTTTTACGAGTATTGATATTCAGCCTAGACCAGTTCCATGCATCGAAAAAATATTGCGTTACCATAGCAACAAACATTAAGTCATTAGAAGTGTCAGTGTGAAGTTTGAGGTCAAAAAAGTAAACCAGAGTTACGCAATAAATTAAAAGAAAGAAGATGTCCACCGAAATTGTGAAAATCGAAAAATTAGAGTATCGAGCCATCATCAAGTACCTGTATTTGAATGGGTTAAGAGGTAAGCAGATTTACGAAGATATGCTTGATATCCTTGGTGATCAATGTCCTTCGTATGCCACCGTGAAAAATTGGACTGCAAGCTTCAAAAGGAGTAAATTTTCCATTGAAGATGATGACAGATCGGGAATGCCAGTTTCTGTGTCAGTCCCCGAAAATATCGATGCAGTTCATGACATGATATTTCAACATTGAAATTTCCTTTGGTTCTATAGTAGACTAAGAATTTTTCATTATATCCTCGAAGGTTCCTACTAATAAAGATCAGGACTCCTGGAAGTAAACTGTTGTGAGGAGAAGATTTTCCTCTATGCACCGTCCTTTACTGACATTCAGCACCGATAATCTTCCAACTGTCAATAGAAACAACGTTGCCAATTTGAAAAACGCCCGTCATAATATCAGATAACCGAATTTCCTCCTTTACGACCTAAGCTGCGCTCAAAGTTGAAATAAAGACCAGATAACATTTGTTCCAATCTCTTTTATGAGTGTAATTCCTCATATTCTACCATCCGAAACGTTCCAAACGTCCAAGAATGATAAAATATGTAAAGGATGTCAGGTTTTACGATCAGCAATCGTAAATACATCCGACTGGACACTGTATATTTAGCATTTTTACGATAGCATCGTATACTCCATATACAGAAATTACAACTAGCAAATTTTATATATTTATCTCCGTTCGGGAACAATAAAAAGTGAAGTCACGATAAATCTCGGCGAAACAAATGCTGGACCACCTAGACGGCGCTGTTTTGGGGGGATTAAGTCATATGTGTACAAATATGGAAAGCCTGTACGAACAAAGCGAGGGAGGGAGCTTATACAAGATTAAAATTGAATAAATCGATGAATGAAGACTATGTGTAGTAGACAGAGGACATAATATACCACCTAGAACGTAAAACAGACCCTAAGGAACATAAAGAACCCTACCTGCCCCCACCACAGCCCAAGCAACTACCGTTCGAAACTCCCCAATCGGTTCTATCGCACTCTGTATATGTACAAGTCAAACTATCACCCTGTATACGTCATAGACCGGGTGACAAGCACCTGAAGAAGGGGAACTACATAACAAACTCCTTTATCTTCAGTAAACTACGTGTTATAATCATTATCAAGGAGTGATAATCTTATTTTCTTCTGAAAACCCGGCATTCCATCCAGGCCAGAGGCTGATGAACCCAAGATAATGTGACAATGCAAATAACTTCATTTTACAATACGTTAAATAAACATTTCGCTCTCCGATGGTTCTATGCGGAAGCGGCGATGGCGGGTGCACGCGGAATTTGTTGCTCTCGATGTTCAGAGAAAATTGATAGATATAAAGATTCAATACTTTGCGTAAATTGTGAAAGAAGTTATCATATCGAATGTGTCAAGATATCAGTGGAAGATTTCAGCCGAATTCGTCAAGATGGAAGTGTTAGTGAGTGGAGATGCAATGATTGCTCCCAGTCAAAGAGTACAATGGAGATCATGAAGCAATCGTCAGACTCTGCTGGATTTCTAGTTACCAAGGAAGAATTGCTAAATTTGAAATTGGAGATTGTGAGTGATATTACTTCAGTCTTCAAAAATGAGTTAAAGGACTTGAGGAAATTGGTTAATTCGCAAAATAAACAAATTGCCGATTTAAAAAAGGAGATTGATAATCTCAGAAATGATAAAGTTGTTATCAGAGCGGGACATGTGGATACTCCGTATGTCCCACCCGCTCGGAATGCCGTATGTGAGTCATTCCTAACTGAAACAGAAGGTAAACAAACCGAGCTACGAAATTCTAACCAGATTGTCGATATTGACACATTAAAGACAGCCGAAGCGGAAAATTCAGGTTTGACATCAGCCAGCAATAACAACCCAAATATAAACAAAGGAGATTTGACAGAATTTACAGAAAGAGAAGATCTTGCAACGAAGTGGACAACAGTGACAAGAAGGGAAAGAAAAACAAAGAAAAGCAGTGAATCTGAATCGACTCGAAATACAGTACATAGGAAAACAAGAAGGAGTATTTTATGCACCGGAGACAATAAACTAGACGATAAGATAAAAGGCGCCATTAGGAGAAAATGGATTTACGTGGGAAGAATTGCCGGTTCTGATGTAACAGCTCAGGATGTGAGGAACTTCCTTTCGAATCTTCCTGGATATGAAACAATTGAAATAAATAAATTAACAACGAAAGGTACAAACTCGGCTTTCAGTATTGGAGTGCCTGAAGGTGAGTTGTATGAAAAACTTAACGATCCTACTTTCTGGCCTAGTGGTGTAACACTGAGAGAATTCAACTTTACAAATTTTTTTCGAAAACCATTAAATTCAATAAAGTGAAGAAAAATATTGAACTTTGTCTCTTTCACCAGAATATCCAGGCCATTAGTACTTCACATTTTAAGCTTGAACAGACTTTAATAAAACATAACGTCGATTTTTTATGTATTACCGAACATTGGCAGGACAGGGAGGAGATAATGAACTACATTCCTGAAGGATATAAGTTAACATCAGAATATAGCAGAGAGAAAGGTCATCATGGAGGCTGTGCTATCATCGTCAAAGAAGAATTCCATTATTCAGAGAGAATTGACTTTAAGACTTTCAGTGATTTCGGATCTATCGAGTGCTGTGCCACACTTGTGACAGTCAGCTCTGAGAAGAAGTTGCTGATAATCTGTGTATATCGGCCTACCACCCGGCCCCTAAGTAAAATCGAGGTTTTCTTCGAAAAATTTAATGGAATTCTTGACCAGTGCCTCATGGAAAATATTCCCTTTATAATTGCAGGGGATTTCAATGTTAATATTTTGTCCTCCACAGATGAGACTAATATATTTCTATCTATTCTAGAAACATACAATCTGACGGTGACTAATCGTGAGCCCACTCGTATAACTCCACACTCGGCCACCTGCCTTGATAATGTAATATCTAATCTGGAGGGCACTACAACTGTCCAGGAAGAGCATATGGCTGATCACTCGGGGCTTAAATTCATTTTTCAGAATGGACCATTACCTCTTGAGTCAGTAGTGAAGAAAAAGGTGAGAATATTTAATGACAACACACACCAACATTTTGAATGTCTACTCAAGAAGGCGGACTGGTCTAGTGTTTACCTTCTGCCAGAAAATAATGTGGATGAAATGTGGAATTCCTTTTCCGAAATTTTCGGCATGATTTATAGTATTGCTTTTCCGGTGAGGACAGTAAACAGGTGCAAGAAAAACAAATTTCAGAACTCTCCAGAGGTTAAATCATGGAAGCGGTTAGCGGATGCTCTGTTTGTGGTTTCTAGGTATAGACCCGACATGATGGAAAATTATAGATATGCAAAATACAGATACGATAAAGCAATTATTTATAATAAACAATTTCATTATAGGAGGATCATTGATGGAGCTGATAATAAATCGAGCGCAGTCTGGAATGTCATAAGGCAGATAACCAAGAAGAAGAGGACATCTGATGCCAAACTCCCAGCGCTAAGCGAAGAAGGTAATCTGGCGGAGGCTGCAGATGCATTCAATAGATTCTTTTCGAATCTCCCACCGAGACAAACTGGAGGCCCAGAGGTCAATGTTAACAGCGCTATTCCAGAACGAACACATAAATCCCTCTATCTATTCGACGTTACTGAATCAGAAATATTGTCAGTTGTAAAAAATATGAAGAACAAGAATAGTTGTGGTCATGATGGTGTCCCTATGACTGTAATCAAACGACATATTTCAAATATTTTAAGACCTCTTTGTTATATAATCAACTGTTCTTTCAGGGGCGGCATTTTTCCGGATTCTTTCAAGCTATCACTGGTTAAACCCTGTTATAAGAAAGGTGACATAAATTTGCTCTCCAACTATAGACCAATCTGCTTAACTACAGCATTTGCTAAGATTTTCGAGAAAGTACTTGCCAAGCGAATTCTGAAGTTCTTCCAAAAATTTGAAATTTTATCTAGGAAACAACATGGTTTCATCCCGGGGCGCGGCACTGAGACTGCCATTTTCGAGGTCCTATGGCAGATTACACTCACTCTCGAGCGAGGAGAGATACCAGCAGGACTCTTTGTTGACCTATCCAAAGCATTTGATTATGTTGACCATAGACGCCTGCTAATGAAGCTGGAGAGATTTGGTATTAGGGGGTTACCACTCAAGCTTTTTGAAAGCTATCTTGGCAACAGAAGACAGGCTGTCGTTTTGGACTCGCCTGGGGGGCGGCATATGTCATCTGAGGCCTCTGTTCTGGAGGGTATCTTTCAAGGCACAATATTGGGGCCGATCCTGTTTGTGGTCTATATCGATGATCTACCCACAAGGATTCAGGATGAGAATTTCGTGGTTGATATGCCGGTGCGTCGGGATGCTTGCTTGTTTGCGGATGATACAAATGTCATAGTGAGTGGTGACAATATTGAGACCCTATCAGAAAACATACGAGAAACAATGCAGCGTATTCAGGGTTGGTGCACGGAAAACAAGTTGAATCTGAATGCAGACAAAACCAACATTGTCATATTTTCTAACATTAGAACTAATCTATTATTTCCAGAGAAGATTACACTTGGTGATGGTGAGGTTCCTGTTAATCAGAATACCAAACTGCTAGGCGTGATGATTGAAAGTAATCTGGGATGGACGTTGCACTGTGATGCCTTAGTATCCAGGTTGAATTCCGTCATTTATACGTTCAAGATATTGAGAGATCAAGTCGATGTGGATACCTTAAAAACGGTATACTTCGCAAATTTCCATTCTCTGCTGGCTTATGGGCTCATATTCTGGGGAGGTGGATCACAGGAGGAACGTGTATTCATTGTACAGAAAAAGGCACTGCGGACAATGTTTAGAATGAGCTACAGGACATCATGTAGGAACATTTTTAAAGCGCAGAATATTATGACTCTTCCCGGCCTTTATATATACAGAACCATGCTTTTTATGCACAAAAATAAGAATTACTTTCAGGATTTTGAAAACACGAATAATACAAGGAGAAAGTTCGCATACTTCTTTCCCACTCATAAGTTATCTCTCACCGAACATAATCCTATGTACACAGCAATAAAACTTTTTAACTTTCTCCCGAAACACATAAGGGACATTAAGGAATACACTACTTTTCGTAAATCACTTCACCGACTCATCATGAATATTGAACCTTATTCGATTTCTGAATTTAAGTGCGCCTGTGAGCGCTGAAGCAGATTTTCTTGTTCTCTGGAGTCTATCAAGCTATGTAATGTTTTCTTTTGACTTGTTTTCTCTTTATTGTCGTGATGATAATTTGGAAAATAAATGCATATTATTATTATTATTATTATTATTATCCGAGTAAAAATTCGTGTTTGCCTTACGGATTTGTTGTCCAATCCGCTTACATTTCAACCAATTCGATGCATGGGGACCTAGTTTCGTCAGATGGCCTTGTTTTGGTTCTTTCTGGTCTCCGTCATTGGGGATAATTGTTTCGCCCTATATATAAACGGTATTGTGAGTTGTTTTTGGGGTGGTTCGTATGCTGGAGCACCGATTTTTAATGACAATTCTGCCAGTTAGATGTTTCTGATTGGAAAAGTTGGAAATTGGTCTCGCTGTTAGAAAATGGATA
This sequence comes from Coccinella septempunctata, assembly GCF_907165205.1. Classification (NCBI taxonomy): domain Eukaryota; kingdom Metazoa; phylum Arthropoda; class Insecta; order Coleoptera; family Coccinellidae; genus Coccinella; species Coccinella septempunctata. Next base: position 30,661,885 of record NC_058196.1, read on the forward strand.
AACAGCAACAAACTTCGAGAGAAAAAGTTTTCTCTTTAATGTATCAGCTAACCCAGTTTGAAAATTGACATCGAGAAAACCTTCACTACGATGCTAAGTAGAAAACAAGACTGGCAAAGGCAGCTCTCACAAATAATACCATCTATGAGCACACAGATTAGTGCTGACACCAAAAACTCACCATTTTAGGCTGCTGTCTATGCGTCTTTCAGGCAGAAATGTTTGCAATCGAAGGATATGTGGAAAATAAACCTTCAAAGAAACACCTGTACCACGGAGCACACAGTACTCCGCCAGCAGAGACGCTGAAACATATGTACACAAACTGTAGACTGTTTGCGGGATCATTGTCCCTCATCAGTACAGTGCAGTGTAACACATCTCAACCGGAGGATGTAAGTAAATCAGGAAAAAACAGGGTAATCCATTGGAGATAGAGATGGATATGTCAATGCACCATTTAATAACTGAGATCAGTTTCTAATGGAGTGAAATACTCTTGAATTATGAGAGAAAAGAGAAGGAATTGAGTCTTCCACAGCATTTCGAAGAAGCCATTTCGAATTTAACACCTCTCTCAATGAGACCTTTCAAGTATACTCAATGATGAAGATATTCCCTTGGGCCAACTACCTGTGAAGGTACGAAGGTTCTAAAGCAAGAGGTGACAAACAGTTAACTGCCCTTAAATACGTTTGTAGAAGCTTATGCCTCAATTTAAAACAAACACAATGACAAAAACCTCAGGGTATTCAAATCGTCCGTTATAACTTCTTAAGCTGGCAACAAGAGTCTCAACTCGGATGTGATTTCCAAAAGAATTCTTCTCCTTTCTTATGCCGAAGTTAAAGTAAATAAATCAATACGGTTCAATTTTTCCGTGTTAACTTCACAATTTCTCCGGTCATTGTTAGGGGGACCACCTGATGGTAAAGACGCTTTAGAATATTACATACACCTGACTGGTGTCTTTGGTCTACTTGCCCAACTGTACTCTCGTATCTGATCTTATCAGCGTTTTGTCACTTTCTCATTCTAGCAACCAGAGCTAGATAAACACCCAAAGAAGCTGGACAAACATTTACCTTCTATTCAGACCCAGTCACCTTCGCAACCAACGGTGACATCCTCATTATTAAATTTTAAGGATGGGGCGAATGCTTCAGCAGGTGAAACATTGCTTGAAAAATGCACTCCCGGTGAATTAATCTAGATGAAATTAAATACGAAAAAAAAATAACAACTTTTTTATCACACTTTACGTTTTGTAAAATAAAGATTGCAAAAGAACTAGCAGAGATATCGAAACAACAACATACATACAGTGAAAGTTTCTAATTTGAAGTAAATTCAGTGAATCAAAGGGTGTTTCTTGTTGTAAATAAGGTCGTTTTTTCGAATAATCACAGAAAATGTGTACACCTTTTTCTTTCAAATTCCCGGGTATATGCCGTAGTCAGCAGTCGGTGGTTACCTGAGTCGACTGTCTCTCTTTTGTTCCGATTTGTAAAAACAGCATCTTTCTTTCCGGAATCAGGGGGTAGGTCAGGACCCCCTGCAGGGGACATCATTCCTTTTTAATTTATGTCCCGGCATAACGCCTTTAATAGACTCGGATAGAATTGAGGATCATGACGTGGTATTTTGAAAGCGGACCTGACTTGAATCGTTGTTTCTGGTGTCTGTAGTAGAGGAATGCTGCACCATTATTGGATTTCTTATTATCTACCTTTCTTTTCAATTTATATTTATGTGATATCGCCGAAAAATTTATTTACGCCGATGATATTGCTGTTGTTCTTCGCCATTCTGAAAATAATTTAAGCCAAGATTTAGAAATCCTGAAAAATTATTTCCTTGAATGGCGTTTATGTCCTAAGATCAAAAATTTGAAGCAGTTTTCCTTGCTAAACGAGAATCTCGGGCAATATTTCGTCATCCCAAAGTGAATTGACAATTTTTGGTCGAAATGTGGGTGTGTTAGACGAAAATCAACTAGAACCTATCATGATATGCAGTATTCGAAGGAATTCGCGAGATAATAAAAAAATCTAGAAAACCTATTGTCGATCTATTATTATTCAACGAATTTCCATATCTCGTTAGTACTTTGGAACCAACCGATAGATTTTTTGAACCAGCCAGAGTTATTGATGTTTCAAATCGATATTGAATATCACAACTGAAAATTATTCAGGTTGCACAACTACTGATCCGATCTAATACACGAGTTTCACAGTTATTGAACTGTGATTTAAACAAACAATCGTTCAGATAGGCTCTGGTGACTTCAAGTATCACTCATCTATCCTCGTTTTACTTGGAGCATACTTTCGAAAATTCGTCGAATTCCCGATATACCGGTGTATTTTCGAAATAACTAACGTGAAATTTCGAGAAAAGATAGGTTGATATAAACAATCAGCTTTTGTTCTTGATATGTTTCATACTTAATTCAGGCTCCATTTTTCTGTTCTTAAAATAGTAACAATATAAATAACTATGATTGATCGTAAGCAAGGAATTTCGAACCTTTTTTCAGTTAATATTGCGTATCTACTCTAGATATCAAACTGTTTGTGATAATATGAACATGAATCGTAAAAAACTAAGTTTGCTTTGAAGAAAAAAAGTTTTTAAATCATTTAAATCGATATGGAAATGTTCGAAAATATGTTTCTCTACTTCTGGCATAACTGATCGATTCCACAGCGATTAATTGATACAAGAGGTGTTTTTCTATGTTCATCTGTCAAAAATTCGGTTAATACTAATGACAATCAAACAGTATTGCCAACCAACATATTTCAACGCGAAAATTACTAACTCAGAACTACAGAAACTTCATCGGGTACTGAATGGTCAGACTTTCGCGATTAGGATGGTGAAACTCATCTCATCTGAGTAGAAACATACTGAAATTCTAACACGACGGTTCCATTATATCCTGACTTTTAACACTGACGTTTCACGAGTATCAAACAATACGTAACATCATTAGAGAACGTTCGAACCAATCATTCAAACAGCCGCCTAACCGACAAGTACTTTAAATTACAAATTACGCTAATGTTAATCATCATTCTGTGTAACGATGCAATTCAGCATTGGAGACAGTGTGGCCAACTGACGGTCGAGACTCCACCTAGTCAGGTACAGTCTCGCCAATGGTAACACACGACGAAGAAGACAATGGACAGAGGAACGGAATTGCTTCAATTAAAACGTTGTTTGTCCTGGGAATGGATGATAACAAGATCGTATTAATTCTGTGTGTTTGCCAAACCCCGATGTGGGTTAGCTTTGGGTAATGATGGCGCGAAACTTTCGAGCTGGCGTCTTGTACGAGCGAGGTGCGGTTGGCTCCACTGGATGTGGGATGGTTTTGGTCGTCGTTGTTTTTGTGGATGATCAACAAGGGGGATTCACTTCGAAATTAATCATTATAATCTTGTTTTTACAACGAGCATAGATGAATTCAGTTCTCAACTAGGTTATGGAAATGTTCTGTGCTGTTTGCAAGTAGTGCGCAGCTTGTTTCTACCTGAAAATGTGTCAATGTTACCAGTAACCTAAAGACTCTATGTTTTTCCTAAATACTAATTGGATCAAGCTGGTAACTAGAGGTTCAAATGTTTTTGCAGGGTTTGAGAACCTTCTGCATGAATTATTTGAACCGTTATTCACTAATGTCTATGTATGTATCTCGGCCAGAAGCACCAAGCGGCTCTTATATCACTGCGATGTAACAATCCTTCCAACCACTTCATGAACCATAGATCGAGGACCCATCGCGTTCTACCGGTGAAAAGCACCTGAAGAATGCAACGTGTAAACACAGGGCACCGATGTTTGTACAGCGACAGCGGCTGGCTAGCTTCCAAACCGCTAAAAGTGTTTGTCTAGGCATTCACGAAACGGCCGGCGACTGCCCATGTGATCTTCCAGGAAACACACTCCTAGCCACACCACCCTGATGGCTTGTATAGACTCCGTTTGTGTTTGTACACAAACTTGTCTTATTAATTAGTAGTTTCGGTGTGCATGGGGAAGGAGATGACTGCAAGGCCTGGGAAGTTGATACGTGGTAAGAAGTGCCTCTTCGGTCTTAGTTTTCAAGATGGCGGCGCGGTAACTTTGAATCAATCACGTGAGTGATGCCTTGCCAATTGATGAACGCAAAATACTCGAAAACGTATGAAAAACATTCGTTGGCCAAATTCGAAAGTTGACGTTCGAAAAATTCCGAAAGAGATAAGGCCACTTAAATATTTGTCAAGACCAAACCGTTACATCGAGGACCATGAAATTTGGAGATTTATTTCGGAGAGAGTTGCTCTTTCGAAATATTCATCACATTTAGATCTGCCGTAAGTTTTCTGGGAGATGCACGTGTCAAAAGTTGACTTTCGAAAAATGTCGAAAAACACGGTGTCACATAAAAATTCGTCAAGACCGAACGATTCCACTGAGGTCGATGAATTTTCGAGATTTACTATAATGAGAGTTGTTCTTTCAGAATATGTATCACTCTCAGCTCTACGGTGATTTTTCTGCGAGATACATTCGACAAAAGTTGACCTTCGAAAAATTCATACAAAAAAGGCGCCACTTAAAGAACTGTTAAGACCAAACCGTTGCACCTAGGTCGATGAAATTTCGAGATTTATGACTTAAAGAGCTGTTCTTTCAGAATATGTACCACATCAAGATCTGCGATGATTTTTCTGAGAGATACGAGTGCCTAAAGTTGACCTTTGAAAAATTACGAAAAATATGGGGTTACTTAGGAATTTATCTTGACCATACGGTTGCACTAAATCCATGAAATTTGGAGATTTATTACAAGAAGAGTTACACTTTTAGAATATGTAACACTTTCAGCTCTACGACGATTTTTCTGCGAGATACATTCGACAAAAGTTGACCTTCGAAAAATTCATACAAAAATGACGCCACTTAAAGAACTGTCAAGACCAAACCGTTGCACCTAGCTCGATGAAATTTCGAAATGTGTAACTTGAGGAGCTATTCTTTTAGAATATGTATCACATTAAGCTCTGCGATGATTTTTCTGAGAGATAGGAGTGTCCAAATTTGACCCTTGAAAAATTACAAAAAATATGGGGATACTTAGGAATTTATCTAGACCATACGGTTGCACTAAATCCATGAAATTTGGAGATTTATTACAAGACGAGTTACACTTTTAGAATATGTATCACTTTAAGCTCTGCGATTACTTTTCCGAGAGATACGAGCGTCGAAAGTTGTATATGGTGAAAATCATCGCTAAGAGTACATATTTATTTCAATTTTGCCACATCCAAGGAACTCTCTGCCGTGCTGTCAATTTCTCATCGCCGTTCCGCGACCTCTCGCCGATCGCGTCCGTCAAAAATCTGGCTCAACACGTGACCCCCGCAACCCCTGTCATATTTGACATAGTGCCAACGCGACTCGGACACTTGTTGGACTCCTCACGTCGGCGTTTTTTAATTTCGCTGACCCCTGGCGAGTTAACGAACTCGGGACTGGCCACGTTTCGCGTTTAGTGGCGTTAATAAGTGGCCCCGGCCCCTTTGAAACCTTACGCCGCGCCCGAATGAGGAACGAATGTGATAAACCGTTCACGTCGAACGTGTTATTAAATTCGCATTGCGGATCGTCCAATTTTTGCCCGTGTGATTGAGCCGCGCGAGACCACGTTGCCGCTGCGTCGCATACGGGTGGAGATCTGAGGATTGGAGGGCGTAAAGGTGGGTGCAGACACGCAACGGAACTTCGTAACAGGACAGTCGCGCGCAACCTCGTTACAACTCTAAGTCGTGGCGTCTCATGGCTCGTAGCGACATGCAATAGAACTCTAAATATTCGACATTGAGCAACGAGGTTACGAGGTTCTGTTGCATGTGTGCACCCAGCTTTAGGATTGCTCAAAACTCACAAGGTTGCGTTAAATCGATGTGAAGAGGAAACAACACAAGAATTTTTGTCTGATGGCAGTCTCGTAGATTTTGTATGAAAAGTGTTGGTTTGCTCTCAAAAAGAACTTCTTTGCAACGCAAACTTTGAAGCTCTTTGGTGGCGACTTGAAGAGTTACGTGAAAAACTGGAAGAACTCTCTATTTTTCAGATATTTCATCTCTGCTCACCACTTTTCTCTATCTGAGCACTATTTAAACCTGAAACTCAAAAAGTAATCGAACCAGGAGCAAAAAAACCATTTAGGAAAAAAGAGTTTACTTTTTTCTCCCATAAATAAACGTTTGGTGAAATGGTCCCAAAATTTCCTCAACTTTCGAGGAGTATATATACGGGAGCACTGAAAGAGTCAGAGCAAGCCACAAAGAATCGGCTTCGCGACCCAAACGGCTAAAGTTCGACTTGGCAACACTCCAGCACGCATCTATAACTTCTGCTCAGGTAACAATTATTCTCTCCATTTCACTTCTTGTTTTGACCAATAAAAACGCGGTTTGTAATGCTCACATGACCGCCCACCGACTCAATCTAGTTTTCGACAGTCAATTACATATTTCAGTCACGAATTAAAGACGAAACCAATTTTTTAATGGGGAACGGACGGTGGTTGAAAAAATCTCTCTTGCTTGCAGCTCGGGGTGGATGTCCTCATCCTCAAGTTCTGAACTTGGTCTTTCTCAAGAGAGTTCTCCAATTGAATCTACGAATCTTCTGAATTTAGATCAACTTTTAATCCTGTTGCCAAAGTGGTCACAACACTGTATCGCGTAGAGATGCGCACGCTCATAAAACGTCTTTCGCCAATGTGAATGTTTAATATGGTCATGACAAAACCTTTTTTATTCTCTGTTTTTTCCGTTTATAGTCTTAACAATGCATTCCGGACTTAACTCCCCGACGATTCTTTGGGCCCAGTCGCAGCTCTCGGAATTAATCTCAGGTAATGAACATCGAGAGAAATGCTCATAAAGACCTTTCTCATAAATCTTTCAATACCACAGAAAGGCACATAGTGTAACGATGGCTATCGCGAACTCACTTTTTATACCCCTTTGTGCACGCTGAATTATCATGGAAAAAATGCCTTTCGCCAACTTTGAAGAATCGGCTTTACGTTGGCCAGGTTTCGCATTCTATCACGTACCTAGTGTGGCTATTATAACGCAGATCTAGTTATGGGTTATGCTACTACTTCATGACCCCGTGTGGTAACTATTGTGCTTTGTAGTAGGTGATTTACTACGGGTACTCTGACTGCTTGATGAAGATTTGTGCGTGCAACCACTCGGTATTGAAAATTTACTGATTTACGATCGGTATTGGTGTGGAATCACGAAGAAAAATCTGATACCAACGGATGTGAGGAGTCTTTCGTATTGGGAGTCTATTCAACTATGTTCATTTCAACGATACAAGGCTTTCTTGGATCTGTATACCAGAAATTTTCAGCAAGCAGTCACTTTTCAGCTATATATTAGTGTTTGAACTGATTCTGCCAGTCCTGAGACACTATCTGGCTATATTTAGGTATGCTGAAGAATGGATTCGACAAAATACCATAAAGCAACAGGCTTGAGGTTATGAGAGAATCCTTCTTTGGGTGCCAAGCCATTTTGGTATCGAAGACAACGAGAAAAAGAGACAAATCTGCGAAAAGAGCATAAAGGTTAACACCTATATGCTTTAGAAGCATTCAGACTCTCAAGTTGTTCAAGAGATTTGTGCAGATTGCTTTGTAAGTAACCCTGAACACTCTGGCTGTTCAATATCATCATGAGGCTGCACTGAAGATACGGAAATGGGACCAAAACATCTGTGCAGCTATTCTGAGGTTATTTGATTTAAGTCATGGCCTGCTCGCTAATCTTTTGAATCCTTTATCGGATTAAAAAGGATTTTGAAATCGCAATAATACAACAAAAATCTTGTGTTTGCCGAAAAAATCTTGTAGATATCATTTGGTGTTTCCCCTTGCTACGTTAGATGTGGAACTATCCAGCGATTGTTTTCGTAGTGTTCGAGGGGATTAAATTTTAGGAGGAATTTTAATGCCCTCTACATTCCTGAGATAAGACACGTGAAAAACAACGTAATAAAGCTGCGGAAATACATTTGAAGAATGTTCGCATCCCCAAAGAGGATAAGCCATCCCCAAAGAGGCTAAGGCATCCCCCAAAGAGGCTAAGCCATCCCCAAAGAGGCTTGGCAACCCCTGAATAATCGTACCCCATAAGGGTTGAAGATATTGAGCTTCATCAGTCAATTTAATGTGTCCCCTCAAAAGAGAGTGAGGTTTTCAAGTTCTTTCAACTCCAGTCAATTTGTGCAGTGAAAGAAATTAAATATTTTGCTGCAAAGTCACATTAATCTGAAGAAGACACATTGAACTTCACAATGATGCGTCACACGGTACATGTCCTCTGTACAAATTGTCTTAATGGTGACTACTATTGCGTCGGGGTTGAACTTAAAAGATTTTTCATTTATTTTCTTGTTGTTCTGCATATATCCTTTCAAATGTCTATCCAAGCACGATCGACTTTCGAAATAGACCTACTTCTTTCCAGAATTGTTTTCTCACAAGAAACATTCAAATAAATAGATACCCCTCCCTTCAAACCCAGATCTCGAACGGATAGGCACTGGCAGATTTTAATAACACACCTATCAAAGAGTTGAAAGGGCACGGTTTGTGAGAAAAGCTCATCTCGTAACCAAACCTGACATCTGGATGTCAGAAGCTCGTCGGTCGGCATTCTTCATCTGAACCTTCATGTCCTGCACTCCTTTGTCGGCTCTCTCATCCGACAAATCGTCATGCTTGTATAGTCTTGAATAAATAGGCTGGACCATGGTGAGACAGGGCCTGTCTTGTTATATTTCGAAGTGGTATGAGAATGGAAAAAACTTAAATGGATTGAAACTGATCTGTCGTTGCCTTATAATCGAAAATTCTATCCTATTTCACAGAGTGTTTCATTCTTTGCACTTTAATACAATTTTCAGTACAGCTGTACAACACACACTTACAAAATATGGTCCTCGTGACACTTAATGGCTCAAACTCTAATCTGACGTACTTCTACTATTTCTAGAACCGTGGCAGATTCTTTGTTCAAGGAGACCATTTTTCATAATGGAATGCTCTTACTTTCGAATTGGGTTATTGCTTCTCTGGTAGGCAAACAATTTTTCAACACATCCTCTTACAACCCAATTTGAACACCGAACGCATCGTGAATGCAAGCACCAAGAGGAGTATCAGGATTTTTTTTCGTGATAACCAGCACGACTCTTCTGTAATCCACACTGAAAGACCTATAATTAGGAATATTAATATCGTTTATGATAATATTCTCGAGATCTTCCTTTACCATGATCGATTTTCAATAACGATAGTCTTGAGTACGTGTACACTTCACGAGGTTGTTTAGATGAGTAGGGAATAATTAATGTGGCATAGCTTCACTTGGGCATTGATCATGTGCTGAGAATACAAGTTGCAGGAAGGCCCAAAGGAGTATAGACGAATGTGGATTGTTTATCTAGAGCTGCTGCATTTTGTCCTGTGATGAAATAGGATATTAAACTTAGTTATCATTCATTCTCATGTATTTCTATCAATTTTCTTTGGTGGGTAATGAGTATTGTTCCTTATTGATGTTTTAAATGTGGAAATCAATGCGTTGGTTTGTTGGTATTTTCATAGCAGTCGTACAAGAGGTTAGATTTCGGTATAGAGAGGGTTTTTGTGTGAAATTCATTGCGAAAGATGTAAAAAGCTATTTCCTTGATTCCCAGGTGCCCACTCTTTGTTCCACTCTATTCCGTTTGATTAATTCAAGCTCCATGATGCAAGAAGAGCTCCATATTGTGGTTCGCAATATACAATACAGCGAACAATCTATCGCTGCCATTGGCATAACCGAATAGTTCGTACACAGTGAATATATTAGCGGACAACAACCATCATTCAGTTCAATGGAGTAAGTTAGCACCGATAATCAATTTGCGTAACATTGTTAATCAGCGATAAACCCATTAGTGAACATGTGTTAATTACAAATTATTGTTTATTGCCCACGTTTGGTATTTTTGCGCGTCATTCGAATATATCCAGCTTGTATGTATGTGAATAATAGTCGGGAAATTCGAGATTGATCGATACATCTATATTTCGAGATTTATTGTTATAGTTTATTTTCGAACGGATGTCAATGAATCACTCGTTTTTCAGAAAGTCATAGGGAAATACAATGACTGATTGCGAGGTGCTCAGCTCTGTGTTTTTTATAGGTGATTCTCTGTGTTTAAAGCCACAAATAACTACTCTGATTAGGATGTCAGGAGTGTTTTATTCCTGTAATTTCACGGAATAATGATGGTCTTCAGTATTCAGCCGTTTTTTCAAACGTCTGCCAAATAAACGCATACACATTTATTGAAAGCTGATTAGACGTTACTCGTTTCGTTTTATACCGTTTAGTTCGAAACCTAAATTCAACCACACGTTTATTTCACGTATAAACAACGTAAAAGTTACTGAAGAGACGTGTTTTCATCGTGTTTCCCCAACGTTTATTCAATAAGAAGCTAGAAACATTGCTGCAACTATGAATGAGCAACTATTCGATAACACGTTACTCTAATCGCTAATTAGGAACGTTTCCATATCATTCTTGCTCAACGTTTATTCAACTGTGGTTGACAACTGTTAGATTACCGTTGAGTTCGAAATATTCTAGCAACCTGATACTCTAACCCCCAATATTCAACGTTTTTTTATAGTATCTCTACTACGTATATTCAACGAGGAGTTAGAAACGTCACATCAACGTTGAACAGGGGACTCTTCAACAACCTCGAGATCAAGATATGAAACGTATCTCCATCGTTTCTCAGCAACATTTTATCCATAACCAATCCAAAATACGTTGTATTGCACACCACTAATTGATAAATCCTTGTCAGCGACGTCCGGTAAAGCCTTCACGAGGTTCACTAGGGGATGTTTTATTTGAAATTCTGATATTCAAAGTATAATTCTGGTGGTATTTCAACACTAACCCAAACGTTTAAAATTCGTATATCAGCAACGTTATTTTGAAATAAAATCTAAACGTTTTATTCACGTTGAATTTTTGTTACAATGCAACGTGTAATAAACGTATGGAGGTAACGTTACTATGTAACTGGAATGAAACGTATTTTCAACGATATCCAATATTTAACGTGTTTTCCACGTATCTGTGTCTGTGGGAGATATTTTTGCTATCGGAGCGAGATACAGAGAGTCCAAACCGCCCCAAAAAGTCCATCCAGCTTCCCCACCAACCCCCTGTCGTCATCCCACGCAACAATGGGAAATATGAAAAACCTTGTTGATTCCCGAAGACATAATTCGCCGTATCCAGAACGGGGAAACTTTCGGATTGTTCCCGATGACGCAGGAAGCGGCCGCGATAACATTCGGAACGTCTGACAGTCCTCATAATAAATGATTGGGTTGTTTTGAAGGGGCCGATCGATTTGTCTCTCCAGCGTCATCTTCGGCGAGGGCCACCTTTCGAAAAACACAAATTTCACGGTGAAATACAGCCGGCGCCGTGGTTCGTCATCGATCCTGTGTCCTCTCGAGGATCCTGTTTTGATATGGGGATATAGCGCGCGGGAACCGGGATTAATGAGTGGTGCTACAGTTTGCCTCGAGTGGCCGCTTCGTTTCGGGATATGACAGTGACCCAGAGTTGGAGGGGACAAGGGCGTCTTTGTGACGAAGGGATTGAATTCGGTCAGGTTGTTGCTTGATTTGGTTGGTTGGTCCACGGTTGAACAGTTTTTCGAAAGCTATGGACGAAGTAGAAACAGGGTAGATATATTTGGAGACACATATATGGGGTTCATTTATGACAAGTGACGTAGATCGAATGACAAGTGACGTAGATCGAATGACAAGTGACGTAGATCGAATGTCAACTGTGGCTTTGCACGAATGTGCCTATCAGAGACCTTTTATTCATTGTTAGTTTGTAGATCTTTTTCCCAGTTATTTTTTAAGAATAATGTATAATTATAATCTTCATATGATAAAACTTGCTTCATCTTTTTAGTATAAAAACCTGACCTTTCCACAGGAAACGTTTATAACGCTGGATACTTTCACAAAAATGGATGAGAAAACAGTTCGAATAGTTAAAAATCGAAAACGGTCGCTACTCACTCTTTTATTCTATTAGGCAACCTGAAATCGAGCAGATTTCATTATCAATCTAACCTTTACAACTATTATCTGAGTCTAAACTAATCTAACCTTACCGTCACCTATATTTTCTGAACCCAACCTAACCTAACCAAACCAAACCAAACTTAACCTAATCAAACCCAACCTAATCAAACCTAACCTAATCAAAACTAACCTAATCAAACCTAACCTAATCAAACCTAACCTAATCAAACCTTACCTAAGCTAACAAACCCATCAACAATATCTAAACTAACCTAACCTAAACTCATCTAACCTAACATGACCGTAACCTATAATCTTCAAACCTAACCTAAACTTACATATCCTAACTTATATCTTCTGATTTTTGACCTTTCGTAAAAATATCTCGCTAAGAATTCATGGAGCTACGCTGATATCATGCCTATTTATCGAAAAGAACTATACCCCTAACTATAAAACTAATAAAGAATTCGAATAATGGATGTAGACAGTCAATTTGACTATTTGACAATTAGATTTTAAATCGTCATTTCTTTTAAGCTTTTTTTCCGAATCCTCTGTGATCTGGCGTCGACTGTTCTCTGTGATTTTTGACAAGCGTCTCGAAATTTCATTGAATGTCAAAATTGTTGATTTTTCACGCTTTCTTCTATTGATTTTGATCAGACATAAGGAAGGGCGGATGAATTGAAAAGACCTTATGCTCGATAGTAGGAATGATAGTTTCGACAGTATTTCAAGATGTCACGATTAGTTAGCAACTGACAACCAAGCTCTTCAATTAAAATCTGTGGTCCTATCAGGGATGGGTAAACTGGTAGACGATCATTCAATTGATACCGTCGATATAGACGATTTGCGTAGCCTAACAGTAGTGATATCAATGAAGAAAGATGGGAAATATAACTCCGATAGAAGTTGCAGTAAACGTGGTGAGAAAGAACCGTCGATTTTGCGTGGGCGATGCTTGCGTCGCTTGTATGCCGCTGAAGACGGCGCTCGAAGTTCTCATGCCCTCGATTCGAAGTGGCGCCTGCTTGCATGTGGCGACCAGGATCGTAAATCGGACGTTCTCTCTTTCTCGCCGTTTCTCGCGCGAAGCTACACGGTCCTCTAGTCCGAACGGAAATGCATGCCATACCTGAGAGAGCTCGCCGATGAGCTGGCGAAAGTAGCCTATGCGGCCGAGATGGGAGTACTGCCTTTTTTCAGTTTTCACCTTTCAAAAACGGTCGATTGGTTGTCGAAGGGCATTCGAGTCTTGTATCGAATTTTATGGATTCACCCAGCACTTAAAACACGTTTTTTGAATCAAAATACAACTTGTTGTTCATTCCCGTAACTTTGAACCCTACTGGGTTGAATAACAACCCTCTTACTTGAGATTAGGGTATTTTTGAAATGAACTTTAGTGTCCAAATGACTTGAATTCATCTCAATTGTGTAATCCCCCTTTAAAGGCGAAGTTTCAAAGATAGACACCTGATTGTGGTAATAAAATCGTCAAAAATTATAAATATTCAAACAAAGGACAAAACCCTCACGTATATGTACTCACCAATCCGCCTACGCTGACCCCAAAACTGCCAGTTTCTCCAAACATATTCTGGCAAATAGAAACATGTCAATTTTCCCGTATAGGTACCTATTTAGACATCTCGAAAATATCCTTCGTTCAATCTGAGCGCTTCAACCTGTACGCTTTATCGAACTTGTAATTATGTTATTGGCTTCTCGGTTTCCAATATACCGCAAATATTTGCTTTGTCAATTACGAGTGATGCCAAACAATTATGTACGGACTAAGTGGGTGTGCAAACAACGCTATAGGAGGATTTTTCGTGACCATCCATACTTTTCAGGTGATTAAGGATAAAGTACTGGTGGAGTGGTTTTAAGTTGATCGGATGGTCAATGAATTAAGCCTTCATTTGGTTGAATTTCAAGGATGCGGAAGAAAACGTTTTACACGTTCACTAAATCTGTAATCCATCTGTTAGCTATCGAAGATCTGAAAAAAAAATACTTACGGCAGAGTCTGAAGCGCCTCAGAGCAAAAACCCGTACAAAGTTTATCACGGAACTTCAAGATGCAGACGACTGCGCACTTATCGCTAGCAGCTCAGAGGATTTACAGATAATGTTGGACACCTATAACCATATATACTAAGCTTTAGGCCTTAGACTCAATATTGACAAAACCAAAATCAAACAGACATCAGCCTGGATGATGAAATTTTAGAACAGGTCGAGCAGTTCAAATACTTGGGAAGCTTCATAAATACTAGGGCTTATCTGGACAGGGAAATACACAACCATATCAATTCGGCATCACGGGCATTCTGGAAGCTGAAGGACGGAGTGTTTCAAAATCACGACCTCAATCTGAAGACCAAGACAGCTTTTAACAAAGCAGTGGCCCTTCCAACGCTTCTTTACGGAAGCGAAAGCTGGACGCCCTACAGGCGACATATTAAACAGCTTGAACAAACGCAACGACGTCATCTAAGACAAATAATGCACACAGATGGTTCCGCAAAGTTTCAAATGCAGAAGTCTTGCAGAGCGCGAGTTGTATAACAATTGAGACTGAACTAACGAGGGCCCGACTCAGATGGAGCGGCCACATTCTGAGGATGCAAGACACAAGATTCCCCAAAATAGCTCTGTATGGCGAATTCACACAGGGAGCTCGGAAACCAGGAGGCCAGTATAAGCAGTTTAAGGATATACTGCATCAATCCCTAAAATCAGTTAATGCCAATCATAACTGGGAACAACTAGCGTTAGACAGATCACAGTGGAGGTCTTTGGTCCACAGTTATAATGGAGACTCGAGAAGAATACAGCGGCGGCCAGATCTGGTTGGTGATTATCCATGCCCGGAGTGTGGAAGGATCTGTAGGCCACGGTTGGGTCTCTACAGTCACAGGAGGGCACACAGTCGCAAGTAGCCCTAAGAAATTATAAGTTTGATCACACTGATAGTTTTATCTTTGAGTCTTTTTGTAGATTTATTCTCGCTAACGGATACAGCAATGAATGAATGAATGAATCTGCATATGCAGTAGGGTCAGTTTTTTTTGGCATCAATTCAGTAAAATTAATGGCTGTGTCCTGTAGGACATTCGCTTCTATATTCGTTTTTCTTTTCAGTAGAGTCTGCAATTCGTTTATGACATTTACATATCTCAAACTTCCTGTTATCGTGTCTTTCTCGCAATATTGTGGATAGCTACCACCATCTACTACACTACCCTAACTCATGGTTAACAATATTCCAGAAAAAAACCAAAGGACTGATCGAGAAGGATTTCGATAAGAATAGAGCCCTGTTAGCTACCAACGAATTGAAGTTTCAGAGTGAAACAGCTTCGCCCCAGATTGAAAACCACCTCCCCTCCTTCCAGGTGAACCCTGCCGATCGAAGTTCAATAAATCGACGAAGAATTTTATGGTGCATGTTTGCCGAAACGCCAAGAAAAAGAGAAAAACAAACCGTAACATTGTTATTGCGAGACATGGGTGGCTATAAACGATGACCTGGGCGACAAACTTAGTTCAGTTTAACTCGTAAAGTCGATCTGGAGGCACATAACTCTTTTAACTCTTTTACTCAAACGACGGTACTCTTAACGTTGTGGTAACTCAGCGTTCCCACACTTGATCTGCACTTTTGCAGTTTGGATTTATGTGAAAAATTGAAAAAGATCGTTATTATCTATGGAGTTTTCGAAGAGAGACAGCTTTGTTTACGAAGACGTTGGATTCATCAGTGAATCTAACCTAAACGAACTGAATGAGTCTCGTAATGTAATCTTCTAGAATGAGCAAGGTTGAAAAGTTTTGTATATGTATACCTATACACATATTGATGATGATTCAGCTATCTATCAAATAGTAGGAATTTTATGTCCTCACATGTGGTAATTATTTCAGATGAAATATTCTATTTCTGATTTCCCAATTGAGGATCTCAGTCTAGCTGCTTCCCTATCAATTTCGAGGAAGAAAATAACGAACTACAAAAGTATCTATGTATGCAATAGGATCAGTTATTTTTCACCAACTGTCTGGAATTCGGTTCTATATCTTGCACATAAATGTCCTAACAATACTCCTAACTACAAAAGTATCTGAAGATGTAACAGAATCAGTTTTTTCTCCTGCAGGACTTTACTACTTTACTTGGTTTTGTTCCAGTACAGTCTGCAATTCTTTTTCGATATCTACATATTTCAAACTAAGAAATTTCAATGATAATAATGATTTCTCTCCTCGTATTCGATCTACCTATCTGAGCTATTTAACAATCCAACCACTTCCTTTTATCGTGTCGTTCTCTCAATATTGTCAATAGCCACAACCATCAACTTATCACAATTAAAGAAAAACAAAACAACGTCGAACATCACATTCCAAGTACCAATACTCGGATCTCTATTTGCAAATTATCCCTGTGTGTGAGAATGACGATGGAACTCCAGCGATTTCTCGTGTTTGCATGAATATCGTGATAAGCAACTATACTCAGTGCCATTAGAAGTCTCAGAGGAAAAGGAATAATTTATTCAACTCAATTTTTCGGCCACATAATAATCAAGTTATGGTTTATGTTGAATTGTTGAAATGTAAAGGTTCGGTGAACCTCATACCTATTTTACAGAAATCTAGAGACGGAATATGCTATCTAGTTAGCATATTCAGCTATCTGGCGATAGATGGCGCACTCGGCTGTGTATTTCACAATGCATCCTTTCTATTTGCTCTTATATGAGCCATTAAAAGACGAAAGCATCTGAATCGGCAGATGTGTGGCTTGTGGCTTGAACTCTCAATCTGTTATTGTCAGGAGACTAGATTAAGAGAGCTGAACACCTACAAATCTGACAAATGACAAAAAACCTCGAGTTTGATTCGAAGACGTGGAAATTTCAACCTTGTGGCAGGGGTTGAAGTTGATGCTAGTTTGTCCCTTTGTAAAATTGAAAGGGTAAGAAAACAAGTACAGGAACTATTCGAAAATCAACTGGTAAACTGAGGCACAATGCGTAAAGGAGAATCTGTAAGAGAGAAAAAGATCTGTCACTTTGAGTTCATTAAATCGCATTCAAACTTCTGGAATTTTTCACTGTCAGGTGAGAATTTCGTACAAATTTTGATATGTAAAAGTAAAACAGCAGCTCTGAGAAGCAGATTGGTAGGATCAAAGTTGAATAAAATAACTGTGACACTTCTACTGTCACCGAGTATAGTTGGCGCTTCGTTATAGTGGGTGTAGAATAGCTGCAAAATGAGAAATTCCACATGTCGTCTCGGTTTGTTGGTTTGTTCGACAAATATCCGTTTAATCTTGTCACAGGCGCTATCTCAGAACGTATTGAAGCACCTTGCGTAAATCCTCTTCCCCGTAATCGTTATTTCTTAATCGTTCTCAGCTACGATGCGAAATGTATCTTCTTGGAATTCCGAAGTAAAATGAATGGTTGATTGTTGGGGTTCCACGGGGTTTGAGCAATATCGGAGAGATGGATGGCCAGAGGCTGATATTTATTGAAAATATGAGAATATCATGTTTTCGTAGAGGGCTGACTTGGAAGAAATATGATCGAATCAAATAGGTTCTGGTTTAGCCACGTGGATGAACAGAATTGTGAATACGGTAGTGGTATCTGTCTTAAATGCGGACTCTCTTCAACCCACTTTTCCAACAAGATAATGACAAGCGACATAACCCCACATTTTCGTACTATACAGAGTGGAATGTGTCGAATTTCCATGGCCAACCGAGTGTCAAAATACACTACGCAAAAAAATTAACGCACATTCTGAGAATCTCAATTTTAATGAAAGTTAACTCTACATTGACTTTATAACTGATTTTTTATGTTCTCTCGGGAAGGTTTTGAACGAAACAAGACACATTATATGAAAGAAAAATTCAGGATTTCACCGAATCTTATGTCAATGAAGAGAAATGAACAATTTTCAAAATACTGAAATGCTGATAAGTGATTTAATACTTGGTATTTCCACCCCTTGCGTTAATTACAGCTCGGCAACGACGGTTTATACTCAAAATGAGTGATCTTAAAATGTTCTGATCTAATCCTTCCCAGATTTCTCCGAGTTGGATTCCTAAGTCCTTAAGAGTAGCTGGATGATTTTCTGAACTTCTCAGCCTTCTATTGAGGTTATCCCAAACCTGCTCAATCGGATTGAGATCTGGACTTCTTGCTGGCCATTCCATTCGAGAGACTTCAAACTCTTCAAGGTACTCCTGAACGATGCGCGCACGATGGGGTCTGGCATTATCGTCTATAAAAATGAAATTTTCACCTATGTATGGGGCAAATGGCACTACATGCTCTTCAAGAAGGTTCCTTATATACTTATCAGCATTCATAGTTCCATTATCAACGACCACTAGGTCTGTGCGAGCAGTCAAAGATATTCCACCCCATACAATAATCGATCCTCCCCCGAAACCAGTAGTATTCAGGAAATTGCCCTGAGCATATCTTTCATGTGGACGTCTGTCTACAAGGGAACGTCGATCACAATGGTAGAGGCAGAATCTAGACTCATCTGTGAAGAGAACTCTTTCCCAATCGGCCTCTTCCCAATGGATATGCTCTCTCGCAAAATCCAAACGCGCCCTTCGATGGGCTGGGGTGAGAGATGGGCCTCTTGCCGCGACACGAGGCCTTAAATCATATTCTCTCAGGCGATTTCTTATTGTCTGAGTGCTAATTTGCACCTAATGAGTTTGCTCAAGCTGAATTTGAAGGAGGCGAGCGGTTGCAAACCGTTGTCTCAACGAAGAAACTCTCAAGTAACGTTCTTGAATGGCAGTTGTTACCCGTGGTCTACCCTGTCCTGGTTTTCGGACATTCATACCTGTCTCCCTGAATCGCTGCAACATTCTGGACACACTTGTATGGAAACTCTAAACCTTTCTGCGTAAATTTTTTTGCGCAGTGTATCTTTATTGGAAATTGGTAGGAGATTGTAGGAGAATCATTGTTCGGCCTTCTTGGCATCCCTAGTGGCCCAGGGCTCCAAATGCCCCCAGGTGAACCCTTCCAAACCCCGAAAAATAATCAGTTTCCGATGACACAGTTGCGTCATAAAACGGGCACGGTTGTTTGTCTAGACTGGCGGCTCCTGGAGAATTGGGCACCGGGCCTGTGGGGTAGGGGTGGCTCGGGGGTGGGCGCCGGGGGTTGTTATCTCGCCCGGAGTCAACGACCAGTCACCTGGAATCTGGAGTACACAACCTGATAATAATAGCCGGATCCGGATAGTTTTCGCGATTTCGAGACTATAAACTTAACGGGCGCCAGCGAAGTTTACCGCCCGGGCGCTCCCCCGCCCACCTCCATGTTTTATGCGGTTTACGTTTATTATTTCGCCGCGGATTGTTAACGGACTGAAATATGTCGCGGTATGAGGTTGTTTGCGAGGATTGTAGGGTGGAGGTTGGAGTGGGAGGGTGCCATCTTGAAAGATCGCAAGGGGTTTTTGTTATTCTTCCAGATGGGAGATGTTCCTGAGGGATCTTAAGAGGCGCACTTTGATGTGATCCACGTCAATATTGTTTCGAATGTGATATTGAATTATAATCTTCTTGATATTGACTTTAAGTATACTGAAACAAAGGGAACAGTCAGAATTTATTTCGATAATTTTTTGGTACATCTATGTTGAGCCCGTTTGCAACAGACGAGAATGCTCTAGAAAATTTACTCGAGATTTCATGCGCCGTGGATTATTTACTGTTACATACGCATTTTCGGTATAATTCTCTGTTCAGTTGAATACAAAATACAAAAATTTGGTAGAGAATTCTCCAGAGAATTCTCGGCTGTTACAAACGGGCTTTAGGGTAAGACAGATCGAAATTTGAGAGGTAAGAAGAAGATTTAGCGTATTTGAAAACCTATATTTTCATACCAAAATTTCGAATATTTGGCCCTGTTTAGGGGAAAATAATTTTTTTTGTTTTTCCACTTTTCATTTTCGAGTTGACTTCGAAGAGCTCTCTGGAGCGCAATTCTCTATCGAATCCTCAACTGTTTGGTTTTCTAGAATCTTCAAAACAAATTCCATGTACTCCATAGCCTAAGACAGCAATAGAACATCCTGATTTTCAGAAAGAGCAGCAAATAGGTCATTTTAGGGGGGTTTAACCCCTTGCTCATTTTTGACCCAAAAAATCGAAATTTTCGAAATCGAGTATTTAAGCTAGGGTGGAAACCTAGGCAACGCTGATTATATAACCGGAAATTCCAATTGGATCAGACGAATATAACAGTAGATATCGCAGATTGAAAATTGCAATTTTTGAAAAATGCCATTTCCAAGATGAAAATCTAAACGAAGGGAGATAGACTTTCGAAATTGCCCGCAATAGATACAGCGTGTTCGAGAACCTATATTTTCATTCCAAAATTTCAAATATCTCTCCCTGCTTAGGAGAAAATAATTTTTGTTTTTCCACTTCTCATTTGTGAGTTGACTTTGAAGAGCTCTCTGGAGTGCAATTCTCTATCGAATCATCAACTGTTTGGTTTTCTAGAATCTTCGAAACAAATGCCATGCACTTCATATTCTAAAACAGTAATAGAATATCCTGATATTCAGACAGAGTAGCAAATAGGTCATTTTAGGGGGGTCTAACCCCTTGCTCATTTTTGTCCCAAAAATTCGAGATTTTCCAATGCGATCTCATGTTTTTATAGGGGAACCTCAACAATGCTGATTATGAACTCGATTGGGTTTCTATAAATAGGCCACCAGTCCACCCCACTCAGAGGATGGTACATGAAACACTCCTCAATTATACATCAAAAGTTGCGTACCTAATATAACATACAAATTTCGTACAAATACCTAGAGGATGTTACAGAACAACCTTCAGCCCACATTCCTCGACATACAGGGGAAACTAAATCTCCCTTTTCTGAGGATATTCGCCAACCAGTTCATCCCTAAGTGTGAAATCTCGGAAGAACTCATAAAAGCGGAACTACGTCACACCTTGCAATTGTAACGCCGCTCTCCGAGGTGCGATAAACAAAAAATAATTGAGTTTTACAACCCCCAATTCTACCTGGAACCGTAGGGGATGTTTTTACACCTGGATGTGCGCTCTCATTTCCCAGAACGGAGGATTTCTGCTGATGAGGGGCCATCATCGGGTGGGATGGTCCATTGCGAAGGTCTTTATGTCTTCGAAACAATATAATTTGGGCAATGAGTCGAAGTCGACGTCTTTTTATGTGGGGAAGTGAGGGTGGGTGGTTATTGTTGAACTATGAGATGGTTGTATGAAGGCGGACTGGTCAGAACGTTGGTTTTCGGGGTTTTTTTGTGTGGTGAAAGCCAATTATTCTTATTTCCGTGATTTTTTCCACACTAGTTCTTCAGATGTTTCGATAGAATTATCGTTGGAATGCGGAGTTAGTTTGAGTTAAATTTTTATCTGAATTTACTTATGTAAAATCGAACAGTACATACCCATAACAATGAATTATGATTTTACTGCTCCACAAATGTTAATTTTTGTCCACCACCAAATATCCATTCATGAGAAATCAAAGTATGTTTACTCTTTTCGAAGTCAACTCGAAATTGAAAAGTGGAAAAACAAAAAAAATTATTTTCTCCTAAACTGGGCCAGATATTTGAAATTTTGGTATGAAAATATAGGTTTTCGAACACGCTGAATCTATTGCGAGCAGTTTCGAAGGCCTATCTCCCTTCGTTTAGATTTTCATCCTGGAAATGGCATTTTTCAAAAATTGTAAATTTCAATCTGCAATAACTCCTGTTATATACCCCTGATCCAATTGGGATTTTCGGTTCTATAATCAGCGTTGCCTAGGCTTCCACCCTAGCACAAAAACTCGATTTCGAAAATATCGTTTTTTTGGGTCAAAAATGAGCAAGGGGTTAGACCCCCCTAAAATGACCTATTTGCTACTCTGTCTGAACATCAGGATGTTCTATTAGTGTCTTAGGATATGGAGTGCATAGAACTTGTTATGAAGATTCTAGAAAACTAAACAGTTGATGATTCAATAGAGAATTGCACTCCAGAGAGCTCTTCGAAGTCAACTCGAAAATGAAAAGTGGAAAAACAAAAAAAATTATTTTCTCCTAAACTGGGCCAGATATTTGAAATTTTGGTATGAAAATATAGGTTTTCGAACACGCTGAATCTATTGCGAGTATTTTCGAAAGCCTATCTTCCTTCGTTTAGATTTTCATCTTGGAAATGGCATTTTTCAAAAATTTGCAATTTTCAATCTGCGATATCTCTTGTTATATTCATCTGATCCAATTGAGACTTCCGGTTTTATAATCAGCATTGCTAAGGCTTCCACCCAAGCACAAAAACTCGATTTCGAAAATCTCGATTTTTTGGGTCAAAAATGAGCAAGGGGTTAGACCCCCCTAAAATGACCTATTTGCTACTCTCCCTGAAAATCAGGATGTTCTATTACTGTCTTAGGATATGGAGTGCATAGAATTTGTTTTGAAGATTCTAGGAAACCAAACTGTTGATGATTCAATAGAGAATTGCACTCCAGAGAGCTCTTCGAAGTCAACTCGAAAATGAAAAGTGGAAAAACAAAAAAAATTATTTTCTCCAAAACAGTGTCAGATATTGGAAAGTTTGGTATGAAAATATAGGTTTTCGAACACGCTGAATCTATTGCGAGTATTTTCGAAAGCCTATCTTCCTTTGTTTAGATTTTCATTTTGGAAATGGCATTTTTCAAAAATTTGCAAATTTCAATCTGCGATATCTCCTGTTATATTCGTCTGATCAAATTGGGATTTCCAGTTATACAATCAGCGTTGCCTAGGCTTCAACCCAAGCACAAAAACTCGATTTCGAAAATCTCGATTTTTTGGGTCAAAAATGAGCAAGGGGTTAGACCCCCCTAAAATGACCTATTTGCTACTCTCCCTGAAAATCAGGATGTTCTATTACTGTCTTAGGATATGGAGTGCATAGAATTTGTTTTGAAGATTCTAGAAAACCAAACAGTTGATGATTCAACAGAGAATTGCACTCCAGAGAGCTCTTCGAAGTCAACTCGAAAATGAAAAGTGGAAAAACAAAAAAAATTATTTTCTCCTAAACAGGGCCAAATATTTGAAATTTTGGTATGAAAATATAGGTTTTCGAACACGCTGAATCTATTGCGAGTATTTTCGAAAGCCTATCTTCCGTCGTTTAGATTTTCATCTTGGAAATGGCATTTTTCAAAAATTTGCAAATTTCAATCTGCGATATCTCCTGTTATATTCGTCTGATCAAATTGGGATTTCCAGTTATACAATCAGCGTTGCCTAGGCTTCCACCCAAGCACAAAAACTCGATTTCGAAAATCTCGATTTTTTGGGTCAAAAATGAGCAAGGGGTTAGACCCCCCTAAAATGACCTATTTGCTACTCTCCCTGAAAATCAGGATGTTCTATTACTGTCTTAGGATATGGAGTGCATAGAATTTGTTTTGAAGATTCTAGAAAACCAAACAGTTGATGCTTCGATAGAGAATTGCACTCCAGAGAGCACATCGAAGTCAACTCGAAAATGAAAAGTGGAAAAACAAAAAAAATTATTTTCTCCAAAACAGGACCAGATATCTGAAATTTTGGTATGAAAATTAAGGTTTTCGAACACGCTTAATCTATTGCGACCAATTTCGTAAGACTATCTCCCTTCGTTTAGATTTTCATCTTGGAAATGGCATTTTTCAAAAATGCAATACTTCACTTGAGATTCGTCAAGACCGAACAGTTGCGTCGAAATGGATGAAATTCGCAGATTTATAACTAGAAGAATTGCTCTTTCAGAATATGTATCACATAAATATCTACGGTGATTTTCCTGGAAGAAAAACTACTCGCAAGTTGACCATCGAAAAATTCCCAAAAAGTTGGGTTAAGTTAATACTTTCCTTGCAAAATTTAACATCACTTCTTGTCGACCTTCAACATAGAACTCAAATAACGATAAAAGGACCTGCCAAAAACACATCTTTTCCAATAGAAGAAAAATGTTTTCAATTTTAAAAGTATCCTTCAAAAATTAAAAAAAAAATTACTTACCCACAAGTTCCGAACATGTGTCCTCTCACGGCGGCCACCGCATCGGTGCACGCACTGCACTAGAACACCCTGTGTATCCGGGAAACGTCCGCGGGGAGCAACAGTCGACGCACCAACTGTCTGCCGAGTTTTCCGAGATCGGCTTTTCCGGCTTTCCCGTCGGCGCGAGCTTTTCCCGCACGTGCGGGGAGTTTTCCCCCCTTTCCCGGTCCGGAAAATGAATGAAAACGTGGGCGATCCTCCCGTACGGGCCATTTGAATGGGGTCCAAGTGGTCCGAGGCAGCCACTGTGGAGACGCGGCTCGCAAATCGATCGGGAAATGCAAATTTTCCATATAGGCCACGAAAAACTGGTCAAGTTCGAAGAAAAACGCATTTGGTCCGTTCACTTTGATGGAAGCAGTCGGTTGGCCTTGGAATTTTGACACGTTCCGCATTCTGTGGTACGAAAATGTTAGGTTATGACGCTTGTCAAAACAATTTTCGGTGTTAAATCAACGCTGTGTTGTCCGTTCTACTTACATATTTATCATTAACACCCGCTTTTATAATCGATGGTTAACTTTTGTAGAGGAAATTTTACAGGTTAGGAGTTTCACACTCACACAAAAAGTGGTTAACTACTATTTATTTCTTGGTACATGTACAAATGTACCTTTACACCATTCACTCTTATTTTAGCCCTCGGTTGGTCATGAAATAATTTTCTCAAGTTTTTATAACTAGAACGGAGTAAGGTTGGCACTCATTAAATGTCGTTAATGTCATAACGCCGTTGCCACAACTAATATCAATTTTTATTACGATAATGCCGAAAGTGATTGAAAAAAGAGACAGGGTTTCAGGAAGTGCTATTTAGAATTCAAGTCCGCTCATTCAAATAGTTATACCCTGATATTCTAAAATCCACAATACGTCAGACGGTAGCGAACATATTCAATGTAAGAGAATTTATATAATGTTTCATCTGTATCTAAACGACTTATATTCAGCTGAATATTTCCACAATCAGGAAGATTGTGGATGAAGGGGATGACAAAGAATTTTCTTCTATTGGGAGACCCAAAAAAGTGTTGACATTTGAGAATTTTATGTTTGAGTGAATTAATGCGAAAAGTTTACTACAGGATTTTCGATAAATGTCATCGTAGAATAAGTTCCCGAAAATTGATTTTTCTATTTTTCATTTGACTTGTCCTATACATTGTAAATGTTTTAAGGTACCAGTAAATATCTCATTATTATTTTATCAATGTATTAAGATGAATAGCCACAAATACTCGCCAGTTGTCTTGTCAATTATTTATTCATGTAAAATTTTTGTTCGAAGGTAAAGTTCTTCTTGACTTGAAACTTCCTTCAATTCCTTTTACTTCTATTGATGCGAGATGATTTTTTTTGAAGAATTTAACACTCTTGCAATTCTGTTGATACCTTCGGGAGATACCCATTCCCAACTACTGCATCATATGCATTTCATCTTCGGGTTAATATTTTTAAAATCTACAACTGATGTAACTTATTCAAACTTTAGCCAAAGAAGATAACGAACATTAACTCTCCTCAAGCTAGTGCATATTACGATATTATACTGAACCCTTGTATTTTCCATGCAAATAACTGGGTTTGGTATGCCTTCAATCAGTTTGTATAAACTTCAATTAAGTTCGTCACATATTTTCCGAAGAGATTCGACATAGTAATAAAATACGTATTAACAGAAACTTTTACGTAGAACGGCCAACATAGCGTTGATTTAAAACCCAAAAATGTTTTGACAAGCGTCATAACTCCACATTTTCGTACTAAACAGAGTGAAATGTGTCATATTTCCATGGACAATCAAGTGCTAAATAAAAAGTGTAGGAGGTGTAGGTATATTATAAAAGGAAATCAACTCTCACCGAAGAGGTGAGAGAAAGCAATGCCCAAACTGAAACACTTCCTCGAAATCTTAATCGCTTTAATTTTTAGACAGCCTGTATGTTTTTATTGAGTCTAAATTCAAAATACCTCAGCTACAATTTCATTTTTTTCGATTCGGCTCTGACAAAAACATATAGCCATTTTGAGTTTTCATAATGAGCTGTGCCAACCCTGGAAAAACAAAGTTACCTTCAGAATAACTAGCTAAATCTGTGACACTACACATCTGTGGATCTTTTAAACAGGATTGCATTCAGCCAAAGTACCCAATTTGTCGAATATCGCATATATTTTAATTTTCAGACAGCCTGTATATCCTTATTGAAATACAATTCTGTTTCCCGGAGATCCCTTTCAGAACTCTCGTTGTTCCCCTTCACGAAGTGCACAAAAACCAGCATGCAAACTCCGCTTGTGCAATATCGTGACCCCCAAACCCATCATTCCCTCCCCCCATCCTCCCACACATCCAGAGAACTTCCTCACTAACTTCCAACTTAACCCCCGAGTCGCATATAGCCCCGTCTCCACCCTCGCAAAGTTGATAACATTGTCCTCTTTTTGAATGAATGCCGGAAAATGGACATTTTCCCAGATTTAGAAGGTTTTTCATTTACCCGTTTATGTGCTCTTGTATATGGTCCTATTCATCGTATGCCAAGAGACTCTGGCGGTTCCTGAATGTCGTCGACGACGTATTTTGTAGCGTCTAAAGTTGCAGTCACTTTTAATTTCGGCCGCTTTGATAGTTTGTGGGGTTTGTTTATGAGAAATTGTGCTGGATGTGGAGAACTTGAACTCTGATAGCGTTGAAATGTTGACAATGACGACGAGACAGGCATTGAAGAGAAGTTAAAAGTTTAAGCACACTTGTTCAAGAAAGGTCACCCATCCAGTTTATGGACATACCCGACGCTGCTTGGTTTAGAAAAAAATCTCAATATTTTCGAAAATGCAAATGTGATCGAGTTGGGAACCAGTACATGTCTCTGAAATGAACTATTGACAGTGCTTGCGAAATTTGAAAGTAGACTGGCCAGTAGTTCCGAGATTCTGAGGTTTTTATGATTTTCTTGTGATGCATAGCACTTTGCTACTTTACCACAAATCTAAGACCAGTTTTTTCCTCGATTATTCTTCACTGAGAAGGGAAAAGTCTGTTTTTTCGTTTGGCCTCAATTCAGGGAAGAAACTTCCAAAAAATATCACGCATCCTTATATTCCTCGAATACAGAACGTCAAATCGAATGACAAATGACACGTTATATTACCTCGAGTTACGACCAAAGAACAATGACAGTTTTCTTCGCATGTCACATCTCATATCACTCATAAAATTTAAACATTAAATCTGGGTATTCGCAGTCAAAATAAAAATGCAATATTTCAAAGCCTTACGACAATCAAATAAATCCTTCGATGTGCCACTTGGAAAGTACAAAACGGCATTTTTATTGGTGAATAATGGAAGGCAACCATAAGAATTTAGTTTGTCATATTAAGAGTTTTTTTGGGCACATAAATGTGATATATCATCAGAAATTTGAAAACTATGAGTAGGAAATAAATATACTGCAGTAACTATGGTAGAACAATCTTCAAAAAAGACTCGCTTGAAAATCCATACTTTAAATTTGCGATATTTTACATTCTTAATGAAATTTGTATTGGAGATTTCAACGGTCGATCAAGAAAGCAAACCAAATTGAGTCGATTTGAAAAGTAAGTTCTCTTGGAACTCAATTCTTGTGTGAAAAATTCGTATTTTGAAAAAATTTACGGACATTGATTTGATGTGGTCGATAAATAGTCTAGAAACTAATTAACATGATTTTCAATAGGATGAGTTATGCAACCATTACGCGTGTTTCGTTATCACAATTGCCATCTTCAGGTGTGTGAAGCTATGATGTTAAATATTTCATCATATTAAATATCATGGACTCAATTCAGTTTCTAATTTAACGTCAACAATATTTCGTCATTTGCCCTCAACAGCTAAGGGTAAATGATGGAAAAATAACTAGAAATACCACCGATAAATCTAAATTTTAATGTTTGGAACGGCAACTATGTATAATTATCGGTTTGAACTGCCAGTTACACAGGGTGAGTAATTGAATAGTACAAGTTTTCAGCAGTAGATTCTTGAGGTCGAAAGAAACCCTTTTTTTTGTACAATTTCTTCCGATTTGGTCCTGATAAAAAGATATAGCCATTTTAATGGGCTGTGCCAGTCCTGGAAAAACAAAATTACCTTCAGAATAAGTAGCTAATTCTGTGACACTACACATCTGTGGATCTTTCAAACAGAGTTGTACTCAGCCAAATTACCCAATTTTTTAAATGTCACAGATACTTTTTAAATTTTGAATATCAAATTTCTCGAAAACGATAAATTATGAGGAATACTTTTATTTCACAAAACGTTCAGATATTTATTATATGGTTTCCAACTTAGTTTCAAAAGTTGGGTTCTTCGAGTTTTTGTTATTTTTATGGTACGTAATGGTCATAATGAGAAAACTAGAAGACGTGGGTCATATCTTATGTTCGAAAAAGGTTAATCAAAAAGATGAAAAACTATATTCCGAAATTTATTTCATTCGATAAAACCGTTTGTGAGTGAGAACAAAAAATATTTTTTTTTTGAGGTTTTTCAACAGCCTGTATCTTTTGAACGGAGACGATTCGGAAAAAATGGTTGAGGAAAAAAGTGTTTCTTTTAACCATCAGAATCTACTGTTAAAATATTCGACTCACCCTGTATAATTGGGTATATTTTTCTTCGTTACAGTCCCCCTCCTTCACGCTATGAAAATTTCGAGTGTTTTTTCATGAATATTCGGGAAGAGGAGCTTTTTTTTTTTTTTTTTTTTTTTTTTTGTAGCAGGGGGAAAATCTGCAAACAGACGAACACACCCTCTCCTGAGGGGGAACAGTGTGGGGATTCTCACTCTCTGAGCTCGAGACCCACTAAAAACCCTTAACTGCTTCTTCATAGGTTCCGGGCATTTTGCCTATTAACCAGTTGACTCTTATGGTTTCTGGACTCTCACACGATCGTAGTCGTGTTGATATTTGTATGCTGCCTATAGCTTTTATAGGTTAAGCTCTTCTTTGGTTACATTTAAATCCTTAACTGATCTCTGGGTCTTCGGTGGTAGGTTCTTGACCTTCTAGCTTCTTCCGTTGGATCGTAGTCGACTAATCTTCGTAGTTCCTCATTTGGATGTTGTTTGGCTTTGTCGAATATCCTTTCCGCCTTTCTCTTCATAAATTCGGTAACTGGTTCCCATTCCAAGTCCTTGTAGATTTGTTTGTTCCTAACAAACCAGGGTACGTCCATCGCCATTCTAAGGAGTTTATTCTCAGTGGCCTGTATTTTCTTGATGTGGGTCTTGGCTGCGAAGCCCCATGCCGCCGAACCATATGTGAGTTGTGGTCGCGCAATTGTTTTAATCATCGTCAACTTGATGTTCTTATTCATATGACTTCTTCTGCCTATGAGTGGATAAAGTTTACTCATTGCGGCTTTTGTTTTATCAACAGCACATTTGATGTGGTTTTTCCATGTAAGTCCTCTGTCAAGCGTCACTCCTAGGTATGTTGCTTCATTTTTCCATTCAACCTCTTCTCCATCAACTTCAAGGTTTTCTTCCATCCTTAATCTTCTCTTTTGCAGTAATATTGCTTGAGTCTTTCTTCCATTGATTTGGATTTTCCATTTGATGCACCATTTGAGTAATTCATCTATGGCTTCCTGCAGTCTCCGGTGTATGATCTCTGGGCGTCGATGTCTGAACGCTATTCCTGTGTCATCTGCGTACAAGGTGAGCATATTTCTAGCATTCTTCGGGATATCATAAACGTATATTACGTAAAGCAGAGGTCCAAGTACCGATCCTTGAGGCACTCCCGCTTCCAATTGTCTGGTTCGAGAGGTTGCTCCA
This sequence comes from Coccinella septempunctata, assembly GCF_907165205.1. Classification (NCBI taxonomy): domain Eukaryota; kingdom Metazoa; phylum Arthropoda; class Insecta; order Coleoptera; family Coccinellidae; genus Coccinella; species Coccinella septempunctata. The sequence goes on from NC_058196.1 coordinate 30,692,104, forward strand.
TCTATCTTCACATAAAAGTTTCTATTCCTCAGATAGTTCCTTATAATCTTGCATAGCTTGGTCGAATATCCTGCTTTTTTCATCTTGTAGATAAGGCCTTCGTGCCATACTCTATCAAAAGCTCTCTCGATATCCATCAGAACTAATCCTGTGGCCTGTTTGGTCTCCATTCCTTCGGTGACGTATTCTATGAGCCGTAGTAATTGGAGTTCAGTCGAATGTTCTCGTCGAAATCCAAATTGTTCGGATGGAATTATCTTCAACATTTCTGTTTCCTCATTCAGCCTTTTAGCGATAACCCTCTCGACGATTTTTCCTAGTGCTGATAGTAGGCTGATTGGTCTATAATTTTGAGGAAATTTCCGTTCCTTTCCAGGCTTGTTGAAAACTATCATTTCTGCAGGGAAGAGGAGCTGTGAAGGAAGGACAGGAAAACAGAGGAGCAGGTGATTTCGAAAGGGATAGACCCAATCCTCGTAGTTCTCTCGATTGGACGTCCAGCGGGGGAAACGTCCCTAAGAGCACCCCTCCTGGTACCCGCGTATAAATTCTCACCGAAAGGGGTCACTGGGACAACTTGAATAACAGCCGAGCGCGCGTCGTATATCCATATCAGGTAACCCAAGTCGTTCAATTTTTAATCGAACTCTGACGTAAGGTTCGTCGCCCCCCAGTTTTTGCCCGCGTTCAGCGACCTGTATGATTGAAAAGTTTGTTTGCCGGGCTGCTCCAGGAAGAATTTATCTTCGGCAGATAAGCACCGGTCCCAGACGAAATTAATAGCGAAGGAGAAATATCATTTTATCGGGGTTGACCCCGTCTACGGTCATTAAGTATACTGCGCGACCATTGTTTGCGACGAGCGGAAAGGATTCAAGTGGATTTTTTGTCGGGACGTTTAGCTGAAGTGTCCTTCGAGAATGGGCTGCGATGCATGATGGACGGTTTGCGTACTCGGTCGTTTTTGAGGGGGTCCAACTGATGTATAATTGAGATGGCTGGGGTTTCAGCCAATCGACTGGAGGGTTTCACGTTGGGAGGGAAACTCGGGTTGGAAAACTGTTATTTCGAGATATTGCTCCTACCATGTAGATGTTGCTGTAGAGAAGAATATAATTCATCATCATATTGCGCTCTTCGTATATCAACATGACTCTTGGGGTTCGAATGATAACCAAGACGTTTTTGAATTGAGAATTCAACGAACGATTGTTAGAATATTCTATGAGGATTTCTTTCATGTCTTTCTTCGAGAGTTCTCCTTGGAGTTGTGGGAAAAATATTCTTCCTTTGGTTCATGTATGTCTAGAACCTGAGACTGGTGCTCTCTAGTAAATAGTTTGGTGAGGGTGTTACATTTCACTGCAGCTGTTTTCACAACTGCAGCTTCTACAGCTCTCCTTCCAGCTCAAGAGTTTCAATGAACTCCAATATCTGAGAGGACTTCAAGGTGCGTCCAGGACATTCCTGGAGCAGGTTTGTAATGGCGAGGCATTCTATGACTGTGTGAACTGGAGTTTCCTCATGTTCTCCACAGAATCTATACTTGTCAGTTTCTAAGAATCCCATTCATATGCTTTCTAAGGCGACTGTGTTCTTTGAGGAAGCCAGTTTGGAGATCCAAATACTTTTTGGTTACAGTTTCAAAATCCTTTTTGGAATGATCCATTCCTAGAAGATTCCTCAAGAGGAAACATTTTCCTATATCACAGAAAGGCTCTGGGCCAGTATGTGGCGTTTATGCCATAGACAAACTTGTCCATGGCACAAACGCCACGTTTGTGCACAGTGACCTGGAACCCAGACTGACCTTGTTGTTCTTCCTCGCATTTCATTGCACAATATCAGCTTAGAGTCGATTAGGAGTGCTTTGATAGCGGCTTGACTATCACAATTCCTCATACTTGATAGTTTCTTTCCAGGTTTATGTCTATGCAAGTATTTATGCCTGAAAAACACACGAGAAGGAGCCTGACATAGTGTACACTTGGTGCTTGCACCGTATATTCCAGCGCCAGCACCTGTCGTGGTTTTTGAACCACATTACCACAATGCTTCCTTTTTTAATCATAACACGCCCTCTAACCAAGTACATTGTTTATCTCATAAGCTTAACAGCAACCTTGTTACTCTTTACTATTTCGTTGAGTACAGTAACAGCTTACAACATTCTAGAATCCACATGTCCAATAAGTGATATTCAAAATCACAAAGAGCATGTTTTTATCCTTGTTTGTGATTTGCCATTTGGTCAAAAACATATGCAGAAATTATACAACAAATGTCTTCACCGTTGAGAAAGGAAAGCTAACCATTATAGTAGATATCATAAACGTATAAAACGTCTTGTGAATTTTGTATTCCAACCTAAGCAACAATTCTCTTTCATTGCTCTCGCGCAACAGAACTCCAAATCAGCATTTAGTTTGAGGAATGAGAGGAGATCTCGTTCATTATTTTGGGAAATTGCCAAGCGAATATAATCGTAAAACTCGTAATGCGAAACCACCCTGTTCTCGTCCTGCATCCCAATGGAACCGGAATATAACTTTGAGGCATTAACGATTGACATAACTATCCAGAGAGAAGCCATCATCTATCCTCGCGTGGGACGATATGTAGGGATGTTCGATTTCCTGGAAAATTTTGGACATATATCTTCCCCCACGCCGTGTATGAGTTAGACGAGAACCCGTAGGCAGCTTTTTCATCGATCAGGAATATCAGGATTCAGAATATACGAGGGTTTGCTGATAGTTGTTCTCAGAAATGCAAGTATCTGAATATAAGAGTCTAAGAAACATCGAAAATATCTCCTGAAACACATCGATGTTTCTTCCACTCTAGCGTTTTTATACAGAGTGAGCCTTGACTCTCTTTGACAGTAAAACGTCGTCTTTCTTCTCTCGCGCAGCCTGAGAATCACGACAATAAATAATCCATCATGATCCCGTCAAAAACAACCGTGCCTAATTAAAACTCATTGTTTAATGTGCACAATGAGGCCTGACCATGAGAACTGGAGTGCTGGCGTCAACGTATTTCACGGTCTCTGAGGCCAACTCATCCGAAAGGTGTTATTAAATCGTTGTCGGGCCTCGTGCGCGCATTATTCAGTGCCCAAAATCGAAAATACAAACGTACTCCTAACAATGGGGTATTGTTAACGCTTACTCATATGGTCCTTCGGTCTGTCTGTGCGTGAAAGCCGAACAAGACGTTGGGCAGGGCAGTGCCGGCACAGGCTAAGGGAGGCCTCCATATATGACCAGGTCTACGACGCGTGGTTGTCTCCGAGACCATTGTCGTGCTTGTAAGTCGCCCACCGGTGGATCTCACACCTCTAGGACCCGATGAAAGTGACATGCGGATTGTCTAGGAGGCGTCTAGGGTATCCCAGATGTACTACGTGGCATTAAAATGAAAACGGGGAGTATTAGCTGCATTGTCCGTGGTTTTTACGATGTTCCACTGTAATTGCGTGATCTAAGGTTCCAATTTTCATCCCTTGAAGAAGGCATCTGATAGGGTCTTGTTGAAACCATAGATCGTCAATATCCGCCATATCAATATCATCCAATTTTGAAAGAAGAACTGTTGCATCTCTCACGATCCCCTGGACCACTAATAGCCACTCAGGGTTGCCAACAATACCGCTCGAAAGGCGACAAATTTAAATCTTGATGCAATTTCGCTTTCATCTTCCATAAACCTTTTTCTTCCGGTAAATTACAACCGCTCTCAACGTAATCGAATTTTTCGGCGTATATACTCGGCGTCGCTTTCAAGCTATCAGCGTACGACGACTTTCAAGCGACAATCGCCTATCGATACTACCCCCAAATCGAGTTACGTAGTCAATTAATAGGGATGGATGACTGGCGTTCTCAGTAATTTTCGTAGTTGCAGGTTCTGAAAGCGTTCGGCGGGTTGTGATCCAATTTATTAGTGGAATGGGGAGTTTGTTCATGTCTGAGATTGGCATTAAAGGCCCCAGCACCCTCTACAGGGTGGGTTTTGAAAAAACTTACAAAGGGAATATCTCCGATGTTGTGAAAGGAATATAACCTTAAATTACGATTGCAATAACTCGACTTTTCTAAATACAACACCCTGTTTTTTTATTGCACAATTGCATGTCATTTTCTAACAGCTTTTCGGCGATATAAAGTTTGTGAGGTCTAATTTGAGAAGAAATGTCAATGGTTTTTGAGGAGTTGGGATATGAACAAGACTACATCAATGCCATTTCAACGAAAGACCTCCACTGTGATCTGTCTAACGCTACTTGTTCCCAGTTATGATTGGCATTAATTGATTTTAGGGATTGATGTAGTGTATCCTTAAACCGCTTATACTGGCCTCCTGGTTTCCGAGCTCCCTCTGCCAATTCGCCATACAGAGCTATTTTGGGGAGTCTTGTGTCTTGCATCCTCAGAATGTGGCCGTTCTATCTGAGTCAGGCCCTCGTTACTTGAGTCTCAATTGTTGTACAACTCGCGCGTTGAAAGACTTCTGCATTCGAAACTTTGTGGAACCATCTGATGTACATTATCTGTCTTAGATGACGTTGTTGCGTTTGTTCAAGCTGTTTAATATGTCGCCTGTAGGGCGTCCAGCTTTCGCTTCCGTAAAGAAGCGTTGGGAGGACGACTGCTTTGTAAACAGATGTCTTGGTCTTCAGATTGAGGTCGTGATTTTGAAACACTCTGACCTTTAGCTTCCAGAATGCCCGTGATGCCGAATTGATACGGTTGTGTATTTTCGTGTCTAGGTTAGCCCTAGTATTTATGAAGCTTCCCAAGTATTTTAACTGGTCAAGCGGTTCTAGGGTTTCATTCTCCAGGCTGATATGTGTTTGAAGGCTTTCTGGGGGACTTACCAGGATTTTGGTTTTGTCGATATTGGGTCTAAGGCCTAAAGCTTCGTATATATAGAGGTCCAGCATTATCTGTAGATCCTCTGGGCTACTAGCGATAACCTTGAAGACAATTTGCTTCTGAGTCATCAGTTTCTTTCTTTAGTATCGTAAATTGCCCCACTTTGTAATGTTTTTGTTTAATGTTCTTCACAATTTCATACATTGGCTTAATTTTAGTGACTGTCTGGTCAGTCAAAGCTTGTCCTACAGGCTCAGATCCCTTTTTTTGTCCCATTGACGTTTTCACCTGTCAACCACATGATATTGGGTTATTCTTCGACTGAAGACCAATGTGATGTGTAGGCTCCTTTGACCAAGTACACCATCAAAAAATTGGTCATTAAAATTCAGTTATGATGGTTTATATCTTGGTTTTGATGTGATCTGTTGTTGAAAATTCCGTTTTATCCCTTTTCTTTTGATTTTGTGTAGATTTTTTTATTTCTATTCACAATGTTTTATTCATGTTGATTTGTTCGCAGACTTTTCATTGTCTTATAATAACAAAATCAAGACTGTCACTGAAAAAATTGTCGATCACGTCTTATGTCAAATTTGAAACACGCTGTATTACATTTTCTCGCAGCAAAAAGAGCGAAATTCGAAACTTTTTGACAGGTCCAAGAACCACAGTTCATCTTCGAGCAGATCCGAATCTAAAATCCAGGAACTCCAATCACGAACACCTCAATATACCTTCCATATCAACATCAACGTCTTTTGTGGACTTCCACACTTAATTAAAGCGGCACCAGACGCCCAGATTCGTTGTATCCGACCGAGCAATGAAAAATCAGTCGAAGACACACTTAATCCACTTTCGACGTCAATTTAACGACTTTAATAATTCACAACAGCAATCTGTCCCCGATCTGACCGGTGTTGGCCTGTTGACAAAGCATTTTATCGCTGGAAGAGCACCATCTTCATCGGTTATCGATGTCTGGTCCTTCGAATGGTAGGCTAGGCGCCTCCATTTAACAAACAGAGGTTGGCGATTTACTTTTTTGCCTTGTTATTTCTGCTCTACCTGTCGCTTTGACCGAGTGTCTGCCCTAAGTGTTACCGACAGAAGTTGAACAGATATCGGGATCATCTTGTTAAGCTGAAACGGCTGCTTTGTCAGGTAGGCGCGATTGCATCGTCGGGATTTATCTGTTGTGAATGCCGGAGATAAGACGAAGCGAAGAAGGTCTAGGATTTAACAGTCGGACTTGTTCCAGAGTGGATTCTTCGATAGAAGCGAAACATTATTTGGTCGTACAATTTTTCAGACTTGTGCCACTTTAACAGCGGAAATTTAAGTGGTAGCTTCATCAAAATATGAAGGTATTTTAGAAGAAAATCGAGGGGTTCTCCAGATGGCGCTCATATACATTTGACAGGGACCTACAGACGTCATGCGAAGTCAAAGTAGCTCCTTGCGCTACCCGCCGATAGGTGGCACGCATATATGTATAACTCTCAATCGGGCCCCCTATTTTTAATGATATAAGCGGTCAATTAATTGACCGTCAACTGATGTGGATTTATGGATCAATTGTCAATCAGTTTGGCTGTATATTGTTTCGTCTGCTTGCTGCATTTGCAGATTCGGACAGTTTTTCACTCTTAGTAAATGAAAACCATAAAAATCCATAATCATCATGCAAAAGAGAACCGATAGGGACGAAAAGTGACAGATAAAAAATTGAAAGTCGAGTGTATAAATTGTTTATTGAATCTCAATTGTATGTTGATCTTCCTCCACGTCTGTTGCCTCTCCAATCCCGTCTAGGTGCTTCTTCGGAATATTGACCATCCAAAGGACTCCTGTACTCCACGTTATCTCTTGAATTTCTTCTGAATCCTCCTCTTCTAGGAACTTCTTGCGATCTTCCCCTTCCACTTTTCCCACGCCATGTACCCATTCCTCTATTGTCAAGTCCAGGAGGTCTCCAATTCACAGCGTTATAGCTACACCGAGGTAAACCTGCTCCGCTTTGATCACTCTGGAGAGGGTTTTGTCCAAATATTCTTTCACCTCCGATCGGTAACCTTGGAAATTGGTTTGGGGCCAAACCCAGCCTTTCTAAAGGAAAACCTGGCTGTCCACCACTTGCAAGACCTTCTCCTGATTGAGTAGGTGTTGACCAAGTCCTTCTTGGACAACAATCTGGAATTCTCCTATCCTCAAACGACGATCGTTCTCTTCCTTGTGGAAATTCTCTGCTGGTTTCTCCACCAGAAGGAAAATCTCTTCTTTGATACCTCCTAAGAGGTAACGTCTCTATCCCTACATCTCCCACCCTGCTAGAATCGTTTTGGTGTCGCCAAATCCGTGTTCCATTTCGTTCTCTATTGCTTCTTGATCCTGTATTTTGAACTTCACGATCGTGAAATCCTCTGAAGGGTTTCTTGGTGTTGTTCTCCAGCCAATTGTTCTCATAGCTGTAATTTCCGACTTGTCGAACCAGTTTGCCATCCTTACCGCCGTAGTTTGGTTTCTGGGAACCCGAAGTATGTTTGCCTGGTTCCATGATTTCCTCGATGAAATTCTGCCGGTACATCTCGTAGCCTCTGGCCCTTTGGAATCCTGAAAATTAAGGAAAAGCTTTAGTGATTCTTCGTCGAAATAGGATGCGAGGATCGTAGGAACCCAAAACCATTGTTGTTCGAGGCAGCTTTGTGCTTTGAACTTCACACAAACACCGCTGATGTTGGGTCGGAACTCTGAGGAAACGAACACACCCAGCTAATCCTATTTTCGCAACAACTATCAGTGCTTTCCTTTGAATATCGAGAACTGCTGGGAGAAAATCGCCTCATCATTTTATGGTTCGTATATTATCATCATATAGGCGCCTTTGTTTACGTCCGTAAATAATCTCTGTCAATATTTGCGTAACGAAAGTATTACAACTATTTGCTCGGCAAATATGAAATGGTTCAGTTATTGGCTTATTGAGTTTCATTGATGAGGGACTTTTATCGATTTCAAACGAAACTTTTTCGTGCGTTCGATCATATCTGACCCAGAAATGAGAACGTTTAAAGGCGCTGTATATTTCCAAACGCCACAACGATAACAGTTTGTACTGTTCGGGATAGAAGGGGACATCTGTTTTGAAATGACGATAGGTGAAAGATTGATAATAACTTGGAAGACTTTCTAAATATTACAATGTTTACAAGGAGACCTCGATACACTGTTATGACTATGCACCGAGCCAGACTGTCTTGACATTCGATTCTTTGTTTACCTCGTATTGCTGTGCATACAAGATTATTTTCACCAAGAGGCAAATACAACCCACTTTTGAACTTATGGATTTAGGGTCATTGCATTCGCCGACTTGGGGATTTTGTGTTCAGAGTTCAACTACATAGAGTTTTACTCATGAATACACGCTATATCTATTATGATGTCCAGTGTCCCATAGTTGGGCTTGTTCTCATAGCTCCAGTGATTCAAACAGAGGCTGGCCTTTGTATTCTATCGTGGGTTTTTCTCGTACTGTTTTGACTTGCCTTGGCATGCGTCAGACTGCTGCACCATAAGTGATTACTGTTCTCACAATCATGACATACGTCCATTGGGTTACATCCCCAAGTTTTACCAGCCAGATTTGTGATATTTGTCGGATTGACGGAACCTATCAGTTGTATCTACCATATTTGCCATCTCTGTGGGCTGCTGGTGATGTTTCACCTTTCAAATTGATGGAACTTTTCAGCAAATCACAAGGGATCGAACCATAATAAAAGATTATGGAGTAGAAAGATGAGATACGTAGCATCTATAGTGATGTGAGCGCCATCTGTGTTTCAAATGTGTTAATAAGACCCTAAAACGGATCAAAATATTTATTTGAGGGCGATTTGCAGAAATACACGAAATTTTGTAAGATTTCCGATTTCATATCGAAGAGGTATTGAATGTTTTGATTCTCACACCGCCTTTTGTTTATCTAGCTCCTTCTAGTTGCTGATTACTACATTTCTGTAATTTTTTTATGAATTGCAAATAAAAATATAGCACATCCGACAGCATATTTCATTGATTTCGATTAATCTTCAGATGAAAATTGACATTCTGATCACAAAACAAAACCATACTTTTGTTTTATCGCTCAGGATGTTTATAACCTAGCCTCAACAAGGTCGGTATTGAAATTCAATACAAGGAATAGAATTCGAGTTTCGCGTCATTCAATTATAAAACAGAAAACTGTTATTAAACAGTTTTCAGCGCCATCTCGTTGTCAAATGTGGCAAACACAGGCCAAAATTTAGTCGGTTTCCAGTACTAGAGGTATGAGGGCGTTTCCTATCTTTCTACTCCATAATCTTTGACCATAATGAAGATTTGAGCTAGCCACCCAATTGATCAATCATGTCGATAGGGTTAGTTCGGATATACACAGCGAATTCCTTCGAAAATCAATTGTTTTTTTTTCTAGGTTAGAGAGGGAGAGAGGATGGTGAAGACAGATAGGTTTTTGTGGATCAAAGAAAGCCGTTTTTGGATGGAATGAAATTCTTGGTTGATACAGGTGGTGATAGGTCCACATATCAAGTAGAGTTGGACGAAGAATCAAAGGTATGGCCGACTTGTTGCGAAACGCATTTTTCTCACGTTGATCGTGCGTGAGACACACTTTACTGTTGAAGGGACTTAATTAATGGCGCTATTCATTACGACAATAAATATTTGCCGCTGACCATTCGACATACATGAAAAATTAACTTGACGATACTCTCTGGTCGCTCTACCATATTTATGTCAAAACCTTGCACGGATATTTTATTGAACCTTATTGGTACAGAAGAAGGTGTATACGAATTACTTTAGAACCATTCGAAAGACAGTTTAAACAATGGAAATTTGTGAAGATTGATGAAAATATCGTATGAAGTCCTAAATAAGGCATAAGGGTAGGTTTTCACCAATAGCACCTAATCAAGCCTCTATTTAAGTATTCCTGATACTTAGGGGGCTCGTAGCTTACGAATTTTGGCTACGAAAGGCATTAGAAGAAGATTTCTCCATTCAACCTTTCAACCACAGAAAAAAACATCGAAATGATTCGTATCGAAAGGATCGTGAAGCCATAACAGTTTTTCCTCGCACCCTGTACACGTACGCGATTGAGCCTCTCAAGATTAGATACTTACTGTCTATAGCTTCGATGGGATTGCATCCCATCCTTGTCACCATGTACATACAGATGAAGTAGCCAGTCCTGTTCAGGCCATGGGTGCAGTGAACTCCAATAAGTGCATCTGTAAACAACAAATACTAGAATCGTTCAGGAGTTAAAATAAATTAGCCAATAGTCAAATAAATAGTCGGAGCCGATAAGTCACCGCTGCGACCGCAGGAGGCCAGCAGGTATTAAGTTATAGCTCCTGCACTGCCGATATTTTGTCAGAATGATGGTTGGACCATAACATAGCCATGGTTTGTCACCCGGAAACCCGAAATTGTGTAGGGTTAGGTGTTATCACGAATAGGCTTGAAATTTGAAAAATTTTCAGAACAATCCTATGAACCGTTCTCCGCAAACGTCTGATAGGCAATAAACCGTGAGAGACCCGTTGTATTCCTTTATATTTCTTAGGGGAACTGCTTCCAATCTTCAGATCTAAACGCTCAACTGGGACTGCTATAGTAGATTTTATTCAGTTCGTTCAGTCATCTTTGGACGAAGGATATGCTGTTGCCGGTCTCTTTTTCGACTTGTCGCGAGCTTTTGATACCATTGATCCTAGTTTCCTCGAAAGTAAACTTTATAATCTTGGATTTAGGGGTAGGTACTTTCTTGGGATGGATTGTAAGTTTCGTGACCCATCGTAAATTAACTGGGGGTGGGAGATCAATGCTCTTCTGAATTTGCTGTTGAACTCGGTGTTCCACAAGGTTCGGTACTAGGACCATTACTATTTATATCATTTATAAATGATTTATCGGAACATATAGAGATGACCTTTCTGAATCGGAAATGGTGAAACGAAAGAACTATGCCTTCATCACCACCGAAATCCACATCAATCGCCGAGAACAAACATCTCTCTCTTGTCAGAAAAAAAAAGTGAGGCATGCAGGGATCGTAATTGATGTCATAATCAAAGGAGGCCGAGAACGGCCTGCTCGATGAAGTTACACACACGAGGAGAGCCCCAGAATCCGGGAAAGAGATAACAGGACGTCCCAGTCCGGTCCGCCTACTCAAAATTCTCCGGTCCGGTGCCGACAGATGTGTGTGTGCGTACGGCTAGTAGTAGTACTTGAAATCCGAAAAATGTTACGCTCTGTGGGAAAATCTCCGGGTTATTGGTAGCTACCGGAGCTCGGAATTCGACTGTCTTGCACCGCTCGGTCGATTTACAAGAAAAAAACTGAAAGAAAGTCGTTGGTAATACTTCAAAGTTGAAACCATTCGAAAAGGCGCTACAAAATTTCGTGTTTCCCTAACTGATACGTTCTTGCAAACGCTTAAACAGATCGTCAGAATATTTTCTGAACGTATTCCTAAGAATCTATCTCAGTACTTGTCGTGCATATTCTTCTATGTCCTCTGTAGACTGAAAACGGGTGGTTGAATTGTTAAGTTACAAGTTTTTAAAAAAGAAAGAGTCTATTGGGCTATCTTATGGAAATATGGTAGTAATTCAGTAATATTCTTTGTGTTTTGGCCAGAAATTCGTTCCAAATTAGAGTTTTCTGTGATGATCAAAGGTTCAGACCCGTTTGCACCAAACGCACTTAGTGTTAAGTGTCCCTTAAAATAAACCCTTAACTTAAATTACGTTGCACCAACTGTTGAGTGCCATTTATATGGCTAAAGCTAGCCTTAAATTTAAGCGCTCCTGTAATGACCACTTAGGTATTTAAGGGCGGGATTCTAACCTAAAATAATTTGTTGAACTGGCTGCAGAACTTCCCATTTTTGATGGATTTTGAAAATTGAATGAATTCATTATTGAATACCAAGCCTTTTCTTTTGCCTTTATTGTAATGCCATCAGTGTTTTTTAATTTTCAATTTGGTGTCACAAATCATACTATAGTTAGCAACAAACTCTTTTCTTCTGTTGAGAGGTTGAGTGTCCTTCGTAAATTACCACCACTTCCTTGGCAATCATTCACCGTATTCGTACTAACAAGGGCAATAAGGGCATTTTCTTCATGTTCCTCTTCAACATTAGTAAAACAAATTCACACAAGACCTTACAAAGAAAGTGTTGTACTTATATAAACTTAGGTACCTTTTATTTGACAATCATTATCATTATCAATGTTAATGTTAATTCAACACCAAAAAGTTGTTACTCTTTGATAATATTATAATAATATCCTTGACACCGACTGACAGGACAATAAAGTTAGGTTAATGAAATGACAACGATCATTGGGAACCGGCCAACCAATGAAATGGCTTTATTGGACTAGAATGAAGTTGCACCAACATAAAAAACAGAAATATCACTAGATATAAAAACTTAAGGACACCTCACTTAAGATTCTGTTAAGCCACAGTCGTGCAACTGAGAATAAAATTAAGCGTCCCTTAACTTTAAACGAGGCTTAGTTAAGAACTCCTTTTAAGAGGGATTGGTGCAAACGGGCCTAAATGGCATTGTTTGTCACATGTGCTTATGCGTGTCTCATGACATTCTCTGTCAAAGAACAGGACCGCAGATTTTCATACCTCCACTAGCTCACTTTTTTTGACTAGGCAGTAAAAATATTGAGCATCTGAAAGGTTATGATTTTTTTCAACAAAAGATAAACCGTCGATTCAAAAATGACCTGAGTTGGGCTAATTTAACGCTTTGCTCCAATTGAAAAATAAATTACAAAAAACTGTTTCTTTCGATCTCAAGAATCTACTGTTAAAATATTCGTACGAGTCAAAAACTCAACCTGTATACGTTCCCGTTTGATCAAACTACGCCTATGATTCTGTTTGCGTTTCTTCAACGACTGCCTGAATTTGAAGCGTGGTCGCTGCTACCCTGAAATGACGATTTAAAATCAAATCTCTTCACGTGAAATGACAATGTGCCGTCACTGCACCACTTCCAAACGTGAAGCCTCCAACAAGTCCAAGATTCAAGAGAATATTCCCCTAGAACGGAAGCGAAACACTTTCAATATCCGCAAAACATTCCTCCCTCTCGTCCATCCCAGCACAAACCTTCCAGCGTCAGCTCCATCTCAGTGGCACCCCGCCTATCTATCTGGATACTCGAACAGAAGTTGCTACTTGCTACCGAGCAGCCCGCGGCAACGCCGCGAGCCACCATAACGCCGAACACAATGAATTGAATTTCCTAGAAAGTCATACCGGGTGTAATTATTCACGTTGACCGGCATGGCTGAGTAAGACTGAAATATTGGAGGCGATACAATCTACCGTCCCGTGGTGTCGGTCTGTCCCAGTGACAGTTCATGGTTATACGGTGAGAATCGATGTTGTTGTTCCGTCGTTTCCGAAGAATGGTGTTGGGAGACGGCGTCTTGAACGACGGCAATGAGACGGTGATTTCACGGAAATAGGGCTGTCGTCTTCATTATATTCCATACGGATATCATCTGGGAAGATTTCTGCCAGTTTCAATTGGAATAAACATACCTAACGACCTCCAAACCACTGACACGTAAACTCCAGTTAACCTTCACCTACCTGAAGAAGATTTTGTGAAAGCGAAACACGTGTCGTGGTTCAATAACTAATTTTCGTGAAAATCTGTTTGAGGATTTTCATCTGCCACGCCAATTCACAGAGACCTGCCTTGCTACTCGGGTAAAACTAATGCTGTTATGAGGCTAAGCCCACTTCGAGAAGCAGGTAACGCGTCTGCCAGTTTGTGCCGTTCTATAATCCCATAGTTCCCAAAAATAAGCATCGGCGAGGCCCCACAATTTGTACTTAACCTAATTCTCATGAGGCTATGCTCAAATTGGCTCGTATAAAACGCGCGTAGGACGATGTTTTTTGCGAACCACCAAGTTATTGAACCGGCACACACTGGCACAACTGTCTATCAAAGCATTTGTGTTGAGCTGCCTATGAAGAAGGTATCATAGTAGTGATGTATGCTTCGAATTCAAAGAATCCAGCATCAAAACTCCAGTAAATATGATTTTTTTCCATCATTTGATTGAAGACTGGATCTGGGAGAGCCTTTTTGGAGTCCAATCTGTCAAGTTATTCCCAGAGTTAACTGGATTTTGAACTGAACTTCTGAATATAGAAGGAAACCATTTCAAAAACCACAGCAGTTATGCCAGCTTGCAAAAGGCTCTTTGGAAGATTTAGGGGATGAATACAAAAACAACAGTAGTACGCCCAATTGTCACCTGTACCTTTACGGCACGGCAGATATATACGGAAGAGAAGTTACAACGGAAATTGCTAAGGCTGCCTGAGTAAATGTCAAGGCAGCTGTTAATCCAATTCCTGCAGCAGCCCTAGATGTAACAAAGATCTCCCCAAGTGGTTTAATTCCCTTCTGGAAACTGTGAGAACAAGTGGACTCCCGGCTAAACCATCGAATCTAACGCCAACTGTCTTTGCATCTTGCAAAGGTCATTTGAGAACGTCAAAATGCGTGAAGCAGCACCACAACAAATCATACATTTTTTGTGGGAGAGAGTTGCATTGCACTGCGACCTTAAGATATATTGTGTCTCATCAGAGCTCTTCTACCACACTATATCGTCTACAGATCACCTTCTAATGAACTCCAGTATCTTTGATGTCTTGAAGAAGTCAAAGTCCTTGCTCCTAAGTTGCTCCTAAGTGTTGGCTTGTATAGGCAAGATATCCCAAAAGAATCTGCTCTCATAAGTTCCCAGACCCATTCTCATTGGGTGTTTCCTGAGGCTGCAATGCTCTATTAGTTATCTCATCATATTTTTGCTAAGATTCAGATACTTCTTAGAACTCACAGTGTTGAAGTCCCCCAGTAGCCTTCTTAAATGATCCAGTCTCGGAAGAGTCCAGCAGAGTGTTTCCCTTTCCATTTCTTCCTTCTCCTGAAACTCTTTCTTATATGCACATTTCCTTATACCACAGAAAGGTTCTGTGTCAATGAGAAGAGTTTATGCTCCTTTCCTGAGAAGTGTCCTTCTGATATCCTTCAATTCCAGACTAAACATACCTTGGTATTGAGCAGGGTTAGAACAGGTCAAGATGGTCACAGGTCTGAAACCAACCATATTAGTGTATCCCTAGAAGTTCTCGAAGAAAATTCTAGAGAGTGGATAGACCAATTTTCCATTCTTCCTTTAAATTTACGAAATCTGTGAATTTCATTGCTGGTTGTACTTCTTCAGCCGCCACTGGTCGTACGATGACACAAGCTAAATGCGAAGGTAAATAAACTCCCAGCGACGTCTCCCGTTGTCCCCCAACAGCAATTAATACCCTCCGATTTGTCCCAACAACCTCGGTAAACATCGTGAACGAAGTCGTCCAAAAACCGGCCGATCGATCATCAAAAGTGATCCACTTCGACGTGGACAGTTACATCCTTCGTTCCTGATTACCTTACCCAAAGCACACACGGCCCTATTGATCAGAACCGACAGTTCGCCCCCGTAGTGGGCTATGGATCGACCTATTTAACCAGTTAACGTAAACACCGTCGGAAAAATATCGTGGGAGGCTGTTTGTTCGCGACCAGACAGACTCGTCACCGACATGAAGGATCCCCAGCTCGGAACTCGTCAAAATATACAGGCAAATCAAGTGTTTATACTACCCCTGGCTTCGCTGGAGTACTATGCCGTAGGTAAGGGTCACATTGAGTTGTATACCAATTGATTTTATGCCAATTAAAAGCGAGTAAGATGATCAAACTAGATGAAACCTGCTTTAAGTTCAACCAGAAGACGTTTCCTGGTAGATGGCCCATTTGTTAAGAGGCAATGAAGAACTGTTACTACTGCTAACATCCTTTACATTTGATGAGCAGTTAGTAATCAAGTTCATTATCTTCGAGAGTATTTCACAAAGAAAAATTATCGCCTATTTTAGCATATTACTCACAGTTCAGAATTAAACTTTATCTGATAAAAAAACACTGAATCATCCCTGAGGAATTTCTATTCTCTCCAGAATCAAACAGCTCCAATCATAATCGGCTGAAACTATTTCAACTTACGTATAATTCGAGATGATTCACACAATTTACATGATGACAAATATCGCAGGTACAATAGGAATTGGGTCACATATTTCGAACAGACTCTGATAAACAGAACTTTCGGAAATGCCACGAAAATGAATCATAATATCTATCTCGAATGAAGAGATGCGTTCGCTATTCATGAGCCCAGGTTTTGCAGGTCACGTTGAAGAAAAGACCTTAACTGCCACCATTATAATTTGAACCAGATCTTTGAATCTACACGGTAAAGTTGAAAGAGATAAACTGCCACAAGCAAAGAGTAAGTATTCAAAGACTATTAATCGGTATAGGAAGATTGGTACTACAAACGAAAGTTCACCAGAACATAGTGCAACTCAACGTCATTAAACACCAACAGCAACATTTTTGTAAGAGTATACCTCAGTACTGATGATTCCAGGAACTATGTAACATGCCCATTTAAGAAACACATTCCCATATGGTGTTACTACGTTACTAACCTTTCAAGGATCAACTGATATCATAGGGATGCGAGGTTCAAACTCGAAGAAGAATCAAAGTGTCGGCAAACTATAACCAAAGTAAAGAAGTTTCCTGGAGCTGGGAGCCTGTATCATCATCCTTAGCTCTGTTTAGTCGTAGAAAATCAGCACACAAGAACGTAATCCCATTCTGAGCAACGAAATGGCCACCAATCACAGCAAAGAACAAATACACCTCATCCAAGGTTCTTGCTGAGACCCTCGAGAGATTTCATCGTCTAAGTGCGTCCGTCTCGGTCAAGGAGACGGTCATGGATGCGAGAAAGACCTTGGAGAAATATTCGCCCATGTTAATTGTTAATAAATCTCTTTGTACCACACAAAGAAGATCGTAAATCTTTTCGGTACGCTGAAATAATAATTGAAGAAGTTACCCATTCAATATGATATTCAAGTTGTAAATAATAATGTCCACAACATGTTCGGTAATATAATGCGGCTTTAAAAGGACAACGCTGCGTTATATCACCCTATGAGTGTTGCAATGGACGGTGCTGGTACGTGGATAAATCTCTTGTAGTGACCGGAGGCTACAATGGCAACGTGCTGAAAATCATTCCTGAGAATTTGACCCCTAGATTGATCTAGACCGGCGTACAGAATAGTAGATTTTTGGTTTACTGAGCCTATTGTCCTATACTCAGTCAGCAACTTGTTCATATATGCTGATTCTATTTGAAGATTTACTGAACAGAAGGCTAGTTGGAACAGAAGTCACCAGGCACAGTTGTTTCTTCTTGAAGTCCAGGAGTTTTCTACCTCTGATCAGTATCAGCAAGCCGAAACAATAAAAATTGGCTATAAAGGTTACTGAAATCAGTATTTTTGAATTATCTCCTTCCCTGGGCTTCAAATTGTTTTCGCATTCATTATAAAAGTTGTAGGGCATAACATTTTCTACAAATTTTGTCTGAAGCAATTTTCTCTACGCTTGAAGGTTTTTGAGCCTAATGTACATTAGGATGGGTTTTCACATTGACCTTGGCCTTTCGCATGTGTGGCTAAGCTCCTCGCAGTTATCACCCTCTAGCTCGAAAACGGTTAACGGTATGGAATATTGCTTCAGACAAAAATTGTATAGAATTTTATTATCTACAACTTTCATAATCGATACAGAGACGATACGGGGTACAGAAAGGGGAATATTTTGAAAAAATGATTTGTTATCATCTTGAAACTCTCAGATTTAGAAAACCCCCACTGATTTGTGTCAGATAAATGGGTCAACATGTCTGCAACACCGAGATCAACCATGTTTATAAAAATCTGATAAGCTCGACCTACAAGTAACGATTTTTGGTGGTCATTCTCTTGAAATGTAGCTTTCTTTGGTCCAATTAACATATCCTCTAAATATCTGACAGCTTGATGAATTAAAGAAAGAATACGATAAAACGACTTAAAATATCCCGGTTTTTCATAAAAGAACACAAGCATAACAAAAGCCATAAAGAATAAAGAGAGCGTATTCGATAACTGCTCCTCCTACTACCGCCCTGGCATTGACCCACCAACCGGGCAAATAAACATGTACATTTCAAAATTATTACCTGGATCATCGGCGTATTTCTTCAGGAATCCTTCGACGGCGTCCGAAAACCTGAAAAAGAAAAGAGTTTCAAAACGTGACGGTTCCAAAAACATCAATAACGTCTTTCTGCGATTCGACAATGCCGGTACCTTGTTTTGACAGCTCAAGCGAAAAAAAAGTCTAGATTTCGACGCGGGGGTTCAGATCCGCGTCGTATGGTGGACCGTGAGAATAAAAACGCCGTCTTCGATTCTCAATCGCGCAGCTTTCAGTATTTATCGACTGATTTCTATGCAGAATATCAGTGGAAATGTTTATCCACGTCTTCGTCAACAAATCGAGTGGGATTTTCTAGAGAACTTGATGGAAAACATGAAGAGAATATGCCGAGCATGTTAAACTTAGTATATAGAGGATTGGAACTATGAATTTTACGTTAATTTCTGTTATTTCACGAATAATTTATTTTTTTACTTCGGATATAAAGTTTTTTCGAAATTTTATTATTCTCACCTGACAAACTGTGCAAAAACCTGTCTCAATACGAAAAATGGGTTCATATAAACAAAACACACGAACTAATTCAATGTTTTCAAGTTTTGACGGGCAGTTTATCCGTGTAACGCGTCAAAGCGGACAACTAGCGTCACAAGCCTGTCGCACGGTTGTTAATACGTTCAAAATCACGATATCCATGACGAATCGCCGTTAATGGACCCCTCAATCGACCGACAGAAGCGGATGACCGACGAAATCGACCAAAAAAAATTATAACGATGTATCGTGTTCGTGCCCGGAAGGTAAGGGGACGTCTTCATTACTCCGAACCTCGATATCGGATCAATTAGCGGAGTGACGTCGGCGCTGCCCCACAATACGGCCCACACCAACCCCATTAACGCCGTTAAATCGTCGCGTTGATTAAAAATCGCGTCCGGCGGCTATTCGAGATCGACTCAGCGGTTTTAGTGTTATTGGGTGTCACGCGGCGCGGGGATTACGCGGTGGGACGGTTTGGATGCGAGCCGGTTAACACCCCTTGATAGATAAGGTGATATTGAAGCTGTGAGTTATAGCTCAATCTGGTTTTCGAGACGATCCACTAGATGACGACTTCTATTTTTGATTTATCTCCTTCCCTGGGCTTCAAATTGTTTTCGCACTCATTATAAAAGTTGTAGAGCATGACATTTTCAACGAATTTGGTCCAAAGCAATTTTTTCTACGTTTGAACGTTCTTGAGATATAGGGCGATGAATGTACATTAGACTGGGTTTCTATATTGACCTTGGCCTTTCGCATGTGTGGCTAAGCTCCTCGCCCTTATCACACTTTAGCTCGAAAACGGTTGAGAGTATGTAAGATTGCTTCAGACAAAAATTGTATAGAATTTTATTATCTTCAACTTTCATAATCAATACAGAAACGGTTAGAGGTACAGTAAGGGGAATATTTGAAAAAAAATGCATTGTTATCAACTTCAAACTAAAATTTGTGCCCAAATTGTTGCATTAATTTCGGGACAGCCTATATAGAAAGAACCAAACCGAAATTCGAAAAGTGGATTTCTACCATGATCCTCCAAGAAATACCTTCCACTCATCCGGTAGATTGATCGTTCGACGTAGCTCATGTTTAACAAAGCCAAAAAAAATGAAGTCGTGCGTTTGTTTCACCCCTCGAACCTTCAGATCAAAGGAATTCCACTCTCAACCTGACCAGATTCGATTTAGTCCACCATCAATCACTTTCACACCCTCCCAATGATCCGTTAATCAAGTGTAAATTGAATATATTCATCAAATTCGCCAGTTTGAACGATCTTTCCATGACTGATTTATGATCGTGTCGACGGAAACATTAGTTCGTCGGATTTGTAGAGAAACGTTTTTCGGCTATCCTAGAATGATTGAAGACGATAAAACCATAACCGAGCAGCATTTGTGACTGTAGCTCGAAAAAAAACAAGACAGTAGTGCGAAAAAAAGAAAAAATTGTTTGTTGACACCGCAACTGTCTTAATATGTTAGGTTGTGCCTGAAATCTTCTACACTGTTCCCTTTCACATTTGTTTTCTGCCATTCTTTCAAGTAAACTCTCTTTTTGAATTGATGCATCTTTCAATTGATTTCCTCAAGACATTCAGCGATAAACGAATCGTCAATATATACTTTCGTTTACCATTTTTTCAATCTTGATTATTATTATTGCATAGGACGTCAGGATTCATTAGGCAGACTCGATGAAAATACTAATAACGTGCTGAATACAGAGAGTCACGCAAGCTTGGGTTGTTCATGGTAGACGCGCCGCTAACTGGCCAACACTCAGCATGAAGCCCCTGTAACGAGTGGTATTTTTACGTGGTATAATCCGAACAAATTAATTGAGATTGCTCTATTGGATTTATTGGCGTCGTAGCATGTCCTGTTGTTTTATTTTACATACAATTGATATTATCATGTTTGGATTGAGTAATTGTGGAGTCAACACAGAGGTGATAACGTCTCTTTACTAGAATCGATCCTTAGAGAGTGAATCTCTGACTCGTAAACAAATTTCAACAGTAAATTCTTGAGGTCAAAAAAAACACTTTTTTCCTTTGCCATTTTTTCCAATTCGGCTCGGTTTAAAAGATACAGGCTGTTGAAAAACCATGGGTGGCACAGCACATTATGAAAACTTGGCTGTATCTTTTTATCAGGGCCGAATCAGGAAAAATGGTATAGGAAAAAAGCGTTTATTTTGACCTCGAGAATTTACTGTTAAAGAGTCAAAGACTCAACCTCTTCAATTCGGTTCTGCCGACACCTACAGAGCCCCTGTTCCGTTTTCAAAGGCTCACTCTGTATATTATTGTACGTGCGCAAATTATCCACTTTCTTTGGGACCATATCATCGAAATATCCCTTTCATCAGCCTGTAACATCATCCCGGCCATCGATAAAGACGTCCTTTCAAATCGACATCAGAATAATGAATGTAAATCTCCAAGAAAACACGTCTATTACGTCACTACGAAGCGTCGACGTACAATTTAATCCAAGGGATCGACAAGACGTAGGATGGGAATTTTCAACACGTTTCTTAGGGTAATTATGTTGTCCCTCTCGTGTTTTCCTAGCATTAGTGGACATAAAGCCTGTACGCGATGACAGTTGGAAAGTTCGGTGAGAATTGAATTGTTTACGTCCATGAGAAGCGAGATAGATCTTCGATGGAGGTAACGCGTCAGAATGCAGCGGAAAATGGTGAAGATTACACAAGAAGGTTCAATATCTATGGATTCTACTTAGTTTTTACTATTTCGAGTAGTATTCTGAAGAAGAATTTATGATTCAGGATGTTCTCTCGAGTATAGCAGTCATCATCATCATCATTGCTGTATCCCGTTACCGAGAATAAATCTACAAAAAGACTCAAAAACAAAACTATCGGTGAGATCAAACTTATAATTTATTAGGGCTACTTGCGACTGTGTGCCCACCTGTGACTGAAGAGACCCAACTGTGACCTACAGATCCTTCCACACTCCGGGCATGGATAGTCACTAACCAGATCTGGCCGTCGCTGTATTCTTCTCGAGTCTCCATTATAACTGTGGACCAGAGACCTCCACTGTGGTCTGTCTGACGCTACTTGTTCCCAGTTATGATTGGCATTAACTGATTTTAGGAATTGATACAGTATATCCTTAAACCGTTCATACTGGCCTCCTGGTTTCCGAGCTCCCTCTGTGAGTTCGCCATACAGTGCTATTTTGGGGAGTCTTGTGTCTTGCATCAGAATGTGGCCGCTCCATCTGAGTCGGGCCCTCGTTACTTGAGTCTCAATTGTTGTTCAACTCGCGCGTTGCAAGACTTCTGCATTTTAAACTTTGTGGAACCATCTGATGTGCATTATTTGTCCTAGATGACGTTGTTGCGTTTGTTCAAGCTGTTTAATATGTCGCCTGTAGGGCGTCCAGCTTTCGCTTCCTTAAAGAAGCGTTGGGAGGACCACTGCTTTGTTAACAGCTGTCTTGGTCTTCAGATTGAGGTCGTGATTTTGACACACTCTGTCCTTTAGCTTCCAGAATGCCCGTGATTCCGAATTGATACGGTTGTGTATTTCCGTGTCCAGGTTAGACCTAGTATTTATGAAGCTTCCCAAGTATTTGAACTGTTCTAGAGTTTCATTCTCCAGGCTGATATCTGTTTGATGGCTTTCTGGCGGACTTACCAGGATCTAGTTTCTTCAATATTGAGTCTAAGGCCTAAAGCTTCGTATATATGTTTAAAGGTGTCCAACATTATCTGCCATAAGTGCCCAGTCGTCTGCATATTGAAGTTCCTAGATAAACTTTGTACGGGTTTCTGCTACCACTGTTTTCAATGGCCCGTTCTGGATATTTTTGTTACTGTACTCCAGTTCGTACCTCTGACTAGAACTCGAGAAAGCTCTGAGCGCAAATCAACCTCGGACAATCAAGCTAGCCCAAGGTTTTCCCCATAAATCTTCAGCGTACCCTATACGCCCACGCCGTTTACAAAACGTCGCAATTCAATCAAGTAGTCGTCGACGCATATCAATTAGCGGTTCTCAAAACACGAATGCCAACAATCCGGCCTTTCGTGTCGCAAAACGAACGATGATAATAAACAAATAAACGCGATATAAATAAGATTACACGGGTCCGTGCATAAAGCGTAATTTACTGCCCGTCGCTGGATAATGCCGTGTTATAATTACCTTTATTGTTGCTGGAACACATATTACCCACGGTTGCGCTACGCGCTTATATTATTCGCAATCCATATTATACAAAACGTTGTGTTGCGGCATGGACTGTGAATAATATTACATCGAACTGTACCGCCGCCGGTGGGGAGATATTTATTGGACACTTCAATTTGTTAATTAAGTTTTAAGGGTTTACTCGGTAAGTCATCGATCAACGCTTTTTTATAGATATCTAGGCGATAGGAGGCCACGAAATCAGTGTCTAATATGATAGGCGTCGAGTGAAACAAAATTTCAAAAGAAACTTTCGTTCGAAAGAAAACTAACGAAAGAGACAAAATAACACAGGAAAATATTGGAGAATTTAAATATCAACATATAGTAACGTCGACTTTTTTTCTTTTTCTCCCTCTTTTCCTTTTTTTTTTCTTTTCTTTCTTTTTTTTTCTTTTTTTTCCCTTTTTTTTTATTTTTTCCCTTTTTTCCTTTCTTTTTTTCTCTTTTTCTTTTCTCTTTAATTCCTCCTTTTTTTCATTTTTTCCTTTTGTCTTTTTTTTTCTAAAAGTTTGCGAGTTTCTTCATTCCAGAAGGCGACGACATCGACAAGGGGAGGAAAATGTTTTCAAATAACTTTAGATTATTGGAACCAGCGATGGTAACACGAATTACCAAACGGACGCTCGAAAAAATCATACTTACAACTTGATTTTATCCTTGCCTGGTACCACACCGCCACCAGATATCTGCATCTTCAAATGGTCCACATTCGAATCAAGAAATTCCTGTAAGAAAATCATCGTGGTGTCAATATTCGATAGGTTCATTTCGTCGAAAATATAATACAAGGTTTTGATTGGAAACCAGAAAGTTAAAGAGGGGAAATTAGATAACCTTTTCTTCTTTAATCACTCTCAAAACTGCCCAGTATTGCTCGAAAATTCGCTTTATTGCTAAAAATGTATTGCTCGGAATTGCTGGAAAAATTACTAAAAAAAATTGCTAAGAAAATTGCTAAAAATTTCGCTAGAAATACTGCTAAGAAAATTGCTACAAATTTCGGTAGAAATATTGCTCAGAAAATTGCTGGAAATATTGCTAAAATTGTGAGTTGGATATTCAGATTTCATTTATTGGAATGCAGTAGCAAATTGGTATAACACTACCATCTCAATCTGTCCCATGTTCCATGTCAGATGGAGATGGGATTTCTTAAAAAGAAACCCTGAACCTAACGAAATGTCTAAATATCCTTGCGTCTGGGATAATTCCCTTAAAAGCACAACCTTTGAGCAGTAGAAATCGAAAAGCCAGTTGAAATGTTAAAATTTGCTTCAATAGCAAATTTTTGAAAATTGCTATCCTTCAAATTCAGTCCTCACCGACATTGTCGAGCTCTCAATGGTGAGCAACCAGTCATATCATCGTTAAACTCTCAGAATTCATTAGGTGAGATGGGTGCGACAGATAGGGATAATACCGCCATCTGCATCTGTCCCACGTCAGATGAAGATGTCACAATTAACTCCGGATGAAGACGTCCAGTTGACCCCAAGATCTACATCTTCCCTCAAGACCCACATAAACAACGTCACGTGATACCAGATGAGACGTACGATTATGGTCAGTTCCATTATGACACAGTTAACGTATAATTAACTCAAATCAAAAGTTTCGTTGTACATTCCGAAGGAAGCAAGGCGTCCTTGGACGTAGATAAGATAAGGGGGCCTTGCCCCCCGTGAGAGGGGGGCTACATGGCTCCATTAGGGAAGGCATGGAGTCGACTTAACGTTCTTAATTATTCATACCACGGATAAGAAGTAATGTCTTGATTATTTGGTTAGATTCGAAGGGACGATAAAGTTCAGAAGTGACAGTAGCGTGTTTGTGTTATATAATACCACATGACAGATTCAGGTACACTCAGTGACATTCGAAAAATCCAAAATTTTGAGATCATTTCATAATTGCAGGATCAAACTCTGTTGAGTTCTACTTACTTTGGGACTGTAGTACCTGTCGGCCCTGGCGTCCGTATCCGTTAGATCTATGACGGCTTTCAGCTTGGGTATGTTGGCAATCAGGCAGGCAGGTGTGAACCTATAAACAAAAACAAACAAATCGTTATTATTTTAACCGTAACCGCAATAATAGGCACAAATGTGAACGCTCCGGGAGTGTTAAGTGAATTTCATAAGCGTCGGCAAACAACGAAACTTGTCTTTCGGTCGCTGGATGTGTCAAATTGACGAGACCGTGATGAAGTCACGACAAAGCCACAGACTCACGGTTATTTTGTGTCTTCGTTAAGTGAAAAATACTGAGAGTGCAAAGAAAAAAGCACAGGAAGATTTGATAGAATGTCAAGGGCCCAGAGGAACTCGGAGGACCATAGATGTTAGTTAAGACTCTATGGAATTGTAACAAACCACTCATGGAACTGGCAGAAAGCAACTATAAAGAAACTCAGTTTGATTTGGGCATCTCCGAAGAGAAGCTTTTAAGCTATAGCTGTTATTCCATTTGATCCTTCTGCATTTGCCAGGTGGCATCAAACAAAAGTTATCGTCAGGTTCATCAAAGAAAGTCCACAGAGACTGGAGTTGTTGGACCTCAACTTAACCTTCAAACCACAGAATAAAGACTCCTAAACCTTGAAAGGAAACAAATGGAGTCTGTTGATCCTTTTGCTCTAACTATATACACCTCTTTAATGAACATTCAGAGAGAATGTGGTTGGTTGTCCCTGATTTCCTAAGAAATCACCGAAGAACACTATAAAGCGTTGCTCCAACTCTACGTCTCTGAGTATTTTATCCTATCATCAACCCTCTCTCCCTAGGCAACCTCAAATAATGACGTCAGATCGCTTCAGCAACCCGATAGTCGATCTGAAAAATATTTACGACCGATTTTATCCTCCCAGCTCCACCAAATCACCTTCATAACGAATCTAACGATCAATGACCGCTGCAAAGTTCCAATTAGAAGTGGAAATGGGACGCTTCAGCATATCTTGAGCGGGGAAATACCCTCCTGGGGCTGGTCGCAGTTATTGATAACTTTTCAAGAGGGGCATTTCTAACATATTTTCCGACCCAACCTATTTCTACGTCTTTGGGTTTTCCGCTCAAACAAAACAGTTTGACAGGCCCACAATATTTTTAACCTTCTTAACTATTCACCCTGTATATATGAAGTGAGAATTATTTTCAGACAAGGGGGAAATTAAGGCTTTCAGGGTGGGTCATTTTCCACGTGGAATATCTCCTTGTGGAATTCGAAAAATCCGAAACTTTCAACGTACAAATTCCACGAGTTCTATCTCGAGTTGACTGATTTTTATTGATTCGTAAGTTCCCCAACGTGGAAGCTGTGACAGACACCCCGTGGTGAGGTTGTTAAATTAATTACTTCCATCTCGAGAAAACCACTGTATCTCACACGACTTCGACTACTCAAGTTACCCGTTTCTTGGTCGCATACGAATTGCCTGATAAAAGATGAGTTATGGCACTGAGCTGCCAATAACCACTTCTCGGATTCGGCTGCGTCTGTGAGAGATGAGGAAATATTCTCGATATTAATTCTCTTCCTGAAAAGCTTGTCCATTGTAGCTCACTCTAAGTTCGATCGTTAAAACAACAAAACGGCTCCATAGAATTTCTGCAAATTTAGAAGTTAGTAGAGTAGTGATGCCCCCGACAGCCTTTTCGAGACCAGACTTGATAATTCATCGAGGAGACAAGACTTTTACGAGACACTAGCGCAAAACTCGAGAAGTACAAGACCAGAGCCCACGAGACAAGACTAGAGCCCACTAGACAAGACTGGAGCCCACTAGATGAGACTGGAGCCCACAAGACGAGACTAGAGCCCACAAGACGAGACTAGAGCCCACAAGACGAGACTGGAGCCCACGAGACGAGACTAGAGCCTTAGAGACGAGACTAGAGCCTTAGAGACGAGACTAGAGCCCAACAGACGAGACTAGAGCCCAACAGACGAGACTAGAGACCAACAGACGAGACTAGAGACCAACAGACGAAACTAGAGACCAACAGACGAGACTAGAGCCCACGAGACAAGACTAGAGCCCACTAGACGAGACTGGAGCCCACAAGACGAGACTAGAGCCCACGAGACTACTCTAGAGCCCACAAGACGAGACTGGAGCCCACGAGACGAGACTAGAGCCTTAGAGACGAGACTAGAGGCCAACAGACGAGACTAGAGCCCAACAGACGAGACTAGAGACCAACGTACGAGACTAGAGATCAACAGACGAGACTAGAGCCCACGAGACAAGACTAGAGCCCACTAGTCGTGACTGGAGCCCACAAGACGAGACTAGAGCCCGCAATACGAGACTAGAACCCACGAGACGAGACAAGAGCCCACGAGACTAGACTAGAGCCCACGAGAAGAGACTAGAGCCTAAGAGACGAGACTCTAGACGAGACTTTATGTCTTATTAGCAGGACTTTATTTTCATGGGCATCACTACATGTATATCTAGGTACAAAGTTCTTGGAAGAAACACTATTTTTTCTTAATTCAACTCCTCATCACTTTGACAGAAACCTCCACCTCACTAGCAAATTATTCCCCTGATATACGAACACAAACACACGGTATACACCCCTGTGATAAAATCTCTTCTTACGGTTCTTTCTTCTATTTCTCAAATGTTTTGAAATGAGGCGAACAACTTTCGATTGAGGGATACAGAAATTGTGCTCTCAAGATTTTTTTCCCTCCATGTAATAATTCTTATATCAGCCAAACCCCCCCCCGTTTTGCTCGTTAATTGAATCGATTAGGAGCAATTACCAGGGTTATCAGTATGCAAAAGATTCAATCGACGGGAACTCAAGTGAAGGCAACTAACGTATCAGCATCATGCCAACGTATAAATTTATATATAAATTAATTTACGATCCATAAGGCCTATTTCAGGGAATATTAATCACCGGCCCATGTCTATTAATATTTATTTTTGTCGCTAAGGTCGTTTCCACATAATTAATGTTTACTGCTTTCCCGAAGAATTCGTATACTCTTGTCTTGCGCTCGGACGGCGGATGATTCGTCTGTGGGAAAGACGAACTGACGGCTTGAGAAATGTGAAATCGTGAGAGGGGGTTCAGCAATGACAGCTCCCTTACCCTGGGGGATATTAGAATGCTTGATATGTTGAATATCTGTTTTACATAAACACACCCTCTCAAAGTTTTTACAAAGTCCGTTCGTTTCGGTATGTTTCTTGCAATAGAATGAAGACCTTACGCTCTCGATCATTGCGATAACATTTTCGATGAAAGCAATTCATTTTTCAGTGCTTTCGAAATCTTGTATGAGAAAAAATCAGGAAGGAGTTATGTCAATACGGAGAAATTATTCCAAAGTTATCAAATTCTGACGCAAAACTCCTTTATTGTCTGAAATATTCACGAGACGAGACTCTCGAAAAGGAGTGGACACTCTTAAATACAAGAAGAGACTCTCAAGAACGAGTGAATACTCTCGAAAACGAGTAGACATTCTTAAAAACGAGTCGAGACTCTCAAAAACGAGACGACACTCTCGAAAACGAGACGCGACTCTCGAAAACGAGACGACCCTCTTGAAAACGAGACGAGACTCTCGAAAACGAGGGGACACTCTTGAAAACGGGACGAAACTCTTGAGAACGAGACGAGACCCTCAAAAGCGAGAAGAGACTCTCGAATACGAGAAGAGATTCTCGAAAACAAGACGAGAAGAGACTCTCGAGAACGAGACTACGCTCTCGAAAACGAGACGGCACTCTCGAAAACGAGACGACACTCTCGAAAACGAGACGACACTCTCGAAAACGTGTGGACACTCTTGAAAACAAGACGAGACTCTCGAGAACGAGTAGACACTCTCGAAACCAAGTCGACACATTTAAAAACGAGACGAGACTCTCGAGAACGAGACGACACTCTCGAAAACGAGTGGATACTCTTGAAAACTAGACGACACTCTTGAAAACGAGACGAGACTCTCGAAAACGAGTGAACACTCTCGAAAACGAGTGGATACTCTTGAAAACGAGACGAAACTCTTGAGAACGAGACGAGACCCTCAAAAGCGAGAAGAGACTCTCGAAAACGAGAAGAGATTTTCGAAAACAAGACGAGAAGAGACTCTCGAGAACGAGACTACGCTCTCGAAAACGAGACGGCACTCTCGAAAACGAGACGACACTCTCGAAAACGAGACGACACTCTCGAAAACGTGTGGACACTCTTGAAAACAAGACGAGACTCTCGAGAACGAGTAGACACTCTCGAAACCAAGTCGACACATTTAAAAACGAGACGAGACTCTCGAGAACGAGACGACACTCTCGAAAACGAGTGGATACTCTTGAAAACTAGACGACACTCTTGAAAACGAGACGAGACTCTCTAAAACGAGTGAACACTCTCGAAAACGAGGGGACACTCTTGAAAACGAGACGAAACTCTTGAGAACGAGACGAGACCCTCAAAAGCGAGAAGAGACTCTCGAAAACGAGAAGAGATTCTCGAAAACAAGACGAAAAGAGACTCTCGAGAACGAGTAGACACTCTCGAAACCAAGTCGACACATTTAAAAACGAGACGAGACTCTCGAGAACGAGACGACACTCTCGAAAACGAGTGGATACTATTGAAAACTAGACGACACTCTTGAAAACGAGACGAGACTCTCAAAAACGAGTGAACACTCTCGAAAACGAGGGGACACTCTTGAAAACGAGACGAAACTCTTGAGAACGAGACGAGACCCTCAAAAGCGAGAAGAGACTCTCGAAAACGAGATCAGATTTTCGAAAACAAGACGAGAAGAGACTCTCGAGAACGAGACGCCGCTCTCGAAAACGAGACGACACTCTCGAAAACGAGTGGACACTTTCAAAAATGAGTGGACACTCTTAAAAACAAGACGAGACTCTCGAGAACGAGTAGACACTCTCGAAACCAAGTCGACACACTTAAAAACGAGACGATACTCTCGAGAACGAGACGACACTCTTGAAAACGAGACGAGACTGTGGAAAACTAGATAAGAGTGTCGAAAAAGAGACTCTCGTGGTCGTCACTACTTTTGCAGTTGTTTTTCAACACCCAAAAATGAAAAAATTGATGATTCGATGGTCAGTTTCACTCTAAAAAGTCTTCTGAAGCGAATTAGGGATCTTTTATTCGTTTTGAGAATAGCCTATGTGGAAATAACAGCAAAACTCTTGTGCTTTCATGAATTTTCGAAAGCCGTCAAGTTCTCCGTCAATCGCTGACCGTATAGAGACGTCCGATCGCATACGACGATCAGGCTCATTGTCGACTTACCTCACGTACCAGATTTCGATTTAATTGAATCTAAACCGGCATCGATACAGCCCTAATGAGTGGTACCGAACACATGTAAACGGAGGTACGTATCGTGAATAGCCGATTTATTGATCGATGTTGGAGGTATCGCATTTGGTATGCGAGGAGAGTGTGGCCTTACCACGACGTTGACGGTCCGTGAAGAAGATGTCGATATAGATAAGCGGCGATAAGGATTTAATCGTTTATGGATCGATGATCGCCAGGTCTTGTGACCCCCGGAAACCCCGCTGCTCAGACTGGTAGCCATCAGGTTCTTCAGAGAGCGAGCCAAATTTTCAAGTGACTCAAGGATCGAACGCAAACACTTTCAAACCATAAAAAAAGCTAAAAACACGATTTTAGGACGATTAAAGAGATTCATTCTCTTTATTTACAGGGTGTGTCACGGTCATAACCTAATGGTGAATTCAGGTCATCTAGGTCTTTCAGAAAAGTTGCTCCTTTTGTATCCAATGGCCATTTACCAACAAATCATCGATGAACGTCTCAAAAAATCAATAAAATGAAATGAAAGACTCACCGTCGCACAGCTGGTATGTTGGACTGCATTTCCTGGAAGAAAAAGATACATTATTCGAACACAATCAACACAGATCCTTCAAAATATCCGCCACAAGGTGCATATACACACTTAATGGCAGAAGGTTTGATATATGGCCCGTAGTATGGGGAGAACCAATTAAAATTGACTGCTGGAATCTGACTCGCTGCCAAAATGAAATTTACCTTCACCGATGATTTGCGCCCTATCTGTGGTTTAATTAAAAATTACTTTGTATTGTTAACGGTCGGAAGACTTCGATTGAATACCGTTGACGATGGAAGATTTGTGACTTTCGAAGTGAGATAATGGAATATAATGATTACAACTTCTGACCACGATCGAAGAAGGAAGGTGATGAGTTTCAAGAAATAATTTCAAATCGAAGGGAATTTAATTTTGATTCTAAAACGGGCCTTTTATTAGGTTACACTTTTTTTGATCCAGAAATATATACAAATTTATTTTCCCTGGCAATAATTCATAATTAACCTACTTGCGTCTTAGTTCTATCTGAATATATTTTCGAGGGCCATATATACCATCTTTAAGACACATTTGCAAGCCAAATGTGGCCCTTCAAAAATTGTATCGAAATATATTTACGCACGCAATAAATTGAAGATATTTTTGGCATACCTACGCCTAAATTCTAGCTGAATATATTTGGGGGGCCATATATCCTACTCTATAAGGCCAACTTCCCTCAACTTTGTGGAAAAATATGTCTAAATAAGTAGCAATTTCGTCCATAATTAATGAATGAGATATCGAAATATATTTTCGTATACTTTTTATGGAGATCTTTCGCCCTGTTTCGTCTAGATTCTATCAAAATATATTTTCGAGGGCCTTATATCCTTCTCTATAATGGAGTTCTGCGTCTCAGATATCGTTAGTCTACGTGTCTACGACACTTTATGTCGGAGAGTCTGCCAAAATATGTTTCCGAGGGCCTAATATTTCTATGTTATAAGGCACATTTCCTGGCCATATATGGCCCTCGCGTCTTACTTTCGCCCAAAAACCATATCGAAATATATTGTCGAGGGCCGTATATCCAACTTCGGCCTATTTCATCTATATTCTATCAAAATATATTTTCGAGGGCCTTATACCCCACTCTACAAGGCAGTTCTATGGCCCAGATATCGTAAGTGAGCACCACTTTATGTTGGAAAGTCTGCTAAAATATGTTTTCGAGGGTCTAATATATATTCTAATAATACATTCTATGTTATAAGGCAGAT
Organism: Coccinella septempunctata; assembly: GCF_907165205.1. Lineage (NCBI taxonomy): Eukaryota > Metazoa > Arthropoda > Insecta > Coleoptera > Coccinellidae > Coccinella > Coccinella septempunctata. The sequence continues at coordinate 30,724,161 of NC_058196.1, forward strand.
TTCCTGGCCATATATGGCCCTCGCGTTTTACTTTCGCCCAAAAACCATATCAAAGTATATTTAAGGCAGGTAATAAATTACAACATTATAAGGCATGTTTCCCTTGTAAATTTTATCGATATATATTGTCGAGGGCCATATATGGAACTCTAGAAAATACATTTGCGGGCCATATAGCGGGCCTAACTAATGTCGAGGGCCATATATTGATAATTTGTTTTTAGTGGAACAAATTCAATGCTCTCACGTTATGAAGTACTTATACGGGCCACATACAGGTCTATTTGTTAAAGTTGTTTGCGAAATTCTACTTTTCCTTCAACCATTCAGGGAATGTATATTTTTTCTCTAGTTTCAATTGAAAACCTTTGACCACATGGTCCCAAATCGTTCCTGTGACCCTTTTTGACGTGACGTAGAGGAATTCTACAAGGTCCTCATTAAGGTCAAACTGGTCGACACCTACGCAGATTACGGATGGTCCAAAGACCGTCCGCGTAATTTTGAAACAACCTTCGGGCAAGATGCGTGTGTTCTCGCTTTTCACTAATCAATAACTGTTTATCCATCGCATACTCGTTACTCAAACAGTGGCGCCTAGGGCCATACACGAAAATTCCACACGTTCTCAAAGCAACACCGATTCGATTATTGGGATTATCGTCTGGGACGGCAGCGAAATTGCTGTAAGAATCGGGTGCGACGGGCGTGAATGCTAATGGCCGCCATTTTTAACGGATTGTCGCGCGGTGAGCTGGCGCTGTCACTGCTGTCAGTGCGGAGATGTCGGCGGGTTAAAGGAGGCGATTAGATTAGCATATCTCTTGCGGAGAACGGACGCTCGCAATGACAAGGAGGGACATTAATTGACAAATGGGATTACGATAGGTCGGGATGTTCGGATCGGGACGACAGGTGGCGCTTTGGTGCAGCGGGAAATGTTCGCGGCCCATAACCTCTACACGAGGGTAGAACTTTTAGGTGGTAATTGGATTTTCAACAGCCTGCGTCTTCCCAACTGAGCCGAATTGGGAAAAAATGGTGAGAGGAAAAAGTGTTTCTATTAACCTAAGGAATCTTCTTTTAAAATATACAGAGATACATTCAAAATAAACACTAGATCGGTAGAAGCTACTTCTATCTCTGAGTCTTTGACTTGTACAAATATTTTAACAGTAGATTCTTCAGGTCAAAAGAAACACTTTTTTCCTTTGTCATTTTTTCCGAGTCGTCTCGGTTTAAAAGATACAGGCTGTTGAAAAACCATAAAAAAATGATATTTTTAGTTCTATCTCACGAAGTGTTTCATCGAATGGAATGAATTTCGGAATATAGTATTTCATTCATTTGTTGAATCTTTTTCGATCACAAGATATCACCCACGTCTTCCAGTTTTCTCGTTATGACCATTACGTACCATAAAATACCAAGAATTCAGAGAACCCAACTCTTGAAACTAAGTTGGACTCTATCTGATGAATATTTGAGCGTTTTGTGAAATAAAAGTATTCCTCATATTTTCTCGTATAATGCGCCGTTTTCGAGTAATTTGATGTTCAAAAATTAAAAAGTATCTGTGAAATTTGAAAAATTGGGTACTTTGGCTGAATGCAACTCTGATTAAAAGATCCACAGATATGTAGTGTCACAGATTTAGCTAGTTATTCTGAAGGTAATTCTATTTTGCCAGAAGTGGCACAGCACATTATGAAAACTTTGAATAGCTAAATCTTTTTATCAGGGCCGAATCGGAAAAAATGGTACAGAAAAAAAGTGTTTCTTTTGACCTTGGGAATCTACTGTTAGAATATTTTTACGAGTTTAAGACCCTCCCTGTATAAAAACGCTTGGACATATCGATTTTTTATTCCAGGGGTGCCCCTTCTAAGATCAAATTTAGGAGCGTGTCTCTTTCAACCCTTAGTGCTACAACCCCAGCCCTTATATTTTGAATAGGCCCATCTATACTGAATTCAGCATATTAAATTTTTCAAGTTAATTACCTATTATCATAGAAACCATAGAACAAATTAGTAAAAAATTGAATGTGCTGAATTCGGTATCACCGAAAAATGTTTTGACAACCGTCATAACCTCACATTTTCATCCCATACAGTGTGGAATGTGTCAAATTTCCAAGACCAACCCAGTGTTTTCATAAAAGTGAATGGACTACAGTAGAGACTTTCTTCTTTACGATGCACAAAATGAAAATAAGGGCAATTCATATTTTAAATCTTCCGCAGACCAATGAACCTTGCACATCTAATATTTACAGTCATATTTGTCGTATCGTAGCTCTGTTCGAATCAGAACTTTGAGATCCCCTTTCCCCCCCAATTCCACAAACGATGTTATAGATCCAACAAGAATTTACGACAAGGAAACAAAGGCCCCAAGAAAAAACGCACCAACTAGCATGTCTCACAGCACGTCCCACACAACGTATGCAAAACAACCTTCCAGGTACATAAAAAAAAAATGTCTGCGCCATCGCACATGTCACCGGGGGTGGTTGCGTTCCCATTATTTACACCCTTTCGTTCTTTATTTTCGTGAACGATCACGCCCTCTGTGTGCCGCCCGGGACTAAATGGCCCGTGAAATTATGCTAATGTCTTCTATGATTAATTGTGCGTGTCCTTGGCGGGAACGTGGCTCCTTGAGAACACAGAGAATTTCGATTGTTCTGATTGATTCGTTCTCGTGCACACAGAAAGGCACGCTTTGATGCGTCCACAGAGGGACGTGGGGCAATCAATCTTGCCGACGGGCTACGTTCCGAAAACGGAGATCGAGGAAGGCGCTAAGGGAGTTCTCAGAACGAAGTAGGGTATATAGGTTCATTGGCAAATTGTGATGATGAGTGCCTTGGAATTCTCAGGAATACATTAAAAAGAAGGTAAACACAACGAAAATCACCCAGTATTTTCACATTTGTCCCCTGTAACCCACTGGATATGAAAGAATGTTGTTTCAAACTACACAGAGGGTGAAAAGTAACGCAGAAAATTTGTATCTTCACCATTTATTTTTTTGTAGAAAAATGACTGGAGACGAAATGTTTGAAAAAGTTGTTGCTAATGTAATTTTCATCCTTTTCTCTCTCTCTGCATAAATCTTTATCAGTTTTTTTATTGAACACCTTGTGTAGAATCGCAAAGTGGAATAGATACTGAAAAACTTTCCTACCTAGATACCCAAAAAAACTCGGTAACTACTTCAGGAGATGTTGCTCCAGAACAATTTTCTCTTGATTAATGTATCCTTCCAGCGATAAAAAACTTTTTCATCGCATACCATTCAATTTAAGTGATTCATTTCAATCCCACAGCGAGACTTCCCTAAGTAGCACAATAAATAAAAAACCTAGTTCGTCCAAGAGTGGAGGACTGCACCCCATAAATATGGAAAAAGGCCAATCTTTCATCCAACTGAATGATGCCATGGAAATAACGGAAGAATGTAGACGACCATAATGTATAAAGTTGTGAAAAATAAATGGAATTGTAAGGAATATTTCAGTCGTTTGAATTCCTATCAAATTTTGTTGTTCTCAATGAGGTAGGCACATGGGAATTCTGAAGACCTTGGTCAATTTTTTCCTAACGAACCACAACATATAACGTACTTTTTGATGGCCATAGAAAACCAAAACTCTCATACCAATTATTCTATTCATCATCCTATTTCTAAGGGTTTAATCCGCCAATTTCTGCAATATCATCATTTAAGATACCTCTCGAGATACGCTACCTCGAGTACAAAAGTGATCCTCGAGCAGACGTGGATAACAAGCCGACCACCAACATCTTAGCGCCTACCAGATGAAGATGTCTAGGGGTTCTAGGCGGTAGCAAGGTGGATTCCAGCGATTGCTATCTAGATAACTGTCACATCAGTCACTGTACCCTCTGTGTTCGTAGCAGCAATTTACAGTGACACAAGTGGGCATTTATCTCACTCTTTATGGACCTTACTTCTCGCATGGGACCCCTAGTTTCGTTCGGATAAGAACACATACGTTATCATCTCCGTCGAGACAATTTTGTTCCTCGGGAATGAAACGTCTATGGAAAACATTCGGAAACTGTCAATTTTCAAAACCAAAATTTCAGTGTCTCGATAATTATACACAGTTTCATTTACCAGAATCACAGTAGAAGTGAAATTTCAACTACCAGCATGCATTCAATTCGAAAGACATTACTGTAATATGTGTAACAATTCCATTCATTTATAGTATTGACTGTCCAATATTTTGAACAACATCTCGATATCTTAACTCATATAATATACTTCTACTCCGAATCTTTCAATTCGAATTCAGTTGCTACTATTAATTTGTACGCTAGAACGAGACACAAAATATACAATTCCACACAATCGATTCGAGGTAGGCTTATGTAAAGCCTGCCTTACCCGAACTAATCTAATCCAAACCTACCCAACCCAATCTCATCTAACCCAACTTCACCTTACCCAACTTTCCCTAACCCAATTTGACTAAACCCAACCGTACCTAACCCAACATTACCTAATCTAACATAACCTAATCTAACATTACCTAACCAAGACCAGACCTATCTAACCAAACTTCACTTAACCAAGCCAGACTGACCTAACCAAACATTTCCTATCCCAACCTTAACTTATACAGCTTCACCTAACCCAACCTCACTTAATCTAACATAACCTAACCCAAAATTTCCTTGCCAAAGCTTTCACTAACCTCACCTAATCCAACCTTGCTTAACCTAACTTTACCTAATCCAATTTCACCTAAACCAAAATAACCTTACCCAAACTTGCCCCAACTCAACCTTTCTTGAGCCCGCTTTACCTTACCTAACCTCACCAAGCCAAAGCAAAACTAACCTAACCTTACCAAACCTAACCTAACCTAACCTTACCAAACCTAACCTAACCTAACCAAACCCAAACCTACCTAACCCAACTTTCTAACTTACCGACCTTAATTTCAGCGTGAATGAACCTAAGTTGTTCAGTCGACATTAAGGTAGAAATCAGGGATTTCTTCTTTCGCAATACATCTAGGTAAGATCGAAAAGCGTTAAGCAACAAGATAGAGAATCTTGCTGAATTTCTAAACTTTCTCGATGATGCAAATTGTCGACATAAATTCGCGTCTTAAATGAGATCAACCACGTATCGATGTCATTCTGCAACAACACTTCTGAACACAATTAATTCTGGGTGGTCAGCCATTATATCATTTGGTGGCTATTAAATAAATTGAGTCAGTCCGTCCGGTATATCAATTTGTTCGCTAGCCACGCAAGAGGAGGAGAAACTTGACGTTGGAGTATGGAGGGTGAACTGGACAATTGGAAAAAAAAGCGGACAAGATATCCATTTAAATTGGTCCGCGACTGTATCTTGATTAATTAGAGTCTCATTTGCGTTGCACCATTGTGGGAGTGGTCAGTGGATTCAATTCTCGAGGTAGATTAATTCTTTTCTTTTTTCGCTCGCATTTGGCTTCATCAACGAACGTTTAACACCACAGCATTGTGAGCCAACTTAGCTCGGATTATCGAGCTTCAAAATGAACTACCATATATTTGACCTACGCGAAACTTCAACTAAAATGCATTATACATATTGGTCATTACGACTACGACTCAGCAGAACTATGTTTCGTTGTTACTAGAACTACTAGTGTAGGATAAATTATATCCCCTTACTTTGACATGTCTTTGACTTACCTCACTAAATAAGTCAACCTATCACAGACGCTGTGAATCTTAAAATCGCTTTTTCTCTCAGAAACAGCTACGTCAGTACCTTACCTCATTCAAAAAACAAGCAGGGAAGAAATTAATTTTGTGTACACACTCCTCTCACTCTCCTACATTACCATCTGAAAGAGCTGTCACTCCAGATACTTCCCAACGAAGATACTTGTTTTTTTGTGCGACGTTGAAAGTCGACAAACTTATTAATTTAGCCCTCTTAGCAATGGGCAGAGAGATTGATGATTGTGGAGGTAAGCACGACTGATTTGGGGGTGTGGTTGTTATTATTTTTTGTACGAGAGAGGTTTCAAGTTGTTGGAGACCACACGATGAATTTTTTGTATCGCAGAAGTGGGATGAATGAGCTAAGAGGGAACTGATCATTTTCTGCAACACTAGGACCATAATGCAAACATCTAAAGACACGAAGATCAACTGGGAAGTCGTATGAAACTTCCCCAAAACAAGACAAGAAGAGTACAGTGACTCTGGTGACAATTTCAATTAAGAAGGATCCCTCAGCAAACAAAGCCACGCCCTACCTATGCTGATGATCTAAGCTAAGGAATTCTTACCTAATTCAAGGTCTTCAATTGAAATAAGAGTACCCTGGTAAACTTTTCAAAGGTAATCAAGGTGAAAGGACTTCTGAAAGTCCAGCAGAGCAAGGACTTGAAGAATATCTTCCAAATATGATCAATCAAATCATGATAAAAATTGACACATACAGTCGAAACTTATTCTGAAAGAATTACTTACAGTAAATGGTGAGTTAACTCGTATAAGACCTTGGAGAAACCAATAACAACCTGGCTGCTGTAAAACAGACGTTAGTGTGATTCTACAAAAGATAGGTCGTGTGTGTATAGAGAAGGTAATTGCCACCCTCTACCTGACAATCGCGGACACCCTTGTGTGGTCTTCTCACCCCCATGACACGATTTACACATTTCTCGTGATCGCAGTGGGCAACGATTGTTTCAAGATAAACATCCTTGTCAAGATTATCAACACTGCCATCAATATATCCTGGTTATAAGTCACCGTTAGAAAATAAATTAATAGTTTGCCCCCTGTAGAAGCTACGGGGAGTATAGAGAAGACGTTCGTATCTGGGATGGATCTACTGGCTATCTATGTTCATTTCATCTTTGTCAACTGTTAGTTGTTTCATGGAAAGGAATAATGTCACTGCTTGTTGATGTATTCGCCTGGGGATATTTAAAAAGCTATTCTTTTTCTGGCTTTGGGGAGGTTTCGTTGCATAAAGGGAATTTGGACTTAAATCGACACATACGGTTCAGTACATCCGTATCTATCTGATTAGTTGCATCAGGTCACTTAGGTGACAACTTACATGTGACATGTGAGTTTGTCTAGATCACTCATATGCCTGAAGATGATCCCATTTTTGAAGAGATCGAAATATATGTAGCAGATTCAGAAATTAAACTGGAGACGACACGAAAAACATTTTTGTTTGAAGTTATCTTTCCGGGATCAAAAAACATTTCTTTCCTGCTACGTACGAGGATCTATTGATATCTAGTTAGCCTAGACCAGGTCCATGCATAAAAAAATATTGCGTTACCATAGCAACGAACAATAACTCATTAGAAGCGTCAGTGTGAAGCTTGAGGTCAAAAAAGTAAACCAGAGTTACGCAATAAATTGAAAGATAGAAGATGTCTACCGAACTTGTGAAAATCGAAAAATTGGAGTCTCGAGCCATAATCAACTACTTGAATTTAAAAGGGTTAAGGGGCAAGCAGATTTACGAAGATATGCTTAATACCCTTGGCGATCAATGTCCTTCGTATGCGACAGTGAAAAATTGGACTGCAAGCTTCAAAAGAGGTAAACTTTCCATTGAAGATGATGACCTATCGGGAAAGCCAGTTTCTGTGTCAGTCCCCGAAAATATCGATGCAGTTCATGACATGATTTTATCAGACCGTCGAATTTGGCTGAAACGGATATCTGAAGCACTGAATATTTCATACCAAAGGGTTCATCATATAGTTCACGTCAATTTGGACATGAGAAAAGTTGCTGCAAAATGGATCCCCAAATGTTTGAATGTTGACCAAAAGCGTGCAAGGGTAGAAGCATCGCGTTTGATCTGTGCTCGATTTGAAAACGATGTAGACTTCTTAAACCGAATTGTTACTATGGATGAGACTTGGGTACATTTCTACGATCCAGAAACAAAGCAACAATCGATGGAATGGCGACACTCTGGTTCTCCAAGACCTAAGAAGTTTCGTGTCCAAAAATCTGCTGGAAAAGTTCTTGCTTCAGTTTTTTGGGATTGCCATGGAGTATTCATGATTGATTTTTTGGATAAGGGTAGAACAATAACCGGAGATTACTATTCGACATTACTGACCACTCTACGGGAAAAAATTAAAGAGAAAAGACGCGGAAAGGTTTCCAAAGGTGTTTTGTTTGTGCAGGACAACGTCCCTGCACACAAATCTCATGTTGCCATGCAAAAAATTCGTGATTTAGGGTTTGAATTACTGGAACACCCCCCTTATTCACCAGATTTGGCTCCATCCGACTATCATCTCTCTCCTCAACTGAAAAAAAGTTTAAAAGGTCGTGAATTCTGTTCCAACGAGCAAGTAATAAAAGCTGTGGAGGTCTGGTTTGCAGAGCAAGAAGAAACATTTTTTTTAAAGGTCTAGAGACGTTGCAGGTTCGCTGTAATAAATGTAACCAATTAAGAGGAGAATATGTTGAGTAATAAAATATTTTGACATTGAAATTTTGTTTGGTTCTATAGTAGGCTAAGATAATATTTCTCGGAATCGAAAATTATCCCGTACAAGTGACGAATCTACCTGACAATGTGTCTTCGGCGCCGTGGTGAGAAAAAAGACGTCAGATATGGGGGAGATTAACATTAACACAAGACGGCGCCACAGACTTTCGCGGCTGTTTCCGAGTAAGCAAATACTAATCGCGACAGGTTTTAGAGTTGTTCACAAGACAACAGATCGCATTAAGATCCGAGATTCGCCTTTTTTCGCTTCAAGCCAGCATCCAGGTTTGGGTAAACGTGAGATCAGGGCTCCTACGCATGGTGTCTGGCACTTTGTCCGGTTGTTCAGGTGATTACGAAGTCTTCGTCGATCTAACCAACAAGTTCAACAGAGGAGTCGTTGGGAATTGACCCCAGAATATCTCTGATTCAAGATTTATCCATAACCTAGGTGTGTGAAATTGAAGGAACTGTTTTAAATGTATTGTCCTGAGATGGCTGCTGAGAAGCTTTCCAATTTCTTCATCGTATGGGTGGTCCCTCAAGTTTAACGACCGTCGTCTCACATTGTTTAAATCAATTTCGCGGCATTTGTAACAATTCATTGTTAAAACAGGGAAATCACCGATACCTCCATTCGTCGGCGATAAATCTTATTGTCGCCAGGCAACTCTATAGAAACACCAACGCGTCTTCGATTATCGTAGATCAATATAACACCCAAATTAAAAACATCTCCTCCTTGAAACAACCCATTTAGATGGTCGTTATTAGGTGCTGGAATTTGATGATACCCAGACTTATCGGGTTACTGTTGAAACAATGTGGAGGAGACTATGAACTAAAAGACATTCTCCGATACTAGTGAAATCTGAAGGAAGCCCTCCTATTTGCACTGTCTCTGTAATCCGTTTACGCGCACACAAAATATGGTCCTCGTAACGCTCAATCTCTCAATTGCATAGAAAACGTCCGGTCTGCAATGTCACAGCAATTACACCGCTTGTCTGACCCACCGCAGACCTTACAACAGCTCGCCAATGCTTTGACGGGCATATGTCAAAACATTCCTCAAACTTTCTCTGATATACTCATTTGTCATAATGCCGAATAGAGTAACAGCATTACGAAGAGCCAGAGAAGGACCCAACTGAGATTGAACCTTGATTTCAAGGTTTTTGTAACAAGAGCAACCTTTTTAAGCCTGCTGACTCCACTAGGTCTCTGCTCTGATGGAAGTCTTGCTTAGTGTGTCCATTTCGGGCAGTTCAATGGTATGTGGACCTAACCTAACCTAACCGGACCTAACCTAACCTAACCTAACCTAACTTATAAATCAGTTCCATAAGTCAGAGGATAAGATTTTTCACGTCACAGAACAAATCTTTACCTAGAAGAATGTGAACCAGCTGCCGTTTCATCCTCGAGAGCGCTAATTGATGTAAGTGACAGGTATTGGACTATGAACCCGGTTAGTCCTCATGATCCGTCTCCGTTTACCTTCGCAGCTACGGAATTTCCTGATAACTTCCTGCTAATTTCGAAGATTTGAATGACAAAAGAATCAATTTACGGCGACAAGGATATCGGAAAATTACCGCTTCTCGAATTGAGAGGTGTGACATTTCCAGATACCTAGGTGACCAGTGGGATTTGGAAGACACTGTTGGTTCTTCAGATCTCGACGATTCAGGTTTCCGTTAAGGCTACTGAACTTTGCCAAAACTCTACTGGTCGCCATTATCTTTCTACCAAAGATTATAGAGTAAAAAGGAGCGCCATCTGTGTTTCAAATGTGTTACTTAGACCCCAGGACTGGTTAATTGTTTTGAGGGTCATTTGCCGACACATATGTCTATTTTGATCAAAGACGTTTTGAATGTTTTGATTCTTGTACCGCTTATTGTTTATCTAGCTCCTTCCAGTTGCTGATTATTACTTTTGTTTTGTAGCTCAGAATGTTTGTTTTCTGGTCTCAACAAAGTCGATATTGGAATCCAATACAAGAAATAGAATTCGAATTTCGCGCCCTTCACTTATAAGACAGAAAACTGTACGTTTACAGCGCCATCTCATTGTCAAATGTGGCAAACACATGCCAAAATGTAGTCAGTTTTTAACATAAGTCGTTTTGACCAACTGACTATATTCCAACTCCACAAATAACCAAATCTTTTCACGACATCCCCCATACACAAAGCAGAAACAACAATCAACCGAAAAATTCGAAACATCCAAGCGCGTTCGTATTCCCCAAATCCCCGACGACTATAATTCTATGAACTCGTCAACTCCCCACATTTGCATTTAACAAGAATGACTGATTGACAAGACCACCGGTCGAGTACCATAAGCAGACCATCATTAAATGCTGCGCATACACGAGATGTTCGAGAACCGTCTCGTCCATTACAACTTTACTAGTGTAATTTGTTCTCGGTGATTACATATTTGAAATTAACATGAGGCGTATTACCTAATGGGTCTTGATATCAGAGTTGCTCTAATGTACAGGGGAAGGTAAGAATGGAAAAAATGAGAAAGTATAAGGGCCAAGAATCAGAGTTAGGTACTTGATTACCATGAAAGAAGAAAATGGAAAAAAAAATTATTTTCTCCTAAACAGATCAGGATATTTGGAATTTTGGTATGGAAATATAGGTTTTCGAACACGCTGAATCTATTGCGAGCAATTTCGAAAGCCTATCTCCCTTCGTTTAGATTTTCATCTTGGAAATGGCATTTTTCGAAAATTGCAATTTTCAATCTGCGATATCTCCTGTTATATTCGTCTGATCGAATTGGGATTTCCGGTTCTATAATCAGCGTTGCCTAGGCTTCTACCCTAGCACAAAAACTCGATTTCGGAAATCTCAATTTTTTGGGTCAAAAATGAGCAAGGGGTTAGACCCCCCTAAAATGACCTATTTGCTACTCTGTCTAAAAATCAAGGTGTTCTAGTACTGTCTTAGGATATGGAGTGCATAGAATTTGTTTTGAAGATTCCCCAAAACCAAACAGTTGATGATTCAATAGAGAATTGCACTCCAGAGAGCTCTTCGAAGTCAACTCGAAAATGAAAAGTGGAAAAACAAAAAAAATTATTTTCTCCTAAACAGGGCCAGATATTTGAAATTTTGGTATGAAAATATAGGTTTTCGAACACGCTGAATCTATTACGAGTATTTTCGAAAGCCTATCTTCCTTCGTTTAGATTTTCATCTTGGAAATGGCATTTTTCAAAAATTTGCAAATTTCAATCTGCGATATCTCCTGTTATATTCGTCTGATCAAATTGGGATTTCCGGTTATACAATCAGCGTTGCCTAAGCTTCCACCCTAGCACAAAAACTCGATTTCGAAAATCTCGATTTTTTGGGTCAAAAATGAGCAAGTGGTTAGACCCCCCTAAAATGACCTATTTGCTTCTCTCCCTGAAAATCAGGATGTTCTATTACTGTCTTAGGATATGGAGTGCATAGAATTTGTTTTGAAGATTCTAGAAAACCAAACAGTTTATGATTCAATAGAGAATTGCACTCCAGAGAACTCTTCGAAGTCAACTCGAAAATGAAAAGTGGAAAAACAAAAAAAACTATTTTCTCCTAAACAGGGCCCGATATTTGAAATTTTGGTATGAAAATAAAGGTTTTCGAACACGCTTAATCTATTGCGACCAATTTCGAAAGCCTATCTCCCTCCGTTGAGATTTTCATCTTGGAAATGGCATTTTTCAAAAATTGCGAATTTCACTTGAGAATTCGTCAAGACCGAACGGTGGCACCGAAACTGATGAAGTTCTCAGATTTAATACAAGAAGAGTTGCTCTTTCAGAATATGTATCACATTTAGATCTACAATAATTTTCCTGGAAGAAAAACCACTCGCAAGTTGACCATCGAAAAATTCCGAAAAAGATGGGTTCAGTTAAAAATTCCTCAAGACCGAACGGTTGTGCCGAAATGGATGAAGTTCTCAGATTTATGACTACAAAAGTTGCTCTTTCAGAATATGTATCACATTTAGATCTACGATAATTTTCCTGGAAGAAAAACCACTCGCAAGTTGACCTTCGAAAAATCCCCAAAATGATAGGTTCAGTTAAAAATTCCTCAAGACCGAACGGTTGTGCCGAAATGGATTAAATTCTCAGATTTATGACTAGAAGAGTTGCTCTTTCAGAATTTGTGTCACATCTAGATCTACGATAATTTTCCTGGAAGAAAAACCACTCGCAAGTTGACCATCGAAAAATTCCCGAAAAGATGGGGTCAGTTAAAAATTCCTCAAGACCGAACGGTTGTACCGAAATGGATGAAATTCTCAGATTTATGACTAGAAGAGTTGCTCTTTCAGAATATGTATCACATTTAGATCTACGATAATTTTCCTGGAAGAAAAACCACTCGCAAGTTGACCTTCGAAAAATCCCCAAAAAGATAGGTTCAGTTAAAAATTCCTCAAGACCGAACGGTTGTGCCGAAATGGATTAAATTCTCAGATTTATGACTAGAAGAGTTGCTCTTTCAGAATTTGTGTCACATTTAGATCTACGATAATTTTCCTGGAAGAAAAACCACTCGCAAGTTGACCATCGAAAAATTCCCGAAAAGATGGGGTCAGTTAAAAATTCCTCAAGACCGAACGGTTGTACCGAAATGGATGAAATTCTCAGATTTATGACTAGAAGAGTTGCTCTTTCAGAATTTGTGTCACATTTAGATCTACGATAATTTTCCTGGAAGAAAAACCACTCGCAAGTTGACCATCGAAAAATTCCCTTAAAGATGGGGTCAGTTAAAAATTCCTCAAGACCGAACGGTTGTACCGAAATGGATGAAATTCTCAGATTTATGACTAGAAGAGTTGCTCTTTCAGAATATGTATCACATTTAGATCTACGATAATTTTCCTGGAAGAAAAACCACTCGCAAGTTGACCTTCGAAAAATCCCCAAAAAGATAGGTTCAGTTAAAAATTCCTCAAGACCGAACGGTTGTGCCGAAATGGATTAAATTCTCAGATTTATGACTGGAAGAGTTGCTCTTTCAGAATTTGTGTCACATTTAGATCTACGATAATTTTCCTGGAAGAAAAACCACTCGCAAGTTGACCTTCGAAAAATCCCCAAAAAGATAGGTTCAGTTAAAAATTCCTCAAGACCGAACGGTTGTGCCGAAATGGATTAAATTCTCAGATTTATGACTAGAAGAGTTGCTCTTTCAGAATTTGTGTCACATTTAGATCTACGATAATTTTCCTGGAAGAAAAACCACTCGCAAGTTGACCATCGAAAAATTCCCGAAAAGATGGGGTCAGTTAAAAATTCCTCAAGACCGAACGGTTGTACCGAAATGGATGAAATTCTCAGATTTATGACTAGAAGAGTTGCTCTTTCAGAATATGTATCACATCTAGATCTACGATAATTTTCCTGGAAGATACGCGAAAGTTGAATAAGCCAGGAATCTCACAGAAAACAAGTCGGACTCCAGATTCCCACATATTACCGAAAAATCCGTAACCATGCACCCCTAAAAGGGGTTTTCCGGATAGAGCAACTATGACGTCACGCCGTCCTCGACCTCTTCTATTTTCGGTCGGGCCGATGTGGAGAGGGGTGTGGGGGAGGGCACAGGGGAGGCATGTTGCATAAGCGGTGGCTCGATATTTCGACCAGAAAGTTCGGGAATGGTCATAGCGTGACGTATTGGGCGCCGGGGTTGCTTGTTGCGTGGGTGGTAGACGCGGCGCGTCGTCTTTCCGCGCTATTTCGGAATTGCGAATACTTCCGCCTGGATCAGACCTTGGAAAATCATGGTAAAGCTTAAAGTGATACATATTCTCAAAGAGCAACTCTTTCTGTAATAAATCTCGGAATTTCATCGACCTCAGCGCAATCGTTCGATCTTGAGGGAGTTTTAACTGACCCCATCTATTTGGGAATTTTTTGAAGGTCAACTTGCGAATAGTTTTTCTTCCAGGAAAATTATCGTAGATCTAAATGTGATACATATTCTGAAAGAGCAACTCTTTTAGTATTAAATCTGAGAACTTCATACATTTCGGCACAACCGTTCGGTCTTGAGGAAGTTTTAACTGAACACAGCTTTTTGGAAACTTCTCGAAGGTCCATTTTAGAGTCAGAGTCGTTTATCTTCCAGGAAAATTATGGTAGATCCAAATAAGATACATACTCTGAAAGAGCAACTCTTCTAGTCATAAATCTGAGAACTTCATTCATTTCGGCGCAACCGTTTGGTCTTGAGGAATTTTTAACTGACCCCACTTTTTTGGGAAATTTTCGAAGGTCAACTTGCGAGTAGTTTTTCTTCCAGAAAAATTATCGTAGATCTAAATGTGATACAAATTCTGAAAGAGCAACTCTTCTTGTATTAAATCTGAGAACTTCATTCATTTCAACGCAACCCCTAGGTCTTGAGAAAGTTTTAACTAAACCCAACTTTTTGGGACTTTGTCGAAGGTCCATTTTAGAGTCGTTTATCTTACAGGAAAATTATCGTAGATCTAAATGTGATACATATTCTGAAAGAGCAACTCTTCTAGTATTAAATCTGAGAACTTCATTCATTTCAACGCAACCCCTAGGTCTTGAGAAAGTTTTAACTAAACCCAACTTTTTGGGACTTTGTCGAAGGTCCATTTTAGAGTCGTTTATCTTACAGGAAAATTATGGTAGATCTAAATGTGATACATATTCTGAAAGAGCAACTCTTCTAGTCATAAATCTGAGAACTTCATCCATTTCGGCGCAACCGTTTGGTCTTGAGGAACTTTTAACTGACCCCACTTTTTTGGGAATTTTCCAAGGTCAACTTGCGAGTAGTTTTTCTTCCAGAAAAATTATCATAGATCTAAATGTGATACATATTCTGAAAGAGCAACTCTTCTTGTATTAAATCTGTGAACTTCATCCATTTCAACGCAACCGTTCGGTCTTGAGGAAGTTTTAACTAAACCCAACTTTTTATTGAGACTTTTTCGAAGGTCCATTTTAGAGTCGTTTATCTTACAGGCAAATTATCGTAGATCTAAATGTGATACATATTCTGAAAGAGCAACTCTTCTAGTTATAAATCTCGACATTCCATCGAGCTCAGTGCAACCGTTCGATCTTGGCGAATTTTTGTGTGAACCCAACTTTTTCGGAATTTTTCTCGGTCTGCCCCAAGGTACATTGGCCAAGCAAGATACACACCGATATATACCCCGAGAAGACTATAATTCAATGAAAGACTTACCGCATTTGACGGCACCTCAATAATGCCTTATTTATAACATCGGCCCCAACGTGGTATCGCCTACCTATTTAATGAGCACTACTGAAAGAAAGGCCCCCCGCCGATTTTATTGTTTCAATAACGATCGCCGGAATTGGAATCTGTCCATCTTACCTCTAAACCCTCGTTTAGATCCACGCTTTATGGTTTTCTTGGGAAGAAATATGAGAATCGTTGATTAATGCAGAAATTGCGGTTTATTGAAAATGAAATGGAAGCTCTTCCGCATCGGGAAGGGTCTTCCAAGTCGAGCAGCGATAACGACGGCGAAAATAATGTTAACCATACGTATACAGGGTGGACCAATTAAACGATGTTTTTCATTGTATATGTCAAATTTTCCCGCTTGTTTGGTCTATGTTTACAAAATCTATGGTTGACGAGTACTTGTCAATTTTTCCAAACATGACAGTTCTCCGTCAGTTAGGAATTTTCCCTCTTTGTCATTTTCCCTTCAGCATGTCAACGCTCTGAATGTTCATATTCTATGATCCATAATACTGTCAGAGATATTATACAAGTTTCCAAGGAATCCCCGCATCACTAGTGGAAATCATAGACTAATAAAAGAAGTATTCTATGGTGGAAATCAAACTTCAAAATTATTCTATCCTCACAGTGACATCTAGAGTGTAAAACGTGAACTAAATCTTCGAATCTAAATCGCATGCAATTCATAGAGGGTGCACGTATAAAATTGTTGATCAAAACAAATAATCAAGACTCTTCTTACATCAATAACTTTATTCTGAAATGATTTTTCCATCAATACATTCAGAAATCAGTGTGTCAATAAGACTTACCAGTTTTAGAGGCGTTTTGAAAGGGAAAAGCTTGGTTCCTTCAACCTTATCTCCATAAGGCAGGTAATCCATCCATCTGAAATATAAAGTTAGTGAATATGTGATGATCTCATGATAATTCGTGATACGATCATCGAAGAGAAGAAGAACAATCTTTTTAGTAGTGCAAAAATTGAATATTCGTGTTCTATGGTTGCCACTGACATTGACATTTATTGATATAACCTATTTTCAGCAGAAATTTTGATATTTTTCAAGCACTCGACTGCCTTAAAACTAAGCATCGTAAGTGGTGTGAAGTGAAAACTGCAAAAAAGAATCAAATAACACTACAGTTACTCGGTGACACTTACCCTTTAGGAATCTTATTTTTCATCTTGCTAAAATTGTGGATATTTTTGCAGAAAACACTGGTGAGATCACTGACACGAACAGCATAAAATTATTTCGAAATTGACAGGAGGTAGTTATTTATAAATAAACAAGTATATCAAAGTTTAAAGATAGTATATTTTTACATATTTGTCAAAACAAAAGTAGGTTAAGAAATGTTGTCAGAAAACTGGAACTAATTTGAGCAATTATCGTTTGACATATTTCTTCTTCTTCAGTGAAACATCGTAACTTTTGAATAATAATTGAAGCGAAATACAATATGATTATTTCGTTACATGGTATACAAATTACAAATATTAGAAACGTTATAGAATTGTTAATACACAAATTTACTAATTAGTTTTTCAGTAATACAATTTTTCATTTCCTAACCTAACTTTCACTCACCGCAGCAATGTTTTCGTTATATTTTGTGTATAAAATCTAACTTAGTAATCAAATAGTAAGCAGTGTAAGCTCGTAGATTCGCCTTTTCGGCTTAATACGTCTCGGCTGTGACTCGGGCCTACGGCCCTCATGAATCGCCTAGACCACAGATTACACAGTAGAAGTGGCCTAGGCCGTGGTTCGGGGCTGCGGCCCTCATATTTTGAGTGTAGTGTCTAACTTAGTAATCAAATGATTCATACCTCGGTTAGATATTCAATTCTATTAATGAAATTATTCAATGTCCTCTATTTTCAGCAAAATTTTCAACATGAAGAATTGGTTAGATCAATTAAAAAATGCAAAAAAGATTGTATCTGACTACGAATCAATAAGAACTGTACTGTATGAATTCAAAGACGGTAGACAATTGGAAGAGGAATATAATCTTCAATTGAACGTCGTTAGTAGGCGAGCGTGGAAATTGAAGGATCAATTAAACAAAGAATGGAACGTTGAATTGGGGGAGCCTCCAGTAGTTAATGAAGATTTTACTACAATACCTATCAAAGAAAATTCATCACAGGTAAGGAATTACTGAATATCCTGTTTCTCTTCTGGAATCATCTTTTCATTCCAACAGCCATATATTCGGAAAAGAAATACAAGAAGAATTATCGAATGGAGGATAAGAAATCTTCCATATCCTAGTGAAACATATATAGTTACTTGTAACGAAGAAGATAAGAGTGTAACAGTGAGGACGACTAATAAAAAGTACTATAAAACGCTTAAAATCCCAGAACTGGAGAGGCTGGGACTCTCGCCTGAACAGTCAAACCTTTCATTCAAATATGATAAAGTAGCTTTAGTTATCAAAGTAAGCCATAATTTAATTTTTTTTAGAAATTGCGAATTATTCACTCTCTTTCTTTCAGTACATAAAACCAATTGAATTGATTGAATTTGACAAAGCCGTTATAGAAATGGTCAAAGAACTGAAACCTACAACCAATTGGTTCGACCCTGAGATCAATGACTCGGAAGAACAAGATGAACCCATTTTGAAAAAAAGGAAAATTATTGAATTGTGAAGGTTCCAATATATTTCAAAACTGGAATATGAGGAGATAAAGATGATATGTTGAAAGAAGTCGAAGAAAATGTATTGGTATTATCCAACACAAGAATGGATGATAAAACAGAAGATGACGTAAGGATATAGGGAAGGGAACATTGAATTGAAGTGAATGTCCAGAGATTTTCAACCCCATAAACATACTGGTTCAACAACCAACCAATCGTTGGAATAAAATATCAATTAATAAAAAATAATGACGCCCCAAATAAATATATAAAAAAAATAATCTTGTGATGTATAAATATTTATGGCAATGACTGTACAGAAGTCGCTTCAGATTTGTCAACACCAACTTTCATCCAACAAGCATTTTCCCTTGAACCATGTATACATTAACTGGTTTTCTGGGGACAAACCTTCCAAGTCTTCCTCTGAAACCTTAACTTTGGACTGAAAAAAAAATTGTTTGAAACTTTCTTCAAAACTTCTAGTTTCTTACCATTGAAGGAGGGAAAACTCGTTTACAGTCTCCTTTGTCCATATGTTCCCTATAAGCTTCCACTAAGTACTCTTTGGTATCATATGACAAGCAAGGCTTGCACAACTGACATATAGGCGACATGCAACTCTCCCTGCATAGCATACTGTTGCACTCCGCAGGATAGACAGCTATATTCTTGTATGATGCTATCATATCTTGCTCGGATTTAAACCTGCATCAGAATTTTACATCAAAAGAATGAAAACAATATTAATAAACAATGCAAAACTCACTTTATTCTTTCGTTGAGTCTTTGACCTACGCCCACCAACGAAAGCACATTATATAACACCTGTTGATATAATAGCTGATTTGGTGGAAAATGTGCTGACGATAAATTTGGGCTCATATTCGCTTCCAACAGGAACACATTTAAATCTTCATCTACCAGAAAATCGAATCTCATCAACTCAAAGAAGTTCCTCTTGAATTTGAATCTAAGGTGAAAAAAAACTTCCACAAATTAGTCAAGAATACTTGATAGATTTTTATAGAAGCAAGCGTTCACTCACTTATTTATAACGCTCAATATCTGCTGTTCTTTAGCAAGAATAGTAATTCTAAGAGATTCTTCGATTTGGTCCCAAATTTTGGACGGATCTTTCCCAATGGACTGCAAATAGGAGTTCAAACTTTCTTTCATTCCAAAACCTAGCTCGTTGTAGTAATATTCCAACGATGGCACTTTCCATACTGGCAAATAATCATCCCCCACTACATACTTATCGAGATTTTTAGCATCGAAAGGATAGTACTTAACGGGACAAAACCTATCAAACGAAATTAAAACCATCAAAATTTTCAAACTCACTTCATTGTTATTCCCTTCAACTCACCTCAATATAGCATCCCCATTGTAGATATAAATTCTAAGAGGATCAATAGATGTTATCACAGTATAAATTCCAATATCAAATTTATGTCCATTAATAAGGAGGGGTTTAGCAACAAACTCTTGAACAAAAGTACTATTCGATTCCAATGCAATCAGTTCTTCCTTTGATCGAAATAAAATGTTTCTATGGTCATTATTTTTTTCAACAAAAGTACTATCCGGCTTCTCTTCAATATACTTAAGGAGTTTTTTCTTATCGCCAGGTAATTTGAAGGCAGGTGGAATATACTTTAAACCACTTGTGGCCAAATCAACCTTGTTCGTTATATAGCCGCAGCCAGGAAAATGGTTGACTTTCTGATAGGATTTCAAGTGACGAAGTTCTTTATATAAAACTCTGAACGGATAGTCATGGGCCCATAGCAAGTCCCAATCTGTTGAGTTGGGATCATGTTCGAATCCAAATCTTTCCAAAACTGTGTAAACATTGTGCAGATATCCACTTTCGAGATTTTTCCCAAAGGCTTTGAAGGTTTTCGGGACTGGTTCGGTTTCTGATCTATCAGATTCCAGTGGAATCTTTTCGCATTCCTTATGGGAGTTTAGAACAAAAAAAATTGATATAATTACCACTGAAACGGAAATAACGTTGAAGATACTGAATTCTGGAAAATAGCCAACATCTGAATAGCTTAGTTTTCTCGCCTTGGGGGCTTCTTTATCCTAAGAAATAAACAAAACATCAGTACTCCAGTAAAAATTAATACAGAGAAATACAGTCAAGAGATACCTCGTCAAAATTATTTTCGGACATCTCAGTTTATCTTACTATTAAAAAAGGTTTGCTATCAAAGAAATCACATTTTCAGTATGGGACACTCAAGCAATACTCACAAGAATTTTTTATAACGGTACCCTGGTACTCACCCATTTCCAGTAGCCAGTTCTTGGTAGAAGCAGTGTGAAGTCAGCTGATCAAATAACCGAAACCAAGAAGTTGCAACAAAAACAAAGTGTTTTATATTGCTATTATTTATGTATGGAGGGGTAGATTTATGTAACATATAGGTATATCCGAAATAGAAATGACCAAAGAAAAAAGTTCCAACCTGAAACATCGCGTAGTTTAGAAATTTTATATCGTGTTTTTCACAATCTTTGCCAATTTTTTAAAAATATACGCAGACGTCTGAGAAACTCCAAACCCATATACCAAATAACGTACTATTCTTCCTCTTTAACATGGTGTTTTTGGATTTTTTCCACGAATCCCGAATAATTAGCTACGTGTATATTTATACGACCATCTCTTACGATTAAAATTCCAAGTCGCTGGAGCAGTTATTGTTTTGATAAAAGGAATGATCATTTTTAGGAAATTTCAATTGCTTTGCCTTTAGTTTTGGCACCCTTCGACCATATTTTTTAGCTGAACTGAAATTGTGTTGTTTCACAAAACACTAGTAAAAAATCGGTTCTTCCTTTTGTGGTAATCTTCCTGCGTAACCGTACTGCTAACAAGCAGCCGAAATAGCTCAGTTGGGAGAGCGTTAGACTGAAGATCTAAAGGTCCCTGGTTCGATCCCGGGTTTCGGCATAACTTTTTATGGACATCATGTTTGGTATGTTAAGGCTGTATGTATGTTGTGGACATAATTTATTTATTTTTATTTATACAATATTTTTTATTTATTTATACAATATGAACACATAAAACACGTTTGGTTCATCATAAACCGACAGAAAATAAAACAACATACGTTTTAGAACTTTATTTGCCATTCAAAAGAAATAACTAGCAATATGACATTTTCATCGAAGTTCAGTATCAACAGAATTTCAAAATTGGATTCTCCTCCATACATCTTTATCAAAATTCACAAAGTGAAGTATCCAAAAACTATTATGTATTAAAATATAATATGGCATAAAATTATGCATATATTAGACGAATCTAAATCTATTCGTAAAAAACTAGATTATATAAACTTTGGACACAACACCTAAACAAATAATTCTTCACATTACTTTTCAGCTTAATTAAAAAATCATGGGTATTGGGTGAAGTTCTTTGAGATAATACTTGAATTGTATTTTTTTATGTAACTTCGGAAATTTAATTTTTTTATGAATAAGAGAGCTGTATGGTCGTCGAAGAAATTTTCATCTCATAAAAAAAACTTGAATGAATCAGTCACTCCCATGCAGGCTGTCAAAAAAGTTTTGTTTTCTTCAAAATGTGTAGGTTTCCGATAAACTTCTTCAGCAGCTCATTGAGAGTACTAGTGTTTTAGAAAAATATTGTAGTAAAACGCGTAAATGTTGCTCAAACTTTTACAATGAGTAACTATTATCAATAAAGAATTCTAAGAAATAAACCTTCCTTCCAAAGTATTCGAAAAATTATAAAACAGTAATAATAATATCGATTACTCCCATTTAACATTAAAATATAAGGGGTAAGTATAACAACATATAATTAGATGCGAGTTAAACAATTTACACTTCACATATATGATCTGTTAATAAAAGTATTGATTTTGTAACAACTTAAAATTAGTATTTTACTTGGCCCTGACTTGTCCTATTTTAAAAACTAATACACAGCCTTCGAAAAACTAAATACCGGAGGAGGAAAAACTTCAAGTGGACAAAAAAGGAATTGGCTAACTTAATTCAAACCTGAAACACCGCGACAACTCCCAAACGAAAATCTAAAATTTTCAGCTCCTCCAAACAACTACACAATAAAGATCAAAACATATAATCCAGTAAAAAATGTGGAAACAATAAAACTAAACACGAACACCATCAACAACGGTACTATATTTTAAAGCTGTAAACATGTTTGGTTTCACCAAAACACTTACTAAAGATCGAGCTCCTCTAACACCTATTAATTGAAAAACCTGGTATCTTGAGCTCCATCTATTCTTATTACAAAAACAAAGGTGAATCTATCACAAACTGAACACACAGAAACATTCTGATCACATCGACAAGAGGTGAATAGCAGGAAAATACCACTTCTCGACCCACTTACCTTTTCTGATAATGGTCATCCTAACCTCAAAATCTTCGGGTGTGGAAATCGAAATTTTGTATTTCGAAATAATCAATATTACCTTATTTTTATAATGATAACTCGTCTTTTCAAACATAAAGAGATGATCCCAACCATATTCGTTGTAAAACATCAACAGTAATAATGATATGCTATATATGATTAACTGCATTAAAAGTTCTCAAGTTACATGCTAATGTAAAATTAACGAGTACATAATGATAATAATATAAATTTTAATATTATGCCAAGTAAAATACCCTTCTTGAAACCAGTTTGCTTTGTGAGAAGTCGAAAATTTTTGAATATTTCTGAATTATCTTTATTTATCTCTTGTTATTAGCTTCATCTTCACATATTCACTGAGAAAACAGCAAAGAGTTAAAGAATTTCGACCCGAAGAATGTCTGAACATGATGTGTTGTCTTTTTTGCATAAATCCATTTAAAGATATCTTCTGAACATAGAAAGTATCATTTGTTTCTCGACTGGGTTCAATAATAGCAGAAATCTCATATTTTCGAAGATATCTTTTGTATCAGCCGGTAGTTAAACCCCATAGCGTGCACTAATGTAATGGTTATTTCAGCATTTTGTATCAGACTAAATACTGTTGTAATCGGATTCATTCATACAACACAAACAATACGAACGTTTTTGTTATGCTATCTAACATACCCAAGCATTAATCGCATCTCGTTTGTAACCTCGAACGTTTCGTTATTTCCCGACTTAACCTAGTAGGAACCAACAAATCGTCTGCATCATCACATTTTCCCCTCCTCAATGTTTCGATTTCGTCTTTTTTTTCTTTCGATCACTATTATTCTCCTATAGAAAAAATAAATAAAAAGAATCAAAAAGCTTCGAGTGGTTCAAGTGCCAAAAATGCTTATTGGAGATTCGGATTACTTTGGCCAGTCGTCCTATAAGTTCTCAAGACAAGCCATCCTACTGCCTTTGAACTGATCTAATATTTTGTTGACGTATTCTGTTGTGTGTCCTGCTATCCTAACCTCTGGAAGTTCAATAAAGATATATTTTAGAGCGTGTAAAACGAATTAAGTTGTATTATCATTTCAGCCAAATTCATTTAATGTTAGTTGATCATCGTGATGCTGCGAACTGGTCGAGTGGCTGATGAGAGCTTTCTTTCTTATGCATTAATCTGTGTTATATCTTCTTGGTTTGTATAAAAAAAAATTTTCGCTTGTTATTTTTAACAAATCTTCCTTTGTTTGAATGAAAACTATTACTTAAATATAATCAGGAATACGACGCTACTTTTAAACCATGGGAAAAGATCATAATACTTACTGGCAACGAATCTAGACACTTTTTCCAGATGCTGCGTCAACTCTTCCTGTTTTTCCGTAGAAGTTTCGTTGATCTTTGTCACCAATATTTGTTTAGCTTGTTGTATGCCGTTCATAAGTTTCTCTACAAAGTAAATTTTAGATACTAACCTCCAAAAGATCAAACTAACTCACTATGTTCAGTCTCCAGGCCATGAAGTTTTATCTTATTCGCCTCGTGTTGAGCTTTTTTCTTCAGTCTGCACGCCCTGGACGCCAACTTATTCTTTTCCTTCCTTGAATTCGGCCTCACGTTGAATGGTAACTCGCTCACTGGAGTCATGTCGTTTATGATTCTGAAACGGCGAGTGTTAAAAGTAGCCTTCATTTTTGAATCCGAAGAAAATCTCACTTGTTCAATTTGGTCAATTCTTTTCCGATGCTGTGAAGTTTCCTCGGATTCGGCGTCAAATCGTTGCCGTCTCCTTTTCGTGCTTTTCCACTGTGTTTGATCCCCTTAACCGAACAATCGGGACTGAATACAGGATCCGTTACTTCGTTCAAATGATGAGGATCTTCCATTTTACATTTCATCACTAGACGCTGCCCCTTGGGTCCTTTCGATTGAACGTTGTACTGCCAAAAGTACCTTTCTTTCTTGCTCGGAGACGTTTTTGACGTCTGTTCATAGTCGTCATCCGAGTCTCCTACAATTCAACCACTAATTAAGAAGGAACTTAACCTCAAATATAGGTTACCATTGTCTGAACTGAAATCCTCATAGTGAGCATCACTTTCAGAGTCAGTATCTCCCTCATCGTGCGAGAAATCCTGCGATTCGGGACTCAAAATTCCTCCGGTAGAGAGCGAAGATGTTGAGCCAGCCTCCACGAGGGAACTGGTAGATATCAAGTGTTTGCGTGGCTCTCTCCTTTGCCAAATCTGGTCCAGACCGAGATGTGTGGGAGCAGAGGAAGACAGCCTGCATACAACATGAAATTTATTTCTTGAAAACCCTTACGGAACAAAAGTAATTACCGAGATATATGTCCCCTGCCCATTTGGATACTTGGAGAACCAAGTGGTGTTGAATGACCTGGAAGAGATTGATCTTGCATCCTATCCGGCGATGCGTAGGAATCTCTCTTCATCAAGAGCTCGTGGAGGGTGCTGTGTTTCTGTTGGAGGGAGGTTGTGTGGTGTGGGGAGGACTGGAGTATTGACGAATTCGAACTGAAAAGATGAGACTTGCAATCAACCTATAGTTGGCCTTGAATATGACAGAGTTACTAATGTCATATAGAATTGAGGTTAGTGCCTCCCCTATGAACAAATCTACCGAGTTATTACCTTGTATGACTGGTGGGGGATACGGCAGACATTAGATTCTTCGAATGATATATCTCGAAACTGTTTGAAGGTACAACGCTGAGTTCGTTATCCCTATACATCATGCTGCTTTGGGGGCAAGAGGAGGCCGTCATTGTTTGATTATTATTGGAGTGGTGGGAGTTGCTGAGCTGGATCTGTTGCACCGGGGAACTTTTCTGACTTGAGAGGTTCATGAAACTGCTGCCTTCCTCCGGAAGGAGTAGATCGTCGAAATTGATCTCCCGCAACAAGGTCTCATCGTTGGCATTCAGTTCGGCCAGTGTTGGACCTATTAATGAAAATACATCACGAAAACTGATAATAATAAATCAGTCGCGTCAACTGCATCTACCTTAGAATTCGCACGAAACCGAGAAATTCCTTAAAGTTTGTGTTGTCAACACCTTGCTACGTTGCCGATACTACTTTCATTTCCTCTAATACTGCGCATTCTATATTTTTGATGATACTAACGAATGTGCTCAATAAGTAATACTTATAAAGTTTATTGATTGTCGTATGACAATAATTTGGGCCACAAATGTTCAGTGTTATATTGAAATATAATTGCAATTCTTGTTTGGGTTAGGTTAGGTTATGTAGGTAGCTAACTAACCTTGAATGAGATCAGCTTTATCGACTTGAAAAATATCATCGTCATCCATATGGATCAAAGCCTCGGACTTCAGTAGATTAGAATTCATGCTTCGGCTACCCCAAATGTCCATGTTCTCGAGGTCCTGGGTTTGAAACTGTCCGATGTAGCATATATCCTGATTTAGGGGCGATTGGGAATTTTCAAATTCGAAACTATAATCTCTGTGATAGTCGTTCATTTCCATTTGGGGCCTCTTGGGTAAGGGTATAGGTACGCTCGCTGAGGTGGTCATGATAATATCAGCGTTGACAGGCTCTTGCTTGATTATGATTCCAGGATCCAGGAAGAAATCTCCACTGAAGTCTGTCATCGTGGGGATGATAAGCTATATAAGGAAGGTTAATTATTATGCAAAATACTTAACACAAGAATAAATTCTAATTTTAAGTTAAAAGCAAACAACTCATGCTATATTCATTGCGATGCACTGTTTAGCTGGTTCATCGTGCTTCTGAGGAACCCTTTATTTCCGTTTGTACATCTATTTTCTCGAAACGTTTCCAGTTTTCATTATGCTTCTATTCAAAGATTATAGAGTTAAGTCTATAATCTTAGCTTTTATTGTGCTGTTTCTGAACATATCGAGCGTTTCTAAATAAATAAGAAAATTAATCTATGGACAATAATGTCAGTAGATCCAACCCATAGACATAGAGACATATATGTCTATGATCCAACCATAGACTTACAATCTATGGTTTCAACGAATTTCAAATTTGAAATAAATTGTTTTGTATTGTGCATATGTCTGCTGAGTGAGTAACTTTAGAAAAAGGTTTTTATTCTTGATTTTATTCATAAGAAAATTGAAAATCAAGAGTTTTAAATCAGCCCAATTTTCCTATTCAGATGCTAGGTATGCCATCTTTGTGAATATATGTTGTTCAGCACCAAAACCAATAAAGAGCATCAATAAATAGATTTATTGATCTGAGGTATGGTATAGAACAATTGTTATATTTCCATCCGATATAATAACAGGAGCGTTATTTATTCAATTTGACAACTTCTAACAATAGGCAGCGAATAATACGGCATTTCTTCACAGTTATAAAAGAATTCCAAGCAACGTCCTTGGTTTGTGAATTGAACCCATTAGAATCAAAATTCACTGGCTGAGTATCTAAACACAAAACAGATGTTAACCAAGGTCGAGTTTGGTCGGTTAGGCGCGAAAATAAAGGAAACTTGTTGAACTCTTGAATATCATGTAGAAGTAATGTTTCAATTGAACATTTTCGATGCTTACGTTATAAATACTGTCGATTGAAGGGATAAGCCCATAGAAGAATGAAATCAAATGGTTGAAATTTCGAAAGTAATCTAAGTTGATAAATATCGAGAACAGTTTGTGGAGTAGTATAGTTTACGTAACATTACAATTATAGATATCGTAGGAAACAAAACTTTTATTATTCAATCTAGCAGATTTGCACCCTATTGAATACAACTAATCTTTGTTTATCTCAATCTCAATGAGTTGTATAGTAGTTGTTTGACCTTCTTCGCATAGCTTGAAAGTAGATAATAATTTTTCAATCCACTCAATGAGCTGGTTCCGAGCACGTGGCTCCTTTGCATACGTTGGGGAACTGAATAACCAAACTATGATGGATTATGAAGGGAACAAACATTTTCTTTGTGATCCAAAAGAATTTTTGACATCAATTTCAATCAGGACACCATTGCTAAATGACATCCACCTTTGATTTCGAGCGTAAACGTCAACATAACCCAGACGTAAACAAAAATATTGATTAGTATGTCCTATTTATGGTAAACAAACAAAACATCAACATGATTCGAGAAAGGATCCGCTAACAAACTGAAATTTTAAGATATGAGCATAAGCCAGGCATGAATCGAGTTATGCAAACCGTAATGTACATACCTGTAATAACAATAATCACTCAAAATATTCTAAATCGAATAGTCCAGAATGACTCAACATCAATGAAAATTGCTACAGATTATGTCAGTAACCAAAACAACACACAATATTATCACCCGACCGATTACAATAAAATCCGAGTATTCGCCTTATCGAATCCGAGTGGAATCACCAAAAAATTCTCTCGAAAACAAGTTCCATCACAATCAAAACAAAATAATTCACACCACCATGTTCGTAATGTCGCATGACTGGCGTACGCAAGGAATATTTATCTTCCACTTTCAAACCAATCAAAAATAGAACTCGGAAAACTCTAGCCAATCGGATTATTAACAACTTGTTTCTTGCGATGGCATCCTCAGGGAATTCTTGCTGAGAATGTTACTGTCATTACTTGTTAACAAGTTTTCAATGAACGAGACGTTTCGTTGAGATGACCTGCAGATTGACCTTTGACTTTAATCATTCAATACGGAAATCATATTACAAAATGTCTTCGAAATAACGATAGCCTTGGAATTTTGCAAATCACACTGATCGAGCAAAGCATATGTCACACGTTTTGTTTGTTTACATTCATCTGACACTGACATATCGCAGCGAAAGCTAGAATCACAACATGCCTGTGACAGGTGAGGGCGGCGTTCCATTCAAACAAGTGGAAAAGTGCACGAATCTAATTGAATTTTCTATGACCACGGAGCGTAGGGCTTAGCTTGCACCTTACTTAAACCAAAGAGGAATCTTTGCTTAAACCAGAGACAACCTCTTTCTCTGGCTTAAACTAGAGATATAGAAGAGATATCTCTGGCTTAAACCAAAGGAGCAAAGAGTTAACTAACTAGCTAGTTAACCCTTTTTGATTGTTGCAAATTTTGAAAGTGATTGCTGGATTCTGTGATTCAAGATGTGGTGACGTGAGATGGAGTAGGGTTATGGGATAAAAACCTTATCATTAACATTTAACATTACTTATCAGCAGTTTCAGACTATTGATTTAAGTATTACTTATCAATAAGAATACATCCTTTGTTCTAAACACTTCTCTAAAACTATCAAAATAATGCAATTCGCTGGTAAAGTGGTTCTGATAACTGGAGCTAGCTCTGGAATTGGAGCTGCAACAGCAAAACTTTTCAGCAAGCAAGGTGCTAGTCTCGCTTTGGCTGGTAGAAATTTGGAGAATTTAAAGGAGGTATCAAAAGAATGTAGTACTGCAGCACCTCCCTTGATTGTAACTGGGGAACTTACGAATGAAAATGATGTTAAAGCGATATTAGATAAAACCATTGAACATTTTGGAAAACTGGATGTTCTAGTAAATAATGCAGGTATGTATAACTCAATTAACTGATCCTCTGATTTTCAAAGGGATCATTCGTATTATTCCCAAACTGTACTGTTCTCTTGAAGGTATTATCAAATCTGGAAGCATCGAGAACACTTCTCTAGAACAATATGACCAAATAATGAATACCAATATGCGATCTATTTACCAACTAACATCATTGGCTGTACCGCATTTGATTAAAACAGAGGGCACGATTGTTAATGTGTCTAGCGTCAATGGTATTAGGGCATTTGCTGGTGTTTTAGCTTACTGCGTATCTAAGGCAGCTCTGGACCAATTCACTAGATGTGTAGCCCTTGAATTAGCTCCTAAAAAAGTGAGGTGCAATAGTGTGAACCCTGGGGTAACTATCACAAATTTACACAAAAGATCTGGCATGAATCAAGAGCAGTATGAAGCATTCTTGAAAAGAAGTCAAGAAACCCATGCATTGGGCCGGCCAGGTACTGCAGAAGAAGTAGCAAAGACAATTCTTTTTTTGGCAGGGAATGATTCTAGCTTCATAACTGGGGCAACTTTACCTTGCGATGGTGGAAGGCATGCTATGTGCCCAAGATAATTTTTAAATTTGAGGATACATAGTGGTTTTATTTATATATTTTTTGGAACTTCTCATTTTTATTTGTATCCATTTATTGTTTGAATAATGAAGCCTTTTATTTATCGGCAAACCTGATTTTGAATCAATTTCTCTCTAAGAAATATCGGGATTTTGCGATTCAAAAATTGCGCGTTTAAGAAAACTGTTGGTAGCACTGTCAAAATTACATGAAAAACCAAGGATAATCTGAATATACTCAAAGATCTGAATCATTGAACGATAAAAAATCTGTGATCAGATATCTACCATTTTCTATGAGCTATCATAGATGAGCGTAGCTTGAACCCATAGACCTATAAAACACAAATGTGTTTAATATGTCTATGCTTGAACCCATTGAACTCTATGGGAGTTCAATGCTTGAACCCATAGACATATAGACATGGACTGTGCCTTCCTTTCTATTTATGCATGAAATACGGTCAAAAAAACTGACAGAGAGAAACGCACGTCGGGAATGCAGTTGTTTCTTTCTAGAATTTTGATTGGTCTACACTCACCTCTATGTGAACAAAAAAGAGACATCTGCATTCCCGACTTGCGTTTCTCTCTTTCTATAAAAAAAGCCAATTTCATGCTGACATTGCTCAGTCCATGTCTCTATGTCTATGCTTGAACCTAACAGATTTTCTATAGATGTCTGTCTATGATCTGATCGTAGGCTTTCTCTGGTTTTAAACCGTCGTTCGTTTGTATATATTGGTGTTCTATGGTTTAGACTTGACAGTATTGCGTGTAGGACAAACATATCAGAGAGTTGTTACTCTATGGAAAAACCTACACTCAACTGCTCCTTTTAAATCTTCGAACTGTTGTAATATATGTATTAGCTAATATATTTTTAATATTAGGAAATACAAACAATCGTTTCGTGCACAATCTTGAAATCATCTCGAATATAACATAATTCACGATTTGGGAAAGTAATGTGCAGACCAAGCTACGCTCTACGTCACGTCACGTGATAATTTTAAGTAGATTGCAGGAAATCATCGATTTTCATGTTAGGGAAACAAAGATGAACCTTTCATCGAATAAAATATATTATAAATACATTCTGTAAAATTATTAAACACTACCAGCTTATGGAAATTTACAAACGATCCTTTCTTCTACATGGTTGGTTGGTCCTAAAATAACTTTTTCTAGAAGAGGTATCCACTACTAGGGATATAATTGAAATGCTGAATTCAAAGGACAATTTTAAGTCGATTGAGTTCTTCGGAACAACTATATCAACATCAATTTTGTAAAATGACGATGGTCAAGCTGTTTTTATTCCTTTTTTTTTTCGACAAAACTTTGTTCGGTGCATATTTTGATACTGTAGAAATTTGCGAAACTTGAGGATGCTAAAAATTAGCATTTGAGCTATGCCAGGCGAATAGTTATAACTTTAGAGATGCCGATCTGTCTGCGACCCATAAAGTCCACTTTTTTTCGCACTTTTGTTGATTTATACATGAGGGCAGGAAATATATCCGTCAGAATAAACGGCAAGATGATTATTTTATACTTTTGAATAATACAATTAAATACTTCTTCAATATAGATCCTAATGGCCACGCTTTTTCATCTAGCCTCTTTTTGTAACAGCTCTTCATTTAACCTAACTTTTTACTCTTATCTACTCAGAAGTTATAAAATGAGCCTCAAAAATGTCACAGCCACGTTTGTTTTTTTTTAGTTATTTCGAAGCATCGATGCTTTCAAACTAATAAAATAATTCCGAAGCTGATTTTTCGTATAAAAAACGCACAGCCTTTAAGGAAGGTTCATTTGAATTGATGCTACTCGAGAAATATACCAGGTGTCATTCAACCCATTGAAACACCTCGTATATTCAAAAATAACATCCATTTTGGATATACTCTCGATATTTCTATTTTCAACGATCTACAGTGCACCTTCAATTCCTTAGATTCAATCTTTAATAATAGAATGTGTAAGCTAAAGAACTTAGAAATTCTTCTTACAATGAATCGAAAAAATAAATCATGTTTAGGACCTTTCGATTCATCATTCGTTTTAAAGTAACTGTTACAAAAACAGACCTAATGGTAAGATAAGAGAGAATCGCTGTTGTTTTTCGCACTAATTCGGCGAGTTTTATCTGGACAAGGGTTCGGTATAGTATCGATATTCTGTGTTCTGAAGTTGTGCTCAGCTTGAACCGCACCATTGTACTGCAACTGTCAGAACGGACCAGCAAAGTTTCTTCTTCATTGATTGAACTAAGAAGGAGCATAGAAAAGAGATGCGTGCGCACGAAAATGACGGAGAAAATGGTACAAGCTAAGAAGTACTTTCGAACACAGAGCCTCATCTGACGAATACTCCAAAACGCATTTTACCAATGCTATCTGCCGGAGTTATTTCCTTGCCGCCATGATAGCTTCGTCTAAAAACGCAGCTTGGACCTTTCAATAATGTTCGGACTCTCTAACCTCTTTCCACCGCGGCATCCCGGAGGAAGTGACAGAGCAAATGATCATCATACTTATTATTCGAATGAAAGCCACTATGTAAAATGTGCGTGGTAATCAGAATAAGTTATTTTACGATGCCTCCCCCCCACCCTGATGGTCGTTGGCCATGTCGTTCGGATGCAAGATGGCTCTGACGGTTTCGAAGTGTTTCTTGAATCCCAGCTTCGTGTACAGACCCTTCGACGCATCGTTCTCAGGACGGATTACGACGAACGGCATATAACCTGAAAAATATCGAAACTACTCATATGCTTTCACCATTAAACCGTTTAAAATTATACCCCAAAGTAACGCAAACATTAAAAGAGGTGGTAGAAAGCCGTTCTTCTAGATAACGTAGACGTTCCAGAACTCGTATGGCTTAACTACTGACCCATGTCACAGGTGGTCCAAACATCAACAATCCATGGAAAAATTCGCCAGCAATGTGTTTAAATCGAGGACAGTCCAGTCCACTCAAATGCAAAAATTTCGATTCCTGGCCATCTGTCATCTTTAATGCCGTAACTATATAAAGTCAACTCGTTGCTAGGGATATCATCGCGTGCAGTCACTTGAGATAACGTGATTGGTTGGTCACGATCGTTCTCTGTGTTTCGAAATTTTGAAAGATGTCAAAATAATCCATTTTGAAACGCCCTTCCTTAACGCGAGTTGATACTTGTTTGTGTTCAAACCCAACTTACCTCGGTTTTTGACAATGTTGGTCAGGTACTTGGCCAAGATTAGGCCGTAGCCTTTTCTCCTGAAATCGGGCTTCGTCTGCATCGAGAACATGGCGCCGTAGTAGGATTGTACCATCCACGCGGCCAGTTCGCCGGTTTTCGAGAACACGCCATAACATGGCAGTTTCTCCATGAGTTTCTCGAACACCTCGATGCATTCCATGTGATTGGCGGGGTAGAGCTCGTAAATTGTTGGCGCATGCTCGGGCGACAGCTGCAGCATCTCCGCATCGTCTGCGAATTCTCTAAAACAAGAAGAACAAACATAATGAAACTGTTATACGTGAAGAAAGAGTGTACACTGAGATGTGTCGCCAGAAGGAGATACAGTAAGTAAAAATGGTATTCTAAGTATTACTGACTCGTATTTTCTGTTTCAGAGATCGATTTACTGGACTTTTCGAGACGATACTATGATAATATGAAGAATAAAAGGGATCATTTTAATTTAAACAGTCTGGCAACGATGTTCCTTAACGAATTGCAACGTCACTTTTTTCTGAATGTCAATGTCATATGAGGATATGTCAACGTACATTTCTGTGCTCTCTTCCTCCCAGTCTTCGGTCTGAACATAGATATCCCCTGTCATCTTTTCCATCGTTCCTATCTCGGAATAGAACTCCTCGATTCTTTCCATTATACTAGCGTGAGTGAAGTTCATATAGATCGGCCTGGTCCAGTCGATCAGTACGTCCTCCTCCTTGAGTAAATCCAGGTTATCGAGCTGGTCGCACGGACAGAAAACGCTGAAACTTTCGTAGAGAGTGTTGTTTGGCTGAAGAAAAACAGTAATCTTGATTAAAAGTCAAAACGTAAATGTTCTGTGGTCAAAATACGAATCGAGTTCATAGAGCTGTAGATGGCGCTAGACAAGCAAAAAGAAGAAAAGTGCATAGAAAGAGATTCCTTCTTGAATCCGACCAAACGAAAATCAAGAAGATATGGATATATCTTCTTCAGTAAAATGTTTCCATCACAAATAACGTTTGCTCTTTCTCTCTGTCCCCAATGAAGTTCATCCACGTGGTGCCCAAACATCGATACGATCTAATTTCGAGTTATAATCATATGAATGTGGCAACTGAGCTTGTTCGTTCGGAACGAGCAAATGAAATCATTGTGTACAAACTTTATGTCGTGCCATACGGGCGATATCACGTCAACATTTTCAGTCCGGTCTTTCTCATACGTCACTAGTTCATAATGAGCTGTACATTTCCATACAAACTTAATAACAGCCAATTAACGGTTGCCCAATCACGAAATGGTTAGTCCTGGCAACTTGCGGTTGGATTTTATAGTTTTTGGGAGGATCACGAACTACGACACGAAGGACCAGGACTGTATCTGCATAAATGGCTTGAAATACTTGAATGCCCTTCAATTACTGAGTGTATACAAAAACGTTTGACATGTGGTGGAAATTTGCCTCACTCTAATTAATCATATACGTGTTTGCTTCTTAAAACTTTTTATATGCACCAAATAAGCATCTAAACAGGTAATATTCAGCTCAATAGCTGAAGATTCACATATCTGGTAGTTCTGATAAAAGTAGGTCACAAGAGGTGTAGCTCTAGCGACTGATAGTTCTAACGTCCTTAAAAGAAGTAGTTCAAATGACCTCTGAATACCGCTATGGGAAAAATTGTTTCGTTGCTAAGATATATTAGTGTGTTGATCATAGAATATAAAATACTACACTATACTCAAAGGTGTTGATCAAATAATCGGTGTATAGATACATCGAAATTGACACGAGGTCGTTTGAGGTCTAGACTAGTAATCTGCTCCAGTGACCCCTTCACCTCTTTGAGTTTTATTGAGATATGTGCTGCTGGCTCACTTGTGTTCGAAAACTATTCGGGACCACCCCTATATGTGCCACCGAGATGGCTTATAACCCTCCGCTGAAAATCACATGTACGTTTCCAAGGTTGGCAGCCGTCCAGACTCTAGGTCAGGGCCTCCCCAATGCAGCTTTCCAGGGTCGGATTTACGGCGATTCCGTTGGGAATCGAAAGAATCTTTTTATCGAAGCAAATCGGTCGAGATTTGAGGGAATTCATAACTACGGCGATGTAGCCGCGGCCAGCAAACATGTGACTACTTACTTTGATAAAAGTATGTGAGGAGGATGTAAGGATAAAAACTCTATTGTCTCGCCTGCTTGCAACAATTTGCAGGCTCGATTATATTAGACAGAGATCCGTTACTTGAGTATAAAACTTTCAACTTCTTTTTATCAAATGTCAATGTACGCGGAAAGTTTTGTGCCAGAAATATCTGGATAATCCAGTGAATAAGGGTGTAACATCTGCCTCCGAACAGGGGTTGTTTTATGAGGGATTGCTCCAGAGTTCATTGATTCGAAATAGCTGTACCGCAACAGGTGTCAGTGAGTGAAGCTATTTTGGTGAATCCCCTCTAACGCCCGAGTCGGGAAAGAGTGACAATAGATGTTATCCGTATTGGACCATTCAATTTGAAGAATTCGTGAGAGATTGATGTGTTTGGACAATTGGTGACGCGGGGTAAATGGATGTACAAGACGATATTTCATAAGTAGTGTTATTTCGACCTTCATCAAGCTAGTCGAAATCGAATCTTTACTGGGGGTTGTTATTTTAATGTCACTCGGGATCCGGTAGTCCTCCACACCTTTATGTCATTCTGAACCATAGAATATAAAATACCTTATACTCAAATTTCTAAACATACGATCACATAATAATAAAACAGCCATAAAAAGCCCATATATCGTGTAGAACCCATCAAAATAGCTCCGTTGCAAACTACATCGATTTCGATAGGCAATCAAAAAGTCGTCGAAGTAACTGCCGGTTTCCAGGGGCTTCCCATGATTAAATCAAGATTTGTCAAGACGACGCGACGTCGGGTAATTCGGCCTACTAGGCACCGAAGACCTAATGAGGTGTTGAAACAAGGACAAGGACGCCGAAAAATTTCCCCTCATTCGGAACAGTAATTTGGCGACTCGGGGAGTTTGTAGGACAATTGATCGACCAGAAACTTGGGAGGGAGGAGAAATTAAGTTTCTCAGTCTTTTTGCAGTAATTGAGACGGTTGAGAAATTCATGTCACGTCAAATTCTGTTGTTATTTCTTGGTTTTGGTACCTGGAGAATCGTTTACTTCGTGGTTTGGATCGCAGGTGGCGCTAATGAGAGGAATATCTCAGGACTACCAACCGTTTGTTTCATAACGAATAAAATCAATAGTTTTCTATGGTTAAATATGTCATATGTCACTAAATAGATCAATTTTTTATATTTATAAGTGATTTTTTTCGTATTTTCGAAAATGAAACAGAAGAATCGATCGTTGAGATTTCATACTTGATTAATTGACATAAACTCACCGTCTTGGTCATTCCAGGAAAGTGCAGGACCACGGGACGTTCTGGCCAATCTTTGTTAACGTAGAAATGAAAGTCCCAAACTCGATCGTTCAGATAAGTCGTCAGAGTTTGATGGAACTGGAATGGGAGAAGGAGAATCTATTAATTTCAAGCATAGCAGTTTCAACTTGACGGGCTATTAGCCTGTTCATTTGACAGATATTCAATGGGGGACAATAAAAGAAGAATTTCTTCAACTGTCATTTTTCTATGATGCATACTGCCAGTGGTTCACAGAACTTTAATGAAAAGTTCTTAAACTGTCATCTTCTGTATGATCACAGAACTCGCATATCCAAAACTCGGTTTGTTACATATGGGTCACGTTCCTTGGAAAATGCACACTCGAAATTTCGAACAAAATCGATATTTCTCCATGTAAATCCGCAACTGAATATCACGCCACCCCCGTGCCCATGTCATTTCCAAGGCTAATCGGATCCGAATGTGAAAATATGCTTAGAAACTACCGCCAAGCCTCCAAACATCACGACATTTAATCATAGCGTTCTTCAGGTGAAAAAGCGTCCTTACCTTTATGGAATCGGGCAGGAATTTACTGAGGACTTCGAGTACTTCTTCCAGCTCTGTGTCTTTTAACAATTTGAAATTTTTTCCCTCGGTTAACACTTCTTCCATTGCTGTAAAAAATGGGAGAATTATTGAACGCCCTTTAAAAGGTTGAACTGTTGCGAGTTCAAATCGGGAATATCGATTAAAATTTATATTGCCTGGTAAATGCATTTTAGAATGTTCCAAATGGTAAACGAATATGCAGGTGTATACCGAGTGAACTCAATACGCTACGAAAAGATATACGGATGTAACAAAAAGAAGAAGAATACTAATGCTCGATGAAATCTATGGAACGTTGCAAAATGGCGAAACAACCTGTTTAGTTTTCAAAATGGCTACTGAAACTTCTGATGCGAACAGACAAGAAGGTTTGTAGTACTTGGAAACCTTGAAAGGTAGAATTTTTCGAAGGTCAACTTTTGACTTCCGCATCTCCCAGAAAAATCATCGTAGATCTGAATGTGACACATAGGTACTGTAAAAGAGCAGCTCTTCTAGTTATAAATCCCGAAATTTTATCGGTGTTACCGTTCGGTCCTGATGATTCTTCTGCGAGAAAAATCATGATACATATTCTAAAAGAGCAACCACTTCTTCAAGAAGTAAAAAAGTTAGAACAGCAGATGTTTCGAAATGCCGTCAATTGTCCGTGTTGCAAAATGGCGGAGACAATGGTTATGTTACAAAATGGCCAGAGCAATAATTAGTACATGTGTTGAACATTGTTCTCATTAGATACTGGCCTATAGTTTCCTGTGTTATATCTTTCAGATCTTGAAAGCTTATTGGCAACAATTTTATAGGTTATCCGCTAAATTCACTGGGGATTTTACAAAATGGCGGAATACCAATAGACTAAGGATTGCAAACTTAACTGTAGAAAGAATGTTTATCGGGTAACAATAAAGCTGCGATAAATTGGTCTATCGAACATAAAACGAACGGATATTTCAAGATGACTTTCTATCCGGCCATCTGTTCTTGTTGCAAAATGGCGATTTCTTCTATGGATCAATCAAAATGGCGATATCATCTTCGTGTCTTGCAAAATGGCGAGAGTTGTTTTAATTTATTGTTGATTCATTGAAGCCTCGAATTTAACTAAAAGTAGATCACTTTTCGTAAAAAAAAACGATCAGTTATATATGATTTAACACAAATGGTATAGAAATAGAACTTTGAAGCAATTGCTTTGGATATAATTAATTTCGTCAGAATACGAATATGAAATGATCGAAAAGAACTTTAAATGTTGAGAATCTTTCACTTTTGAATCACTTTACTGAAGAATTTCTAACCTAATTGATTTTGCGTATGTCTGAGAATAAATATCAAGATGGCCAAAATAAAAAAAAGGTCTGTTTCTTGTATAATTCAAATAAAAGGGAGCTTTATTGAACTGATTGATATGACGATTAAAATCTTAAAAACTTAGGCTTATAGCTTAGGATATAGAAAATATTCCGTATGTGTACAAAACTGAATACCCCAGATTCTTCATAATCTCCCTCGTAAGAAATCGATGATAGTTTCAAGCATTGTAACATGTAAGTTAATTGAGGCATCTTGAACTGGCGAAATTGTACCCATATGAGGGTCACGAAGAGGTCGTAGATACAAATAGATTACTTTTTCACGTCAATCGCACAGATAACAGAGTCAATCGTACAATATATCAAAATTGCCAAGTGTCACTGATCATAACTTTTGAATTTGACAACTTTCGTCGAATCAAATCGATGATCAGTCTTAATTCTCTATGAATTACGATATTTTATGGCCGAAAAAACGATAATGTAAGCGAAAACATAGAATTTATTGCGTTTTCGAATCATAAACAGGAAAACGAGGCCAGTTGTCAATTAAAGGCGTGAAAAAATTAATCTCTTTCGTTTTCGACCATTCCAGACGTCGAACCCGACGGTACCCAGACAAAAGGTGATACTCACCTCGTCACCGAGCAACTTGACGAAAGATTCCCCGCGTTCTCTGTAAAATGGGCAGTTGCAGGTATCGCCCAACCTGTATTATCCCGTCTGAGCACTTATCGATTGCGAGGGCGATGGAAAACAACGCTTTTATCCGCTGGAAAGAAGCCGGAGCAATGCTAGAGAGGAAGGAGAAGCACAGCAAAGTCCGCTTCGCGAGAGTGCGGAGAGGACTGCAGCCCCCGGAGCTTCCCCCTGTACTGCAGAGGCAGTCCACTTGGCTCTTGCTCCGTCTGACGGTAGGGGAGGCAAGCGCACTTTTCCTCTCTGAGGGAGTTGCGCAAAATTCGCGGGAAACTCGAGGGAAATGCGATCCCTATTTGGAAAGAGGAGGGGATGACAAGGGATGTTGGATACAGCTTCGAGAACAATGTGCTGACGAGGGTGGGTCGAAAAGAGATGTACGGGGGAGACGGGCTATGTAATTTGCAACCTAAAAACGATCATGCGAGGATTTTCATGACAGCGATCGTGATTCACAAGAATAAAACAATACTAGTAGGCCGGGATATCCGCCATTTCTGTTGATCCATCATTAAGAGCTGATAATGAAATGAATTTCATAAATACCGAGGCCAAAAACAATACTTTTCGCTCTATGAGTCGTATGCACCCTTATCTGTGACATTGAACTAAAGATCTGTGATCGGTGCTAACTTCACTTTGTCAATCTGAAGTTAACCTGCATTTACAAAAAAACATAGATACATAATCTATGCTCTAAGGGATGAACACTTGCGTTCCAAGAAAATCGATTCTTCCAAGCAAAACGACGACGTTCTGTAATTGTGGACATCCTTAAGAATGATACAAGCTAAGCACTACGTCCTCTTCATACACAAATTTTTGCCATAGAACAGTCTGTTTTTTGGTTTATGTGGACCAAAAAAAGAACTGAATAAAAATATTTATTCATTATTCAATATTTTGTTGTGTCGAAATGAGTCTGCACTCACTGACTGGTAAGTTTATAATTTCACCCAAATCGATGGAACAAACATGTTAGAGAAAGTGTGAAAAACTGTGAATATCATTTTACTACATTTTCCTGTAAGTTCCATTGCTTTCATTAGAACAGAATAAAAACCTCATCGAGGAATAAGAAGCGTGTATAAAGCTTGGGTCATTGCTTTAAGTGTTCTTGTTGCAGGTGAGTCGTATGATAATAAATGTGAAAATCTAAATGTACTCAAGTTTAATTTCATTATATCACCATCATTTTCAGAATACATAGACGACATTAAAATGTCAAGACGGAGGGGAAAGGAATATGAGAATATTGATTATACCAAACTGCAACCAACTGATAATGGAAGTTTTGTTGATGCACAATTTGTCGCTCCGGCTCAGAATGTTCCTTGGAAAGCTATAACTTTAGCTACTTTGCTTCTTGTTGTTGGGTCCTTCCTATTAATTTTTGGTATTTTGGTGGTAAGTGGCCATATTGCGCTAAGCTATTCAGATAGAATGTGGCCAATGATTATCCTGGGACTGTTGATGTTCATCCCAGGAGCTTATCATGTCAGAATTGCATATTATGCTTATAAAGAAGTTCCTGGGTATTCATTCGATGATATACCTGAATTTGATTGATATGTTATTCATGGAGAATTGCGCAGTCAAATTTTTTTGTACAAAATGAAGCTTCAAGCATATAGTGTAGATCTTTGTTCGATTCAAGTCAACATAGAAAAGATCCAGATTTTATATGCTTCATTATTCTAACAAAATACTTGAAAACATATCTCTGCAAAATGTGCCTTTTTACGTTCCGAAAGATGATTAGCCTCAAAGAGGTTTCTTTTAAAAAAAGGCAATATAATAAGATTTTTGTGATATCTTTAGAATTCCTGAGATAAGCATACTCTTATTGCATGACTAACACTTTCATCCCATTTAGATGTTAAAGCCAATTTTGATGGATATGGATTAAGTTGCACCAAAGTACCTGCTGTTAAAGGATCGTAGATCAAGTCCTTGAACTATTTGTTTTTACTCAAATGTTAACATAAAAATATATATAATTTATTGGGCGCTTCATTTTCCTTTAATAATTGCTTAATAGCAACAATATTAGATTAGATTAAAAAAAATATGAAAAACCGTTTGTAGATTAGTGAAATAAGAACAACACAATGAATAAATAAAAAAATATTTATTTCGAAAAACTTAACGATAATTCTGAACAACAAAAGTAGGAACTCTCAAAAGGAATAAAAATCTATACTAAAAAGAACAAAAAATAAACTTTTCATTTTAAGTCTTATAACATCTATGAAAATATAGATATCCTTATTGAAGATAAGCGTTATCTTCACTTTTATATTTTGAATTCACTGAATCCAATAAACTTACATCTAGAAAAACTGTAGGCGATATCATATCACAGACTCGTAAAAATTGAGAAAAAAAAAAACTAAAGTAATACTGAAAAAGATTAAAACGATTGTAATACAACGTCGCAGCCAAAAAAAAAAGAGAAAAAAAATAATGAAAAAATAGTCAGCAGAATTAAAACTAAATAAATCCCTTCTTCTCATTAGTCATCAACAATTTGTACAGCATCATTTGGGATATGAAGATTCTCGACTGTATCGGCTGATTGATCAATATATGGTACTTTGTTTCCAGAATCAAACATATAGTTTCGAACACTTTATAAACATTCCTGGAAATCCTGAATTTTCTTTCAATTATTTTCAATTCTTTAGATCTGCCTTCAGGCAACATCAATTCTATGTGGAAATCATGAGGGGGAGCACGTCCAGTCCTAAACTTTTCAACGAAACAGTGCAACAAAGAGGTGATCTCGAAGTTTGTCAGATTGGTCGATACATACAAGACCCTCTCTTCACCCTGTAGAAAAGTTTATCGTCATTCAAGACTTCTGATTCAAGATATCGGAATGAGCGAAGAATTATGAACACCCACTTAGTACAACGACAAAGCTACATAGTTACAGAAAAAATAAACAGCAAATGAAGGAGGCCGAGAAAAATTCATTTTATATCAAAGATTCTTACCGTATAATCAGGATAGACCCCCTTTTTGCAGCAAAGCTTGAATAATTTCAATGCCTCTTCACTCTGAACGTGATCATGCATGTGGAGCATATAGGCCTGCAGCACGAACCCATCCATATACCGTTCATAATGACTGCTTATATCGTAAGATAACAGCAGAAGAAGCGATCTGTTTGCATCTTGATTCTCCATTAAAGAGAGGAGCTTGTTATTAAACCATTCCCAGAGATCGAAACCACTCACAAAACCTGCGTTCATGAGGATTATACTCTTCAGCAAATCATTG
Organism: Coccinella septempunctata; assembly: GCF_907165205.1. Classification (NCBI taxonomy): domain Eukaryota; kingdom Metazoa; phylum Arthropoda; class Insecta; order Coleoptera; family Coccinellidae; genus Coccinella; species Coccinella septempunctata. Next base: position 30,766,754 of record NC_058196.1, read on the forward strand.
GCGATGAAAATATTCTTCGGGAAACCCTTATCGAAAAAGGATTTGAGAGCTTTATTTCGAGCTTCTTCATCTGACGGTTTGAAATCGAAGGGCCAAGACGAGGGCGGTCCCAACAGGTTAAGGGCTGCAACACGATTAAATAAAAAATCATCATAGACATCAAAGTAAGAACTCACCCTTGGCCTGAAAGAGTTCGTTCACCCAAGAAAAGTCCTCGGCTGATATCAGCACATTGATCAAGTATATATAACGCCCCATATGCGACTTCGTGTTAGTTTTACGCAGGAAAATCTGGGAATTAAAGCATAAACGTTTTAAGTTGTGTGATGAAATGGTTCCCGAGATTTTATATTCGATTTAAACCTCACCTTGGAAGTGACCAAGTTGTGCCAATCTTTTATTTTCATGAGTATATTCCTGCAGAGATCCCATTTTCCTTTTGCATCTAACATGTAGATCAAATTCAAAGCCAGCACTTCGACCAAAACCTTCATGTACATGTTGTTCATGTAATCAGGTTCTTTTTCTTCTGGAAATAACAATTTTTCATAATAATCACGAATTAAGGAGCTTATGTAGTTCATAATGCAACCAATAAGAAGGATTCGCCTTGTTGCCAAAAGACTAAATAGGATATCTTTGAAACGTCACATTTTGAAAAAACCATTTCAACCGTTTCCCAAAAAAAATTATTTTAAGCACTTAAAAATGAAAAATAAAAATGGGTATTTGAAATTTAAAGCGTTTCGTTTCTAATGCACAAGTTGGCAACATAGACTGAAATATGCGTTGAATTTAGTTGAAAACTCACCCAGATCGTCCAGGAGTGCCATGAACGTTTTAAAAATCGCATGGCCCTGTTTTATAGACTTGATCAACGTCAGCACGTTGACGATGAAGTTTTCGATGGTATACGGACTACTGTACGACTTCAGGACATCCATCAGAGCAACAGAATCAGTTTCTTTCAGAGAGGCGCTCAATCGACGTATGTCGTCGATCGAGATGTCCGTGTCGCAGGAGTAGACTTCGGGGAACAGGTTGTGCAGCGAAGAGTTGCATTGGAAATTCGGATGTATGGTCGGCTGACAGGAAGGATGAGCTATAAAATTGGCCGGCGTTTGCGATTTGGACACGCCGCTGAGGGATTCGATGAATTTCCTCACCACCCTCTCGTTTATACCGCCGGAACTGCAGTCGCTGGGGGTGCTGGTTTGACGCTTTTTGTACTCCTGAAAAACGAAACTTTTCGCATCGAGGAAAAATCACAAACTGAAAAAACAAATACAGCAGGGTTTCACCAGTCCAGTACTTAATTTTAATCTTTAAAATAAACGGTGTTGCTAATAAGCCAGCAGGATCCACCTTCTGGCCTCAAAAACTATAATGAAATGAATTCCATAAAGACTGAGGCCAAAAACTACTCTATCGATGAGTTGATTCGGTACTACCCACCCCTGTCCGCGATTGGTTCGAACCATAGATTATAATTTAGGAGTCTATGGTTCAGAACCATAGACGTGCATTTGTTTGGTAAATGTCGAGATTAATTTTCCCCGGCTTTATTTTTCAGATCTTCCAGTTTAAGGTGAATCGTACGATTTCCGAATCCTCTACCAACCGATTATTTTCCAGACCAGCTTTTAATACTGGATTGGAGAGACACTACCGCATTTTCCAAATAAATGTTTGGAAAACACTCACAACAGATTCCTTCGAGATCATCTTCGGGGAATATCCTATATGACCCTTGAAGGCGTCCTCTCTGAACGCAATTTGTCCATGGAAAACGTCATCATGATCTTTAATCACTGGAATCGGAGAACAAGAAGACGCTCGCGAACAATCGTACGGTACTAAATCTGAGGAACTTTTTCTATCGAAACTAGACGATTTTCTTCGTTGTTCTCCATCGTAAAGCACTAAATCTGGGGAACTTTTCCTATCGAAACTCGATGATTTTCTTCGTTGCTCCCCATCGAGAAGCACCAAATCTGGCGAACTTTTCCTATCAAAACCCAATGCTTTTCTCTGTTGCTCTCCAAGTACGGGACTGTTCAACTGACCGGCATCTTTAGTGGTGCAACTTTCCGTAGAACTCGAGTTCGAACTGACATCCTTCCTCTTAGGTTTCACATTGACTCCTGACATTTTAGTCACTATTTCCCAGAGATGTCGAGGTATCTTGTTCAAATCCACCAAGTTCTTCTCGAAGATGTCGTTGTAAATCTTCTTGCAAAGTTCCTTATTCAGCGGGTAATTTTGGAGGGAGCCCATCAGGAGTTCCGTAACCACCTCATGGTCGATCTGTTCCTTCCTACACCAAGTGATCTTTTGCACCAGACACCAGTTCTCCTCCAGATTGGGCTCTTTGGCGATGACAAACAGTAATATGTCGCAGATCCACAACTGGGAAGTGCCGTATTTTACCAGGATACGTTCAACGGCATCCCTGAGCGAATACCCCATGTTCCTGAGACCCTCGATGATCCTGATGATGTAGCTAGTTTTATCTGTGAAAGTACCGTTGAAAACTTTGTACACATCGTCGATCATATCCATCAGCAACACTTCGCCAACCCTCGGGGTCACCTTGAAACATTCCAGGAAGATGTCGAACAACCACATGAACCAAAGTTCTTGGGTCAGGGCAATTCGGTAGAGTTTGTTGAATTCTTGGAAGTTCGCCTGATGGATTATCTTTCGGATTTCTTCTAAAGAATGCGTTCTCGAACATCTGAAAACAACGTTAGTTGTTTCCCTTTCTGATTACAAATATTCTAAGCAACTAACCTGACATCGTTACACCCCACAGTGAAGTGAGATTCGCACAAGGACTCGAGAAGTTGGGAAAAGTTATCTTCGTTACTTTGCATCAACCATCTGGCTATATATTCCTTTTTTTCATTTTCTTGAGCAGGATCTTCGTCTCTGCTCGAATGAAACAGATCGGAACTGGAAAACCTAAAAAAAAAAATCACCCAATTGGTTTGATGACGAAAGAAAACGAAAACTTTACCTCAATGGAGTTGAGACGGTTTTTTGTACACCAACGTCTTGAAACCTACTCTCGCTTCCTTCTTGAGAATGGAAGTTATTATTCACTCGCCTTTTTTGATCTTTAACAACATAAGTATCACAAGAATCTATTGATCCCAGAAACGGTTGATTTTCTTCACGCCTCCATTTTTTTTCAGGAGGCGATATGAATGGATTCTCATTTTGTGTCGAAACAGAGTTTGTCATAGGTCTGGAAACATTAAAATTATATTAATCCTGAAATGACTATAATTGGAAGTAAATGTGTGAAAGAAGTACCTAAAATAGTTTAAATCAGTCTCATCTTCACAAGGAACTCTTGAACTATTCCTACATCCGTCCTTTTCACCATGATTAGTTTCGATATTATCGTGAACAACCCTTGAAGAACTTGAACCGGATAATTTTTCATGTTTCCTCTTCACGGAAAACTCATTTTCACTCACCCTCGATTGTATAGTTGATATGTTGTAAATTTGCACATTGGGAGATCTGCGAGTAATTGGAAATGTATTTGAATTCTCCTCCGCGGTTATACTACGTGAATTTTGTGAATAAACTTCATTCTGAGACGTATTAAGAACAGGTCTTGTTATTGTTATGTTAAGCGCCCCCTTAAAGTTAACTTTAGCATCGTCGAATAATTTTTTGTTAATGGGTTCTTGATCTTCTTCGTATAAAAGCCGATTTTCATCGTAACTTTCGATTTCTTCATTTGGACTGAAATCCTCCTCAAGGAGTTCATCCTCTGTTTGAAACTTGGAGTCATTCTGATCATTTTCCATAGTTACATTCTGAATAAAATATGAAAAATAAAAAAATAATAAAAAACAGTTGCAGTGAAGTTATCTGTGGTTACAATATAATTCATGTGAAGTCCCCAAGAACATAACCTCACCCGAAATAAGAATCATACACAACAAGTAAAAGGTCTTAATGAAATTTTTCATATACTGTCAAATACCAGTGTTGAAAAATATCCAAACGCTACGTTCTCCAATAAAGTATATGAGTATCAGCCACAGCATTAATAAAAATTGATTAAAAATTCCTAATATTCAATTTACCTCAATGTTGTTATTACATGTTTTACTTTCAATATTGAGACTATCAGGACGATTAGAAAACGAAATGAAGTGGTCAGGAATTACATTATTCGATGAATTGTATTCATGTGATTCATCACATTTCTTAAGAGGAACTGTTGGAATAGACTGAGTGATTTGTTCATCAATATCTTCAGGCTGTTCACCTTCCCCTTTCGCTGAATAAGACTTGTCAGAATCCTCGCCTTCAGAAGGTTCATAATCTAAACAATCTTCATCTTCAACGAAAGCCAACCGGTTTCTATCCGGAGCTGGAAATATTGGATTCTTGAGAAATCTTATTGATTCTGTACTCCAACATATCAAGTACTTTAGAATTTTAGTCATTTTTCTCACCTGGAGTATATTCCTGATCTGATTTTCGGCTATTATAACTGTTCTTGATTTCTTCCCCTTTAGAAGAAAGTTCCAAATTCTTATTGGTCTCAATTTTAGCTGCACTAGGTTCCGTATTAGAACTCACTACGTTGAGAATATTGGAAAATTTCAATGAAACCCCACTGTCGTTGCTTCTGGGCTGCGAGACTTTTCTTTTTCTAGTGGATCGTGTTATACGCATTCCTTTATTATGCATTACAATTTGTTGATTCAAGAATTAACCCGATTTATAAACTACATAAAATCTTTTATTATGATATAACAACGTGCTAAACAATAGATTAACCTTCTCTTTGTTTAATGCTTTTGAAACGTCATTATTAAGAACCCGAAAACATTTTCCAAAAATTTTTTGTATTGTTTGATTTCCCGAACCGTTTAAAACATTGAACTCTATGGGAACCCATAGAGTTCATAGGAGTGGATAAATTGTATCGACACTTTTCCATCGTTTTATGATTTCTCTACAATTTGCGAGTTCGGTAATGCATATCTGGGATATAAGGTCACGTTACTCCTTACTCCGTGTCACCTCGGATCTGCATTACCGAACTCACTACAAACTCACAGTTTAAGCTACGACCTACGCTTATGGTAAGAAGATCTACTTAGTCTATGGCAGAGATGGTTGTCTCTGGTCTCATTTTTCCTCTATGACATTTATTTGAATACTTAACCCAATTTTTTTTTTCAAATATAAAGTTTCAAGATAACTCTTTGATCTTTGGTCGTTGTTTGTGTGTGATTTCTGCGTTTCATCAAGATCAATTAATAAAAGTGTGATAAATCAGAGATGGGTAAATGTTTCAGTAATCTATCGGCGATTGGAGGAATAGATACAGGTAAAGATTTGTTTTTCTTCAACGATGACGAAGAAATAAGTGTGCAAATAAATCGGATGAACTTATCACCTTCTGTAAAGAGTTCCAAGATTTTTGTAGCACTTTATGACTATGAGGCTAGAACAAATGAAGACCTAGAGTTCAAAAAAGGTGAATATTTAGAAATTCTCAACGATAAATTGAAGGACTGGTGGCTTGCCAGAAGTAAAAACACAAAAAAGAAGGGGTACATCCCATCAAATTATGTCGCAATGTTGAAAAGCTTGGAGGCCGAACCGTGGTTCTTCCGGAAGATCACAAGATTTGAGGCGGAGAAGAAACTTCTTTCCTCTAAAAACAAACATGGTGCATTCCTCATAAGGGAATCTGAAAGTAGGGAAAATGACTATTCGTTATCAGTTCTCGATAAAAACACCGTGAAACATTATAGAATAAAACAAGTAGAAAATGAAGGATTTTACATTGCAAGAAAGATGACTTTCAGGACGCTTCAGGGTTTAGTTAATCACTATAGTTTGATTGCTGATGGTCTATGCGTTAATCTTCGGAAACCCTGTATACAGACTGAAAAACCTCAGCCAGAAGGCTTGTCACACCACACAAGAGACTTATGGGAAATTAGAAGATCCTCACTTACATTCCTAGAAAAGTTAGGTGATGGCCAGTTTGGTGAGGTATGGGAAGGGGCATGGAATCACACAACACCTGTTGCAATTAAAACGCTCAAACCAGGAACTATGGACCCCCAGGATTTTCTGGCAGAAGCACAAATAATGAAGAAGCTGAGACATCCCAAACTAATCCAGCTGTATGCTGTTTGTACAATGGATGAACCAATTTATATAATCACTGAGTTGATGAAGAATGGTTCTTTGAAAGATTACATCAATGGTAAAGAAAAAACCTTAAAGTTGCCCCAGTTGATCGACATTGCCGCCCAGATAGCTTCAGGAATGGCTTTCTTGGAGGCAATGAATTATATCCATCGAGATCTAGCTGCTAGGAACGTCCTTGTGTCAGAGACGAAGCAGGTTAAGATTGCTGATTTTGGTCTAGCTAGACTGATAAGGGAGGATGAATATCAAGCCAGAGCTGATGCGAGATTCCCCATCAAATGGACTGCACCCGAAGCAGCCAACTATTGCATATTTTCTATCAAATCGGATGTATGGTCGTTTGGTATTCTACTGACGGAATTACTTACATATGGTAAAACCCCCTATCCAGGTATGAGTAATAGCGATGTGTTGTATCATGTAGAACGTGGATATCGTATGTCAGCACCTATTGGATGTCCGCCTAAATTATATCTCTTAATGTTAGAATGTTGGCAGAAAGACCCTATGAGTAGACCAACATTTGAAACTTTGCAATGGAGGCTTGAAGACTTTTTTGCCATGGAGGAATCTGAGTACAAAGAAGCATTAGAATGCTGAAGGTCTAATATTGATTCATTTATCTTCTGACTGGTTGAACACATAAGTATCAATCATAGACTAATTGAACAGGGTTAAAATATGATATTAACCAATATATGTCTTACTGATTCTATGGTATGTGAAAATATTTTTTTACTGCTTTATTTGAACTACACACATCTTATTTTGTGTCTATTTTATATTTTCATTCTCATCTTGCACTGGAATGTTCTATAAGCTTCATATAACCATTTTATATCTTGATTGTAATAATCTTCTTCCATTTACTACAATATTTTCTTTGTATGTTTTTCTATATTGGAAACTGTCAAATTATTTCTCTTCTCTGTATTTTCACCGGCTTCTTCATTCACGCCGCTTCCAAACAAAATTCAAAAGCTTTTTGTGCTTGGAGGTGGGAACTGCAAACTTTAACTATGATTTGCAGAGATTGTTTTCAATTGAATCTTGAAATGGCTTTTGAGAACAACTCGTACCTGCTGAATGTCGAATTAAAGAGTGGAAAAAGTGGATGATGTTCTGAATTCAGATTGACCAGAACACTTGTACATTGGACTGGAAAAAGTTCATCATCATCTGTGAGATGCAACCTTATGAGGTTGAAGGTAACTGTTTCAATCCTCGTTTGATATTCTGTTTATTCATAATTACTTTGACAGGAAATGGAGATTGCAGTGAACAAGTTGGTTTTGTCTGCTCAAAAATGTATTGATTGGACTGGTGTTGGAAATACACATCTCTCTAGAGAAATAGAGATTGATAAAAACTTATTATATTGAACAACGAATTTTAAGCAAAATAATGGTATATTTTGTGGCGAAGCAAATTCTGTAATTTTTACAATTATGTATTTTATACGACCAATGTGACAAAAATTCAAAAGTGCTTGTCCTTATTATTATTCAATAGTTCAATTGGTATTGTGATCGATTAATGAATATTATCTTTTTTATTTTTTCATAATAAAATACTAAAACTTTTCGTGTCCGAGCTTTCTCTCACCACATTGCAAACTTAAAGTATCGATAAAATTTTGTAGAATAGCTTCCTTATTTTCTCGATTTATAGAACGGGGATGTTTTTAGTGCATTTCTGGAATCGGTCAGATTTCATATCGACGATATGTATATCTGTCGATATATTGAAGAAATTTACCACCCCTAGCGAAAATCCGACCAGAGAGATTTCTATCAAGCATTTTTCTTTGTCCGCAGCTCATAGAGTTGAAGCATTTCAACATTCATGTGTACAGAGTTGCCAGTGTCGCTGAAATAAAATCTGTGAACATCTATCATTAAAGACAGAAACATAATTTTCACCTGATTTTTCAAAATTTTCAGTAAGGTATCATGAATCACAGCTAAATTTAAAAAAAAATCATGCCCGTCAATGTAATTCCGTCGATAATGTTGCGATCGTTTTGAACGAGTAATTTTTTTCAGCAAGAAATTATCCAAGTACATATCGGCCAAGCAGGAGTTCAAATTGCAAATGCCTGCTGGGAACTGTATTGTCTCGAGCATGGAATTCAGCCAGACGGGACGGTGTATCCCTGTTTTCATAACCAAAAGCAGGATGAAACATTCAACGCGTTTTTCGATATTTCAGCAGTCGGCAAAGCTGTTCCTAGGGTAGTTATGGTAGATTTGGAGCCTACTGTTATAGGTAGAATTTCTTTCTCACCTTTCAAAAATTCAACGTTTGATAAATTCCATAGGACCAGACTATATACAGGGTGAGTCTCTGACTTGTACATATATACACTAACAGTAGTTTCTTCTTCACCGGAAAACCTCATTTCATCAACTATTTTCCAGACTGGTACATTCTTTTAAAGTTTGATACAATAAACATGATTATCAAGGCTATCTTCTTCAAATAGATGAACCTTATATTAATATCTACTGAAGAATTCTGATAAATCATAAATCTATACATCTGGCATCGCCGCCTCAGTGTAGTCACAGAATACCATATAATATAAATTTGTTTGCATATTAAAAATTTTGAGAATAATTAACAAGGTACTATTCCTTAAAATTCAACATGAGGTAGTTTAAACTTGATTCTACTTGAAGGGAAGAACCTACTATTAATATATATATATGCATGAGTCGAAGACTTCGAAGATATATATCATGGAATTAGTTGATGCTCCTGGTCCATAGAAATTTGAGCTGGAAATTATAATATTTTCAGATGAAATAAGAACTGGTTGTTATAGACAGCTTTTTCATTGCGAAGGTTTGATAACAGGAAAAGAAGATGCTGCGAATAACTTTGCGAGGGGTAACAGCTGTGGAAAACAATTCTGAACTTCAAGAACTAAACTCTTAATTTCGAACATTTTCCAGGGATGTACAGCATTGGTTCTGAAATGATCGATATCACAATGGACCGTATTCGTAAAGTAGCCGAAAACTGCTCTTCAGTACAAGGTTTTCTTTTATACAGAGCCTTTGGTGGCGGCACGGGATCTGGTTTCACGGCTCTCGTACTTGAACACTTATGCAGGGACTATGGAAATTTATCAAAAATGACTTTTTCCATATACCCTTCCCCAAGAGTTCGTATTGCATTTGATCATTATTGCCCAGATAAAATCTATTTTTTATAGATATCCCCGATAATCGTAGAACCATATAATACAACATTAACAATGCACAACAGCATTGAATATGAAGATGTGTGTTTTATATTCGACAATGAAGCGATATACGATATTCTTGCCAGAAATTTAGACGTATCAAGACCCACTTATACAAACATAAATCGAATATTAGGACAGGTATCACCCTTACTCAAATGTCTTCTTTATTATTTCCACGCATTCGAAAATTTCTAAGGATACTGTAATGTTTCCGAAAACAGTACCCTCCATACTTCGATGGTAAAACGGCAACGTCGAACCTTCCGACCTGTTTCATTCTAGGAACCACAGAACACTAATATACTAGGAACGATCTATGATCTCAGATCGATGAGTCTATGATCTATACATTTTTGTTTCGGTGGTTTTCTTTGGTATATTTCTATGTAAATATAAATGATTTCTATGATTTGATTTGACATAACCTCCTCATGTTAAATAATCAAAAACACTGATTCGAATTTTCGAACTATGGTATTAGGATCAGCTCGTGCAAATATTCAGTTTAGGACACTTCTGAGCCGTTTATCACAGAACAGAGGCATTATGACCACTGCGAAAAAAGCCCAAAAAGCTGTGGAAGAACTGAAGCAAAATCCATACTTCGAGAAATACGCGGAGAAAATAGCAAAACTGCAACAAACTTCCCCAGAGGAATTGTTACAGCGGATTGAGAAGAAAGAGGTTCAACAAGAAGAACAAAAGAAGGCGGCAGAAAGACAGTATTCTCAATTGTTGAATCCCAAAAAATGTACCGATAAAGGGAGAAACATAAACTCGGAAAGTCTAGATGAATACATGAAAGTAGAAGCTGTCAAAGACAAATCTGCTGATGAAATAAAAGAAATTTGGCTTAAATATCACATTCAAAAAGAGTGCAATATCGCTGCGACAGTCCCAAAGAAAGATTTCGAGCAATTCAAGGAGAAATCTGAATTATATCCAACTTTTCTTTTTGCCCTACCCCGTAGTCAAGGATATGAATTTATCATGTCTCAGATTGAAGGAAACTGTGTGCACTTTACTCCTCTCCTGTATTTTCAAGTTCACAAGGAAAATGCGCCAGAATGTTTAACTATCAAACATTATACAGAATTTATGGATGAAAAGGGAATAGTACTTATGAAGGGAGAGTTTGATTCTAAAGTGATCAATTCCAAAGAAGCGTTATGTTTAGCGAATCAGTTACAGCTATATTATTGTCAGAATAATGACAGTAAAAATAAATTGTTAGAAGTTTTCACCAAGAATCCTGATGAATTCAAGCATATGGACCTAATAAAAGAAATCGAAAATTTGTCCTTATAAGTTTCGCATGAAAAGGACTGCAAGTGTATATTGATAGCAAATTAAATTATTTTAAATTTTGGTCGATATTTAATTGATAAATCCAACAATTTCATCTATGTGACAGGTGTCAATTTTTCAGGTAACATCGGCTATAACGGCTTCTTTGAGATTCACAGGAGCGGTTAATATTGACCTACGAGAGTTCCAGACCAACTTGATACCCTATCCTAGAATCCACTTTCCACTCGTCACTTACGCCCCATTTATCTCTGCCGAAAAAGCTTATCATGAAGTGCTTTCAACAGCCCAACTAACGAATTCTTGCTTCGAACCAGCAAATCAGATGATTAAGTGCGATCCCAGAAAGGGAAAATACATGTCCTGTTGCCTGTTTTACAGAGGAGACGTCTCTCCTATTGATATAAATAATGCTATCACGAACATTAAGAGTAAAAGGAGCATATTGTTCGTGGATTGGAGCCCAACTGGGTTCAAGGTGAGGAACCTCGGAATTGTAAAAAAATAATTTGTATTAAATCAATTTAACTTTTAACACTTCCAATTTGCCAACAAACAATTTTTCCACACCCATAATGGAAGAATTTTATACAACTTTCGATATCACTATGAAAGTTTTAAATTTTCGGTCATAGAAAAATTAATGTTTAAATGTCAATGGTCAGTCATCGAAGAATATAAAACTTTCATCTGTCAAATTCAAATAATCCAAAATGTTTTAAAATTTTGGGCTGTAAAAACGGGAAATTCAATAATTTATGTTTTTGTCCTATAAAACGTTCGCGTTTGTAAACACACTTTTGCCATTTTAGAGTTGAGTATCTCAAATTTGAAAGGTACTGAAGGTAGGCGTGTTTCTGAGACATTACCGATAGATAGGCGAGATAGAGGATGGATTGTTGAAATTTTCAGAATTTTTGCTGGTCTCTTTCAGTTTCAGAAAAATGTTTTAGACGTATTGAGCAAAATGCGACGTTGCCATATGTAACGGTAAATAATTTAAGGAGAAGGTTCGAACATGGTTTTTTTTCCGGGTAAAGTCCTACTCTTATTGTTAACATGATTTTATTATGTTCATGTAATGTATCGCAGAGAAAAAAACGGTTTTGAACCAATTATGTATTCACAATTTCTGCAAATTTCAAATTTTCGCCAGGTTGGACTGAACTACCAGCCTCCAACAGTGGTGCCAGGTGGTGATTTGGCTAGGGTTCAAAGAGGGGTAACGATGTTGTCCAACAGTACGGCTATCAAAGAAGCATGGCTTCGGATCCTGCAAAAGTTCAATCTCATGTATGCAAAACGAGCATTCGTTCATCATTTTGTTGGAGAGGGAATGGAAGAAGGGGAATTTACAGAAGCAAAAGAAGATTTGAATTGTCTTATATTGGATTATCAGGAAGTGGAAAAGGATTCATAGAAAATTGTTTCATACAGATGGACGAATTTGATTTCTTAGCGAAGTGGTATACGAAGTTTAGATAAAGAGCATACTCATTGAACTCAACCAGCTAAAGGATTGGCATGTATTGTTATACTATTGATCTTAGCATCGGTCAAAGGTCGGTAATTCTTTTGATTTACAGGCAACTTCTCAAGTTCATCAAGAGTATCCAGACCATCTATAACTCTGAAAATGAATGGAAGTTTATTGATGAATAACTCAAACATAGATTTGTAAAACTTACTTTCCAAAAATGGTGTATTTTAGATCCAGATGAGGGTGGGCACCATAAGTAATAAAGAATTGACTTCCATTATTATTTGGTCCATTATTCGCCATCGATACAATACCTCTCGCATTATGCTGCAAAAATTCATTCAAAGCTAGCACCATATAAAACATTTTAGATAAAATTAGGATCGAAAATTACTCACTATGTACTACGACTTACTTTTAATTGTTCTTTGAATTCATCTTCGAATTTCTGGCCCCAAATGGAATTTCCTCCCTTGCCGGTTCCCGTAGGATCCCCAGTTTGGACAATGAAGCCTTTTATGTTTCTATGGAATAAACAACCATTATAATAGTCGCTGGCACAAAGAGCTAGGAAATTTTCGCATGCCTTAGGGCAGGATTCGCAGAACAATTCAATTTTGATGTTTCCGATGCTTGTATGTAGAGTTACAGACTGAAAATTAATTGCGATCATTATTTTCATAAGCTCTCCTTATTTGACTCACCATTTCGAATATTATTTATGCTAGGAATAGAAAAATCAGCTTTGTTTATTTATTTACATTCACCTAACCTAAATTCTTCGTCGTTTGTGGTGAGCTCTGTGCGCATGAAAGGGACATTGAAAAAATAAACACAGCACGAAAAGACCGTTGAAAATTCATGAATCTGTGACTTCGAAATAATTTTTTGATTTCTTCGGTGTGCATAAGGAAAAGTTTCTTTTGAAAAAACCGTAATATTTCTCAAAGTTTCAGTTTTGGTGAGAGTAGTAGTATCAGTAGCTCATTATAATAGTTCGAAGTTTGTCTTACTGAAAAGGGACATCTTTTTCGAATTCATTTAATTTGATGATATCTAGGGATTACTATTATGGCAACTTCTACAATGGGTGTAACGCCCCAGTACATACATATGTCCGACGAAGACTTGATTGGTAATTACATAAACTTCCAAATATCCTTCACAATTAAATATTTGTCATCATTCTAGAAGCCGGTATACTTCCTAAGAAGCCCAAGACTCAAACGAATAAAGCAGGTATATTTATTCAGGAAATTTTAGTAGTTCATTGAGATCATACAGTTTAATTTTATCTCTAGGAGCACCTGCGAAGGGGGAAATGTTTAAAATGATGGAAATCGATGAAAAATATCTGGAAGGTAAGGCAGAATTTGCACAAAACTTGGATCGGTAATCTTAACTAGGTATGATTTTTCAGAACTTCGTTTGGAAGCAGCCCCACTGGACTACTCAAATTTCTGCTTTGCGAAAAATGGTAATATTTTGGAGGTTGGTTTTTTATTTAATCAATTTATGTTTATTTTCAGGCTTACGAAATAGCAATTATGGTGCCAACAAAAAAAAAACCTCAAGTGAAAGTGTTTATAACATGAAAAAGACTCAAACCATCAGTCGTAGAACTTCTAACGTCAACAAGGTACAAAAGAATTTTGTGTTCCATAATAAAATGTAAAACAGTAGCCTCCCAGGATTTTGAATTAACTGATTCGAACAATTGTTTTAGGAAATCACTCAAAAAGCTGTTAAAAATATAGGCAATGTGTTGAATAAAAGTGGTACAAAAGACTACAAATTCATTCCGATGTCGCCTGATATTCTTGGTGAGTCTTTGTATCAATGCATAAACGTAAAACTGAGTTTCCTGGTTATTATTTCAGATAAATTGAAAGCAGAAACTAATAAACTGAATGTGAGGAAAGAACTGTTTAAAACGTCCCTGTCAAGGGATAACAAAAAATCAACAGCTTCCAATAGGTTATCAGTGAATTCATCAACGGTGAGTACAATTTCATAAGCTTAAGATAGATAACTTTATTTCATCAAAAAGTTGTAAAACGCACTTGGAAGTTCATTTTCTAAAAGCAAATGTTGAAATTATTCTTTCACTCAATAGTTTGTTTTTAACAAAATACTTCCCTAACCTTACATTTCAACTGTAGGTTAACCTTTAACCTTTTTATTCAAACGTCAAAGTGTGTTCTATGTTCGTCAACATGACAAGGGGTATGTTCACAAACTTACTCCGAGAGTAGAGTATGAGTATGGTCATCACAGAACACAGAACATATAAGTCAAAAACGTACTTTTAGTTCCTCAGAGTATGCTCTCTGAGTAACTAAAAGTACGTTTTTGAACGCTTCGAGTAATCAGAGCTTACTCAGAGCTTGCTCAGAGTAAGTTTGTGAACGCAAGCTAGCATACTATGGTTTTTTGACAGCTGATTTTTTTTTAAACTTAAAAATTTATTAGTTTGTCTCTAAATTGAGATCGAGGTTTTATTTTTATAGGCTCTCAAGAATGTTAGTAGATCCTATAATAGTAGATCCCCCCTTTTGGATATAAATACCGTGGAAACATTATTGAAGAAGAAAACTTCTCTCCAATCAATAGCCAAACCTCAGCATCAGTTACCGATTCGTACTCCATCTAGGCTGTCAACAGTTGAAGAAGAGAAGCACACTTTGACTCCGAGTACATCCGGAAGCACCTTGAAAAATGATGCCCAATCACCAGTGTCCTCTGATGTCGAATTTGAAAACATAGAAAACATGTGCAATACCCAGGAGCTTAATGACAAAATAAGAAAGATACAAGATATTATCAAAATAGATCGAGAAGAATTTGGGAAGTTTAGGGAAGCCAATGAAAAGAGAATGATTGAGATAAGTTCAGTTTTGGCGGAGATCATTCATGCTTCTGAGGGTAAGAAAGTAGCAAAAAGTAATAAAAAACCGCCAAAAAGGAGGTCCAGTTTGAAATCATCTGAGCAAATTCCTAATGAAAATGTTAGATCTTTGAAAAAACCCGAAAATCTGCTGAAGAATGTATTGATTACTAATAGTAAACCTCAAGGTGAAACTCCCAAACAGAAGAGGGCAGAAAAGATGTATAATAATCTGAGAGATAGATATGGAATTTTGGAGACCCCTAAATTTGATAAGAAAATTTCTAATGGCGAGTCTAAAAATATTTCTATGAGGCTTCAAGAACAATGTCTAATGCTTTTAGATACTCCACAGCGTAAATAAAAACTAAACTTTAAATTTTATGTCTATGTATTATTAAAATGCCAAATATATCTGTGATTTAATTCTATGTTTGTTTTATTCGTGTAGTTTGCGCGCTCCGAAACAATCAACCTCCATTTCCGAACTTAGCTATTCGTGTTCTGTGGTGAACTCTACTCTTTTGTTACCATGTATGGAGGGTTCAGAGACCGTTGTTTCTGGGAGGGTCCCATGGAGGTAGGAAAACCACCTTGGCGGGACCACAGTACCATGCGAGGAACATTAAACTTAATAAGTCTTTTATTGAGTTCAATGGCTTTGATTGAATCAACGTCAATGGCGAGGAATGACACGCCATGACAATTAGGTCTGTGGTTTAATATTCTATGATCGAAAATAAGCAGACAAAATCGATTTTGGGCGTTCACCATTCTTTTCCTTCGAGTCCGTCAGCCGTCAACCATCTTGTAAACGGTTGCTATAGATATTTTTGCTTGATTGTTGTTTTGAATAGCACATATTTTACTGTTTTGAGTGTATAATATAAGTTTTATTATTGGTAACCAACGAGATGTCTCGCTATAGAGAATGGGATCTTTCTTGCAAGGTGTACGTCGGTAATTTGGGATCATCTGCAAGTAAACATGAAATTGAAAGCGCCTTTAGCAAATATGGTCCTTTGAGAAATGTGTGGGTGGCTAGAAATCCTCCAGGCTTCGCTTTCGTTGAATTCGAGGATTCAAGGGATGCGGAAGATGCCGTGAGAGGGTTGGACGGCACGTAAGTAAAGAATTGTGCAGAAAATATTTCATATTTTCACAAAGTTAGCTTTGAAGAACGAGAACTTGATTCTCATGAAAAAGGGAAATCAAATTGTTCTAATGATAATATGCTACATGCACTTGTATTATACTCAGCTGAATGTTCTCTTATTTTACTTATAGTCGATGCTGTGGTACAAGGGTCCGTGTTGAAATGTCAAATGGGCGATCAAGAAGAGGAGGTGGAGGTGGTGGTAGGAGGGGTCCCTCAAGGTATTCCAGGTATGTTTTGTTCTCATAATTTTCATTCTTCACCTGAAATCATATTTTTTGTATTTTTGAAACGAGAGCTGTTCAGTTGTCTCAGTTGTGTGGTTGGTGCTCACGAAAGACTAGAGTGACTAGACTGCAACTAGACTGGGCCTTGTCCAAGAGTAAATTTATTGTGTTTTCCAAGTTGAGGCTTGAAATTTTATATAATTTCTTGCATTCTATGAATTTGTTAGTCATTCAGTTTAATTCATGTGTACCAACCAGCTTCTTGAGAGGAACCACTGAAATGTTACTTTAAACCATAAATTATTGCATAGAGTCAGTTTTCTTGAATATGATTTCATGGTGTATTTCCCTCATGTGACATGAACAGAATTTTAAGTTTCGTTTTTGCCAGCTATTACAGGCCAACGTCACTGCTGTTGTTTTCTCCCCCCGACCGAGTCTACCCAACCCCCCCAACGTCCTCTGGCCTACACATCTCATCTTTAATTAATTAAATACGACACACAACAACTAGGGTTCAACAACTACTTCTGTCATCTACAAACAACAGCCCAAATGAGGTCGGTTTAAAAGAAAAGTGGCCTAAAACAACATCGTCTCCACCAGAAAATCATCAGCAGTCGGCTTTGATTCTTCCAAAAATTGCAAAACAAAAACTGCCAAGGGCAACTTCATCCGGCTAGGCAACGGTCATCATCTTCCGTACAAAACATCTACAAAATTTTTCCTCATCATAAACAACAACTTCCTTCCCATGGGTACAGGTTACTCAAAACCCAACTGAACAAAACCTCAACAATTTTTTTCAATCAACGACACTTTGTCAACCTTCAACGATGTTCCTACGTAAGTTTTAGGCATTGAAAGGGATTGCTAACCCCTTTCCTAGTTTTTGTTTATAACGTCTTATAACAGATACTGTTTCAATCGAATTTTTATATTTGGAATCGATGTTTGCCATTCGGGGTTTTCATATTCATTCTCAAATATAATTGAAATTGTTATAATGTTACTGTTAATGCAGCTTTATTTAATGTGAAGAATTCATTTCTATGTTTTATGAGGGGTTTTTGTTGTTTGAACAAGAAGTTGTCAAAAGTTTAAGGTTAGTAGTAATAGTAAACTAATTGGTTAGTAGAATTTATACTAATATTTGTATAAAGTGATACATTTGGGGTAAGTGTTGATGTAATTTTTAAAATGGTAGAATTTTCATCAAAATTGGCAAGTAGTGATTCCGAATATATTTATTTGAGTTAGGTTGGCTAAGATGATGAATTGAAAGTTTTGGATCAGACAAGTAATTTAGGAATTAGATATTTGGAAATTACCGTAATGGAAGCCTCGAAGCTCTGATAGAATACTGTGTACCTCACTGGGCTAGATTGTACCTCATTCGATTCAATTTTTTTTCAAATCCCTCTCCCCCTCACAGAGATGAAATTTTAAATGATAAATCGAAAATTTTCAGTCCCCACTCCATTTAGCAAGAACAATAGTCTTTTCACCCATAAAATTCTTACAATCTGAAATTTCCCTTAGGTCATTCGATAGTTCACAAGAATTCACCCAACTATTTTACCACCTGTTCAATTCGAATGACTTATCATATTTTTTCATTTTTATTGACCACCCTCCATCAAAGTGCAAAAACTTCTTTTTCTGGTTTTGAGTAAAAAAAAGTTCTTTGAATAGTCTCAGTCAATTAAAATTGTTCTCAGTCCGTTCTTGCTGTCGTCCATATTTAATTTTGATGTTTAACACAAGTAGTCATCTCTGTAGAAATTGATCTTCGATAAATTTTAATTGAAGTTCCCGAAAAATTCAATATAGTTGAAGTTTTTGTTGATCAACATAGTCATATTATCGTATTCGTATTAACAATTATCAAGATGTGTAAAGTTGAAATAACAATTTATTTAGATATTTGGGATCACGATTCCAAATTAGACTGTAGTTTCTCAATAAAAATCGGGGGGGTTTAATTTTGTGGCTGAATCGATTGATCCAAATGATTCGTTAGGAGAAAAGTACATAAGAGAGGGGCTCTTAATTCACTTTGAATTTTTAGGTCTAGATCACCTAGGAGGTCACGATCGATATCGAGATCCAGGAGCCGAGACAGGCGCAGCAGGTCGGACTCGAGGGACCGTCGATGAACGATGGAGCCCTTGCTTCGAAGATGACACATCAGACTATATTTTAAGCTATATTATTATAGTTACTTGGGAATGAGTCTTTCATTTATCCGAAAGTTCACAAGTTCTTCAAGGCACTTTTTCCCTCTTTTTTGTCTATTCAAATGAGTCGGATATTTTAATTTCCTATTTTGTGAGTGAATATGTAATTATTTGTATTATGATTATTCTTTAAGACATACAAAAAATATAGATAGTAAATATGTGACCCACAGTTATTTATTTCCTTTCATTCATGGAGACCTGAACGGCTAAGTATAAATAAAAAAATATACAGCTATACCACGCTGACAATGCCGGTTCTCGTTCTCTCCTCCATCCCATCCCTCGCCTCGTAAAAGCAGTGCTCAATGTGTTGGTGAACATAGAATTAAAGATTCGTCTTTGACAGAATTCCGTGTGTAGTTCAAAGATCTTTGTAATCTGTGGTGTAGTTCAAACATCACCTCCGGTGTTCTAGACCATAGAAATGTCTTTATTTTTATAATTTCAATCATAGACATCAACGATCGATGACATTTCTCTTGACAACAAGCGAAGGAGAAGAGGCTTGGCTTTTTGTACTACTAGATTGTTATTATTTTCAATAATAATAATTGTTTTGTTATAATCTTTGGCAGAAAGCTCTCAAGTGAACAATTTTGTTATCGGTAAAATAATACCAATCAAATATGTCTTTCAATAATAGGAGAGGTGAATATTTTATATAACTATAGTTATTGATTTTTCTCGTTCGAATGCATGTTTCATGAATATGAAGAATGTTATATCCCGAACAAAAAATGCTTATTGGAAATGGATATTGGAAATTACATTATTTATTTCATAATTATATAATTTTTCAAGGGGGTGGTAACTTCAACAAAGGGGGGGCAGCTCCATTTCAAAGAAGATCTGGTGGTCCCAATAACTTCGCTCAGAATGTAAGTACACAACTTTTTTTTTTCTAGTGGAATTTCTTATTGAATTGAAAGCTTATGAAATGTGAATTGACCGAAGGTGACTGATACGAATTGAAATCATTTACTGCACAAACTAATTCATTATGTTTATCTAGGTTACTTAGAAAGAGGTCGATGGTTAAAGTAAACTCGGTGATGCTAAGCAGAGCCTGGGTAGTGGTACTGATTATGGGCCTATTTTGGTTTTTAGACACTTAGCGTAGTGAAAAATTGTCATTTTCCATTAAAATATCAATCTACAAAGCTTAATCAGAAATCAGTAATCTTTGGAAGATTGATAAAAAAGCAACTGAAATGACTTTGATGGACTATCCTAAGTGAAAATTCATCTATCTTGACCATTTTCATTTAATCCTCAGTTTTTTATAAAATTGGAGTTTTTTCCCTATTGCATCATCAAAGGGTTCGGAATATGAGATTGGTGTGTCATTTTGAATAAACCGTTGGGAAAACGCCCTAGATTTTATTCTGCGGGTCATGTAATGCATGCAAACGTTTTTCAATCGAAACTGAGAATTTTTATCAATTGGAATAAATTTGAGAAATGATTATGTTTTTGCGAATTAATTATTTTTCTTCCAGTCTTTCTTGCTCAATCCGTTTCAAATTACACCTGTTCGCTAGAAATTCTGGAAGATTTGAAACATGATAACATTTCCATCGACTTTCCCTGATATTTGCTTAGTTTCAATAGAAAATAGTTTGGTGGTCAAGATAGTGTAGTTGTTTTCGTCTTTAATCATATAACTGGGTTGCTGTTAGGTGGAAAATCCAATCACAACGTCTGTTATCTCACATGTCCACCTGTTGCTTCGATTTTGGTGTCTTTGAGTGAACGATTGAGGAGCAAAGAGTCGCAATGTGATTCAGACGTTGTGATGTTTCGAGG
Organism: Coccinella septempunctata; assembly: GCF_907165205.1. Taxonomy (NCBI): domain Eukaryota; kingdom Metazoa; phylum Arthropoda; class Insecta; order Coleoptera; family Coccinellidae; genus Coccinella; species Coccinella septempunctata. The sequence goes on from NC_058196.1 coordinate 30,787,315, forward strand.
AGGGACATTTTGACACCGGTTTAAAATGAGAATGTTCGCCCCCTTACGGCAAACACTTTCATTTTACACAGCTCCCAGTCATGGTTAAATACTCACCGTTATACCTATACCGGTACTCACAGCCTCTTGGGGTTTTCATTAACTTAAATCCTGCTCGAATAGCCTCCGTCCCAGAACTTCGGAAATCAGCAAAATGAGGGATTTGGCCAATTTAACCAGCAGCCGGCTACCAGACAGGTTGGTTGGGAATTTTTCATTTCCTATATTCTCGATTTTTTGTTCCACCGATTTGTTAAATAGTCAGAATAGTTAAAATACTGTGTTTTATATACACGATTTGAAAGTATGTTGTATTTTGAATACTTGCGAGATAGTATTTTGTAATTTGTATTTTAATTGAAGCGAAATATGTGTTTTGCTCTGCATATGGTGAGTAGTAACTTCGAAAAGGAAAGCTTTTCAGGAAAAAAATAAAAATGGCAGCCATTTAAAACAAATTTGTTGGGGGAAATGTATTTTTAAAAATGATTTTCAGCAACCACCAAGAACGCCTTCCGCCCAACAGCAATTGGCCAAGCAGCAGCAGATGCTAGTGCAGAAAAAGCAGCAATTGGCCCAACAACAGAAGGGCATTCAGCAGAAGCAGCAGATGGCCCAACAGAAGCAGTCGCAGCAGAAGCAACAAGAAAACCTTGAACTCAAGAAAAAGAAGGAGTTGGAGGAGCAGAAACAGAAAGAGCTAGAACTCCAGAAGCAGAAAGAACTGGAGCTGCAGAAGCAGAAAGAACTGGAACTCCAGAAGCAGAAGGAACTAGAACTGGAAAAGCAGAAAGCGTTGGAGTTGCAGAAGCAGAAAGAGCTCGAGCTGCAGAAACAGAAGGAGCTCGAGCTGCAGAAGCAGAAGGAGCTCGAGCTACAAAAGCAGAAGGAGCTTGAGTTGCAGAAGCAGCAAGAACTCGAATTGCAAAAGCAGAAGGAACAAGAGGAGTTAGCAAAGAAAGAATTAGAACAACAAAAACAGGTTCAGGAAGAAGAGGGCCAAAAAGATAATGATGCTGAAACGATGGAAGTTGAACAAAGCGAAGAAGGGCCTTGTCCGGATGGTGCTCCTGAACCTCCAATTTCTGGAGGAGATACTGAGAACAGACCTGCAAGGCGACGCTTCCCTCAAAGAAACAGTAGGTATTTGCTCTAAGACGTGTGGGCCTCTACGAAAGAGGCGTGTCTTCTACTTTCGACAGTGGGCCACGCCCACTTCGTTTGGGCCCGTAGGCCCGATTTGCGGGCCCTTTTTTTCATTAAAATCTATGGTCCTTGTTATTTTAGAATATAGATTATTCTTTTAGTATATAGATTGAAAAATGGAAAAAACCAATCAACATGTTTTGAATTATTTCCCAGGAAAACTTTCAAAGTACGAAATACAGAGACGGAGGAATCTCAGGTTGAGCAAACTGCTTCAACCGAAGAGTGCAATGGTTATATTGAATGAGGTGGGAAAAAGCGTCACCTACAATGTGGAGAGATCGCAAACTAGACCTGGGCCGAAAGGTTATATGTTCAAAGCTACTGTGGTGGTGGACGATACAACACACGAGGGATACGGTGAGATATTAGGAGTTGTGTGAATAATATCGACTTAACACTACTTACTTTTAAAGGACTGAGCAAAGCTAGTGCAAAGAATGAGGCTGCTGAGAAGGCCTTGAAATTCCTCGTGAAAAACAAAAAACTCATTCAGACTACGGCAACAGAACCTACCACCAACCCTCCGGAGACCGAAGAAGCTATGGATACTACGGAAAAAGTGGAGAAACCCTTGGACATCCCTCTGGCTTGGCAGCAGTTCGCTTCGTTCGCCATATATAAACTTCTCGATTCTTGGGGCGAAGATCTGGAGGTGATAAAGGAAGACGTTAAAGTAGACAAGAAGCCTGCCAAAAAGTTACCCCCCAACCCAGAACTGATAAATCCGCTGATGCTGATGAATCAGATGCTGCCCCGAGTGAACTTCCTCGAACTGCCAAAGACGTCGAATGGCCCCTTTAACACGTTCAATTTCCAGGCTGTAGTCGATGGACAGACATTCAACGGAAGTGGTGAGTTGTGAGGGAAACAACTTGAGCCCTTCATGACTTTCATTTTGATCTTTTTGCAGGTGTTTCAAAGAAGGTTGCCAAGAGGGCGGTGGCATTTGCAATTTGTAATGAAGTTTTAGGTATTCAATATCCTCCTGAAGTGTACACGCCTCCTGTTAAATCCGAAGCTCTCACACCTCAACCTGAAGTGGTGACATGTTGAAGATCGATCTGATTATTGTGTTTCTCTGTGACGTGAATTTAATTTAAGATTGGTTCTAGAAGAATTTTTGTTGAGTGGAGGTAATTGGATCAAGTTGTCATCGGAATTTATCCAGAAAATTTTATATATTATACGATTTAATTTTATTGAATATTCAGTTCACAATTTTTTTTTCCACATAGGCTAATTGACGAAGATCGTGAATACTGAGTAATTAGATGATTTGATTGTGAGCTGTAACTCTTGTGCAAACAATAAACTTCGATTACAATTAGCGTTTTTTTTTCAATAAATTTTCAACTCCAAGAAAAAACTGGGAAAGTCTTCATTATACTAGTACCTACCTCACGGATTTTTGAAGGAGCCAGTAAAATTTGGGAATTTTATCAATTCATGGGAAGGTAACTTCACTCGAAGATCTGCATATTCCCCTTTTTATTTCCGAAGGAAATTATTTGAGAAAAGCGTTAGAAAATGAGTAATAATGACATCTGACGACTTTTCGAAACGTTTCTTTCTTAGATGGAACATAGAACATCGGTAGAAAAAAGAGTGGCAGACATGTTCATGAATTCATAGACGTAGAGTCTCTATGTCTCTAATATTAGTGCTCTGTGAATTGAAGTCAAAGATAACCATAGAACCATAAAGATGTACAGATAAGTGTTCTGTGATAACAAGTATTTAAATATGTGCTTCTGCCAGGGGTGGGCAAATCGATAGACGACGATCATAGAGTCTCTGACGACGATACTACTGACGGTTAATCTGTCGTTATCACGGATTTAGATCTTGGTTATTCTATATTCATAGATCACTGATCACGGAGATCTTCAAAATCTGTTGAGAATATCAAGAAGATACAGCTATATCTTCTTGGAGAATATGGACGACTCAGGATTGACCATTATCCTATAAACAGGGCCTTTATAAACCGTTTGTAATAAACGATTGTGCCATCGCAGCCGACTCCGAATAATTCGGTGCTGTTCCTTATATTTCCAAGAGAAAACGTTCGAAAAAAGCGTGAGATAAGCCGATATAAGTTACGTTTATATCGATTGTAAACTTTTTCATCATTGGAGGATTGCACATACTGAAAAGGTTCACGCTCATGACTTAACTCCTGGAATAATGAAAAAAATACACGTTTATCGAGCTTATAAATCTTATTACTTCTCGATTCACGCAATCCACAGTTTTGAAGCATACGCATTTTCCTATTTCCGAAAGGAAATGTACGAATATTCTCTAGCCACAGAGTATAATGAATTTATCATATTTGACAAGTGAAGCAGATTTCGTAGGGAGAAAGGTGAAGTAGACGCGGCATTCACGATTGAAAATGAGCAGTAAGGTTTTTTTCGATTTCACCTCATGACATCGGTTTTTATCTGTTTTTTTACGTGGAGTGGAAACGAACAGACGGCTTGAAGGCGAGAAATGGTTCTGCGAGCTTATTGGAAAGGGGGATTTTTCTGACGGATATCCGTCATATATGGAAGATTAGTTAATCTGTGGTCAGGGGTGGGTTAATCGATGAAAGACGATGTCCTTATAGGCGAATCTGTCCGAATAGGCAAATTTCTTGATCGAAGGAATGTGGGTAGTTCGTTAGATGGGTGGGTAGAATTAGGATGAGCATCAGTTATGTATTTATTAACCATTACACGTGTTTTGGGGTAAGTATCTCTATCTTCAGGTGGATGGAGGTAAAACTGACTGGAATGGAAAAAGTAAATAACAATTTTTAATGCTCTTTATACTTCAAAACATTGATAAATATAGATAATATAGTAAATGACATCAAAGAGAGTACCCAACACGAAAAAATAGTTCACTTATAAAAAGCAATTTATGAAATATAAACACATACTACAATAAATTTAATTCGATATCACCAAAATTGAATCATTAATCTATTTCGTACTTATTTTGCCCATTTCTGGATTGTTCTTCGGACTGAATTTGCAACCTTCTTCATGCTTCTTCAAATCCTTGGCCTTCAGCGACACCTCTATGCATCCGTTCTGCGAAAACTTACAAGTGAAAACCAACGCATCATATATTTTTTCCAACGATGAAATTTTGAACATCAGAAATGTTTCTCCACAGTAGCAAACGGTTTCCGAGTCACTCGTTTCGCACTCGGCACTAGAACAACGCAAGTGCCCCATTTTGCATTGCTGATACGGGGGCGTGATGATGATATGGCATCTAGGACATGTCAGGAGATCCTTTACGTATTCGTTCATTGCTATGTGCTCAGGCTTCATCTCTGGAACAATTCAATTGAAATATCAGATGGAGCCACTTGTTACACGGTCGATTTAGGTGAAGGCGTTTGTTGTTGCTCGAAATGTAGATGAAGGAAGCCTACTTTGACTCATAAACAGGGGATATGCCAAATTAGCTGATATTTATACATTATCAAGGTCAGAATTTTACTTTAACTTTGAAAGATATAAGACTACAGCACATATACACAAATTACAAATCCATATGTCATAAAAGAGAATTTTAGTATTAAATATATCGTAATATTTTGTGATCACATTGATGTCACTTATGTTATTTATGATGAGATGAAATTAAAAAAAATACTGTAAGGTTTAGTCTCCTTTACTCACCTTGTACATTATCTCATTATTATGGGGAAACTATTAATAAGATGCATTTTGGAATCGTTTTACGATAACACTATAAGACTAGGTGTCTAATTCCAAAGTTATTATCATTATTATTTATTTGATTGAGAAAGGAGGCATATAGCCTATAAACTTTCAAAGTACAAAAAAAAGATTGAAAAAATAGTGTGATACAAAAAGGAAAGATATATCAACAAGAAGAACAAATCAAAAAAAGTTCATGGGAACCAAAATCCAACTATTTTATACATACAGATATTCAGGAAATAAAATATTTGAATGTTTTTCGAAACTTATTGGACTTAAATCTCGAAAACTGTATAGAGGAAGGTTTTTTACTGAGACGATGATAAAATGTGACCATTTGAAAAAACTTACCTTCTTTCTTTTCAATTCAATTCAATAAAACGATATTTATGTTGGTATTTTCGAAACTAGTAGCTGAATTGTTAGTTTACATGAGTCTACATATGTGACATGTTCCGTATATAGAAGTTGTAGCTTGTAGCGTATCATATGTTCTATAATTTCAGATTTGAAAGAAGTAAGTATCTCATTATAGATCTCTTCTTCTTCTTTCGTTTTTGACTTTCATTAGTAGTCAGGTAGCATTGAAATTTGGGAAAAAAATTTGATCATCTACTTACCTCCTTGAAATTTAGCATATTGATATTCTTGGACTTATTAATCTTCTATAGTTTTCAAACTGCTATAGTTCAAAGAAGTAGGTATCGATTTTTTGGTCCAAATGAATATGATTTTTGAAAAGGTTTTTTTACTGGGGTTTTCCCTATATAAGCTCTTTTATCATACGCAAAATTGTTACGCTGTGCCAAAACTGTATCTCATACACATGCTATAATTATTGTTTGATGTTAAAGATTCTAAGGCTCTGTATCAAAAGAATGTGTATATGTATATCTGCAAAAATGAATTTTTGAATGAGCTTCTGATTTTTTAAAAGAACTAAAGTTATCTAAGGATGAAATTAAGCACCAAGTATTCTAATCTGTGTTGTCTGGTGCTCAAAATACTTCTTATCCAACTAAGTATTGACCACGTGTTTTCATGAAAAAATTTCAATGAAAAATTCATCATTATTTAATAGAATACTAACAATAGTTTAGATAATTAATTCGATTACATCAACCATGACATAAATTATGAAAAAAAACAAATCAGAACAATAACAAAACGAAAAAAGAAATAAGTAGACCTAATTTTTTTTTCTGGGTGTCTGACGAGATTCCTTCTTCTTTCCAGAAGTTCCCTTATCATCTGCATTTCCACATTGAGCAGCTCTTCTAAGAGGACATCTCTCCTCGTGCTCCTTCAACAGTTTACCCGGTTTCTTAGCTGGGCAACCGTAATTCTGATACCTACACCTGAATATGTAGTTATCGAACAATTTCTCCATTATGATGATCCTGTCGTCCATTATTTTTTCAGAGCACTCTTTGCAGACGTTCGGCTTGGACGGCGGATGACATTCTTGACATTTGTAGTGAGAATTCGGACACATGTAATATGGAGGACGCTTGAAAGTGAAGCAAGTATGGCAGAATAATTCTCCATGCATTGCAAGGTTCAACATGTCTGCAAAGAAAAATTGAGCGATGTGAGAATAACTATATACACCTTTGAGGCAGTATCCATATTGATTTTATTTCAATTTCACTCATTTAATTGTCAAAAACAATTTGTTGAGTTTTTATAGAATGAAAAGAGTGAACGAAATTAATTCTCTACTTTTTCGAAGATATATTCTTTGTCGGTAACTACTGAAGATAAATCGATGAAAATTGATACAAAAATCAAGCCTCAAACTGAGGAATAACTCCCTCAAGTCAAAATTATTTTTTTCTAAATTTTAAATAAAGTTAAGAATTTAAATAATTATTTGAATAAGGTGAAATTCACAGTGAGAGTCTTCCTAAAGACGTTTTTGTGTTGTGTATTTTTATAAGTATCAAACAAAAGGACTGTTGAGTTTGGGTTGATTTATTATATACACAAAAACTTTAAAATCTACAATTACATCACACATTAAAAACCCAAATTTTCATTATAAACTACTAAATATAAATATTCAATTCACTTCTGCTTAAAATTAAAAATTTGAATATATTTCGAGTGAATTAGTTTTATACAAATGTATATTATTTACATTATTTTATACTCAATTATTTTACATATAAGAAATTTTATTGGGAAAATTTCAGAGATTAAATTCACAAGTACATTTTTCAAAACCGCGGTGATTTTTCCCAATTTGTGATAATTTTTAATATTTTTTATTTTTCTTTGATTTTCTCGCATTTATTCATTTTAACACGTTTTCAAATAGAGTCTTTTCCGCTTTCCGATAAACTAGTTTACAATGTTGCATTGTATTAAATATAGGGTTGGATCAAAAGTATCTCTTTCCCAAAAAAAATGGATTCCTATTTTTTCTCTTGTATCCACACTGTTCCTGATGCTCTCTAATCTGAGATCCGAGTATTTGTTGTTTACAGCCGTGCGTAACGTATTTACACAAAAACTTCATGTTAGCAAGGATTTTCTCTAAGCTATATAGCCTCGTAGCACCAACGCTTGCCCCACAAAAATTGCAGATGTCAGTTTTTGGGACACAGTCATTGCAAAGTATGTGTCCGTTGTTACATTGGCGAAGTGGACTATAAAGTGTCCCTTGACAAAAGGGACATTGTAGTTCTCTTCTCACAGCAGCCTCAGCTCTCGAATCCATATTAGTTGCACCTAGTGACAATTAAAATGTTGCTTCAGTTTCTCACAATCCGTTTCAACAATTAGACCTACACAATTTTTGGCAAGGAATCACTCCTACATATTCATTAACACCCTGTATACCACTTATGATAATGTATGCAGGAAAAATTAGAAGAGTGATAGTTTCTACAAAAAAACTTGAAGAATAGTGAAATAATATTCAAAAAAAGAATAAATATTGATTGCAACAATTTTTATCAGATAAATAAACATTTGATACCAGAATTAATATTATCGAATTGGTTTCTCTATGAAAATATATAAACACAACAGTCTCATCAAGAACAGTTATTACAGTACCAATAAAAAAACCTCGACTAATGGAATAAGATAAAAATAAAAATAACGAATAATATAAATTATCGATTTATCTTCAGTAGTTTACCTAATTTGGTACCTGCATTTAATGAATCCCATATAATACCTTTATTCATATGAGTTAACGTATATTTCTGTTAAGAGCTGAATAATCTACTCAAAAAAAGATTGATTTCAACGAAATAGTAGATAATTATTTAGAAATTCAGGGAAAAATTATGCTTTGTTTCGAATATATTATTTCAGACAGAAATACTTTCCATTTCAAGATGATTTTGAAAGGAATAAGTGGCCAATAAAAAACTCATCATAGTAAAAAAGAAAGTTTTCATTTACCTGTTATTTTCTACCCTCCCTGTCGGAAATATAACTTTCGTCCAAAAGTATTTCTACTTGAGATGCCTAAAATGATCTAGTAGAAAAATGTACAAGTGAAACAACACCGCCTTGAACACGAAATGTTGGATGGATCAACTAAAACCGTAAAATTTTTCGACATATGTAACATAAGAGATTAATGAATTATTCTAGATAAGTTTTTCGCATGTTTTTTTTTTAATTGAATCTGAAATTGAAAGGAGTATTTACCAGGTATATAAGGAAATATAAAAGGGAATTAATTCTATCTTAAATTAATCTTTGACGGAAATTATAATTATAAGATAGAAATTATCCAATTAAAATACAAAATATTGATGAATTGTTCAATTTTAGGGGTTATATTTGAAGAAGCCTGTTTTTTTATATTCTCCGCTGATTTATATAAATAATTTTGGTTACGATCTCAACTCAACCATCAAACCAATAAAACACGTATTTCCTCCAATTTTTTCCAAGTCAAAAGTAGAACGGAAGACGAAAATTGTTTTCATAGGACACCATTTCTTATTTCCCACAGTCCTCATGTATTTTTCCTGAAAAGTTCAATACTCCCTAGAGAAAAACTCGGAAAATATACAGTAATTAAGAGAATGCCTTTAAGGCACCAGTAAAATTGTTTACTTGGATAAGCCAGCATCCACACTGAAGATTGTCTCAATCGATTGTGAGAAATCAATGGATATTGGTAGTTTGATGAACTCTAGAAAGAATAAAAGTCTCCGGTCCAGAAATAAAAACTTATTTACATAGAGAAGGGGCTCTCTGCTTATTTATTCCTGTCGTTGATGCATAGAACTATTCAACTTCTTTCATACATTTCGATTTCCGCTTTTGCAAAGTGAGAGTTGAATTGTGATCTGAATTTTTCATTATGATTGATTGTAAACATGCTATTTCCATGCATTATATTATCGTGTTGTCAGCGCTGAATTTAGGTAAATGCACCAAGTTCTGGAGCATGAATTCAGTGACATCATAGAGCGTGATAGAAAGTTTCAACCGATGCAAAATTCTCAATTGGTTCAATGATTGAGTTCCCTTATCAAAACAGACGTTTTTCCTATAATAGTACATAACAACAAACTTATCGTACACAAAACCTGTTGAGACGGTTTAATCCACCAATAGATAAGAGTTCAGTAATTATTATCGTTCAGAAAGAGAAAAATTAGGATAAAATCAATAAGATAAGACGGTAAACATTGGTTGAAGATCAAGGTCACAATTGAAGATTTGCATGCCAGGATATCTATACCTATTAAATGCAAAATTTATCCAACTACCTACAACTATTTAATTTTCACCCTGTATTACATTCTGTATTGGGTATATTGCAAGTTTGGTTTGACTTTCTTGATGATTTCTTACGTACTTATCGCTTATAGTAAAATACTGTTTACGATGCACAAATTAAATCATTGAAAAATTGCTTAACTGCTTCTTAGGTCTGAAAATTTCGATGAAATACCTACCCACGCGAAATTTGATTTTTCTAATCGATTTCTCGACATGTCCGCTGAAAAAAAAACGCACATACCCATGTGCCAGATAACGGTGTATTTTTAGCAAACATCGAAATGTTTAATTTCAGCATCTTGAGAATCCGCGTAGGGAACTGACCTAACCTTATTTAATTTGACTAGGGTTTTCCACTCTTGGATTTAAGACACAACCGTAAAATGTTTTTCGTGAAGTGTTTCCTTTTTTTCGTCATCTTCAAGTTGCTCCTGCTGGTGAGTAGGTTTTTTGAAATTGGGATGGATCAACCATGCAAGAGCATTCCTTCCAGTTATGTGTTAATCTTTTTTTATATTCGTTATGACAATCATCACTCAAATTGAATCATTCTTTTCACCTACCAAATTTGGGAAAAATTTCCCAATGTCTAAATTTTATTTATTTTCTGATGATGCAAGAGCATTTCTTGATTTGAAAGCGATATACAGGATGCACGATAAATATTATTGGAATGTATACAGTAAGGCATATGGGTACCATTAAACTTGATTTGCAGCTTCAGTTTTACATTTCATAAACATGAAAAGTATCATGCAGCATGAATATAAGTATAAAAGAAATTATTTCTGAATTTGAAAAGGTTTATTGTGTATTGAATTGTAAGTTTCATTTACAATCGATGCACAAAGTGGCCATATCTAGATATTACGACATTCATAAATCGCTCGTGATTAATGAGCCATTATTCACTGATTGACTAGCAAACATTGTGATTTATGAGGAATCTTTTGGCCTAACTATATGCATATCAATGAAATCTAATCAAATTGTTGAGATTAAGAAATAATGGGCATTGTATAGCCTTGGAGTTATATCTTTTCCTCTAATTTTTTTCTGTGTTCTTTGCATTGACATCCGACCTTGAAGAAAATGTTAACTTCAAAGGGACTTTCTCATTTGCAGACAGTTCTGTCATCTAGGAACTGCGCTGAAGAAAACGGTCTAGATAGCGATGTTTTCCAAAAACTCCACGATAAGACCTACATGAACCCATCCCAAGCAGAGCTCTGTGCCTTGAAATGCATGTACGAAAAGGGAGAAACGCTTGATAGTGAAGGCTACGCGACCACGAAATTCCAAGGTGCCATAGACGGTAGTAGAAAACTGACGAATACCCAAAAAGAAGAATTCAAGCAGTGCATAACCCAAGCAACACCTGTGAAAAAATGTCACGATGTAGCTGCTTTCACACACTGTATATTTAAGTATCTGATGGGTTGAAACTGAAAGGATGTTTCAGAATTATTTTGTGTATATTCGAATATAAATTTGCATTTAATATGTATCGTTTTTGAATTGGTTCATAGAGATTAGTTTATTCCTCTTTCGAAAAGTAATTTTACTATAGAGAGTTAAACAGTTTTCAGTTAATTTTTCTTGAACGTACGCATATTTTGTCGTCAGGTTTTTATGCTTTGAAGACAACTCCTCATTTTAACTTTCAAAACTAATAGTTTCAGTAGTATTGCCTGAAATAATGGTTTTTCACAGAAATACATTTCCCTTAACAAATCGGAACACAATACTGGTATAAAAAGGTCATAGAAACTTTTCACTCTATCTTAGAAGAATTTATTCTTGACAATTATTAAATAACTCTTCAAAATCAGAACTATACATCATATTCCTTTGTTGATATTTCTCGTGAAATATCGAAAACTCGATAAAAATGAAAATAGTTGTCTATTGACGTAAATTAACACTAATAATGTTGTATATGTATTACTTAACATCGATCATAGATCCATGCATTAACTTCCTGATATTATTTGTTTACATCGATTATGAGTTTTTCTAATAAATAAGTGATAAGGGTGTTATTCGATTAGAAGATAACCTAAAGTACTCATCCTACTGTTCAATTCGCTTGAAGATGGAGTCTTTAATGTCTGGATCCTAATTTTCGAGTTTCGAAAATGATTTTCCGTTAATGATTGTGCAAAACGCCTATTTTTATGGCTGAGATTCATATAGCTTCACCTATTCAATGGTTAACAGTTCTCTCAAACATTGTACCACCCCATATTCGTAGACTGTAGTTAAAATTTCACTCATTTTTCGACGCATTTCCAATTTTGTGCTATATTCCACAAAATACGATTCCAAGACTGAAGTCGAGTAAAACCTTATGGTACAACTCTTTTCTTGATTCTAATGTAAACGGACAAGGTCATTTGCTACAACTGTATCTCATACAGTCATACACACACTACAAAATTGTTATGCTCTCTATCAAAAGACTATATATCTCTACTAATGAATAGGATATGTAGAAAATTTTGGTCTCCAAGCTTCTTAGCGTGATTTAAAAGATCACTCCTATCCATCATGATCCACTATCAAGCACAAGAAAAAAATGACACGAGTTTCAGGTCAAGACACTAAAATTTTCAGTCCTATGTATATTTTCTCAGCAAACACTGATATCAGACAAAGCGACGTCAATCCTAGAACTCTAGATAAAGTTTCCTAGATGGTTGTTGCTCCAAAAGTCCCACCTAAATGAACATTTACCGATGGCGTGAGTCATTTGGAGTGTACGTCAATCAAATAACTCAAATTAAATTAAGTAGAACAGATAAGGCAGATTCGACTCATATATATGAAGGAATTATAGTGAAATTTCAATCATATCGATTCGATAGTTGTTCCTGTAAGTTTTCTATTCTAAGAACATCATTCTAAGGACAAGATGTCTTCGAAAAACATTCTTAGTAGTGCCACACGGTATATTGCAGGTGAGAGCTTCTCTTCTTGTATATTCCTTATATTATTTGTGTCAATATGTTTTTGAATATTCTATTGAAATTTCACTTCTTGTTACAGGTCGTAACGCAATGCAGACTGTTTATTGGAGGTCTGGTGAAAGTAGGCAACAACCGAAAATGTTGAAAGTTTCAAAGACTTTCAATTTTGGAAAGACCAAAGAATCAAGTCTTCCCCCTCAACACATCAGAAAAGATGGGAGGATAATTTTCGTTTAATGCGAATCATTGCTTATAGTATTATGTTATTTATTCGTGATAATATTTAATTTATTTTTATGTTCTGAATTTTTAGAGATTCTTTTTCAATATGATTATTTTGAATAGTAATTGAGTCTTTGTTACATCATTAAATGAAGAATCTTCTTCAGTATCCATGAATGAATGGTTTGAAGGGAAATTACTTTTTTTTCACACTTTTTCTGAATGAAACTTCAAACTAATGAACGCTAAAATTAAATTTTAAGTAGGTATAATGACCTAAAACCATTTGAAGATTTCTCTATGATGACCTAATAAGGGGGTTTATAACAATTTCCATACAAACAGAGAGCTATTCGTTCATGAAGGTAAAAGGTTCAATCAAGAAGACATTGAAGAATATCGGAATATAAATAAAACAAAGAATGCTCTCGTTGTCGAAATTTATTGGGTGATTTTGGACAGGTACAAACAAGTGTTTTCCTGATATGATAATTCCTATCATCGATATCTGCTCTAATATCCACGTAATAGAGAAAAGTCATCAATCAAACTATTGACTGTTAAAAGGTCGAGTATTTTATTTTTTTTTGATATTTTTCATGCTATTGATCAGTGGTGCATGCATGTTGGTCATGAAAATCGAATGGTACACCTGTTTTCGACGGGTGGAAATCACGTTTGTTTTCTTCATTACATACAATCATTAACCTTTGAAATCGTGCAAGAACTGAAGGACAATGCACCTTTTATAGATTGTTCAATTGGAACTATGAATTTGGGGTGAATTTATTTTCTCAATGGAAGAAGATGCTTAATACAGGTAAATTTAGGAAAAACTGTCGCTATTCTGTCATTTTTAAGAATAATTTGTTCATGGGAAAATCAACCAGGGGCGGTTCCAGGAGTTATTTTGGGATTTTTCGAATGACAATTGTCGACTCGAGTATCTCTCAGAAAAATCATCGCAGATCTTAAAGTGATACATATTCTGAAAGAGCAGCTCTTCTAGTAACAAATCTCCGAATTTCATCCACCTCAGTGCAACCCTTCGATCTTGACGAATTTTTAACTGACCTCATCTTTTTTTTTTTCGGAATTTTTGAAGGTCAATTTTCGACATGCGTAACTTCTAGAAAAACCATCGTAATACTGAAAGTGATACATATTCTTATAGAGCAACTGTTTTAGTAATAAATCTAAAAATTTCATCGAATTCGCTGCAGTGGTGGTTCCAGGAGTAATGAGGAGAACTATTTTGAGACTCATCCATATTTGAAGATTATTTTTCGATGGCAGAGTCAATTCTGCCATCCCTTATAGGCCGCCACTGCTCATTATATCCACCTGTTAATTGAAAACGTCACAGTGACACCCACCGATAATGAAATAAAAACAGTACCATAAAAAACTCCCACAATCTATAATGAGTTGTGAGAACCTCATATACCTTTGGGAAATCGACGAAATATCAAGTTCAGAAAAAACCGGTTCACTAACGTATACTGTCAAATAGGCGATCAGCGGAATTTTAATATTTCACATCTAATTAACTAACGATAACTACCCTCGAGAGGTGGTATAACACGTGGATACATCGCGTATAACGCCTCCATGATGTAGATATTTCCACAAAAAGGCGCGCTATTCCAGACTTGTTTTATTAATAGAGGATGTGGGGTTAGAAAAGGGATGAGATGATTGTTCTACCCCCTGAATAACCGTTCGAATTTCTTGAACGAATGATGAAAATTTGTAGTCTAAGTAAGCTAAGAATTTAAGTCAGACCACATACGAGGTTGTATTGACATCTATAGTTAGCCTAGACCAGTTCCATGTATAAAAAAAATATTGCGTTTCCATAGCAACGAACAATAACTCATTAGAAGTGTCAGTGTGAAGTTTGAGGTCAAAATAGTAAACCTGAGTTACGCAATAAATTAAAAGAAAGATGTCCACTGAAATTGTGAAAATCGAAAAATTGGAGTATCGAGCCGTCATCAAGTACCTGTATTTAAAAGGGTTAAGGGGTAAGCAGATTTATGAAGATATGCTTAATACCCTTGGTGATCAATGTCCTTCGTATGCGACCGTGAAAAATTCGACTGCAAGCTTCAAAAGAGGTAAATTTTCCATTGAAGATGATGACCGATCGGGAAGGCCAGTTTCTGTGTCAGTTCCCGAAAATATCGATGCAGTTCATGACATGATTTTATCAGACCGTCGAATTGGGCTAAAACGGATATCTGAAGCATTGAATATTTCATACGAACGCGTTCATCATATAGTTCACGTCAATTTGAACATGAGAAGAATTGCTGCAAAATGGATCCCCAAATGTTTGAATGTTGACCAAAAGCGTGCAAGGGTAGAAGCATCGCGTTCGATCTGTGCTCGATTTGAAAACGATATAGACTTCTTAAACCGAATTGTTACTATGGATGAGACTTGGGTACATTTCTACGATCCAGAAACAAAGCAACAATCGATGGAATGGCGACACTCTGGTTCTACAAGACCTAAGAAGTTTCGTGGCCAAAAATCTGCTGGAAAAGTTCTTGCTTCAATTTTGTGGGATTGCCATGGAGTAATCATGACTGATTTTTTAGATAAAGGTAGAACAACAACTGGAGATTGCATTACTGACCACTCTACGGGAAAAAATTAAAGAGAAAAGACGCGGAAAGCTATCCAAAGGTGTTTTGTTTTTGCAGGACAACGTCCCTGCACACAAATATCATGTTGCCATGCCAAAAATTCGTGATTTAGGGTTTGAATTACCCGAGCACCCCCCTTATTCCCCAGAGTTGGCTCTATCCGACTATCATCTCTTTCCTCAACTGAAAAAAAGTTTAAAAGGTCGTAAATTTTCTTCTAACGAGGAGGCAATGAAAGCTGTGGAGGTCTGCTTTGCAGAGCAAGAAGAAACATTCTTTTGAAAGGTCTAGAGACATTGCAGGTTCGCTGTAATAAATGTACCTATCCAATTAAGAGGTGAATATGTTGAGTAATAAAATATTTTGACATTGAAATTTTGTTTGGTTCTATAGTAGGCTAAGAATTTCTCAATATATCCTCGTGAATAAGCTAGCCAAACACGTCCTTTAGGTTCATAAATTCGAATTGTGTTTGGAAGTGAAAAAAAATGTCATTTTCTGGTCGATGGTTCAAGTATCTTTTTCTTTACTCTATAACGTCAGAGTCTTCTCGAAGGGTTACATTAATTTTAAAAATTGGATGCAAAGAAGGGTTCCTATAAACTTCAGGATTGAAACTTTTTTAATCCATCAATTAATGCTAGGAAAACAGGGGAAATATAAATTAGTCCAGCTCGCGTAGTTTCAAGACTTCACTCGTTTTGTTCGAAACAGGCTTCAATCAACGCTTGAAAAAGGGGCAGCAACAATTTACAACCCCTGGAATTTGAAGAGAGCTCGATGTCTCCCAACCCTAACGTTTCTCTTGGGTTGAATTGTATTTATGGGAGGTAGGGCAAGTGGAGGTTGCCATTCTACACAGATTCTCGGTTTTATTTTCCATTCAATTTTATATTGATGATGTGATGAGCATTGCCAGAGAGATTTGGCTGTTGAAATGCTCTGGTCTAGTGTATTAATGTGGGTTGTCATTACAAATGCCAAAGTGAGTATAAGAGAATGTCGTATTTGGCGCCCAAGCAGGGACTTTTGTATTGCGATCAATTCGAGCTTTGTTACCACAGAAAATACCGATATTCCATAGAATTATTATTATCCTAACCTTTGAGGGTTTAAAAGAATTCAAGAGAAAAGATTTAAATTCTAGAAAATTCGTATTCGAGTAATGAGATCGTAATTTTTAATTCTCAGCATGAGTCAGCCGCATAAAATGATTCATTTCATCGAATTTACAAGGTTCCAGCAATTCCTCAGATCCAGCTCACAGGGATCTAGATTTTTCTGGGCGTAACGTTCCTAAGGTCGATGAGCGAACCTCATAAGCATCCCGATGAAGATTTTCATTCCGCGAAATCGCTTTCCCGGATTTTCTGGGCACAAAAGCACCGCGTAGGTTTTTTTTACGGCCCATCAAGTCGAAAATCCCCACGGGGCGAGCAACAGGTGGAGGAAAACTCTGAGAGGGTGGAAAATCGACGTGCCTGTAGCACGTGGAAAACCGGTGTGTTAGTTATCGAAACTGCCTTCCCCGCCCGTCATATAGGACAGTTCTGTTCGCGTTTGACCGTTATTTGCTGGCTGCTTTCACGAAAGCGCGATACGGAAAAGTGAAAAGCGCAATTTTCGAATTTTCCGGCGTTTACAGGTGCGTCAGTTGACTTTTGTTTGTGTTTACGGCCGGTTTTGGGATGGTTGCGGTAAGTTAGATTTTTTTAATAACTACGAGGAATATTTATTCATTTATTTTCGTTTCCGACTGAAAGGAAATGCATTTTCCCGATTAACAACGAAAAAATGAAAAGTGGGGAAAATTATAACTGAAGTTTTTCACCTAGGAAAATTTAAATGTATACATTCCCATAAAACGTTTAGTCTTCAAATGTAGTTTTTTTGTATTACATTTCGTTTGGCCACTTTGTATGAATCAAGCCTAATTTTCGCTTGAAATTAAATTAAAATTAAATGAGAGAACTAAACTATTTTTTACAAAGAATCACCCCCTTAATGTCCCAAATTTTCTGTTGAAATCTCTAAACTTTTCGGCAGCATCTATTAGGAAAAACCAATCTAGAATTTATTTAATTTTCCACAAAAATTTCAACACCTATTTACTATTATTTCCCTTAATCATTCACCCACAATTGTTTTAAAAAATACCCAGGAATTAATTCGCCTATTAATGTTGAAGAATGGAATTATTTTAATTTTCTTTCATTTATTTTTATGAGTTTTTATAGATCGGACATTACACAGAATGAGTTGTACATTAGGAAATAAGTTCCATTCAATTCATTGAAATTATTTTTCTATTTCAGAACTTCATTCGTTCGGAATTTAATGTATTCTCCAGAATATCCAGATAATTTACTATTTATTGAATGAATTTTCCAACTAATCAATTAAAGTATCTACTAGCAACTTCAAATTACCCATAACAGAAATTATCATCTTCAATAAACACTGAGGGAAATCAAGTAAAATTTTCCATTAGATTTATTAGGTTTTTTCAGAATTTTTCACAAATCCAGGATAACAAGAAGTAAGTTCTAACAACTTTCCAATTTTGTGATCCCCTTATATTAATTTTCAATAAATTAACAGCTATCCACATTTCACATCAAGTGATACATATCAAAAGTAATGCGTCAAATTTTCTCCTTGTTACATTTTTTATAATTGTTCAATTGGGTGGTTTTCTATTTGTATGTAGCTTCACAAGATATTCAATAACATGTATTATTTAACCACATGTTAAGGTATCATCTTCATATAGGCAGTGGTAAATTCATCGTTTTTAAAGGCCACCCTAACTTTTTGTGTAGTAATCGACGAAAGGTGAAAGAAAGAATCAATTACATCTTCATCTATTTCTGTACTTGTGATGTACATTTCTGACGAGCCATTTCTAGTAGAGCACCCAACATACACTTACGCGCGAAATTTGAATTTTGTTTGGTTTTCCTCACTTTCGCAGTTTTCCAGGCAACTTTTTCTTATTTGTTCTTCCGTAGGAACTTTCCACAAGGTATAAGGAAGGTTTCAGAAAAAAAATGAATAGAATCGGTTCAGCAGTTTTTGCGTAATTCGATTACAACAAAAAACAAAGTACCGCTTTTATTTATAAAGATAATTCATCATATCAATCAATGAGGAGTGTATCATTGAACCTTACTGAAAGTTACCAACTCATTAGGTGCAAACATTTTTCTGCCACAAAAAAATTGCCATTTGAAGAAACTATCCATCAAAATTTTTCTACTGAAAATAATGTAATAAGTATACTATTGTAGGGAGAGTGTATACAGCAGGTTTTTCTATTGGTAACACCATTAGAACAACAAAACAAGTTGGCAAAAATCTGATGGTTATACCGCGAAAAGATAACAGAATAAAAGTACCTCATTATCAGTGAAACAATGGTCCCACTGTATCAGTCCGCCTGTATTTAGTTGGGATTATACTCAACAAAGCTCTACCTAACAATCCCACCCATCAGGCATCGATGACAAAAACAGATTGCATAATTACTAGTTCATAATTATGATTATGTACCAAATATCAATGATATCCAGTTGTCATTTTCGGCGAAGACAAGCAGATTACTCACATCCGAGCCTACACTTTTTCGTATCCTATTATCGTCAGTTATCAGCTTTTGCTCGTAGGGTAGAGGCAGTAACTTAATCCTAGCCGTTCGTCAAAATTGCTAGGCTGATGGGTGGATACAACTTGAAAAGCGCGTGTTTTTTTTGTTGAACATCGCATTGCCTCGGCTTACAGTGATATATGTAAGGGATACACAGTTGTTTAAGGTTTTAACGTTATTGATGCATGAATATGCATCCCTTTCAAAGCTCGGATGGCATAGATAGTGTTGTTTGAAAGATGCCAACGATATTTCCTCAACAAAGCACATTTTAGTGAAAATAACTAAAGCTTAACTTCCTACACCCTTCTTTTCAATAGTTGGAGAGCCCACGATGCTTAATCGGGATTTATTCGAGCGTTGTGTGGACCAACTGGATTTCGAAGATATAAGATGGTGGAGGGTAAAGAAGGTTCTATGATGTATGCACTCTCAGCAGTGGAGGAAGCGTTTGCTGGTTTTAAAAGATGTAAAAAAAATCATAGCAATCGTGTTGCTCTGACGAGGTCAAATGAGACCGAAACCATGGTCAGAATCTGCTCTTGCTTCGGTGGAAAGTTCTCCATTTAGTTGTCGTGACGATGGCAAATTGGCTAGTTCAATTCAGATCGTAACACTTGTTGATATTCATATCGGCTTGTGGTATGCATCTGATTTATTCTTATTCTTGTATTCAGTGTGTCACTGTTAAAGCGATTCTCCATTTTTATATTTGCTCTTCTCGGCAAAAATGATTTGATAGTTTTATTATACAGGACGAGTCTCTGAATTGTTCAAATACTTTGACAGTAAATTCTTGAGGTCAAATACTCACTCTGTACAAATTACTAAATACTTTGGTCAGAAGTGAAATATTTCTTTCAATGTAAAAGCACATAATTTTGTCAAAGACTCACCCTGTATATTTAAATTCATGCTCAAGATGTGCACCATTGAATTCAAAAGTTGACGTGTGCCAGTGTTTTTTATAATGTTCTAACATAAGGAAACGAAGAATGTATTCCATGAGTGGTTTCCACTCTGTATATCATGCAGACTAACCGGTCGCAACTAGGACAAGTGGGACATCATTCCACGTATCCCACAGGAGGCGAACATCAATTGCGATGTTATCGAATCATATGTTTAGTGAAGTTCATCAAACCGATCAGGGAATAATTTACTAGATCATTTAATCTTAGCGTATAGCAAATATGTAGGGCGATATTAGGGCAATGTTCGATTGATCTGAGAATGAATGCGGTTAGTCTATCGCTGAAGCCTTTGATACACACGTAGATTTTTTTCAATCGGGACTCTTAAGGGATGAACGGGATTACGAATTTGATTGGATGTTTTGATCACTTTAATGGACGGTTTTAGAAACTGTATTAATCATAAATTTAAATGCGTTCGGTAAACCCCCTAAACGGATTGAATTAAAAAAAAAATTATTTCACATTCGTACAGCTACGGTTTGTTTTGAAATGAAATTCTATCGATTTGACCTGTGGATACCTGTTTCATTCTATGACGAAACCATTGCTCTGGATCACACATGAATAATTGATGTTATAATTTATACAGATACTGAAACTATTCTGCCTCAATATCTTTGATTTATAGTGGGGAAACGTTAAATTATATCACATTGAATATTCCAATTGGAAACGTTTTACCACGAATGTGACCATCATTTTCGTCATTTACTGCTTATGAAAAGTGGCCTTAACATTATATTCTTTCAAGGGATGATGTTCAAATTAGTTTTTCTCACGAACCCAACTACCCTAATTTCAATATATTGCTTCATAATATCGAAATAATATCCGAATATAGTTTCGAATCCCTTCTCGTCCAAAGTTCGCTCACTATCGAGGGAAACCAATTCAATTACCCGAACAGTTAAGTAGGGAAAACCGTTGAAGCGATACTAAAAGTCTTAGAAACTTTTCTCTCCGCTGTCGCAACAATTTTTATGATTGGAAATTGCATCGGAGAGGAAAAAATTCACCTGGAATTGTTTCAATCTCCCGAAGATTTCACGGAAATAGAACCTTTTCAGTTAATGGAACGCACCACCCATCCCCGCAATCTGCAACGAATTAGGGGGCTTTATTGGCATTGGAGATGGTCGGGACAGAAAATTCAACATTCTGCATGAAAAATCTGCTTCGCACGATAATACCTGGTGATTCTATCATTTTCTACGTCTGAAAATACCACACAGCGAAAGAATATTTGAAATATGTTCAGTTTTATGTCTTATAACCCATTCATTAGTGAACGTTACCCGGTTATACTTCGGATCGAATGTTATCGATTCATGAAAATCGACAAATATACGAAATTAATGGGCATAGCCAATCAATATCACTCAAAGAATCAACAGAAATAATATTTCGTCGAGAAATAGTATATGTTGACCATGGTTTAGGTCTTATTTGACCTTCTCATAGCAACACAACAAAAATAGAAAGACTTGATGACCCTTTATTCGATATTAATAGTCGATACGGTGTTTGAATAAACCGTAGTGCCATCTGACAGTAAACGAGGTACAAATCAAATCCTTTTTCCAACTCTCAGACTAAAGATGGCAGCATGTATCCAGTTGGGGCAAATTCTGAAGGCGTTATCCTTTTCAGGGTTTCTGATGGTGTTTTATTTTCTCTTTGAACGTTTTGTGGGAATTATTTATTCCACGAGATATGAATTAATTTAATATCCCTCTAGACCGAGGTAGCATTGAAATTTTTCATGTAATCACGATAAACCACGACTTGAAAGTAAGTGTTCCAAACCTCTCGAGTCCTCATTGCTTCTCACAAAGCCCTAGTCGAAATGGTAATGAGAACAGACAGCTTAAGATGTAAGGATCAAAGTAGGCTGATAAAATTTCCGACTGGCTTTTCACTCCCTTATTTCTGGGGAAACGCGACCAGAGATGAATTTAATATTAATAATTCTCCACCGAATCAAGAAGTAGAGGATGGCGAATCCATTCTTTTACAGAAGCGAAGTAGAACATGTGTTCGATCCAACTGAATTCATCGAGATATTTCAAAAAACCGTGGAACCGTGTCGAAAGAATTTTAATTTTGCCATTTAACGCATACAGGGTGTTTCAACAGTGACGGATTAATTCTTCAACAGTAAAATCTTTGAATTTTTTTTTCAACGTGGAATCATTGAGGTGAAATGAGACAACGCTTTGACGACGTAATCAAACTATAATTCGAAAATTTTACTGCCCCTGTATATTTTCGACAAAACGTCCTGTCCTGTCCCCATCGAACGATTCATGAACTCTCAATGGTACTTCTCGTGGAAGTTACAGCGTCATGAGTGGCAAACACTCATCGAATCATCCCTTTCGGAATCAACAGGCAAGTTCTGTGTTTGACAGTTCGATTTTTTCGTACGTCATCGGACGGACATACACTGCACCGTCCCCGTCGTTAACAGGTTTATTATTCTGTCGTTTCTTCTTTCTTCGGCCCTTTGTCTATGGTTAGAAGAAAGGATGGTAGAGGGAAAAATGTCGCTCTTTGAGTATAACACAGCCAAACTTGAAAATCGAGTCGAAACTTTTCATTCGTCGTGGTTTGTAACATCGTCGAGAATTCCTTTATTTGGGTATAATAGAATCCGAGATTAGAATGCTAAATTTCGAGCTATAATAGTCGAAAAGTTTCCAAGAAGTAAAGTTCGATATTATGAATTATAGATGTCCCACAGTGGGTGGCTTATTAGACGTTTACGAAGAACTGATCATGGGATATTTCTGAAAATTTGGGTACTACGTTATTTCATAACGATCCCTATCCATTATAACTTTTTTCGATTCTCTATCCCCACCTGATACTTTCGGATATATCTGATAATACAGGCTGAATATCCGGTTGGATACAACGCTACACTGCCCAGATGAGAGGACAATGATGCCGAAACTGGTCTACAGTTGCGTTAAGAGTTTCAAACATCTCTGGGATCGTCCATGACTAGCTTTTATCATTGGTACTTGGAGGAGTACCGCGTACTCCATTTTTACCGTATTTTTTCAACTGAAATGACCTATTTTCATTTCCTGAAACATAATGATAAAGGTATGGTTCTGCTTCTGCCCAGATTACAGGAGAATTGAGGAAAAACGCTGGGATCTGTGTGTTTTGAAACCTCCACTTAGGAAATACTTTACAAACAGGGATTAGAATAGTGTTTGGGGTGCTGCAGCACTAATTTCTCTCTTACCTTAGTCCGTTACTGCTCATTGGTGAATTAAAACTTGTGTTATGACAAGAAATCGATTAAATTTCTCAATTAAACCAGCAGTCATTTGGCGGTTCCTTCAAAATTATTCTCCCTCCTTCATACCACTCGAATTAAGACCTCCCAAAACTGCCTATTCTACTGAATGGCGATCAGAATTGTTCAACCATGTCGGCTCCCCAAAAGTTAAACTCAATTTTCGATCCAGTTCGGATGGATCTGTTGAAGAACCGCGTGATGGAATAGAAATATACCATTAATATGCGAAATTCGATGGGATTTCTAGCGATGCTCCAACTTCTCGACATTTCCAATTACAATTAAACATAAATGAATGAGTCCAAACCTGCTGGGAGGTTTCTTGTTAGTTGTTCGGAATGAGAACGAAGAACGAAGTGATTCAGACAACGGAAGACGTTAAAATATTGGCAAAATCGAGAAGCACAGCGTTCGAGATATGATTTTAGAGATATGATTATTTTCAGAGCTTGGTTCTGAGGATGTATGAGCAGTATTTATATCCCCACCCAGCTTGGTGACATAGCTGGCGTTGGGCGTTGGTTTCACAGTCGCCTTATCGTTGACTGGTAGCCGAGCGCTATATACTATAGTCTCTTCTTTTCCCTTGATTTAATATCGGCTTAAAACTCTTGATGGCTTGGGAACTCATCGTCGAATATTGGAAATAATGTCTGTTCTGTTCCTCCATTGTCAATCAATCAGATATTTCGTCCCAAATTTAAATTGCTTGGATGGTTTTCTCAAAAATTCAGAAATTGTGTTTACTGCGATTGATCACAATAAGTTTAACGATTTAATCCCTTGAATGAAAAGAGATATTCAACTTTACATAAATTCTAACATGGGATTCTTAGTTATCAAGATATATCCAGTATTTTATATTTTAATCGTTTCTCTTTTCAAATTGAATGGCAAATATAACTTGACCAAATTCTCACGAAAACGTTATACCTTCATATTATACATAAATTATATTGATCGTCTTTGCTGTCGATGCCGATATAAGAGTCCATTAACTATGGACCACTAAAGGGCCCCTGGAAATAAGGAATGTTTTCGGTTAAGTGATATATACCCCATATTTGTTTACCTACTGAAAACCCCACATGAAGTCGTATGCTCTCTATTGAAATGCTTGCACTGAAATGATTCAACAGGATTTTGCTATTATGTATTTTTTGAAGGGATAAAATCATATTAAACATTCCTGTTGATGTTAAATGGGTAAAATGAATATGTAAATGTAATGAACTTAATAAAATCATCATCCAACATCTCAAAAAATTTCTAGCTCTCTTTTGATGAAACTTAAGACAGATTTTAGGATTTTCACAAGAATGATTTTTGAACCACGACGTTTCTCTATCACAATAGCATCTTCAGATGGGTAAAAGTAAACTTCTCTCTTCTATCAACCTTCAACTACCTGAAGATGCTATTGTGATAGCGAAACTCATTTTTTCATCAATCCTATCTCTTGTGATAATGAACACAAGGCGATTACAAACTTACGTCAGATCTGAAATGATCTTCACTCAGTTGAAGTTTCAGAAATTAATTCTTGAAAATATTTGATAACTGAGTTAGTTTCTCTGAGAGCAAGTACTTCTCATAAATTATTAACTTTCAAATCTGAAAAAAATGGTAAATGAATGAACTCCCTGCTTTTTTTTCTATTCATGATATAATAAAACCCGATCTTACGTAAGGGATTGAACACAATACAATGAAACTCATAACTTTTTTTCCAGTGGTATTGAGACGCTCCCATAGCTCATTATCGATGTATACTTAAGTCGATTGAATCCATGAGGTTCTGTTACGTCCATTCTTCTCCGCTTCTTTGCCATCTTAAAATATGAATATGTTCCATATTCAACTCCCAAACTGATCAGTATTTGTCTTCGATATACGGGTATATTTGTTCAATACCGATTGGAGATCTGGTCTATATTTATATTCAATTGGGAACCCAGAATATATACTGCTCAACAATTGAGTAGGGTCATATATTAATTTCTCTTTATTGGTATTTCAAGCTGTTATTATTATTGGAAATGAGGTGAGATCTCTTCGAAATAGTCTTTGCACAATGTTGGATAAAATACAGTATTTTACTCTCATATTATGGCATATGTGGTGGACGATGTGAATTCCTTCAAACTGACGATGTTTCATCGTCTTTTCAGTACAGTTTCAATCGTATTATAATCCAGAAAGTCCATTTCAATAACGAAAAGCTAATAAAACATCGCAATAAGTTCATAACATGCTGCTCATAAAGTTAATAATTTTCTGCTCGTGTTCTACGAAGTTGTTTGTAAATATTTGTACGAGAGGGAAAACCCATTGTTTGAGTAGATTGAATATGGACAGAGAGTCCTCGCGGGCGTTACTGCAATAAGAATATTCGTGTTATTTTGACTTTGCAATGGTCAGTTTTGTTCATCATATATGCCTCTAGCCTGCTGGATACGATGATGATGATTTTTTTCATTAAAACTATCCGAGCTACATACGAGGACTATCGTGAATCAATGGAGTGTAAAAAAACTTGTAACCAATGCGAATTTTCATGGAAAATCCTCCTCAATTTCTTGAGAATATCGTGGTATGTACTGAGAAGCTGTTATAAAGTTATCATAGTTTGGATCTTTTGTCCAAATCTTTGAATAAAACTTTCTTGTGAGGTTACCAGTCTTCACTATTCTCCACCGAGAAATGAACGTTTAGTTATAAAAAATAGGAGGCCAATCATTTGAAAATGTCCCAGTTAAGTTATTTTTCTTCTTACTGAAGTTTAATCCAATTACATTTCTGTGAAAACTTATTATCCTCTCTATAACAGCGTGCAACAAGTGTGACCTGATGTTATCCAATGACTAGCCAGCCAACAATGGCCCTTATGCATCTGGGTAAATGCTCAGTAACTCTGGCATTGGGCAACGCTGTATTCCCGTTCATTCAATTGTTGAGAATCGAAATTAATGAGTTTACTAAAAGCTTATTAAAATATTATTCCAATTAGGCCTGAAATGTAGCTGCAACGAATATCATCCTCTCTAATTCTAACATAGTTGGTGAAACGTTACAGGCATTATCATTGGGGGCGCTGCTTTGGCTCTTTATGCCTAGGACGTGGCGATGAGTACAGGGTGGTTGGAATCGGATATTAAATAATCATCCTACAGCCAATAGTCATGATGCAAATGGAAAAAGAGTGCAAATTGACAGTTGATGTGCAGCATATTTCATTTTTTCGTCGGCCTCACCTGTTTGCTGGCCTCGGCTACGTCCCCGTAGTTTCCAATCACCTCAGCTCTGGAGAAGTGTTACTGATATCTATCACTATCCATTCTTGATCATGATTAACACTAATACTCAAACCAAAAAAGATTTTTAGACATTTTTCCATCGATTTATCGTGTTTCTCGCTTGTTTCAGATGTGGATTTTCCTGGCGTTCATATGGAGTATAGTTTTCGTCAGTAGTAAGCCAGCAAGATCTTTAGATCGTCATCGCTGGGTAGAGAACACCGCCAGAGAAGAAATGTTAGGGCCCTACTATGAAAATAAACCAGAAAAATACGGAATATTCTTACCAGAGGGCATGCAGAAGTCGATGTCAAGTAAGGAAAAGTTTTTGGAACCAGAAAATTTTGCTCACGAAAAGAACCATTTTATTTTGATAATCCAAGACGTTTTTTAGCAATCACACGGTATTTTCGGAGAGTGCGAACTTCTGGTCTTGCCTATACAAGTGTTGCATCCATTATTTCTTCAAATTAATATGGCAACTGAATATGTAATTCGTAAACAACAAAAATATCACCATAATAGAGGCTTTAGCAAGTGTAGAATTGTTGTAAATTGGGTTCTTAACGAAAAACTACAATGTCAAATTTAGGTATCGCAAACTATCGCCTATTGAAGATGATCAAGATGGCAACGCCTTGAAGTACAATGCATTTTTAACATTTGTTGACGCCTGATAAGACTGTGAACAACTAGTCCAGCAAGTCCAAGTTACTTTTCACTTGAAATCATTAAAATTTCAATTATTTTGTTGTTGAAGTTGAAGGGTACTTTTATGTGGCGCTTGTGTAGTGTTTTAAAGGACAAATTCGGTTGAAATCATGCAGTCGGATTCGTTCAACTTTTAACCTTAATCGAATTTCCACGCTTCCATCGAAAACGTTCCTATGGAAATCATGGGCAGTGGTTTAATATATGTGCCAGAATATGGCAGTGACCGAATTTTATCCTATCGACGTAGAGCAAGGCTGACAATAACATAAATGAATTTTAGCAGTCCAAATGATGCTGCTCTCTTTGGAAATACACATCGGGAATTTTTATGAATCGTTTTCAACATTTAGCGTTGGCGTAGGTGATATTTCTCATTTGGAAAGAAGGAAATGAATGTTCTAACTTAATTGATTCAGACCCGTTTGCACCAAACGCACTTGGTGTTAAGTAACCCTTAAAATGAACCCTTAACTTAAATTACGTTGCACCAACTGTTAAGTGACATTTGAATGGCTAAAGCTAGCCTTTAATTCAAGCGCTCTTGTAATGACCACTTAGGTATTTAAGGCCGGGATTCTAACCTAAAATAATTTGTTGAACTGGCTGCAGAACTTCCCATTTTTGATGGATTTTGAAAATTTAATGAATTCATTACTGAAAACCAAGCCTTTACTTTTGCCTTTATTGTAATGCCATCAGTCTTTTTTAATTTTCAATTTGGTGTCACAAATCATACTACAGTTAGCAACAAACTCTTTTCTTCTGTTGAGAAGTTGAGTGCCCTTCGTAAATTACCACCACTTGTTTGGCAATCATTCACCGTATTCGTACTAACAAGGGCAATGCGGACATTTTCTTCATGTTCCTCTTCAACATTAGTAAAACAAATTCACACAAGACCTTACAAAGAAAGTGTTGTACTTATATAAACTCAGGTACCTTTTATTTGACAATCATTATCATGATCAATGTTAATGCTTATTCAACAACAAAAGTTGTTACTCTTTGATAATATTATAATAATATCCTTGACACCGACTGACAGGACAATAAAGTTAGTTTAATGAAATGACAACGATCATCGGCAACCGGCCAACCAATGAAATGGCTTAATTGGACTAGGATGAAGTTGCACCAAAATAAAAAACTGAAATATCACTAGATATAAAAACTTAAGGGCCCCTTACTTAAGATTCTGTTAAGCCACAGTCGTGCAACTGGGAATAAAATTAAGCGTCCCTTAACTTTAAACGAGGCTTAGCTAAGTACTCCTTTTAAGGGGGATTGGTGCAAACGGGCCTAAATTTTTCTACTGGAAGATTTGAATTTGCTGCCATTTGTGTCCCTTAGATCGTCATTGATGCAAATTTCGACCACAGGATCAGGAAAGCCATGAATGCCACTCTTCCCATGGGTTTTTCCATGAATCACCCTATGTGTATGTCCTTTAATATTCAATGAAGCTCAAAAAATAGCAATCTGAAGACCAAAAACACTATTTTCCATTCAACACGATTCTCTCGTTGATTCTGGGACTCCCTTCAGGAGATCAAGATAAAAAAGAAAATATCCAATAAAAAATCCCGGAAAATAAATACTCCACCCAATAAATCACAGCCTCCTATTCTATACCGACTTGTAGAATTCGATTCCAGCAGAATCATCTCACGCTGTTTGTCTCGACCTAATATTATCGGTTCAAGTATCCCTTTGATCGCAGGTCCCATCTGAAAGTTGACTCGACAAAGGACCTGTCGTGGTCCTGGAGGTGCAGAAGCGGAAGAGATCAGGTCCGTATTGGGCAATTTTGAACAGGATTCACCCGAAGCGCGAGACGGATCTCTCTCTCGAAGCTGCATGGCTTTTGTTTCATTTATTTGCCTTTGGAATCGAAAACGACGGGAAAATCATAGGGTCTGAAGACTGAAGATTGAAGAAAACAAGGTTATTGTTGATGAACTCGAAACTGACTTAATTCTTAAGCTTTAAGGTCCCCTCTAGTTGATCCATGGCCCTGCGATGTCCAAAGCCTACTGTTGGCTGAGTATACTCTTCCATAGTGAAGCAGATGTTTTTTGTCACATCTGATGGTCTCCCTCTTTGATGTCGAGATCAACTACTACCTAGTGGGAAAGCTTTGCGTGAGCTGGACCCCAATATATTCATTCATTCATTGCTGAATCTCTTTACCGAGAATAAATCTACAAAAAGACTAAAAAACCGGACTATCTGTGCGATCAAACATATAACTTCTTAGGGCTACTTGCGACTGTGTGCCCTCCTGTGACTGAAGAGACTCAACCGTGACCTACAGATCCTTCCACACTCCGGGCATGGATAGTCACCAACCAGATCTGGCCGCCGCTGTATTCTTCTCGAGTCTTCATTATAACTGCGGACCAAAGACCTCCACTGTGATCTGTTTTATGCTAGTTGTTCCCAGTTATGATTGGCATTAACTGATTTCAGGGATTGATGCAGTGTATCCTTAAACCGCTTATACTGGCCTCCTGGTTTCCGAGCTCCCTCTGTGAATTTGCCATACAGAGCTATTTTGGGGAGTCTAGTGTCTTGTATCCTCAGAATGTGGCCGCTCCATCTAAGTCGGGCCCTCGTAACTTGAGTCTCAATTGTTATACAACTCGTGCGCTGCAACACTTCTACATTTGAAACCTTGTGGAACCATCTGATGTGCATTATTTGTCTTAGATGACGTTGTTGCGTTTGTTCAAGCTGTTTAATGTGTCGCCCATAGGGCGTCCAGCTTTCGCTTCCGTAAAGAAGCGTTGGGAGGACGACTGCTTTTTAAACAGCTGTCTTGGTCTTCAGATTGAGGTCGTGATTTTGAAACACTCTGTCCTTTAGCTTCCAGAATGCCGAATTGATACGGTTGTGTATTTCCGTGTCCAGGTTAGCCCTAGTATTCATGAAGCTTCCCAAGTATTTGAACTGCTCGACCTGTTCCAGAGCTTCATCCTCCAGGCTGATATCTGTTTGAAGGTTTTCTGGCGGACTTACCAGGATTTTGGTTTTGTCAATGTTGAGTCTAAGGCCTAAAGCTTCATATATATGTTTATAGGTGTCCAACATTATCTGTAGGTCCTCTGGGCTGCTAGCGATAAGCTTCTGGATCCGCCCCTGGACGTAATTGAAGCTGAAAGATGGGTGAAGTGTAGGACCGTGGTCTATCGTTATTGTCCCACTCGTTGAGGATGATAACCGAGAGCTTAGTTCGATTCCTCGGAGAGATTATTGGTGGTTTAATGTTGCATCCTGCCTTGCTTCCACGCGTGGCTCTGAACCGCGGACGAAAAGTCTGAGGGCAAATAACGGAACCCGTATAAAAATAGGGAAAATGCGATAAAAATAACCTTGTTATGTCCCACAAAACCTGGACGTATTTCATCCAGTTTTATGGGCTCGTTGATGCATAACTCTCTGGCCCTGGAACTAATAAAGAGTCAACATGTGACACTTGGATATCAGCAGGAAGAGGAATTTATTCGTACGTCTTTGGGGATGGAATTGTGACCACAAGAATAGGCTTCAATCCACTAAACTACACCTGAACTTCCTGTTATAAAATGCGCCAAATGATCAACATATCGTTAACTTCATTGAGAGATAAACGACTCGTATTTCCAAAAAGATGGAATCAATTAAATGATCGTCAAAACCGAACGGCTGCATCTAGCTCCATAAAATCTTCAGATTTTTAACTAGAAGAGTTGATCTTTCAGAATATGTATCACATTTCCATCTACGGTTAGTTTTATTGAGAGAAAAATTACTCTAACGGTGACTATCGAAAAATTTCCATAACGATGGAATCAATTGAATACAGTGTCAGATATTAGGAATTTTGGTATGGAAGTATAGGTTTTCGAACACGCTGAATCCCTTGCGACCATTTTGGAAAGCCTATATCCCTTCGTTTAGATTTTTATCTTGGAAATGGCATTTTTCAAAAATTGCAATTTTCAATCTGCGATATCTCCTGTTATATTCGTCTGATCCAATTGGGATTTCCGGTTATATAATCAGCGTTTCCTAGGCTTCCACCCTAGCACAAAAACTCGATTTCGAAAATCTCGATTTTTCAGGTCAAAAATGAGCAAGGGGTTAGACCCCCCTAAAATGACCTATTTGCTACTCTGTCTGAAAATCGGGATGTTCCATTACTTTCCTAAGATATGGAGTGCACAGAATTTGTTCCGAAGATTCTGGAAAACCAAACAGTTGACGCTTTAATAGAGAATTGCACTCCAGAGAGCTCTTCGAAGTCAACTCGAAAATGAAGAGTGGAAAAACAAAAAAAATTATTTTCTCCTAAACAGGGCCAGATATTTGAAATTTTGGTATGAAATTATAGGTTTTCGAACACGCTGAATCTATTGCGAGCATTTTGGAAAGCCTTTCTCCCTTCGTTTAGATTTTCACCTTGCAAATAGCATTTTTCAAAAATTGCAATTTTTAATCTGCGATATCTCCTGTTATATTCGTCTGATCCAATTGGTATTTCCGGTTCTATAATCAGCGTTGCCTAGGCTTCCACCCCAGCACAAAAACTTGATTTTGAAAATCTCGATTTGTTGGGTTAAAAATGAGAAAGGGTTTAGACCCCCCAAAAATGACCTATTTGGTACTCTATCTGAAAATCAGGATGTTCTATTACTGTCATAGGATATGGAGTGCATAGAATCTGTTCTGCAGATTCTAGAAAACCAAACAGTTGATGATTCAATAGAGAATTGCACTCCAGAGAGCTCTTCAAAGTCAACTCGAAAATGAAAAGTGGAAAAACAAAAAAAAATATTTCCTCCTAAACTGGGCCTGATATTTGAAATTTTTGTATGAAAATGTAGGTTTTCCAACACGCTGAATCTTTTGCAAGCAATTTCGAAAACGTATCTCCCTTTGTTTAGATTTTCATCTTGTAAATGGCATTTTTCAAAAATTGCAATTTTCAATCTGCGATATCTCCTGTTATATTCGTCTGATCCAATTGGGATTTCCGGTTATATAATCAGCGTTGCCCAGGCTTCCACCCTAGCACAAAAACTCGATTTCGAAAATCTCGATTTTTTTAGGTCAAAAATGAGCAAGGGGTTAGACCCCCCTAAAATGACCTATTTGCTACTTTGTCTGAAAATCAGGATGTTCCATCACTATCCTAGGATATGGAGTACATAGAATTTGTTCCGAAGATTCTGGAAAACCAAACAGTTGACGCTTCTATAGAGAATTGCAGTCCAGAGAGCTCTTCGAAGTCAACTCGAAAATGAAAAGTGGAAAAACAAAAAAAATTATTTTCTCCTAAACTGGGCCGGATATTTGAAATTTTGGTATGAAAATGTAGGTTTTCGAACACGCTGAATCTATTGCGAGTAATTTCGAAAGCCTGTCTCTTTTCGTTTAGATTTTTATCTTGTAAATGGCATTTTTCAAAAATTGCAAATTTCACTTGAGCATCCGTCAAGACCAAACATTCGCGCCCAGATGGTTGAAATTCTCGATTTTATTACTAGAAGAGTTGCTCTTTCAGAATATGTATCACATTTCCATCTACGGTTAGTTTTATTGAGAAAAACATTACTCTATTGGTGACTATCGAAAAATTTCCAAAAAGATGGAATTTTCAGATTTATTACCTCAATTTTCAAAGTGTACAGGAAGCTGTCCTAATATTCCTTACTTTGTTCCAGACGTTGATCTTGATGACATTATTTTTCAACAACCCTCACAAAAAAGAGCCCTGACCATGTTTGGAAGATGGGGACCAATCAATGAATTAGGTAAAGAAAGATCTTCTATACGGAGTACTGATAGGCTTCACTCATCGACTGGAAGAAAAATGGGGCAACCTTTCAGATGGGGTTAATGAAGAGGTAGCCAATGATAGAACTAAACACGATACTGCTAGTAACTGATGTGTACTGTACACTTTTTTCAAACCGGAACATTACAAGCCCAACAACTTAATTTGAGGAATTCTGGTAAAATAATCGAAAGAACACTTTTCTGATACGGATTTTCTGACGAAGAATGAGTCGAAATTGAATTTTTGAGATTTGGAACAAAATCGAACACTTCAGAATGTACAGGGTGTTTGTGACTTGATGGGAAAGTTTTTCAAGTTGACTTTTCATCGAGAAATCTTCGCATAACCAAATAAAGCTTCAACAAGGCATTTTCTTGTTCAGCTAACGTGTATTATGAATGAAAATATAAGGCTTGTTCGTTGAGTGGTTCAAAACGGTTGAGAACTGTACAGAGCAAGCGCAAATGGATTTTCGTCCATCTAAAATGGAATTGCGCTTGCTCTGTACAGTTCACAACCGTTGTGAACCACTCTACGAACAAACCTATAGCAACAAAACTGAAATACTGTCATGATTACCCCATTGATTTTTCTGGAGTCAGAATCACCCCTCAAGATCTTTCTTATTAATTCAGAGACGCCTTGTAGGTAATTTCATATACCATCGTTGTTTTGTGAATAGTTGATTTTAATAAAACCTCCAAACTTGACAGCCTATCCATTCTAAAGAAAGGAAAAAGCTTTTACCTCAGTTATTCTTGAACGGTAACATAACAATACGAGTAAAACACAATTTTATTCCCTATTTAATACACACATCCATGAAGCAGTCTGTTCAAATGGCTTTTTAATGCGGAAACTGGTCGGCCTTATCATATCTGGAAGAATTTTTTACGTCAAAGGGAAGATTCTACCTAGGGTTCCTCTCTGAAGAAGACTGATGGTTAATAAGACTTAATCCAGCTTTTACCCCAGCATCACAAGATAGTTGAACGTGGAAAAACTCAATTTATCATTTTCCACAGGAGGAATTTCAATCTTTAGTTGAAATTGAAAACAGGCGTAGGTAGGCTGTCAAATGCAAATTGAAACTGAAAAATGAACTCATGGGTAAATTCTGGAGTAGAGTCATGAAAAATATGTATATTTTTAAGCGCGAATGGAACAGTAACAGATAATCGATAGTGACAAACGTAAAAATGAAATAAGTGAAGTGTTCAGTTGTTCAGTGGAATAAATACTGTATTTTCTTCTGAAAGAAAATTCTGTCCACTTGTATAAATCGTATACTATTTCAGAATTATCTCGTAAAGCTATTCCAAACATTAAGATATTTTTAAAACGAACGAATTGAAAAAAAATTTGTTCATTGAAAAAAGACAAATATTTCAGCTTATTCTTCGGGAAAATTAATGCAAAATAGATTATAACGGGAAGTTTATTTATCCTGAAAAGTTCCTGATAGATGATTCAGTTGAATTCAAAATATACCGGTAGATTTTCAAAATAGAAGGGCCTATACCCTCCATCTAAATAGAATAAGAGAAGGCCTAATTTTTCTAATGTTGCACATCAGTTACCTGCCTTCGATGAGGAAAAACAAGACTGCAGATTAGAGAAATAGGTTGGTTTGTTTATATTCTGAAAAAATATAGAAGAATGCGATAGGAAAAAAATATATCTCAATATTTTCAAAAGCGATAATTTTCCTGTAGGAGTTTTAATAATATATAGTCAAAAATATCAATTAGATTTATATATTGATACGTACTTTTTTCCAATTAATACTGTAAATTAATGCCATATACAATTGAAATAATTTCTTGTGATTAAATTAGTTAGATGGATATCTCTTTCGTGTATGTTATATTGCAAAAAAAAATAATAAAGAGCGGGAAATTGATTGTGTTTTTTTTTCACAAGTCCCATATGGACCACAACCATAGAACCCAAGACCTCAACCACAATCCTTTTCTGACAAACATCCATGTGCGTAGTAAATTTTCATCCTATAGTCTAGGATCACCCTTACACCACACACTCTCCAATCTCTTCATCCTGTTCTGGAGTACGTGCGACCTGTTCAACCCTTGGTGTACATACATAATAATAAAGCCGTTATGGAGGAGGAAGTCCTCTTCATGAGAACACCTGTCAAATCAGGGATAATGAAATATCGATCTCTACACAGTCTAACCTTCACATCTTCGACGAAGTCGAATATTTTGGAGTGAGGATCATTGATAATGCTCAAATTTCAGAAAATAACGATTTAAACTCGTTATTGTTCTAATGATACCTATGAAATTTGTAGTAGAAAAGTCAAGCAGGACGAAAAACTTCGGTTTTTACGATGCTTCAGTTCTCTTCAAATCACAACACTTGTGAAATTGTGCACAACGTCAATTTTGCTTTATTGGTTGTCATCGTTGGTTGAGTCTTGCGGTACTAATATGAACGAAATCAGTCTATCGCTACTCTCCTTCGATGACGGCACGGTCTAAGTCACCAAGGTTGAGTTTAGATCCTTGTTAGTCCAATTTTTATTGTATCATTATCGAACCAACATTTCTACCTCGTGTGCTCAAATATTTTCACAAAAATATTTCACATTCGCAAATTCAGGGTTATACAGTTCAATTGAGATTAATTTCATCAGTTTTGTGGATTTAATTGGAGGTGGGTATTGATTCAAATAATTTTTTTGTCGATATAATAAATATAGTGAAATTTTTCATCGATTTTCAACCTGTTCTTCAGAAGAAATTGCTCGGAATGTATAAAAGCGGATAAATTTTCAGCATATTCTATTCAGCAACGTGTGAACTGTATGATATGATTGATTTTTTTCATATTTTATGGATTCATCAATTTGGTGAGCAATTTATTTCGAGGCTGACATCTAGGTCGAGTGTTCATCGTTGCGTATTGTTCATTAAACTGCAGTAAATTCATGTTTCATCTCATTGGCTTTGCTAGATGTAGAATGGCGCCAAATCTTCATAGGCCCGATTTTCGTTGAATATTTTCAAAGATGAATCTTTGGAATTTGGCACGAAAAAAATTCTAATCATCCAGAAATGATATATAGCAGTGCAAAATAAGAAAATTGTCGAAGCCAGATTCATGAACTCGAAGTTTATTTCATGTAGCGCATATGAGTCTAGATCTAGTAGTTTTCGAGTAGTAGAATTTCAGTGGCACAGATAAGTGACCTAATTACCAACGTTTGAGGTTTGCAAGCCCCAGGACACTAGTTTTTTTGTTTGAATAGTGACATTTGGAATATTTAGATGATTGTGGAAATAAGCAAACTTCTGTGTGAAATTCTGAGCGATTTCATCGTGAATTACAAAGTTTTGAGATGTAAACATTGATCAGCTCATCGTAGTTCCAACACTGGTAGATTCCTAACGATTTTCTTCAAATTTTCGCCGACAACTTTCATCTTCTGTAGGAAGGTATTAGATTTCACTTCTGGTTTTCGCAGTACACCTACAAAAATGGAGAACAATGATATTAGAGCTGATTGTTTCGAAATTCTAATAGAAATTTCATTCCCAACTAACGATATTCTTCAAGTACAGCTTTTTCATCAGAGGAATGCCTTCCGCCTTCTGTTACTCCTCAAAAGCACCTAGGAATGTTTGTATTCCGCATCTTTTTATTATATTTCGTCGAGAATAAACTCACCTGGAGACTCTCGCTTTGAATTTTGTTGAAAAAAATTTTTTTCTGGTGTGAACGATGCTGCCAGTATCAAGATGATCAAGAGAAAAATAACACACGTCTTCTGAAATTTTAAAAATTGAGAAAAAAATTAGAAGGAAAACTTCCATTACATTATCTGATTATCAACTGTTAAAAAATATCTTTGAGATAAATTTTACAATAAAATTTCATCTCATTACCGTACATGTGGAAAGTTAAAATTAAGGACAAAACATGGAGAACAAATAGACATTGAATACCTAGAATTCTTCGATTTGGATGGTCAATAATTCATCGAATATAAGGTTATAAATAATGCTGAATTCAGATTATCAAGCACTAGGAATAAAAAAGTTTTCTTACCTTCATCTTCCCAAATATAAAATGATCAATTTTGGTCTATAAATTCAAATTCGAGCACTCTCTTATGCGACGGATGAAACTGAATAATAGCATACCAAAGGTAACAAACAATACTATTAAAAGTACCTCCAATGCTAGATATCGATTTCCATCGAAAATTAATGATTAATATATCCGTAATCTAACCGTAAACACTACGAATCACAAGACATAACAGATATACGACATAGAACAATTGTTGAAGTGATATTCGATAAAAGTATTTGCGTTTTTTCATTCACATGAATTTATTTATTGCAATTCTAGTATACCTATGCATGTCCTCGAAAGTTCCTTGGATGATTAACTACGCCACTGGTAAGGAAATTTAAGGAACTTTTGATAGTGAATCATGCTTCCATTCATGTCAGTTCTTGAAAAAATGTCTATATAAATCGTAATTTTGTCTTTTTTCGATTCTCACACTTGTAAGCCCAGAAAGGATAAATTTAGGGCATAAAATTTCCAACTACAGAAAGAAGGAGACAACAAAATTTGAAATTCGTTCTTATCAGTATATTAACAAGTGAATGAGAACTCCTTTATGAATTAAACTCCCAATTGATCGAAAAAAAGACAATTTCTACGCCACTGTACCGCATACCAAGCTTAAAATAGGGTAATATTCATGAGCAATTTAAATCACTTCTGCAGATGTGTAAAAATATGGTACTGTCGTTTGTAGGAACGCCAAAGATGCCTCTAATAGATTTCGAATAGATTGATCGCTTAATCATAATCAGCGTCTTTCTAAACCATTTCATTCAGTGGGTTCTTGTCATTTGGTCCTTCGATTCTCGACTGTTTAGTTGGAATTTTTCGTTGTGGGGTGTTTTCAGGGTTATGAGGTCGTGGTACTGTGTTATTTGATGAGGGTGAGTAAGATATTTGGAGATATTTTCTATGAACTGAAAATAAAATGTTTCTTCTTCAGAATTTTCTCTTTGAAATCCCATTTTACTTGCTGTTATACATGGTGGCTAACTTAAAACGAAACAAAACCCCTCCAGGGTCCTATTGAGATGTGATTTAGCATTTGGATTAAGGCCCTGTACTTTCACCTTCGAATAAATTTTATTCAACAAGTGAATAAGTATCTGTCAAATAATTTCCTATCTAAAGGATATCTTATTTCCGTGCTTTCAGATGAAATTATTTGACGAATAACAATTCTATGAAAGCACGGTATACTATACTTTTCACTGATTAATGTAAAATAGGACACCGCATTGTAAAAATTCTCATAATTCCAACTAGGAATCAAATATTTCGTGAAAATCACACAAAAAATAACCATACATCCAGAATCTAAAAAATTCTACCAATAATGACGTACCAACATTCGATCTATGACAAATAAACTCATATTATTAAGTTTCAGTTTCGATGAATAACACTATCTGAAAGCATAGACATAGTCTCTATGTCTGTTGTGGTTGAATTTTGTTCGAAGCTACATTGAGAGCTTATTTGAGTTCAAAATCGTCTTCTGAAGCATCTATGTATTTGTTGAATCCCTAGTACATTGCAGTTAGCTTCGAATTCCTCTTTATCAAAGGGTCTTGATGTACAAGGTTTGCTATTTATGAATTGAGAATGCTCATGAACGAGAACTGTAAAGTTGACTAAGTTTAAAGTGTCCTTTGCTTTTTTACCATACTCTTTCCCAGGCAATTATGAAGGTGCCTTAATTGGACCATAAAAATGTCAATTTCCAAGATGACCCTGACAAACTTCACCTGACAATATCAATAAATAAATAGCAATCTTCGTATATATTACAGAATTTCAAAAGTGTAACTTATTGCGTCTCTACAATCATTTTAATATTTTAACTTTCTAAATTATCTCTGAAGTGTTTCTCATTCAGAAAATTGTTAGGCGACCTAATTTTTTGACCTAATTCATAGAGTATTGCTCTGAAATTGAATGAAGATTTATTTCTCCATCTACGAGTTGTTCTATACTCGATCTAATTTTTTTTTATTGCTTTCTTATTGGATTAATTAGAAATCGATAGAATCGGACGAGATGTAAAAGCATTTCAGATGTTAACACGACACATGATATAGCATATTCAACACAGTAAGAAATGAGTTGGTAATGAAAGTTTGAATATTCAGGACATACAGAGGAACAGAGAAAAAATGTAACTACTGCGTCATATTCGAATTCACGTGACAGGTTAACTGATCTCACGTTTATTTTTTCCTGCAATAAATAACCTCAGATATCCTCTCATTAGGAGAACAAATCCAACTGGAAGATCCTTTAAACATCCATTAATTAACGATGCGTTAATCAAATTAGTTAAAACAATTAATTTGCCAGTACATCCGAGTCTTTTCTTGTGGAATGATAGCGTGGGCTATGAATAAATGACAATTTTACAGGGCAGTAAATTCGAATTGGTTCAGAAGGGCTCTCACCAATCGTTACATTTAATTAAAAAGTTTTACCCGTACTTTCAAACTTGCGTCCATTATATAATCGATTACCAGGGATATTGTTTCTGGTTTATTTTTTCCAATAATGAATGGAAAAGCGTGAAGAATGGACATAGCTTGAATGGCTGCAATGTTTGGAGGAAAACATGATTAATTTCACTTTGTATACTAGGATATATTGAAAAATTCCTAACCTACTATAGAACCAAACAAAATTTCAATGTCAAAATATTTTATTACTCAAAATATTCTCCCCTTAATTGGATACATTTATTACAGCGAACCTGCAACGTCTCTAGACCTTTCGAAAAAAATTTTTATTCTTGCTCTGCAAACCAGACCTCCACAGCTTTTATTACCTCTTCGTAGGAAGAAAATTTAAGACCTTTTAAGCTTTTTTTCAGATGTTGAAAGAGATGGTAGTCGGATGGAGCCAACTCTGGCGAATAAGGGGGGTGTTCTAGTACTTCAAACCCTGAATCACGAATTTTTTGCATGGCAACATGAGATTTGTGTGTGCAGGGGCGTTGTCCTGAAAAAACAAAACACCTTTGGATAGCTTTCCACGTCTTTTCTCTTAATTTTTTTGCCGTAGAGCGGTCAGTATTGTTCTACCCTTATCCAGAAATTCAATCATGATTACTCCTTGGCAAACCCAAAAAACTGAAGCAAGAACTTTTCTAGCAAATTTTTGGACACGAAACTTCTTAGGTCTTGGAGAACCAGAGTGTCGCCATTCCATCGATTGTTGCTCTGTTTCTGGATCGTAGAAATGTACCCAAGTCTCATCCATAGTAACGATTCGGTTTAAGAAGTCTACATCGTTTTCAAATCGAGCACAGATCGA